>NC_138176.1:176948820-177566067 GCF_964165515.1 Mesoplodon bidens
GAAGCTTTAGCCACAGCAGTCAGAGAAGAAAAGGAAATAAAAAGAATCCAAATTGGAAAAGAGGAAGTAAAGCTGTCACTGTTTGCAGGTGACATGATACTATACATAGAGAATCCTAAAGATGCTACCAGAAAACTACTAGAGCTAATCAATGAATTTGGTAAAGTAGCAGGATACAAAATTAATGCACAGAAATCTGTGGCATTCCTGTACACTAATGATGAAAAATCTGAAAATGAAATCAAGAAAACACTCCCATTTACCTTTGCAACAAAAAGAATAAAATATCAAGGAATAAACCTACCTAAGGAGACAAAAGTCCTGTATGCAGAAAATTATAAGACACTGATGAAAGAAATTAAAGATGAAACAAATAGATGGAGAGATACACCATGTTCCTGGATTGGAAGAATCAACATTGTGAAAATGACTCTACTACCTAAAGCAATCTACAGATTCAATGCAATCCCTATCAAACTACCACTGGCATTTTTCACAGAACTAGAACAAAAAATTTCAAAATTTGTTTGGAAAAACAAAAGACCCCGAATAGCCAAAGCAATCTTGAGAACGAAAAACGGAGCTGGAGGAATCAGGCTCCCTGGTTTCAGACTATACTACAAAGCTACAGTAATCAAGACAGTGTGGTACTGGCACAAAAACAGAAAGATAGATCAATGGAACAGGATAGAAACCCACTCACATATGGTCAACTTATCTTTGATAAAGGAGGCAGGAATATACAGTGGAGAAAAGACAGCCTCTTCAATAAGTGGTGCTGGGAAAACTGGACAGGGACATGTAAAAGTATGAGATTAGATCATTCCCTAACACCATACACAAAAATAAGCTCAAAATGGATTAAAGACCTAAATGTAAGGCCAGAAACTATCAAACTCTTAGAGGAAAACATAGGCAGAACACTCTATGACATAAATCACAGCAAGATCCTTTTTGACCCACCTCCTAGAGAAATGGAAATAAAAACAAAGATAAACAAATGGGACCTAATGAAACTTCAAAGCTTTTGCACAGCAAAGGAAACCATAAACAAGACCAAAAGACAACCCTCAGAATGGGAGAAAATATTTACAAATGAAGCAACTGACAAAGGATTAATCTCCAAAATTTATAAACAGCTCATGCAGCTCAATAGCAAAAAAACAAACAACCCAATCCAAAAATGGGAAGAAGACTTAAATAGGCATTTCTCCAAAGAAGATATACAGACTGCCATGAAACACATGAAAGAATACTCAACATCATTAATCATTAGAGAAATGCAAATCAAAACTACAATGAGATATCATCTCACACCAGTCAGAATGGCCATCATCAAGAAATCTAGAAAGAATAAATGCTGGAGAGGGTGTGGAGAAAAGGGAACACTCTTGCACTGCTGGTGGGAATGTGAATTGGTACAGCCGCTATGGAGAACAGTATGGAGGTTCCTTAAAAAACTTAAAATAGAACTACCATATGACCCAGCAATCCCACTACTAGGCATATACCCTGAGAAAACCATAATTCAAAAAGAAGCATGTACCAAAATGTTCATTGCAGCTCTATTCACAATAGCCCAGAGCTGGAAACAACCTAAGTGTCCATCATCGGATGAATGGATAAAGAAGATGTGGCACATATATACAATGGAATATTACTCAGCCATAAAAAGAAATGAAACTGAGCTATTTATAATGAGGTGGATGGACTTAGAGTCTGTCCTACAGAATGAAGTAAGTCAGAAAGAGAAAGACAAATACCGTATGCTAATACATATATATGGAATTAAAAAAAAAATGTCATGAAGAACCTAGGGGTAAAACGGGAATAAAGACAGAGACCTACTTGAGAATGGACTTGAGGATATGGGGAGGGGGAAGGGTAAGCTGTGACAAAGCGAAAGAGAGGCATGGACATATATACACTACCAAACTTAAGGTAGATAGTGGGAAGCAGCCGCAGAGCACAGGGAGATAAGCTTGGTGCTTTGTGACCACCTGGAGGGGTGGGATGGGGAGGGTGGGAGGGAGGGAGATGCATGAGGGAAGGTATGTGGGAACAGATGTATATATACGACTGATTCACTTTGTTATAAAGCAGAAACTAATAAAAAAATTAAAAAATTAAAAAAAATTATAAAAAAGGATTTTGCTTCAAATACACAGATTAATGTCTAAATAATAAATATAGTATTACAGGGTTGCTCTCAGAGGGGAAAAAAAAGATATATGGATCCCAATGTTCATAGCATCATTATTTATTATAGTCAAGATATGGAAGCAACCTAGGTGTCCATCAACAGATGAATGGATAAAGGAAGTGTGGTATATATACAATAGAATATTAATCAGCCATAAAAAGAATAAAATTTGTCATTTGCAACAACATGGATGGACCTTGAGGATATTCTGCTTAGTGAAACAAGTCAGACAGAGAAAGATAAATACTGTATTTTTCACTTATATTTGCAATCTAAATAATAAAACACACAAACAAGCATAACAAAAGAGAAACAGACTCACAGATACAGAAAACAAATGCTTGGTTGCCAAGAAGAGAGGAGAGTGGGGGGAAGAGTGAAACAGTTTAGGGAGATTAAGAGGTAAAACTTTTATCTATAAAATAAATAAGTCATGGGGATGTAATGTACAGCATAGGGAATATGGTCAATAATATTGTAATAATTTTTATGGTAACTAGAATTATCATGATGATCATTTTGCAATATATAAAAATGTCAAGGGCTATGTCATACACCTGAAACTACTATAATATTGTAAGTCAATAAAAAATTAAAAAATAAAGAAATTCTATTAAGCATGAAGTTGCAAGTTTATCTACATTGTCACCTGTTTGAAAACATTCCCATGGGTAGTAGAACATCATTCGCTATATTTCTTCCCTCTTTTTGAAGTTATACTTTTATAACTTTACTAGAGAGAGACAAGAAAGACAGTGATCCACTTGTCTTTCTTGGACAATTAATTTGATTCTATTTATGTAGTTTTGTGTTTAGCTATTTTAATTGATGTTAGAGGATACCTAATTTATAGAAGAAAGTTTTTGGAGTCGTTTTGAATTATAAATGACCAATGTAAAGAAAATTCTTTTTTTATTGAATTTAAGAATCTAATAATTGGGATCCATTTTTCAAAATATTACTTCAACATCAACAAACATAAATTAAGAGACATGGGTCAGAATGGCTTTATCTGGGTTTGAATCCCAGTTATACCACTTATGTACCGACTGACATGAGTCAAGTTACTCATATTCCATGTGCCTCTGTTTTTCCATCTATAAAATGAGGATAATAATAATACCTACCTATAGAATTGTTGAGGGGATTAAATACAAAAATGTGCATAGCAAGATTTTAAAAGTACCTTGAATGTTATATTAGTAAATAAATGTAAATTGTAGTTGTTGTTATTGAGGTCCTTTGTTTGCATAACCTTGTTCTCTAGTTAAAACAAGCAATACAGCATAATGGTTAAGAGTATATTCCCTCCATCTAAATTTCTTAGGTTGAAATCTTAACTTGGCCACTTACTGGTTATGTGAAGTTGGTGAAATTCTTACCCACTCTCTATTTCAATTTCCCCATCATCCAAATGTGAATAGTAATAATAACATTTAGTGTCTAGTGCTATTGTAAGGATCAAATAGGTTTGTATTTCATATATAGTAAATTTTCAGTAGGATTAGCTAGTATAATAAATATTATTCTTTGTGATTGCACAAGCAAAGTACATAGATATTTGTTTATGAAATTTGTGGATTTTGCTAGAGTTTTGATATAAAAAATTATGTCCTGTTACCCTCTTAAATGCCATGCCAGCTGTCACGATTTCCTGCTTGAAAAATATGGGCACTGCATTTCTAGTTACTGTCCACTGGAAAATAGAATTTATCTTACAGTCACAATGTAATTGCCCAGGCAGCAATGCTCACACTAGAACTCTCTAAGAAAAAAACCCATTGACAAGCCTGCTGGACCTCCCTTGCCTGAGGAAAAGCAAGTTTGTCACTGAAATGCCAAAAGGATGTCATTCTTTTCACTATAAGTTTGTAATGTCTCCAACTTCACTTCTCAGGGCTACTAACACCAACTTTTTTAAATCCCCTTGGAACAGAAAATTTACCAAAGCTCTGGTGAAAAAAAATGACTGAAAGGTTAACTCTGTATCTCTAAGAGGAGGCTGTCTTTTCATTGGGCTGATGAGAAACTGTAGCTCAAGTGCAGTGCTTAGCTAATCATCTGACATAGGGCACATCTGACCGATAACAGGCCACAGGGTAACATGTCCCCAGATCCAGAAAGAGAGATTAACGGACAGAATTTAAGGCTCTTATTTCTTGACAAACATGAGAGCTACTGATGAATCTCAAGGTCTCATGTAGGTTTCGGGAGTGAGTTTGTTGTGAAGATAAAAATGTTATTTGCTGCCTCTGGAGAAGATAGCAATAAATTAACTAATTAACCTTCTTTTACCTTTAATTCTGACTGAAGGCAAATTTAACAAGCACAATTAGATTTGGGGGATTCCAGGAATTTTCTCAGAGGATTGTTTGAGATTTCTTCCAGCTAAGAACAATGTTCACTGTGTCTTCTTGACCTCACCTGCTGCTGTGGAAGGTTAGTTGTAACTGAAGGCATTTGACCTTTCTCCTGATCATATAGAGCTCTTAACCTGCTCTGCTGATCCACATTTAGAGAGCATTGCCTGATCTGAGCATTTTCTGAGACTAGCACTTGGCATCAAGTTTCCTACACCATCATCCCAGGGTCCAGAGCAAAAGTAGTGGGCCTGACTTTATCTAATCCATGCACACCCTTTGCATCTGTCTGCATCTTTCTGAGCACACAATTGGAATGTAAGTCTTAAAACAAGATTAAAAACTTAAATTCAGGGCTTCCCTAGTGGCGCAGTGGTTGAGAATCCGCCTGCTGATGCAGGGGACACGGGTTTGTGCCCCGGTCTGGGAAGATCCCACATGACGCAGAGTGGCTAGGCCCGTGAGCCATGGCCGCTGAGCCTGTGCGTCCGGAGCCTGTGCTCCGCAACGGGAGAGGCCACAACAGTGAGAGGCCCGCGTACCACAAAAAAAAAAAAAAAAAACTTAAATTCATTCTACTAATGTTTATTGAGCTCCTTTTGTGTGCAAAGCACTTTATACAATAGAAACCAAAATATAGTGCTTGCTATTGTGTAAATCAGGAGTAAGACGAAAATCTTTCAGGGAGAAGTTATAATTATTTGCAGTCCTTACACTGGTTGTTAAGAAATGGCTGCCTAAGGACCAGAGAGGCTCAGAGAACATGTGCAAGCTGCTTCAACATCAAATCCTGGTTCCACCACTTATGACACATCATGTGACCATGAAGAAGCTATTTAAACTTTCTGATCCCCAGCTTCATTGCCTTAAGTCTGGGGAAAATATTATCTTCTAACTCACAGGGTAACTATGAAAATTGATTGCAATAATTAATGAAAAGCACTTAGCACACATTATTATTATTGTCAGTGTTACTGTTACCTGACCAAAAGCAAAGCATATCTGATTGTTCTCAGTACTCAGCATGGATCAACCACATAACCCTAGTGTGTTTTAACTTTCTCATCAGTCTGATGGGCTAAGGGCATTCACCAACTCTTTATCTCTCAATTTCTCTCACCATTGTAATAACATTGGGGTTTTGAAAAACCTGACCAGTATTTAAAATGAAAAGTGCTGTTTGCATAGTTTCCTTAGGATGGAAACCGAGCAAACTAACTAAATTCGTATCACTGAGTACCCTAAGACACCTGCTTGTCAAACCATCCCGATGAATTGAGAGATAGTGGTAAGATCGTTACTTAGAGGAACATGGAATGTGTTTTTCATTAACCTGCTCATTACATTTGATTAGCAAATAGGCACTGTGTTTCCCCATTATTAATGGTTGGCTGAGGACATGTGGCACCTCTGAAAACTGCCTTTTACTATATACTGTTAACACTGCTCAGAGGGTGATGAGAAGGAAAGCAAGCAGTAACATTGCAGTTAACAGTCTACCCAGGCTATGAAACTAAACATATACAAAGAGCCATTTAGCTTTCATCAAATTTGAATGAAGTCAAGTCCCTTGTATGTACAGAAACCACACATCCCAGGTTGTCCATAACATTCTTGATTTCAAATATTCTGTCCCATTGTTCCCATGAGGTCTTTCATATTTGTCAGACAACAGAATTGACTTTCTGTTCAGAAAATATGGGAACTCTATTTCTATACAACCTAATACACACAGAGCAACAGTCTGTCCTGTTTCATCTGCAGCCTTGAACACCAGTAATGTCCATTCACTGCTGTACAGCTGATGTCAAAAAAAATATCCACAAAGATTGAAATTTTAAGGCCTGGCCAAGCATGGATATAGCAATGGAACAGAAACCTTTGTTGCTCTGACCTTTGGAATATGTTAAATGCATTTTCCAAAAGCTTTCTAAAGTATCTAGTGAGAGAGAAAATCAAAAAATGCAAGCACTATGCAAGGGCTTCTGTGAAGTGGTCATCTGGGGTTCTTTTCTTGTGAACTGACTGGAGGGGAGAAGGTGACCCTTTGATTTCCTGTCAGTAGCCAGGGTTTCAAGCCTGTGTCTTCTCATGGACCGTGATGACACCAAAAACCTGTTCAGATGTAGCACTGTGAGTTGTTAACCTCCGTATGACTCATTGGAGAACTTTCTGTAAGCTACCTAAAGGGACAGCTAGTCATGTTCTGAGGCAGTGGGGAATCTTGCCAAAACCTCAGCCATGACTGCATTCTGTGCACACTGACTCCAAAGACCTTAGTTCATCAAACATCAAATCAATGACATCCATTACTCGGAGCTGAGGAAATATATTTGCTCTTAAAGACAGAAAGCTGCCTGTCACTTGAACAGATGTTGTATGCCAAGTTACAAACTATTTGGATATGGAAGAAATGTCATCATATCCTAAAGTAAGTGATTTTTGCAACTGTGATTAGGCTTCTCTGACCCACCAGTCCTTGACTTCAGATGATCACTAATGCTCATGGCTGTTCCAAACAACACTACTCATTCACAGAAAAATGAAGCTGTACAATTTCCTCAACTCTTTTTTTCCATTTTTGGGAGACAGTAGGAAAAAAGACCCAATTTAGAATGACAAGACATATGTTTCTGAGTGTGTTAGAGCATATTTTAATATCTTTAAAAGTGGGACATCATTGCTTAAGAAATCTCCTAAAAATGGAATAAAAAGTTTAGTGTTCAGGAGACTTCAGTCTGCTGAGAAAATGAGAAATTGGTGGTATTTGTGATAGAAATGTTTTAAAATTGTGTACTAAGAAGTTTGATTTTTTAAGTGATTCAAATGCTAAGGAAGCTTAAAAGAAAATCTGTGAAGATTTTTAAAGTTTAATCAAGCTTTGTTTTACATAATCCCCAATGGGACTAATTGAAGAGCTATATATCTATTTTCCTATTTTGGGGATTGGAGCAAAGGGGAAAGTTAGAATTTGTGTTAACTTGGTGGAAATTATTTGTGGAATACACAAAGGAAGAACGTCAAAGAGCCAGTTAGAATTTCTGTGCAGACTACTAGCTAAACTGTAAGCAAGTTGTTAAATCCTTTTAAAAATGTGTCTGCTTTATTTTACTCAATCTACAGCTCTCAGATCATTCCATTTAGGGATTAATAATGTGGCTCACCTGCTGAAGCTGGTGGATTTTTTTTTTTTCCCATGTCCCAGGCTATTTGACAAAGTCTGTTTCTAATCTGTTAGAATGTGAAAAGAGCCTTCCTAGACCAGTAACTAGGCTTCCATTCCATTTACTACTGGTCCTATTTTGACCCTGAAGTTGAGTTCCCACAATCAGACTCCTGTTTCCTTTTTTCTGTGCCTAAATTATGACTTGGTTCCTGATCTGGACCCTTGTTTTTCTAAGTTAGGATTCAGTCCTGCTTTTAAAAATATAGTGGGTTCACTTACGGACCAAAAAAGATATGCCTAAGTCCTAACCACTTCCATACCTATGAATGTGAATTCATTTGGGATTAGTGTCTTTGTAGATGTATAATTAAGGATCTCAAGATGAGCTAATTCTGGATTTAGGGTGGGCCCTAAATCCAATGGCTGGTGTCCTTGTTATAGAAAGGGGCAGAAGATTTGAGAGACACAGGAGAAACACAGCAAGAAAAACAATGTGAAGGTAGAGGCAGAGACTGGAATGATGCACCTACAAGCCAAGGAATGTCAAGGACTTCCAGTGCCGCCAGAAGCTAGGAGAGAGTCATGGAGCAGGTTTTTCCTCAGAGCCTCCAAAAGCAACCAATCCTACTGACAACTTCATTTCAGACTTCTGGCCTCCAGAACCCTGAACAATTAAATTTCTATTGTTGTAAGCCACCGTGTTTGTAGTAATCTGTTATGGCAATCCTAGAAAATTAATATAACCAATCACAAGGAAGACTTAAGTTTTCCCATGAACTCTTCACTTTGTAATTGGGACATGGTGCCTTATGCCAAGAGCTGCCTAATAATAACCACAGTGTACACGTGTCTCTTCATATTTTCTGCTCATACACTTGGCCTGTTTACCTCCACTACACCTAACTGCTAGCCCATTCTGGGCCTCACTGACATCAATATATCCTCTGGGCGTCATGTTCTGACAGACAGCCAAGATTCCTACTGGGCCTATTGCCCAGTGGCTCAGTCCCACTGGGGGGATAGTTTGGCCTCAAGGAAGAAAAACAGAACCTAATTATTATATCTGAAATAAAGAATATTGTTGGCTTACTTTATGACACTTTTCCATTCCCAGTCTGGCCAGTCATGACCAGGAGGATGAAATCAAATGTATGACTGCTCATTCAGCAGGATCCATAGGAGCAAAAATTTCAGAAGGAAGTGCAGGGAAAGAAAAGAAATTATTAACAGAGGAAATAATTGGCATCTCTACTACTTTCTCCCTGGTAAGTGTGTTGGTGCCTGACAGACTCATCTTTTCACTGATCAAATTCTCATTAGGAAAATAACCTCTAAACTAGTCCTGAAATATGTCATTTGTTTGATGGGAAAAGATGACTTCCCTTTGCTAATTTCCCCTGTGTCATGGAGTTTACAATCTAGAGGAAATTCCATTCATTATATATGTAATCACAGGTTTAATTTCAAAATGGAAAGTTCAGAGTCTGATGGAGGCAAATACAGGACAAAGCTAACTTAGATCAGAACATGCCAAACCCAGAGGAAAGAAAGAGTATAACATACTTGAAGAAGAGAAAGAAGACCAATATTTCTGGTCTACCTTATTAATGGGGCTAAATAATCCCTAGAGTAAAGATTATACTAGATCTGTCCTTATGGAACTCAAAATAAGCCTGGAAAGGATCAAACTGGACCACAAGTAACCTAACCGCCTAACAGAACAAAACAGAATCTAGACACTCAACAACATAAAATTCACAATGTATAGCACCCAATCAAAAAATGCAAAGATGTTGGAAAATATGACACATAAACCAGGAGAAAAATTAGTCAGTAAAAACAGACTCAAAAATAATAAAGACAATGGAATTGGCAGACAAGAATGTGAAACAGCTATTAGAAAAATGTTCAAGTATTTAAGGAAAAAATGTGAACAGAGTGAGGAAGAAATGGAAGATACTTCTAGAACCAAACGGAATATCTAGAGAAATGAAAACCCTGGTGGATGAAAGGAGACTAGTATGGCAGGACCACTGAGCACCTGGGGAAGAGTTGTGCTGCATTTGGCTAGAGAGTTATACAGGTGACTTCTGGAAGAACTTGAAAGCCATGATATGGTTTGGAACTTAGCTCTAAAGTTTTGGGGAAGCCATGAATATTAAGAAAAATAAGGGGTCATGGTGGGGGACTGCTATTGTGGTGAGTTGAAATTGCAGTTCTTTTTAAATTGGCTTTTCACCAGCCCTAGATAGAAAAGAAAATGGAGCTCTTTCTGCTTCGTAATTTTTTAAAGATTTTTTTTTAATATGGACCATTTTTTAACGTCTTTGTTTGTTACAATATTGCTTCTGTTTTATGTTTTGGTTTTTTGACCCCGGGGCATGTGGGATCTTAGCTCCTCAACCACGGATCAAACCCGCACCCCCCTGCATTGGAAGGCGAAGTCTTAACCACTGGACCTCCAGGGAAGTCCCTGCTTCGTATTTTTAAATACACTGGTTCCATGTAGGAGTCTGAACTCTGAAAGAGTTCATTGACAACTGGCACTTCCACAGTACCCTGGAGTGGGAACTATGAGGCACTCTCATTGTTGACATTCATTCAACATTTATTCAGTGTCTGATATGAGCCATGCATTGTTCTTGAACTGGAATAGAACTGTGAACAAAAATATCTAAGGACTCTGTCCTCATGGAGGTTATACTCATAACAGAAAAGAGGATGTTCACAGCTATTTTCTTAGTAAGAATTGGCTCAACAGAATATAACATTGCTAGCCCAGGGTACAACAGCTTGTAGAGCCTATGAAGTGATGGAGCATCACTTACTTTCATAAATATTTAGAAAACTGTTTGGTTGTATGTCAATGGAATTTTAAAGCTTTGAAATTAGTGTTACCACCTGAACTTGATAAACCATAAAGCCATGTCAAGGTCACAGTTTAAGTGGTTCAGTTTTTTTAATGAACAAAAAGATCAGATGCATTTCAGTTTTATTCAAGCCAATTAAATTTCATCCCCCCAAAATGAAGTATCATTTTCAGTGGATCTTTGCTTTGCTTAGGCTCTTAGCTAACAGACAGTCCCTTTTGTTTGAAGGTATTGATTTTGATATTAAGTGACTGCAAGTATATTGTCAATAGCTTATGGCGAGAGAGGGGAATAGAACTTTAAAATCTGTATATTTCATTTGTAGATTTCTTGAATAAGACAAATCAAGATTAGATACAAGTTTAACTATAAGATTTTTCTAAAAAAAACCATTTTGAAAACTTGCTTGCCTGTGAATCTTTTGTTTTAGAAGCATCTTTGTTTAGAGTCTAATCTGATCAATCTCAATAAAGACTTTGCAAGTTATCCAAATTACTTACATTCTTTCCAAACCCTTCAAATTTGTGACAACATCTTGGAAGGGGAAGACTTATCCAACTCTTAATTATTCAGGCTAATGGTGACCTGCAGTGTTCAAAATGTGATGAGGCACTCAGGCCAAGTTCAATGTCAGGCTGGTGTCAAATGCCAGATGTAGTGACTAAGAATATCTCTGGGATAAAGACAGGAGCTGAGGCACCACTGGCCATCATGAGTGAGCCACTTTCTTATTCCCTAGGCAGTCACTGATTGTTCTCTGTTGGTTAAAAAAAAATGATCTTTGAAATAAAAGCTTCTGTTTTATTTTAAGCCCCTTTTCTTAGAAAACTCCAAAGCTCCTATGATATTTTTGCTCTAGACTTCATCTACCAGGGAACCTCAAAATATCTGAGAATTTAAATTAAAAAAGGGTGTTAGAGTTGATGACCTGTGAGCCATCAAGGGATAAACTAATATAATAATTGGAATAGACCCAAAGTATTGCTCTATTCATTTTTAATCCTAATTTACTCTAATGTTGCTGCTTAATCTAACCAATTCATGGTGGGAAAAATATCTAGAGATGCATGAAGCTTCAGACCTTGATAAATAAATTGAGGCACAAAAGGTGCACTGCTAGAAACATGGGTAAAAGAACCCACATTTTATCTTTGGAATGCTCCACATATTCCACCAAAGAAACCCTAAGACAGGGCAGGTAGACTGGTGGTATTATCACATAATCAGCTACAGTCTTAATATTCAACGTTTGCCCACAAACAGCATCTGTCATTGCCTGGGAGCTTATTAGAAATGTAGAACCTCAGGCCACGATTCTGATCTACTCAATCAGAATCTGCAGTTTAACAAGATCCTTAGGTGATTCTTTGCACACTACAATTGGTGAAGCACTGATCTACTGCATATCTCTCAACCCTGGATACTGTCAACCTGAGGAGAGTTTAAAAAATACCAAGGCAAGTTTCCTACTCTAGAGAGATTCAAGCTTAATGGATCAAATACATCACTAGGTTTTTTAACTTCTATAACTGGGTAGATGACATTTCCAGTCACCACATAGAAAATAAAGGAGAAAGAAGTGCTATGGGAAGAGTTTGGTTTTCACATGTTAGTTTATGATGCTTATGGAACATATACAAAAAGCTATGGTACATGAATAAATGGACAGACATATAGATGAATGAATGGAATATTGATATGAAAATTTTCAGTAATGAACTATACAGTTTCAGTAAACAGCTATAGAGGTCTTTAATGTAAGAGAGAGGTATAGAATATAGACATACATACATGTAGAAGTTTTGGAATCATTGAATGTAGAGGTGATAATGAATGCATGGAAATAGATAACAATGTGACTAGAATGAGAGAAGTAAAGATCAAGAATAGAATCTCTTGCATCATCAACTTTTAAAAAGTAGGTAGGCCAAGTAAATTGAGCTCACTAATGAGATTAAATTAGCACATCTAGAAAGAAGAGAAATCAAGAGAAAAGGGAAACACATATACCAAGGTAAGAGTTTCAAAAGAACAGATAGTATCAAATACTGTAGGACATCAGAAACACAGGAATTCAACAGAGTCCACTGACTTTACCATCTAAGAATTAATATATAAACTTGGCAAGACAGTGAATGGGTTGAAAACCAGATTGTAATTCACTGAGGAATGAATGGAATATGAGGGAGTGGAAATACATAGTTTCTATTTCTCTTTTAAAAAAGTAGCAGTAAAGGGGAAATTTTAAATATGGTGGTAGCTAGAAGAAAGTGTAGGATTTAAAACACTAAGCTCCATTTAGGGACTCCACGAACTTTTCAGAGGCTTGAGAGTTGGATCCACTAATTGCACTGTTTCTAGAGTAAACACACGTCCCTCATAAGCATATGTATTTTTCATTATAAATGTTTATGTTTCTAGTATATTGTTGGGGAACAAAATTGCCTATTTAAACATGTTAGATGTTGCTTTTATGTAGACACAGCTATCATGATGTTCCACACCAGAGATTAGCACCATACTATGGTCCCACATTTTTCAGTTCCTCTTAAATTAGGTTGACCAATTAAATATTTAGATGAAAAGAAACATGACACTCAGATACCTCTATATAAACACTGTGGTTTGGTCATAACTTTTTACTACTTACATCTGTGGGACTTGGAAAACTGCTATTTTGGTACAGCCTTCTCTATTGTAGGAGAAAAAATAGAAAATGAAAGGCAATAGGATATTGCTTTAAAATCAATAATTTAAAATAGTTATGTCTAATTAGTGAGCTGGATTTGTATATAAATTTTATTTTTATTAATTAGTTTTACAGCAGTCACCTGATTTTAAATGGTGCAAGAATCCAATAAGGTAGAAGAGGTATTATCACCAAATTTTATGAGTTTGGAAACTGAAGAGAAGGATGACAAGGCCTAGAACACAGATAACAACTTCAATACTAAAATGTCACTCCTTCCTTACTTTTAAAATAGGATCAAACATACATGCCCTTTTAAACTCTCAGAATTGGTACAGTGTTCAATAAAATAATGTATATTAATGCACTATACACTCTAAAATATTATATGAATTTAAGTCCAAGCATTATGAGTCATATTTTCAGAACCTAAGTCAGTACCTGACAAGCACCTAAAAAATTCTTGGGAATTAAATAGAAAATACATAGCTCTGAAGAAAGTGCCCTGTAATATTTTGTAATGGTGGTCATTACAAAGGATAAGAGATATGTCCTAATCATTCCCTAGATTTCCCTCAACAGTCTATTATCCCTTCTTTTTTTATTTTCAATATGAATAACTGAGTTAGGGTAACTCAGTTCTCAGTTGCCTAGGCAAAGCCTCTTCCTAGATTAGGTTGGTTGGGACAACCTTGCCTGGAAAAGACCTTTCAATTTCTGAAAGAAAAACACCCTCACCTGCATATAGGATTAGGACAATTTTCTGGATAGTTGTTTTTGGGTCAAGGAGTTGAATTGTGTTCAGATCCAAGTTTAGGTCTTGCTCTCCAATATTACACCAGATTCTTTTCCAATGAAGTAGAAACTATCCACTGGAAAAAACATATTGAGATGTTACTATGTTACTCCTTTTTTCTGAGAGCCAGGAGACTGAGACCACGTATCCTTCATCAGCCTCCTGAGTCCCAAACCACTGAACTGGTTCTAGAAGATTTGGCTCCATGGGCAAAAGACCTATGAGCTACCACTGAAGGTTATCATCCCAGAGTCCACCTTCTCATTGACTACTCTAAAAATGATACCCGATTTTCATTTAAAATCTTAAAATGAAGTAATTCTACTAGGTCTCACCTGTCATCAAAAATTACTACCATCTATATTTGCTTCCTTTTCTATTCTGCTAATCCACTTCTTCCCAAACTTATCAAGATGAATCAGATGGAGCTCCATACCAAGTAAATCCAAGTGTGTGTGTGTCTGTGTCTGTGTCTGTGTATGTATGTGTGAGAGACAGTGTTTAAGAGCTTTAACTTTAAAGTCAGATATAACTGGATTTGAATCCAGCCTCTATTGCTAACTGTGACCTTGGGAAAGTTACTTAACCTCTCTGAGTCTCAGTTTCCCCATCTGAAAAACAAAAGTAATGACACTGACTTCTTGATATTTTCGTGATGATTAAATGACACAGTGCATATAGATCACATAGCACTATTCCCAAAATATACAGCCTCAGAGTCCTTTTATACATGCCTTGTGGGTATGTATCAACCTCCCCACAAACCCTCCATATACCACAGTTTTTGCTATTCTGGAGGATATCAATTTTTTTTTAATTTATTTTTTTATACAGCAGGTTCTTACTAGTTATCCATTTTATACATATTAGTGTATATATGTCAATCCCAACCTCCCAATTCATCACACCACCACCACCACCACCCTCCCCATTTCCCCCCTTGGAGTCCATACATTTGCTCTCTACATCTGTGTCTCAATTGCTGCCCTGCAAACTGGTTCATCTGTACCATTTTTTCTAGTTTCCACAAATATGCGTTAATATACGATATTTGTTTTTCTCTTTCTGACTTACTTCACTCTGTATGACAGTCTCTAGATCCATCCACGTCTCTACAAATGACCCAGTTTCGTTCCATTTTATGGCTGAGTAATATCCCATTGTATATATGTGCCACAACTTCTTTATCCATTCGTCTGTCAATGGGCATTTAGATTGTTTCCATGACCTGGCTATTGTGAATACGGCTGCAATGAACACTGGGGTGCCTGTGTCTTTTTGAATTATGGCTTTCTCTGGATATATGCCCAGGAGTGGGATTGCTGGGTCATATGGTAATTCTATTTTTAGTTTTTTAAGGAACCTCCATATTGTTCTCCATAGTGGCTGTATCAATTTACATTTCGACCAACAGTGCAAGAGGGTTCCCTTTTCTCCACACCCTCTCCAGCATTTGTTGTATGTAGATTTTCTGATAATGCCCATTCTAACTGGTATGAGGTGATACCTCATTGTAGTTTTGATTTGCATTTCTCTAATAATTAGTGATGTTGAGCAGCTTTTCATGTGCTTCTTGGCCATCTGTATGTCTTCTTTGGAGAAATGTCTACTTAGGTCTTCTGCCCATTTTTGGATTGGGTTGTTTGTTTTTTAAAACTGAGCTACATGAGCTATTTTTATATTTTGGAGATTAATCCTTTGTCCATTGATTGGCTTACAAATATTTTCTCTGATTCTGAGGGTTGTCTTTTTGTCTTGTTTGCAGTTTCCTTTGCTTTACAAAAGCTTTTAAGTTTCATAACGTCTCATTTGTTTATTTTTGTTTTTATTTCCATTACTCTAGGAGGTGGATCAGAGAAGATCTTGCTGTGATTTATGTCAAAGAGTGTTCTTCCTATGTTTTCCTCTAAGAGTTTTATAGTGTCCAGTCTTATATTTAGGTCTCTAATCCATTTTGAGTTTATTTTTTGCATGGTGTTAGGAAGTGTTCTAATTTCATTCTTTTACATGTAGCTATACAGTTTTCCCAGCACCACTGATTGAAGAGACTGTCTTTTCTCCATTGTATATGCTTGCCTCCTTTGTCACACGTTAGTTGACCATAGGTGTGTGGGTTTATTGCTGGGCTTTCTATCCTGTTCCATTGATCTATATTTCTGTTTTTATGCCAGTACCATACTGTCTTGATTACTGTAGCTTTGTAGTATAGTCTGAAGTCAGGGAGTTGGATTCCTCCAGCTCCATTGTTTTCCCTCAAGACTGCTTTGGTTAATCGGTGTCTTTTGTGTGTCCATACAAATTTTAAGATTTTTTTGTTCTAGTTCTGTGAAAAATGTCACTCGTAGTTTAATGGGGATTGCATTGAATCTGTAGATTGCTTTGGGTAGTAGAGTCATTTTCCCAAAATTGATTCTTCCAATCCAAAAACATGGTATATCTCTCCATATGTTGGTGTCATCTTTAATTTCTTCTGTAAGTGTGTTACAGTTTTCTGCATTCAGGTCTTTTGTCTCCCTAGGTAGGTTTATTCCTAGGTATTTTATTCTTTTTGTTGCAATGGTAAATGGGAGTGTTTCCTAAATTTCTCTTTCATATTTTTCATCTTTAGTGTATAGGAATGCAAGAGATTTCTGGGCATTAATTTTGTATCCTGCAACTTTACCAAATTCATTGATTAGCTCTAGTAGTTTTCTGGTGGCATCTTTAGGACTCTCTATGTATAGTATCATGTAATCTGCAAACAGTGACAGTTTTACAATTTGTATTTCTTTTTCTTCTCTGATTGCCGTGGCTAGGACTTCCAAAACTAAGTTGAATAGCAGTGGTGAGAGTGGACATCCTTGTATTTTTCATGATCTTAGAGGAAATGCTTTCAGTTTTTCACCATTGAGAATGATATTTGCTGTGGGTTTGTCATATATGGTCTTTATATGTTGAGGTAGCTTCCCTCTATGCCCACTTTCTGGAGAGTTTTTATCACAAATGGTGTTGAATTTTGTCAAAAGTTTTTTCTACATGTATTGAGATGATCATATAGTTTTTCTTCTTCAATTTGTTAATATGGTGTATCACATTGATTCATTTGCATATATTAAAGAATCCTTGCATCCCTGGGATAAATCCCACTTGATCGTGGTGTATGATCCTTTTAATGTGTTGTTGGATTCTGCTTGCTAGTATTTTGTTGAGGATTTTTGCATCTATATTCATCAGTGATACTGGTCTGTAATTTTCTTTTTTTGTAGTATCTTTGGTTTTGGTATCAGGGTGGTGGGGGCCTCATAGAATGAGTTTGGGAGTGTTCCTTACTCCTCAATTTTTTGGAAGAGTTTGAGAAGGATGGGTATTAGCTCTTCTCTAAATGTTTGATAGAATTCACCTGTGAAGCCATCTGGTCCTGGACTTATGTTTGTTGGAAGATTTTTAATCACAGTTTCAATTTCATTACTTGTGATTGGTCTATTCATATTTTCTATTTCTTCCTGATTCAGTCTTGGCAGGTTGTGCATTTCTAAGAATTTGTCCATTTCTTCCAGGTTGTCCATTTTATTGGCATAGAGTTGCTTGTGGTAATCTCTCATGATCTTTTGTACTTCTTCAGTGTCAGTTGTTACTTCTCCTTTTTCATTTCTAATTCTATTGATTTCAGTCTTCTCCCTTTTTTTCTTGATGAGTCTGGCTAATGGTTTGTCAGTTTTGTTTATCTTCTCAAAGAACCAGCTTTTAGTTTTATTGATCTTTGCTATTGTTTTCTTTGTTTCTGTTTCATTTATTTCAGCTCTGATCGTTATGATTTCTTTTCTTCTGCTAACTTTGGGTTTTGTTTGTTCTTCTTTCTCTAGTTCCTTAGGTGTAAGTTTAGATTGTTTATTTGAGATTTTCTGTTTCTTGAAGTAGGCTTGTATTACTATAAACTTCCCTCTTAGAACTGCTGTTGCTGCAGCCCACAGGTTTTGGATCATCGTGTTTTTGTTGTCATTTGTCTCTAGGTATTTTTTGATCTCCTCTTTGATTTCTTCAGTGACCTCTTGGTTATTTAATAACATATTGTTTAGCCCCATGTATTTGTTTTTTACATTTCTTTCCCTGTAACTGATTTCAAATCTCATAGTGTTGTGGTCAGAAAAGATGCTTGATATGATTTCAATTTTCTTAAATTTACTGAGGCTTGATTTGTGACCCAAGATGTGATCTATCCTGGAGAATGTTCCGTGCGCACTTGAGAAGAAAGTGTAGTCTGCTGTTTTTGGATGGAATGTCCTATAAATATCAAGTAAGCTATCTAGTCTATCGTGTCATTTAAGGCTTGTGTTTCCTTATTAATTTTCTGTCTGGATGATCTGTCCATTGGTGTAAGTGAGGTATTAAAAGTCCCCCACTATTACTGTGTTACTGTTGATTTCCTCTTTTACAGCTGTTAGCAGTTGCCTTATGTATTGTGGTGCTCCTATGTTGGTTCATATATATTTATAATTATTATATCTTCTTTTTGGATTGGTCCCTTGATCATTATGTAGTGTCCTTCCTTGTCTCTTGTAACATTCTTTATTTTAAAGTCTATTTTATCTGATATGAGTATTGCTACTACAGCTTTCTTTTGATTTGCATTTGCATGGAATATCTGTTTCCATCTCCTCACTTTCAATCTGTATGTGTCCCTAGGTCTGAAGTGGGTCTCTTGTAAACAGCATATAGATGGGTCTTGTTTTTGTATCCATTCAGCAAGCATGTGTCTTTGGGTTGGAGCATTTAATCCATTCATATTTAAGGTAATTATAGATATGTATGTTCCTATTACCATTTTCTTAATTGTTTTGGGTTTGTTTTTGTAGGTCCTTTTCTTCTCTTGTGTTTCCCACTTAGAGAAGTTCCTTTAGCATATGTTGTAGAACTGCTTTGGTGGTGCTGAATTCTCTTAGCTTTTGCTTGTCTGTAAAGCTTTTGATTTCTCCATTGAATCTGAATGAGATCCTTGCCTGGTAGAGTAATCTTGGTTGTAGTTTCTTCCTTTTCATCACTTTAAATATGTCATGCCACTCCCTTCTGGCTTGTAGAATTTCTGCTGAGAAATCAGCTGTTAACCTCATGGGAGTTCCCTTGTATGTTATTTGTCTTTTTTCCCTTGTTGCTTTCAATAATTTTCCTTTGTCTTTAATTTTTGTCAATTTGATTACTATGTGTGTTGCCATGTTTCTCCTTGGGTTTATCCTGTATGGGACTGTCTGCGCTTCCAGGACTTGGGTGGTTATTTCCATTCCCATGTTAGGGAAGTTTTCAACTATAATCTCTTCCAATATTTTCTTGGGTCCTTTCTCTCTCTCTTCTCCTTCTGGGACCCCTATAATGTGAATGTTGTTGCATTTAATGTTGTCCCAGAGGTCTCTTAGGCTGTCTTCATTTCTTTTCATTCTTTTTTCTTTATTCTGCTCTGCAGCAGTGAATTCCACCATTCTGTCTTGCAGGTCACTTCTCCATTCTTCTGCTTCAGTTATTCTGTCCTTGATTCCTTCTAGTGTATTCTTTCTTTCAGTTATTGTATTGTTCACCTCTGTTTGTTTGTTCTTTAATTGTTCTAGGTGTTTGTTCTTTAATTCTTCTAGGTCTTTGTTAAACATTTCTTGCCTCTTCTTGATCTTTGCCTCCATTCTTTTTCCGATGTCCTAGGTCATCTTCACTATCATTATTCTGAATTCTTTTTCTGGTAGGTTGCCTATCTCCACTTCATTTAGTTGTTTTCTGGGGTTTTATCTTATTCCTTCATCTGGAACATAGCCCTCTGCCTTTTTATCTTGTCTATCTTTCTGTGAATGTGGATTTTGTTCCACAGGCTGCAGGATTGTAGTCCTTCTTGCTTCTGCTGTCTACCCTTGACTATCAATTTTTGAAGTGCCACCCAGGACTCCTAAATGAATTTTGTGTCCGACCTATAGGTTGTATTTTAAATTGGACCATACTTAACATCTATGTGTTTTCACAAGAGGAAGTAATAGACAGCCAGAAACTTACTTTTATTCATTTGGTTTCTCATATAGTATCTTTGGCTACTGCAGGGGCTCCCTACAGACCAATTCAGCATCACTGTAGCATTAACTGCTTTATCTCTACATCATGGCAAAACTGTTAGAAGCACAAACACTAAAGCCAGACTGCCTGGGCTGAAATACCATTTCTGCCTTTAACTGTCTGTGCAAATTTGAGCAAGTTACTTGACCTCTCTGTGCTTCAATTTCTTCAATTGTTATATGGGATGATAATAACAGTGCCTACTTTGCAGCATTTTTTTTGTGAGTCTAAAACAGGTTAATATATGTAAAGTACTTAGAATAGTATCTGGCACACAGTTAACATTTTATGGCTGAGTGTTCACTTTTACTAACTACTTATGAAGTAGGATGAAATTAATTAATTCTACAAACATTTGCTAATTGGTTATGTGCCAACACTATACTCAAAGCTAAAAGATGATTCAGGTCCTGATCACAAAGTGCTTGCAATAAAAAAAGATATTATATATACATATATGTATAACACATACATATATACAACATATAATCTGGTATACATACATACACATATATCACATATTTTAGGCTATAACAATACCTGACATTTTATAATCTAAGATTACCAATCTGTTCCCTTTGACTTCTACCTTGTTTTTCCCTTAATCAGTGATAAATGTGGATTTGTATCTGGACTAACCACTTGGACCAGCCTACTATATGATGGATGCCAAGAAGCATATTGACTATAAGTGCCTCCGATTACTTGTTACACAGGTCCCTGTATCAAATCACATTTTTACTAATCAAATCACTGTATGAAAGCCAATGGTTATGGAAGTTTAAAAAGTTAAATCAATTCCTAAATCTGTAAATGAAGACATGGAGAAGTATCCTCAATTTGAGTTAACAAAGAACGAAACTATGGCTGATTGGGCCTGAATTGTGCAAACAATTTCTAGTTTATAGAACACAATGGAAACAATATTTTAACCTGGATATACTTCCTGAGAACTGGATAACAACAAGTTTATGGACAAAGTTGGTGTCCATTTCTCAGATGGGAGAAAATTCCCTTTACAAGGCACCTGCCTTCCGTCTTAGGAGGTGGCTAAATCCCCATTCCTCATAGGCAGTAGTGCCTTCCACTTTCTCTCCATAATAAATCCTGACCTCACTTAGTTGGCCTTGAGGTCTAAGTTGTTCTTCTGCACTGCAAGGGTGAGGTCTTTTAAAGACCAAGATCAACAGCTGCCTCATAAGGCGTTGCCTATGACGTAGCTGGCACCCACTGACAGTGGCTGGTCCCTGTTCCTTAGCGACAGCCCTGCTGCTTCCAGAATCAAAGGAAGCTTCTGTCGGTCCTTTAGCCTGTCTCTCTATCTTTCCCATGATTTTCTATTCTTTCTTGTCAGCAAGTGTTATCACAGTGATTAAACACTGAACTCTCCCCGAGGCCACTAACTTCATCCTTGGATTCTCCTCTCTGCAGCTGAGTTGAAGGGATCATGTAAGTAAATGACACATAGAAGTAAATGACTGCTCAGACAGACTTAATGTGAATTACCTTCCAGAGGCATTTCAATCAGAGGTAGTCCTTTCAAGGACTGGCCATAGGTTAGTGAGATGATAATTATTTGGATATAATTATTAGTTTTTACTGAGCACATGCTATATGTCAAGCAGTTGTATTTATTATATTTTATCCATAAATGACCCTAAAATTAGGGATCTTTACCCCTATTTTAAAGATAAGGAAACTGAGATTCAGACACTCTTTTTAACTGCTAATTATCACACAAAAACTGTGTTCTTTCCTCCTCCCTGGATGATGGAGCTTTCTTTTTGCTCCTCAATCATACCAGTATCAGCAGCTTCCAACTTACCCATTAGCTAAGACTGACCCCATAGTCAAGTATAATGAGCTAGCAAAAATATTTTCACTCCTAAGTGGGAATTTCTGATCTCTAAAACCGGCATGCAAAGGAGTCAGCAGCCTGAGTTGTCCCAAATTTCATACCATTTATAAGGGGAAAGAAGAAAAGCCAATTACAGCGCTAAATATAAAATGACCCATGGAACTGCGCCATTGAAGTTGCTCTTGCTCTGCTGTCTATGGCGACCTTTAAATCGGCAAACAGGTCATTCCTTGACCATGGAATCTTTTCAAATTAATTGACTTGACAAAATAACAACAAATTAACCACTCAGTTCTGTTGTTTAAAAAAATAAATTCTGACAAATGACCAAAGATATGTGCTCTTTTGCCATCCTAGTTAACTTATTAATCAGACAGCAGGAATCCTAATCAGTTAAGACAATGCATAATACAAGTGGCATCAAATTTACACAACTAATTTGAATACTAATGGAGTCTGTTTTCCTTTACTTGCTTGCATTGTGTCATGATATATTCTGGCAAATATTGTCTCTTTTTGTTTTGGAATCATTCATAAAGAGTTCCCTGCTAAGAAAGGATTTTCCATTTTTGTGGACACATTCCAAGTAGCTTCTCTGAAAAAAGTCATTCCCAAATAACTGTTTAAGGTGAATACTGATAATAAACTTCAACATGGTGTTAACTTCAACATAACAAGAGGTGGTTTCAGAAATACAATTGAAAAACCATTTAATTCTAGGAAATGAGTTAATATTTTTAGTTTTCTCTCAGAGGTTTTAGTAACGTGCTTTTTATGCATGATCAGAGGATAGTTACAAACATACATCTGTAAAATAGTAATCCAGAAATTGTCCTTTAGTTTGGTACTAGTCCTATGCGGGTCCACATTTGAAAATTCAAGGAAGACTAGAATTTCTGGACATCTGATTTCCATTTAGTCATTCAACATGCAATATCACATTTTAAATATAATACTACATATATGGACTTACATTCTTCAGGATGCCTTCTCAGCTTAACTCTTTCCAGCTCTGATAACAGCAGGATTCCTTTATTCTCAGATATTCTTTATCTTTTTATTAAATATATTGTCCCTCTTTTGTCTCACCTATGTAGATAGTACTTAGCAGTGGGCATCTCTGCTAGGAGTTACTGCTGGGTTCTGTGGGCTATATGAAGTTATATTTTTGACTGTTACAAGGTAGGGTATTATGTTAGGGTTTTCCAAAGAACAGAACCAATAGGATTTATTTTACAAATGAATATACTTTTATATTTATATATTTATAGGTAAACATAAATGCGACTTGTTGTAAGGGATTGGCTTGTGTGAACATGGGGGCTGAGAAGTCCCACCGTCTACTGTCTGAAAGCTGTAGACCCAGGAAAGCTGGTGGTGTAAATTCTAATCTGAATGTGAAGGTCTTAGAACCAGGAGCACTTATGGTATTAAGTCCAAGAGGAGCACTTATGGTATCTCAGTCCAAGAGCAGGAGAAGACCTATATCCCAGCTCAAACACTCAGGTGGAGAGAGTGAATTCAACCTTCCTCTACTTTTTTGTCCTATTCAGGCCCTCAATGGATTGGATACTGCCCATCCACACTGGGGAGGGCAAGCTACTTTACTCAGTCCACCAATTCAAATGCTATTCCATTCTGGATGTCTTCCACATCCTCACAGACACTTCCAGAAATAATATTTAACCAGATATTTGGGCATCCCATGGCCCAGTCAAGTTGACACATGAAATTAACCATCAGAGATGTTAGTTATACATGCCATAAAATCTTTAGTACAAAATACCAGTGGACATGTTCTATTCAGTAACACTTGAGGGTCTAGAGATCCATACATCTGTGCTGCAGAGTAAGTTCAGAGTGTCTGAAGAGAATATTGGTCGTTCTTGAGACTATCCTCTGGTTTCCTTGGTGCAGAAGTTGGGCATGCCTGGGTCAGAGGCCTTCTTTTCACCTGTTTTGTCCCAAGCTCTGAAGTCTTTTAAGGAATATAGGTCTGATGACAGATACCCCCTTGGTTTTTGGCAGGAAGTGTGATCTCAAGCCCATGGCCACTTAGGATTTGTTAAGACTTTATCAAGAGAAAAAACATTCAGCACAATTGCTTGGAGAACAAGTATTTTACCTTTCTCTAGATAGTCTCAAATATGCTCCTGAATCAGGGCCAGGTTAATACTTTAAAGACCATAAGAATTGAGAAGATTATGGTGCCTCCTCCTGCCATATGCAATTTGAAATATATCATTTTCAAAATTACATAAAACATGAATGAACACTAAAAACAACCTTTTTTTCTTGATATTCTGATTAAATAAGTTCTTCAGAAATTGCCTTTTCTTTTTTAATATACATATAATTTGTTGGTACCTTAAACACTAGCTTAGTTTGCCCCATGGGATAACCTAGCACTCTTTAGGATTTAAGCCAAATTAGCAGAGGGAAAGGTACCTAGACTGAATTACATTGGCCTCCACCATCTACCACTACCAGTGGTAGAACTGATTCTCATGAATTAATTCTTGTTAAGAGAACACTGATGTCTATCAAGGGATCATTTTAAAGAAAAGCTTGTCCTCACATTTATCATAATAATGTCCAGGACACATTCATGGAGGTTATATATACTTTATGTATTTTGTATGTAATGGATTTTGTGAATCATGCAATCACCCAAGTTTCTCTTTTCAACTCACTGGCTAGAACTCTGATACCCAAATATGTGTTTGTCCATGGCGAGCACGGAGGTCATGATGGCAGATGTCCTCTTCCTCCTCCACTTGATGATCCCACCCTTATTCTTCTATAACGACTCATTCCATTTGCTATCTTACCTTTTTATGTAATTTACTAACATCCTAAATCCTCTATGAGACAATAGGACTTATATATAAATAGGTTTACTTCTAGTAGTTTCTTAACATAGTATATTTGTAGTTCATATACGTGGTTTCCTCTCCTATACAACTATACAAGCAGGAATCTTACGATAGTAACTTAAGTAAAATGTGCTGAATTAATTTTTAAATATCTTTTATAACTGATTTACTATAACTGGTGATATTATGGGTAATTTTTTTATTACTTCCTTCTTTATATGTTTCTGAATTTTCAAAATTTCTCTAGTAAGTATGTTTCAACTTTATATATTTTTTTAAAAATTCAGAAAAATCATTCACAATTGGTCTATACTATATAATTATATAATAAAAACATAAAAATCCTCAATTCAGATTTGGGGAGATTAAAATAAACCAAGTGTGACATTTAAATTTCAATATATATTTATCCAGTGTGTTTAAAATATCATACTTTCTGGGCCTCCCTGGTGGCGCAGTGGTTGGGAGTCCGCCTGCCGATGCAGGGGGTGCGGGTTCGTGCCCCGGTCTGGGGGGATCCCATGTGCCGCGGAGCGGCTGGGCCCGTGAGCCATGGCCGCTGGGCCTGCGCGTCCTGAGCCTGTGCTCCGCGGCGGGAGAGGCCACGGCAGTGAGAGGCCCGCATACCGCAAAAAAAAAAAAAATAAAAAAAAAATAAAAATAAAATAAAATAAAATAAAATATCATACTTTCCAGTGATTCAATATAAATAACCAAACAATCTAAAAGTTGTTCCTGAGATTCTATGTTTTTGATTTTAATAGACTAAAATCAAAAATGCATCATTTTTTCAATCATTTTATAGAACCATTATCTTGCAAACTTCCAGTTTTTATAAGTCCTAGATATTGTTTTATGAATACTATTGATAAACTTTACTATGAAAAAAAAAAAAGAATTCCAGTAGTCCAAGTGGGCTGTGATGCTTTGAGTACTAACCAGGGGAGCACCTTTGATTCTTAGAGATTAGATGAAAAAAGTAAATGGTATCAGCCCCCGCTGAGTTCCATAATCAGTCTAGAAGATGTCAAGGCACTCAGTAAATACAAAAATGTGAAATAAATATCTTCAGAAGTTCCAAAGGCTATGATCTAAATGTTTCTGAGACAGAAAAATCACACTTAAGTAAACTTCAGGTTTCTGTCTGCTATAGTAAATTTTAAAATCCAGTCCACCCAATGAATGTTTCAGTTGGGGTGCAGACACATGAATTAGCAGTCAGATAACTGACCTAGAAAGGATTCAGGCTGAATGTCAGTCTTAGTATTATGAATGCCAGATTAATGTCAGTAACCAATTAGGTTCTGAATTCCAACTGTGAATCTGTCCTAAGAGGCAACTGACCATCTTGAGAAGCAACCTGAAGAAGAAAGAACACTGGGAGGGAGACAGAAGACCATGCTCTATTCCTTGTCCAAGTGTTTTTTTTACCACTGGGAGCCTTGGTTTCCTTTTCTATATGAAGAAGAGTTTGGATTATATGATCTCTAAGGATCCTTCCAAAGCTGCAGTTCAATGAATTTCTGAACTGAAACAGTGTTCTCCCTCTCCCAGGCTTTATCCAGTAGCCATCAAATGGTCATTAACTCTGGTTACCAGTCATTGTGCTTGTACATGGAAAACTGACCTCATTGGTGTCCCCTTGGATTTAAAATTGCTGGTGATAAACTCTCCAGAAATAATTATTCCTGCTACCCTGGTGTGCAGTTCCAATTTATGGCAATTACATACAATTAGTCATAGCTTCCTTATCCTATTACTCTCTAGATCTTAGCATTCAGAAAGGGCAGTCGTTTCAGAAAGTCAGTGTGTATCAGAATAAATATATCTGGGCTTTCAATAGAAAATATCTCTCAGTTTTCCCTTATAATAGTGGAAAAAGGATGGGCCTTTGTTTTCTACATTACTTATAAAATTGCCCACTACTCAGGCTGGCAGAATTTTTGCCAAAAAGAGAAATAAATTGAAAGAAAATTCTAGGGGAACTTGAAATTAATTTTATGTATTTTATTTTAAAATTACCACTGATAAATAGTTCTGGGTTTTGTGGTTTCAGCTTTTACCCTAGGCTTGTCTTTCTGTTTTCATTTCAGTAGATAATTGCCTGCCTCAGGATATTGTTCTTTTTATAGAGAGAAATTTCTCGTATCTGATTTTAAGTGCTTTCTTTCTTTTTCTTTTTTTTTTTTTTTTTTTTTTTTTTTTTGCGGTACACAGGCCTCTCACTGTTGTCGCCTCTCCCGTTGCAGAGCACAGGCTCCGGACGCGCAGGCTCAGTGGCCATGGCTCACGGGCCTAGCCGCTCTGCGGCATGTGGGATCTTTCTGGACCGGGGCACGAACCCATGTCCCCTGCATCGGCAGACGGACTCTCAGCCACTGCGCCACCATGGAAGTCCTTAAGTGCTTTCTTAAATTAACTCTTGGTTCCCACTTTGGCACAGACAGAAATCATTCTCTAGTGAAGGTCTGTGTGGGGAATGCTACAGATCCCTCCTCTTTTGCCCTTTCACCAAATATGAAGATTCATACTTGGTCCTTAATGATACTGCAGAGTTTACTAGAAAAATAAAACTGCATGCACAAAATTGAAACAAGCCATTTAGCTGTACATTCTACTTATCTTTTTCCTTCCACGGGTACTACCAAATCACACACAGTTAAAGTAGCAAAGAATGGGTGCTACATAAAAATCTATTGATGGGATAAATGAATGAATAAATACGGGAGAGTATTTCCATTGACATATTTGAAGTGATGGTACAAAACACTCACCCACACATGGGGCTACAACAAGAGCTATTTGGTGGGTCAATAAAATTAATATGTTTAGCTTTAACTTTGAATATCCTTGCTTGGATTGTTAGAGTGTTGAATTATAAATAAATATGTAAGCTATCTGCACCTTTTCAGATTAGATATATAAAACTTTAGAAGGTCTTGATAGGGGAAGGTACTGAAGAATATTTCAACTAGCAGAAATAAAAAGTGATTCTACACCTAAAAGAGATTGTAGAGATAATTTTAGTCCAGGAGTCCCTAACCCACTGTTCACAAGCCAAATGTGGTCCACATATACCTTTGTGTTTTAAAAATGTGATGTGAAAGCCTCTAGTCAGGGTCTGCAATTTTGGTTCTCCATGGGCCTCAGAACTTCTTGTCTTACACAAGCTGATTCCATATTCCACACTGCTGCCTTGCCCATCGACATTTGCATTTGTGACTTCTAATGTAAGACAGCATCCTTAAGGCTGTGACAACTGAGGCCTGAAAGGCACCAAGGCAGAGTGAGGATTAGAGCAGAGTCTAGGGGTTGGACTCTAGTCTAAATATTGCTTATTTCAAATACACAATAATAGTTTGCTTTTCAAATAGCTAGAGAAGAAGAGCTAAAAACTTCTGAATTGCCCTCTGACTTTGTCCACATGAGATATGTATGCGAGTCAGAAAATAGAGTTTATTTAACTGCACAGGAAATTAGGCCCAGGGTGACTGTGACTTGCTTAGGATCACACAGCCACCAAGGGCAGACCCACTGGATTGTCATCAGCACTGGGTGACCCAAGAAGCATAACCAGCAATGCCCTAGGGCTGTGTTTCTCAGCTGGGGATGATTTTTCCCTCCCAGGGGACATTTTACAATTTCTGGAGACATCTGTGGTCATCACAACTGCAGGGTGTTACTAGCATCTAGTGGGTAACGGCCAGGGATGCTGCAGACCATCCAATAATGCACAAGACAGTACCCCACAACAAGGAATTATGGGCTCAAAAAGCCAACAGTGCAAGGCGGAAAGACCCCATTCTAGAAAACCAGACAAGGAGGAACATCAAAAATTACTTTCTGGAGGGGTGGAAAGGGCTGCAGGATGTGATAAATGAGCCTATAAGTCTTAATCTGTCCCAATCGCTTGATCTTTACACATGACTTTCTATTATTCTACACTTACAAGTGTGTAAAGTAAAATTAATGGAAGAGAATACATATTTGGGGCACAGTCAGGCAACAGCATAGTAGAAAGGACATGGACTCTGCAGTCAGATTCCACAGGTTTAAATTCTGGTTCTACCATGTGCTAACTTGGGCAAATTACTTTCCCTTACTCATCTCAGAGCTTTCCCTCACTTTTTTCATCTGTAAAATAAGGGTAATAATAGTGCCTTCCTCATAGGAGGATTAAATGCCCTACCCCATTCCAAATGCCTGGCACATACATAGCATTTAGCTACGATGACTGTCCAACTTCATCTCCCCCACCTTCCTAGGAGAGAAGAGCTAGTGTCCTAGTTTTATAGATGAGCTGAATGAAGCTCAGAGAATGTCTTGTAGCACTGGCAGCGGCAACAACTTCAGAGTGGACTGGGGATGCTGTAGGGAGTTGGCATTCCTCAACCCCCCTCCCCAGCACACCACAGTGCGGTCTCTCTCGCTTTCTTCTCGTCTCTTCTCTTTCATATACCTACACACCTCACAGGTAGAAGCCTCTGATTACAACAGGAAAACTCTCTCCAGGACATGCTGCTCACAATGGGTATTTTAATTTTTTGTTTCTCTTTTAATAACAACAAAAACCTGTAACATTTCAACTGTTTCAGAACAAATAAAACTTACCTTTCATAATTTATGTTACTTATGTCATGAACTGTGATGTTTCACGTCCTATCAAATTTTAGATGATAATACTTCCCCACAAGTAAATGATTAATTACAAATGGAAACATATTCAACTTTACTGTGAAGAAACCTGGTGTACATTCCCTTAACCAAGTGATCCAAGTTAACATAACAATATTGGGACAAACACCATTTGCCTCCTGATAGCATGCACTAAGGACACACTGTCCCTTAAACTATATTCCTGCCAAACAAAGCGTAAAGTATCAGGAAAACTAAAACTGGCCTGTGCTCTTCAAAAATATCAAAGTCATAAAGACAAAGAATGGAAGAGGAACTATTCCAATTTTTAAAAAAAAACCTAAAGAGGCATGGCAACTAAATATAACGTGTAAGCCTGGATTGGATCCTGGATCGGGATGGGCAATATCTATAAAGGACTTTATTGGAGCCACTGATGAAATTTAATATAGACCTGGATTACATAATGGCATTATATCAGTGATAAATTTTCTCATGTTGGTCTTTTTACCGTAGTTGGGTAAGAGAATGTCATTCTTAGAGGCATGAAATATTTAGTTGTATTGCAGGTGAATGAGATTTCTGGAGAAAAAAAATCAAAACCCTGGTTTGTAGTGTTTGCTTATTTCTGTGGTATAAATGTTCTCACCATGGCCAATTTCAGGCTACCAATGGGAATTCACTGAATGGAGAATTGGGAAGATATATATATCATACATATGAATATACATGTAATCTATACATGTATTAAATGAGAGATAACGCAAATATAGAAAAATATTAGTAGAGAATCTAGATAAAGGGATAAGTGAGAAATCTTTGCATTATACTTGAAATTTTTCTGTAAATTTAAATTGCACCAAAATATTAAAGTTTAAAACCATTTAGATGGTTACAAAAAAAAAAAAAAAAAAAAAAAGCTTCTCCATCTAGGTCAATGGAATGTTTTTGCAGTGCTTAAGGGAGGATTATAACCTGCAGGAAGAGCATTTTCATGCTAAGCTTCAGAGACATTGAGTAAATTATTTAAGATCACTGATATTTTGTCTTATCCAGGGGGTTCAATGTTAAAGTAAATGGATATCTTATAGAGTCAAAAACAGTCTTGGTGGGGGGTGGCTTAACGCATCCATTAAGACAGTATAGTACTGGCCCTTAGTGAGTCCAACACAACCAGTTTTTCCTCCAGCCCTGGAGCTGTTTGCTGTTCCTTTAATAGAGCTTCAGATGGAGAAGGATAGGGACTACATTTTAATTAAAAAAAAAAAAAAATTCTTCCTGACCATTTAAACACTGAGGCCACACAACACTGAGCGATGGATGCTCACAGTGTGAGAGATGCCTGGGCACACAATTAGCTAAAGGGACAACAGACTTATTGCTTCCACAGTCATGGACATATACTATGGGGAGAAGTGCTGAATGGAAGAGGGACACTATTTAAATCCCTCTCTCTGTCTCTCGCCCTCCCCTCTCTCCCTCTCTTACTCTCCCCTTCTCTGAAATTATAAGTTTCAGAGTCAGAATTAGTTGAACTCCTCTAACTGGAGGCTTATTCTCTTCCACTACCTCACATCAGTCTCTAGTAGATCCAGAGTTGAGGACCACCTTAGGGAGACTCTACATTTGAGCACTGGAGAAGGAGAGAGAATAATGATGGGAAAAGACCATCGGAGACTGAGATTTGTACAATTTGTGGGAGTTAGGAGAGCAGAAAATTTGAGAAAGTGGTAATGAATAGTACCACATGGCATTATAAAAGACAGGAAAATGAAGATTGGAAAAAATCATAGGATTGAGCAACTAGGCAATCATTTGGTGTATGAAGAAAGATTTAATTAAAGCAATAGGAACAAAAGCCAGATTTAAGTGATGAGGAGATGATGATGAAAAAGATACAGTAAGTATCAACTATTATTTAAAGACAGCAGAGTGTAAAAACTAGAAAATGGCTAAAGACTAAAGGAGTAGCAGAGTCTTTTCCAGTTTTTTCCCCCCCTTTGGTTCTCTAAGTTCAACATTCACATCACCAAAAAACTTAGTAGTTGTGTATCTATATTCACCTGGTAGTAATGCTGCTAAAACATTCTTTAAGTTATTTGGGTTCATTTGTGGTATGAAGCTGTGCTCATGTAACTCGTGACTTTGGGGAGGAATATGATTTGGAAGAAATCCAGTAGTCTGTGCAAATAATTTTATATTTACAAAATTAAAGACCACAATGTATTCCTTGTGGGTGGCCTATTTTAGTCTCTAATTGGATAAGGACAGAGCCCTCAGGACCAAGTTGGCCCATCAGATAATATCAAAGTAGCACATTTCCCCTCCACTCAATAAAATTTACTCTCATTGCCATATGGCACTTCTGCTTATGTTCATGGGACTGGCTTTTCTACATTCATCAGTGAGAGTTGTTCATAAAGTACAAGGTTATTGTCGGCACATGGTGGACAGCCTTCAACCTTCTGTAAGCACTTCAACAAATAACCTGATTAACAGTTTGATAAAAACCACCCCTACCTTCAACCCCATATTTATATAATCACGATCATTTCATTACTAAATTACTTGTTACTACACTTAAGATTCAGAAGTACTGTCAACAGGAGGCATTTATTGCTCTGGCTTTAAAGCATTTGAACAAGCAAACAAAAAAATAGCATTGACTTTATCAGGTAAAGATTATAATAATATTACAGAATATATACATTTCCGCTTTGGTAACTAAAACACAAAGCTAATGTTTTTAAGAAGTGGTCACTTTTAGGAATATCCTATATCCCTCTAAAACTGCCTCTAAAACTACACTGATGGCCCATATACCACCCACTTGACAATCACCATGCCCATGATTTTTCTTCTCCACTCTGTGTCTAACCACTTTGTTGCCTCCTCAAATAAAAAACTTCCTTCCCATTGTGGAAAGTGTGACCAGATTTTTGGTTCAGAAAAATAACATAAAAATATTTGGATGCAAGCAATCTGGTTATCAAACATCAGAACATCGTCAACTGTCAATCAATTTGGTTCTTGCTGAAGTTTTTTGCAAACCTACATCTTATTCAAGTTTTCAATATTCTTCTTAAAACATTATCCAGTATGATAATTAAATGTTAAGGCCATTTTTCGAAAGCAGCTTTCTCTTTCTCTCTCTCCTAAGCATTATGTTATTAAGTATAATATTTGAAAAACTGGTCATGTAGTTTTGGCAATACATGGGTTCTTGGTAGTCATGCTAATTTTTCTTACCCTTTTCTTTCTAGCAATGTATTTGGATTTTGTTTTAGTTTCCTAAGACTGCCATTAACAAACTACCACCAACTGGGTGGTTTTAAACAACAGAATTTTACTTTCTCACAGTTCTGAAGGCCAGAAGTCTAAAATCAAGATGTACACTGGGCCATTCTCTCACACAGGCTCTAGTGGGGAATCTATTCCATGCCTTTCTCGGTTTCTGATGTCACCTACAATCTTTGGTGTTCCTTGGCTTACAGCTACAGAGCTCCAATCTCTGCCTTAATCGTCATATAGAATTCTTCCTCCGTGTCTTTCTCTGTGTCCAAATTTCCCTCTTCTTATAAGGACAACAGTCACATCACTCTAATGACCTCATTTTAAATTGACTAATCCACAAAGACCGTATTTCCAAATAAGGTAACATTCACAGGTACTGCAATATCTTTTTTTGGAGGAGACACAATTCATTCTATAACAGATTTGTTCATCACAGTACAGTTCATTATCCTCACTAGCAGGGTCACATAATATTGCCCAGTTGAAAGTTCAAACTACTAGAGAGATCAGGTTTCTCTTTTTACACTACATGATGTCTTAGGTTGGTGGACACCATGTTGCATTCAGCCAGTATGTGACTATCTCAGCTATATGGACATCTGCATCCAGACAGCTGGAAATACCTAGAGCCATATGCATTAATTCCATTTTTGGTCACTATGTAGACCTAACCTGTTTTACTCTGTAATACTTATAAGAATTCAAAGTCACATGAGTTCCTAGAAGACTAATGTATGTATAAAACAAAGTTATGCCTGGGACCTTTTATGAAGCTTCTGATGCTCACCTGTTTATTTGTTTTCACTTTTTACTTCAAAAGTAATACACATTCATTGCAATAAGTCAAACAATATAGAAGTGTAAAAAATTTATTACTAATCTCATTCTCCCATCTTCAATCCAATGCCCTTGAGGTAAGCAACATAATCCTTCCACATCTTTGCAATGCTCATTAATAAACACAGACAAGCATATACAATAATACAGGATTTTTTTCTCATTTTTATCAATAAAAAGATTGTGCTATACATATTAATTTATAGCTTGCTTTTTTGCTTAATATATCATAATTTTCTTTCAAGAGCAATATGTATATATTCACTGCATTCTTTTTAATATCAAGATAGTAGTTCCTAGTATTGCTAGCCTATAATTTATTCAACCATTCTTCTTAAGCTGCACATTCTTCTCAGATATATCCTATAGCAAACATTCCCATCCTTACCTACTATTACAGTTGTAAAATAATTTTTCAATGTTGGATTCCTGGGTCAAAGTAAATTCTTTAAAAGATTAGGGAGTGCCACTTGACAACCAGCCTGGGCTCCTAGAAGAAGTTTCAGCTAACACCTACTGACTCCTACCCTTTACCAAGCACTTTCCTAGGAACTGTGAAGAAGAGGATGCTCTCACAATGTAACAAACAAGAAGTCAACGATTACAACACAGTGCAATTAAGCATTATGATAGAAAAAATGTGCTAGTAATGACAGGTGGGAGACCTTCAAGATGGCGGAGGAGTAAGATGTGGAGATCACCTTCCTCCCCACAAATACATCAGAAATACATCTACATGTGGAACAACTCCTTCAGAACACCTACTGAATGCTGGCAGAAGACCTCAGACTTCCCAAAAGATACATATTTTTCCTTCTTCTCTTTTCGTGAATGTGTATGTGTATGCTTCTTTGTGTGCTCTGTCTGCATAGCTTTGCTTTTACCATTTGTCCTAGGGCTCTGTCTGTCCTTTTTTTAAATTTTTTTAAATTTTTAGTACAGTTTTAACACTTGTTATCATTAGAGGATTTGTTTTTTTAGTTTGGTTGGTTCCTCTCTTCTTTCTTTTTTTTTATTACTTTTTAAGTTTTTTTATTTTTAATAATTTTTTTAGTTTTCATTTTAATAACTATTTTCTTCCTTCCTTCCTTTCTTTCTTCTTTCTTTCTTTCCTTTCTTTATTCCTTTCCTTTTCCTTCCTCCCTCCCTCCCTCTCTCCCTCCCTCCCTCTCTCCCTCTCTCCCTATCTCTCTCTCTCTCATTTTCTCTCCTTCTCTCTTTCTCTCTTTCTTTCTCTCTTTTCTTCTAAGCCATGTGGCTGACAGGGTCTTGTTGCTCCGGCTGGGTATCAGGCCTGTGCCTCTAAAGTCAGAGAGCCAAGTTCAGGACACTGCTGCACCAGAGACCTCCCAGCACCACGTAATATCAAACAGCAAAAGCTCTCACAGAGATCTCCATCTCAACTCTAAGACCCAGCACTACTCAACAACCAGCAAGCTACAGTGCTGGACACCATATGCCAAATAACTAGCAAGACAGGAACACAAACCCACCCATTAAAAGAGAGGCTGCCTAAAATCATAATAAGGTCACAGACACCCCAAAACACACCACTGGATGTGGTGCTATCCACCAGAAAGACAAGATCCAGCCTCATCCACCAGAATACAGGAACCAGTCCCCTCCACCAGGAAGCCTACAAAAGCCATTGAACCAATCTCAGCCACTGGGGGCAGACACCAAAAACAATGGGAACTATGAACTTGCAACCTGTGAAAAGAAGACCCCAAACACAATAATTTAAGCAAAATGAGAAGACACAGAAACACACAGCAGATGAAGGAGCAATGTAAAAACCCACCAGATCAAACAAATGAAAAGGAAATAGGCAGTCTACCTGAAAAACAATTCAGAGTGACAATAGTAAAGGTGATTGAAAATCTTGAAAATAGAATGGAGAAAATATAAGAAACGTTTAACAAGGACCTAGAAGAACTAAAGAGCAAACAAACAACGATGAACAACATGAAATTAAAAATTCTCTAGAAGGAATCAATAGCAGAGTAACTGAGACAGAAGAACAGATAAGTGACCTGGAAGATAAAACAGTGGATATAACTATTGCAGAGCAGAATAAAGAAGAAAAATGAAAAGAACTGAGGACAGTCTTACGGACCTCTAGGACAACCTTAAATGCACCAACATTTGAATTATAGGGGTCCCAGAAGAGGAAGAGAAAAAGAAAGGGACTGAGAAAATATTTGAAGAGTTATAGTTGAAAACTTCCTAATATGGGAAAGGAAACAGTCAATCAAGTCCAGGAAGCACAGAGAGTCTTATACAGGATAAATCCAAGGAGAAACACACCAAGACACATATTAATCAAACTATCAAAAATTAAATACAAAGAAAACATATTAAAAGCAGCAAGGGAAAAACAACAAATAACATAAAAGGGAATCCCCATAAGGTTAACAGCTGATCTTTCAGCAGAAACTCTACAAACCAGAAGGGAGTGGCAGGACATATTTAAAGTGATGAAAGGGAAAAACCTACAACCAAGATTACTCTACCCAGCAAGGATCTCATTCAGATTTACTGAAGAAATGAAAACCTTTACAGACAAGCAAAAGCTAAGAGAATTCAGCACCACCAAAACAGGTTTACAACAAATGCTAAAGGAACTTCTCTAGGCAGGAAACACAAGAGAAGGAAAAGACCTACAATAACAAACCCAAAACAATTAAGAAAATGGTAAAAGGAACATACATATCGATAATTACCTTAAATGTGAATGGATTAAATGCTCCAACCAAAAGACTTGGACTGGCTGAATGGATATAAAAACAAGACCTGTATATATGCTGTCTACAAGAGACCCACTTCAGACCTAGGGACACATACAGACTGAAAGTGAGGGGATGGAAAAAGATATTCCATGCAAATGGAAATCAAAAGAAACCTGGAGTAGCAATACTCATATTAGATAAAATAGACTTTAAAATAAAGAATGTTACAAGAGACAAGGAAGGACACTACATAATGATCAAGGCATCAATCCAAGAAGATATAACAATCGTAAATATTTATGCACCCAACATAAGAGCAACTCAATAATACATAATACAAATGCTGAGAGCCATAAAAGGAGAAATCAACAGTAACACAACCATAGGGGAGGACTTTAACACCCCACTGTCACCAAAGGACAGATCATCCATGATGAAAATAAATAAGGAAACACAAGCCTGAAATGATACATTAAACAAGATGGACTTAATTGATATTTATAGGCCACTCCATCCAAAAACAACAGAACACACTTTCTTCTCAAGTGCTCAGGGAACACTCTCCAGGATAGATCATATATTCAGTCACAAATCAAGCCTTGGTAAATGTAAGAAAATTCAAATCATATCAAGTATCTTTCCTGACCACAACGCTATGAGACTAAATATCAATTACAGGAAAATATCTGTAAAATACACAAACACAAGGAGGATAAACAATACACTATTAAATAACCGAGAGATCACTGAAGAAATCAAAGAGGAAATCAAAAAACACCTAGAAACAAATGACAGTGAAAACACGACGACCCAAAACCTATGAGATGCAGCAAAAGCAGTTCTAAGAGGGAAGTTTATAGCAATACAAGCCTACCTCAAGAAACAAGAAACATCTCAAATAAACAACCTAACCTTACACCTAAAGCGACTAGACAAAGATGAACAAAAAACCCCAAACTTAGCAGAAGGAAAGAAATCATAAAGATCAGATCAGAAATAAATGAAAAAGAAATGAAGGAAACAATTGCAAAGATCAATACAAGTAAAAGCTGTTTCTTTGAGAAGATAAACAAAATTGATAACCCATTAGCCAGACTCATCAAAAAAAGAAAAGGCAGAAGACTCATAACAATAGGATTAGAAATGAAAAAGGAGAAGTAACAACTGACACTGCAGAAATACAAAGGATCATGAGAGATTACTACCAGAAACTGTATGCCACTAAAATGGACAACCTGGAAGAAATGGACAAGCTGGAAGAAATGGACAAATTCTTAAAAATGCACAACTTTCCAAGACTGAAGCAGGAAGAAACAGAAAATATAAACAGAACAATCACAAGCAACAAAATTGAGACTGTGATTTAAAATCTTCCAAAAAACAAAAGCCAAGGACCAGATGGCTTCACAGGCAAATTCTCTCAAACATTTAGAGAAGAGCTAACACCTATCCTTCTCAAACTCTTCCAAAATATAGCAGAGGGAGGAACACTCCCAAACTCATTCTATGAGGCCATCATCACCCTGACACCAAAATCAGGCAAAGATGTCTCAAAAAAAGAAAACTACAGGCCAATATCACTGATGAACATACATGCAAAAATCCTCAACAAAATACTAGCAAACAGAATCCAACAGCACATCAAAAGGATCATACACCATGATCAAGTGGGGTTTATCCCAGGAATGCAAGGATTCTTCAATACACACAAATCAGTCAATGTGATAAACCATATTAACAAATTGAAGGAGAAAAACCGTATCATCTCAATAGATGCAGAAAAAGCTTTTGAAAACATTCAACACCCATTTATGATAAAAACCCTCCAGAAAGTAGTCATAGAGTGAACTTACCTCAACATAATAAAGGCCATATATGACAACCCACAGGCAATGTCATTCTCAATGGTGAAAAATTGAAACCATTTCCTCTAAGATCAGGAACAAGACAAGGATGTCCACTCTAACCACTGTTATTCAACATTGTTTTAGAAGTTTTAGCCACAGCAATGAGAGAAGAAAAAGAAATAAAAGGAATCCAAATTGGAAATGAAGTAAAACTGCCACTCTTTGCAGATGACATGACACTACAAATACAGAATCCTAAAGATTCTACCAGAAAACTACTAGAGGTAATCAATGAATTTGGTAAAGTAGCAGGATACAATATTAATGCACAGAAATCTCTTGCATTCCTATATACTAATGATAAAAAATCTGAAAGAGAAATTAAGGAAACACTCCCATTTAACATTGCTACAAAAAGAATAAAATACCTAGGAATAAACCTACCTAAGGAGACAAAAGACCTTTATGCAGAAAACTATCAGACACTGCTGAAAGAAATTTAAGATGATACAAACAGATGGAGAGACATACCATGTTCTTGGATTGGAAGAATTGACATTGTGAAAATGACTATACTCCCCAAAGCAATCTACAGATTCAGTGCAATCCCTATCCAACTACCAATGGCATTTTTCAGAGAAGTAGAACAAAAAATTTCACAATTTGTATGGAGACACAAAAGAGCCAAAGCTAAAAAGACACAAAAAAGCCGAATAGCCAAAGCAGTCTTGTGGGAAAAAAAACGGAGAAGGAGGAATCAGGCTCACTGACTTCAGACTATACTACAAAGCTACAGTAATCAAGACAGTATGGTACTAGCACAAAAATGGAAATATAGATCAATGGAACAGGATAGAAAGCCCAGAGGTAAACTCATGCAACTATGGTCCCCTTATTTTTGATAAAGGAGGCAAGAATGTACAATGGAGAAAAGACAGCCTCTTCAATAAGTGGTGCTGGGAAAACTGGACAGCTACATGGAAAAGAATGAAATTAGAACACTCCCTAACACTATACACAAAAATAAACTCAAAATGGATTAAAGACCAAAATGTAAGGCCAGACACCATCAAACTCTTAGAGGAAAACATAGGCAGAACACTCTGTGACATAAACCACAACAAGATCTTTTTGACCCACCTCCTAGAGAAACAGAAAGAAAAACAAAAATAAACAAATGACTAATGAAACTTAAAAGCTTTTGTACAGCAAAGGAAAACATAAACAAGATAATAAGACAACCCTCAGAATGGGAGAAAATATTTGCAAAGGAAGCAACTGACAAAGGATTAATCTCCAACATTTTCAAGCAGCTCATGCAGCTCAATATCAAAAAAACAAATACCCCAATCCAAAAATGGGCAGAAGACCTAAATAGACAATTCTCCAAAGAAGATATACAGGGCTTCCCTGGTGTCACAGTGGTTAAGAATCTGCCTGCCAGTGCAGGGGACACGGGTTCGAGCCCTGGTCTGGGAAGATCCCACATGCCGTGGAACAACTGGGCCCGTGAGCCACAATTACTGTGCCTGTGTGTCTGGAGCCTGTTCTCTGCAACAAGAGAGGCTGCGATAGTGAGAGGCCCACGCACCGCGATGAAGAGTGGCCGCCACTTGCCACAACTAGAGAAAGCCCTCGCACAGAAACGAAGACCCAACACAGCCATAAATAAATAAATAAATATATTTAAAAAGAAGATATACGAATTGCCAACAAACACATGAAAGGATGCTCAACATCACAAATCAAAACTACAGTAAGGTATCACCTCACACCAGTCAGAATGGCCATCATCAAAAAATCTACAAAAAATAAATGCTGGAGAGGGTGTGGAGAAAAGGGAACCTTCTTGCGGTGTTGGTGGGAATTTAAATTGATACAGCCACTATGGAGATCAGTATGGAGGTTCCTTAAAAAACTAAAAATAGAACTACCATACCATGCATCATTCCCACTACTAGGCATATACCCTGAGAGAGCCATAATTCAAAAAGAGTCAAATACCACAATGTTCATTGTAGCACTATTTACAATAGCCAGGACATGGAAGCAATCTAAGTGTCCTTCAACAGATGAATGGATAAAGAAGATGTGGCACATATATACAATGGAATATTACTCAGCCATAAAAAGAAACAAAATTGAGTTATTTGTAGTGAGGTGGATGGACCTAGAGTCTGTCAAACGGAGTGAAGTAAGTCAGAAAGAGAAAAACAAATACCGTATGCTAACACGTATCTATGGAATCTAAAAACGAAAAAAAAGGTTCTGAAGAACCTAGGGGCAGGAAAGGAATAAAGACACAGACACAGTGAATGGCCTTGAGGACATGTGGAGGGGGAAGGGTAAGCTGGGACAAAGTGAGAGAGTGGCATGGACATATATACACTACCCAATGTAAAATAGCTAGCTAGTGGGAAGCAGCTGCATGGCACAGGGAGGTCAGCTTTGTGCTCTGTGACCACCTAGAGGGGTGGGATAGGGAGGGTGGGAGGGAGACGCAAGAGGGAGGGGATATGGTGATATATGTATACATATAGCTGATTCACTTTGTTATACAGCAGAAACTAAGACAACATTGTAAAGCAATTATACTCCAATAAAGATGTTAAAAAAAAAGAAGATTATAGCAATTCTCATTCCTACCAATAACAAGGCTTCTCCCCACATCCTAACCAGCACTGGAGTTACCAATATCCTTTTCTGAGTAAATGTTCTTGTATTTTATTTTTTCATTAGGGCGTTTGATGTTCCATTACAGAAGTCACATTGTATGTCACACAGTGAAAACAAAAACTTTCCCCATCAGAGTTCTCTATAGAGAGAGACAAATGTTCTCTCTTATCTTTCCCCTACACATCTTCTAAACACAGGGCCTCTATTGCCCCCACCATTCAACTCTGGCTCCAAGCTAATTTTGCTCAGTTGGCTAAAGAAATCCTCAGTTCAAATAACCATCTATTAGAATGGAGCCCCAGGAAATGACCCTTTAGAGGTTTCATGCCTTTTGGGGGTCTCACTCCACACCCTTAGTAATTGCTCAAAATACTTAACCCCATAACCAAAACAATTCTTTTTTCTCCACTTTATTATACATATACTAATTAACACCCTGCCTTGATTCAAAAGGTTTAATACAATTTTTTAAAACACTGTTGATATTGATATGAATCCTGATAAAATGTTTAGAAATATTTCTGTTGGTCTTCATAAAAAATAAAATTATCCTTAAAAATTGAAACTCCTTTTATGGCTTTCTCCTTGTCATACTCAGCAATATAAATATGCTCTGGTATATTTCCTGGAAGTGATCTTAGTGATGTACTAGAGTTTAAAATTTTTAACTAAGATTTCCAAATGTCTTAAATGATTCTAATCTGAAAAAGGTTAATTAAACATTTGATTTTGGTGTTTAAATCAAATATAAAACAGATGTGTAAGTAGATATATTTGATGTAAATAATGTCAACTGAAAATTCTTTAAATTTTAGGGAAGTAGCATACTAAAAAGTGTGGATTTATGAGATGCCTTGAAATTAAATGAGATATTTAAAAATATAAGTGAGCTTATTAGGATTTTTTATGTATATGACTACAATTTCAAAGTAATTTTGCAAAGTAACAAAGAAATCTATAATTATTTTCCAAATAAGTTCTAGAAAATCTAATGAAAACATAATTGAAATGTAAAATTTGCATATAAATTTGGACTTTATATTTCAAAGCTTACAAATATGTTGTAGAAAAGAAAAGTGCTGTTCATTTCAACTTATAACTGCCTATGAGGGCATAAAATCTATGAAAGAACTGAATACAGATGTTTCAACATCAGTTTGACTAATTGTTAGCAAGCTAGTAATTTACAGAGTATCCTCTGGTCATTTCATCAGTAATAGGATATACTAGAATTATTAAAGGAACTAGACTTTATAAAGGTATAAGGTGGAATCAAACAGGAACAAAGGATTTCATATTTAGTTTTTCTATAAGAATGTAGAGCCCAAGAATAGTAAATAACCAAAGACACCATTCCCTTTATTGTGAAGTCCATACAATGATGATCTTTCCAAATAGTTTGATTTATCATGAAATATATAGATACAATACTTAAGGGGAAATCTGTTTTCTCCTCTCAGCCACTGATTTCCCCTGTGTTTTAAGGCAAAGACTTGAGTATCCAGTTTCCTCATATGTCATATGAAAAGGATAAATTTGATGCTTTAATGAATAACTTGTGAGGATTATTTAGAGAATACAGCAATGCTTTATAGAATCAAGTGGTACATAATGTAGAGCAGAACTTATTAAGCTTTTAAAACTGCACTGCTTCCTTAAAAATGAACAATGATTTTACTCATATGCTAGATAGGGAAGAAGACAATAATAGCACCCAAAGTAACAATGAGCAAACTTAGTTCCATTGCAGACCACATTACCAAGGTATGTGGTTAAGCTTAAAAAAAAGAAAAAAAAGTTTATGACCTGCTCTCAGCTCTCAGTCCCTCTGTGAATCAGCTTTATCCTCATGGTTGGCTCCTATCCAGGGAGCAGTTTGAAGCCTGACAGGATCAGACCACAGCCTACACAGAAAGAGCAAGCATCTCTCATAGAGATGGATGAGGAAAGGAAGCTCTTTTCCCAGAATTCCCAGTAAACATTTTCTTGCAACTGATTGACCTGAACTAGGTCTCTTCACCTGTCACTGTGGCTAGGAAATGGGACTCTGGCTTACGCTGACCAGCCCTCACCCCTGGAATTAGCTGTATAGGCAATTCTATCCAAACTGAAAGGCTAAGACTGGGGTAGCACTGATCAGTTTGTGACAAGAATATGATTTCTGAGCTCAATACGGAATTAAATAAATATTGTCTATGGCCACTTAAAAATGTATATTTACTTCTATTCTTCACTCTGTCCTTTGAATGTCTTTTTTCTCTAAAATTAACACCCTATTTGGTTAATTCTCATCTTTCCTATTTCTGAACTTTATTTTACTTTGGATGAGCTTTCATGACAGGCAGAATTCTCTCTAAGAGGAAAATATGGTGCTCCCCTCAAATTCATATGTTGGTTTTAAAGAGGTGAGACCTATGGGAGGTGATTAGGTCATGAGGGTGAAGCCCACTTGAATGGCATTAGTGCTCTTATTAAAGAGGATCCAGAGAGATCTCTAGCCTCATTTACCATTGAGGACACAGGGTGAAGGCATGGGCTATGAAGCAGGAAGAAGTTCATGACCAGAAAATGATCATGCTGGTACCTTGATACTGAACTTCCCAGCCTCCAGAACTGTAAGAAATAAATTTTTGTTGTTTATAAGCCACCTGGGCCGTGGTATTTTGTCATAGCAGCCCAAAAGGTCTAAGATAGATGGTATTAATAAACTTTCCAAATCAAAAAATTCACCAAGGATCCTCTGTTACACTTTGGGCACACACAAAAAAAATTGTCTTGTTGAAAACAAAAATTATTTAAATTTTTGTTTTGCAAGATAAAACATCATATGACTGATTATATGCCTGCATGCCCACCTAAAGACACAAATTAGGCCCCTGTCATCGAAAATAAATACACTCACCTTGTTTTTCTAGTTTCTTTTAACTGTTTCTGTGAGAGTTTGTGTTTGGAGGAGTAGTAAATTTAAAGCATCTCAACAGTTGTTGAAACCTCTTTTTTGATTTTTCCAAACCTGGTACTGCTTCCCGAACTTTTGACCGCCATCTGCCACCAGTACCCCAACAGCTGCATCTTGCATTGTTACACGGCAGTAAAGACAAAGGCTTATGCAGCACACAATTGGCTACCATAGTGAATGCATGTGGCCCAGTTATACAGTCCATTAAAAAACTCAAACGTTTACACCCATATAAAACTTAATGTCTATCATGTTCATGCCACCTCTTCCCTAGCAAAGCCTTGCTGTGATTCACTGCCCCCGCCCCCAGGAAGCCTGGCCTTTATTTACTGCTTCGCAGCTGCAGCTGCATTCCTCCAGCAGCCTTCCTCATCAGGATGTCATTGTTGTGCTGCAGGAGTGTGCTGGAATGGAGACACCTCATGACCTTTCACTTGCTTAGAGCCAGTTGGGGAAGCTTGGTGTAGGAGCTGCTCCCAAGTCCCCAAGACTCTTCCACAAGGATCGTAAATCCACTCCTATTCCTCAGCTGCTTGTTCATATCAAAAACAATAACAAAAATGATGGTCATAAATAGCACTGAACAAGCAGCAAAACAAGACCCAGGGTGGAACCATCTAGTAACGTATTCGTTCTCATTTAATCATCTACCCACTTAACATATGCAGGAAAATTTAATCATTTCCAGCCTGCGGCTGCTAGACAGCAGCAATGCAGACAGCGGGAGAGTCTTGAAAGCTGTGAAGCCAGTATAAATTTAACAGGTCAAAACAAATATCTTAGCAACTGTTGATCTTTAAAGGCTCTTAGCAAGCCATCCGTTTTCCTCCCAAGGGACTTGAAGACAGCCGTTCCTGGATTATTTGGATTTTTCATGGTCTTTTAGCCACTATTCAACAAGTATAATAAAACACCACATCCATTTATTCTAACAGGAATAAAAATCACGGATCAGTGCCTTGTGAGACTAGAATTCCAAACAGAAATGTTTTGTATAAATTCAATACTCATAAAGCTGATTTCTACATATTGATTTTATATGAACTTCAAAGGGCATAAAAAATTACAAAGTAGAATTTTAAAGAAGATACCTACAAGGTGGTATGGACCAATTCCAAAAGATTTCAAAGAGGCTTACTATTTTTGTTTTGCTTTGTTTTGTTTTCCCGCATTCTGGGAAAACAAAGCAGGAACCATTTTTACCCCATTCCAGGACCTCCCATGTGATATTTGAGTGGAACTGGACTTAAAGGACCAGGGAAAGGAAGAGTGTCTTACTAGTCACAGTAATAGGTTTCTTTCCTTTTGGGCCAGGTTTTTTCTTATCCTAATAACAGCAGCAGCACTAATGACATCAACAATAGCTAAGGCGTATTGGGCACTGAGGTTTCATGCTGGGCATCCTGCCATCATACATATCACCTTTATGGATACCTTCTGTCTTAAATCTCATCACAACCTTGTGATGCAGTTATTTCCATTATCCTCATTTTATAGAGGAGGTAATTTAGGTAAAGATAGGTTAAATAACTTCCTCAAGTTCACAGGGCTGGTAAATGGCAGGGCTGGGATTTGGATCCAAGTCCCTCCCACCAGCCCCACTCCTGAGTCCAGAGTGCATCTTCTTCCACTGGCAATATCCACCTTATACTAATATTTTTGTGTCTTTCTCTGATGACGAAATTAGCATCAGGGTTATCTCCTGATATGGAAAGACTTTCTTTGGGAAGTAACAGTTTTTACTGGCAGATCTCATTATTTTCAGCTTTCCCAATGTGTCTTGTTAAAACACTCTCCAGAATATCAGAAAAAAAGCCTATATTTAAGGACTTTCTGTCGGATTAGGTACATTAAAAGTAAAATGGCAAGAGTGTTTGAAAACATTCCTTTGGCATTCTTCTTGTTTTCATCTTAGGACCATGTAAAATCATTTCTAAATAAGAATAAATAAATGAGGAAATAATTGATACCAAGTTTGTCTTTCTCCTCACGATTAGATGACATGTTTAGTTGCTTAATACTGTGCCTGGTTCTTGATTGTAAAATGTTGTTCTCTGAGAGGAATGAAGAAGAGACACTGCTCATTTAAAGCTTTCAGTACCTTTCCCTGTTCCTGGAGATGGATTCAGAATGTTTCTTTCAAAATGGCAGAGAGAGTATAGTGGTCAAAGGCAGTGCCTGCTTAAAAGTAACCTATAATATGTTCTTAGGTTAAATCCTTTCCTTTACTTTAGAACAGACAACTTTGAATGGGGCATTTTAGGCATGTAGACATGTATTTTGCCCAGAGACAGAAAGTACGGGTATGCTTGGTAGAATTGGAATTTTCTGAGCCTTTTTTTTCCAACATAAATTTAGACTAATGTCCCAAACATTGCAGTCTTTAAGACTGAATAATTCAGGTTGTGGAGATTGCACTACAAAACACAGGACACCTTACTCTACAGATGGAGTTGAGTATGTTTCCGGATGATATGCAAGTTTGTGTTCTAATGCATTCCAGGAAATCAGGAGTCCAAACTCCAAGGCACAATGTGGGACATGATCAAAGGGTCTCCTATAGGAGAAAGAGAAGTCAGACCTTTCTCCTAATACAGAGTTTACGAGAAAGATAACTAATAGACGACTCTTGTGAAGGTCATGGCAAATAGACCTTCGGAGGAAGTGAACTTCATGTTTTCTCATTGCAATTGCCTTATGTTATCCTCAAGTCTTGTAATTAAGAAATGTTACTTTTACTTCAGATTAATTTTTTTGAAAACCTGTTTCCAAGCTTAGGTAAAGTAGAATCCCAGAAAAGTTACAAGTCAGAACTGCCTAGGGCAGTTTTCTGGGACCAGAGATGGCAAGCAACAACAAGTTGAAAGGGAACAGATCATTCTTGGGAATTGTCCAAATACACTTTTCCTGTATATTACAGGGATATTATCTTCTAAGTGGCATATATCAGATGATTCAGGGAGAAAACTGGGCAGAGCTTGAAGCTGTGCTTTCCAAATGAGTTGCCGATTCTGTAAAGGAAATCTATTGTCATCTGCTCTAGATTATCTTGCTGTGACAACAAAGCCTAAAGCTGGCTGGAGAAGAGGCCGTGAAAGGGGAAGTGAGAGTATGGTATCCTCTTTTCCAGATCTGGGAGGCTCTCCTTCTACTGGTCTTAAAGGGAATTCATCAATGAGTATTAATAACACCTTGTATTTTTATAAATTATTAAACTATAAATTTTAAAAAGCTAGTATTTGCTTTTAGACTCACTACATATAGCTACTGTACTAAGTGCTTTACACCAATTATTTAAACTCCAGAGCAACCTCGTGAGGGAGACACCATCATTATCCCCATTTTACAGATGGGGGAACTGAGGCTCAGAGATGTTAACTAATGTGCCCAAGGTCACACAGCCAAGAAGTAGTGGAATCAGTTTGACTCCAGAGTGTGATCTCATTCTCACTATATACTACACTGCCTCTTGCTTCACAAAGCATTTCTCAACCTAGAAAATGTGTTTGATCGGCCTGTAAGGTAAATAAGAAATATGTGGTCATTTTCCATTTTTCATAAAAGGACACTGATGTTCAGAAAAGTTATATTACTTATCCTGACTTGCCTATTGAATTGTTGTCAGAGGAGGGACCAGAACCCTATTATCTTGACTCCTGGTTCTATGTTTTTGCCATTCCTTCACAACTAAAGGCAGCAACATTAATTAGGTACTTACATAACTGTAATCATTCTGCTGGTTCATATAGAGGAGAATTAAAGAAAACATGGTCTTGACACACAAGAAACTCAAAATCTCATCACAGATATGAAATTATCTCTTTTTCCCACAAAATTTTTTTAACATCTTTATTGGAGTATAATTGCTTTACAATGGTGTGTTAGTTTCTGCTGTATAACAAAGTGAATCAGCCATTCGTATATGTATATCCCCATATCCCCTCCCTCTTGTGCCTCCCTATGAACAGTCTAATCATGCCAGACACTGTTCTAGGTGCTGGGAATAATTGATGATAAGATGCAGCTGCTTCCCTTTCAGAACTCATAGTGCAAGGAAGGAGGTGAGCATAAGAATAATTTCAATACCATGCAATAGAGACTGTAGAGAGACAGAAGTTCTTTACTCTCCCTCACTAGTGTAGGGTATCTACGAAATCTTCACAGGAGAGGTAATACAAGAAGCACATTTAGATTGATAACTAGGAATTTTCCAGTTGAGAAAGGTGGGGAGTACATCCTATGATGGGAATTGCATCTGTGAAGGCCCAGAGGAAGACAAGAACCAGCACAGCCTATTTGGAGAGTGAATCAATACTAGTGAAATATGACCTGCTTAGGACCAAATGGAAAGAGGTGGGGCTGGGAAAGGTGGACATAGGCCAGGCTGTGAAGAGCCTTCATTAACCTGTTACAAAGGTCAATGAAGAATAGCGGGTTGTCAAGAGAAAATGATGCAAATTCAAGAAAGGATGAGGTGTGTGGGGTTTGTAGGAAAGATTCCTTTCTAATATCCACAGTATATTCCCAAAATACAAAGTTGCTGATTTTTAAAAATTGTCACCAGGCAAATCATTGCACTCTGACCAGAAACAACTGGCCAATGGGTCTGAGTCATCAGGATTGTCGTAATCCACATCTATGAATGTTTTCCAGGATTATATTGTGATGTCTACATTTGAACTAATTTGCTACTTCACCATCTGTTTAAAAATGATCCTCACAGGTGGCTGGCTGCCAGTCAGATGCCACACATTTTGTCATGCACAATGCAAGTTGTTTTGTTTTGTTTTTTTAAAAAAAGCTCTTAAGAGTGTGTATGTCTGTGTGTTTGTATAAGGAAGTGAAAATAATTATTTAAAAAAACCAAGGTGGATTTCTTTTGTTAATATGTGTGGAATGATATGGCAGTGCAGTGGTGGTAGGGGCGTAAGCAGAAGAAGGTATGCAAGAATGTTTGCAATTAAGAAAGGACAGGTAATTAGCATTCTCTATTCTGATTGCTACAAATGCCTTACCTACCCTCATTTTCTGCCTCAGAAAAGCAATTAGAAGCCTGGATATTAGTAGGCATTGTATTTTATTTGGCTCTTTCATATGATGTGAAGAAATCAAGAGGTTTGTGTATGTGCATGTATATGCAAACATGCATGCAAACATATTTATATGTGTATGTGTGTGTGTGTGTGTGTGTGTGCAGTTAAAAGTGCTGGCCTGACATGAAAAGATGCTCAAAGTTGCTAATTATTAGAGAAATGCAAATCAAAATTACAATGAGGTACCACCTCACACCAGTCAGAATGGTCATAATTAAAAAGTCTACAAACATTGTAAATCAAATATACCTCAATAAATTTTTTTAAGTCTACGAATAACAAATGATGGAGAGGATGTGCAGAAAAGGGAACCCTCCTACACTGTTGGTGAGAATGTAAGTTGGTGCAGCCACTATGGAAAACAGTATGGAGGTTCCTCAGAAAACTAAAAATAGAATTACTGTACGATCCAGCAATCCCACTCCTGGGCATGTATCTGGACAAAACTATAATTCAAAAAGATGTATGCACCCCTATGTTCATAGCAGCACAGTAGCCAAGACATAGAAAAAAACTTAATGTCTATCGACAGAAGAATAGATAAAGAAGATGTAGTACATGTATACAAAGGAATACTACTCAGCCATAAAAAAAACAAAATAATGCCATTTGCAGCAACACTGATGCAACTAGAGATTATCATACTAAGTGAAGTAAATCAGGCAAAGACAAATATCATATGATATCACTTATATGTGGAATCTGAAAAAATGGTACAAATGAACCTATTTACAAAACAGAAATTGAGTCACAGATGTAGAAAATAAACTTATGGTTACCAAGGGGAAAAGATGTGGAGGGATAAATTGGAAGATTGGGATTGACATATACACACTACTACATATAAAATAGGTAACTAATAAGAACCTACTGTATAGCACAGGGAACTCTATTCGATACTATTCTGTAATGACCTATGTGGGAACAGAATCTAAAAAAGAGTGGATATATGTATATGTATAACTGACTCACTTTGTTGTACAGCAGAAACTAACAAAACACTGTAAATCAACTATACTCCAATTTAAAAATTAATTAAAAATATGTGGAATCTAAAATATGACACAAACGAACCTATATATGGAACAGAAGCAGACTCATGGACATAGAGAACAGATTGGTGGTCACCAAGGGGGAGGGGGTTGGGGGAGGGATGGAGTGGGAGGTTGGGGTGAGCAGATGTAAGCTTTTATATAGAGAATGGATAAACAACAAGGTCCTACTCTCTACCACAGGGAACTATAGTCAATGTCCTGGGATAAGTCATAATGGAAAAGAATATTTTAAAAAGAATGTGTATATATATATATATATATATATATATGTATGTATAACTGAATCACTTTGCTGTACAGCAGTAATTACCATAACATTGTAAATCAACTACACTTCAATTAAATAAATAAATAAATCCTCATTACAATTAAAATAAAAAAAAAAAGCATTGGCCTGAAAATTCCACTGGTCAACAGATTTTTGTAGAATTTTTCTGCCCACCACACCAGCTAAAGACTAATTAGAATGTTGACTATAACAAAATGCTCCACTTTCACAGAAAAGGAAAGCGTATAGCAACCTAACACTTATTACAGTAGTTCTCCCTTATCTGAGGTTTTGATTTCCATAGTTTCAGTTACTTGAGGTCAACAGTGGCCTGAAAATATTAAATGGAAAATTCCAGAAATAAACAATTCCTGAGAGGAGACTTGGGGGCCATTTTGTGAAAAGGTGAAGACTGAACAGTTGTGGCCATGTTGCCGAACTCGAGCAGCAGTCGGCTTCTCCATGTAGAACCCGGGAGTAGGAGATTCAGAACCGAATCTCTTCTCCCTCCCATTCCTGTGAGAGTTTTTTTGATCTTCAGCTACATTTTTCAGCTTTGTGAGGCACCTTACCATCAAAGACAATGGCCAGCAATGTTACCAACAAGACGGATCCTCACTCCATGAACTCTCGTGTATTCATTGGGAATCTCAATACTCTTGTGATCAAGAAATCTGATGTGGAGGCAATCTTCTTGAAATATGGCAAAATTGTGGGTTGCTCTGTTCATAAAGGCTTTGCCTTCATTTAATATCTTAATGAGAGAAATGCCTGGGCTGCTGTGGCAGAAGAGGATGGCAGAATGACTGCTGCCAGGTTTTAGATACTAATCTAGCCACAGAGCCAAAAGTGAACCAAGAAAAAGCAGGTATGAAACGATCTGCAGCGGAGACGTATGGGTCAGTACCAGAACACCCTTCTCCATCCCCTCTACTCAGCTCCCCTTTTGACTTGGACTATGACTTTCAACAGGATTATTATGACAGAATGTACAGTTACCCAGCACGTGTTCCTCCTCCTCCTACTGCTCGGGCTGTAGTGCCCTCAAAACGCCAGCGTGTATCAGGAAACACCTCACAAAGGGGCAAAAGTGGCTTCAATCCTAAGAGTGGACAGCGGGGATCTTCTTCTAAGTCTGGAAAGTTGAAAGGAGATGACCTTCAGACCATTAAGAAGGAGTTGATCCAGATAAAACAAAAAGTGGATTCTCTACTGGAAAGCCTGGAAAAAATTGAAAAGGAACAGAGCAAACAAGGAGTAGAGATGAAGAATGATAAGTCAGTAGAGGAGGAGAGCAGCAGCTCCCTGAAGAAAGATGAGACTAAGGTGAAGATGGAGTCTGAGGGGATGCAGATGACTCTGCTGAGGCGGGGGACCTACTGGATGATGATGATAATGAAGATCGGGGGGGATGACGAGCTGAAGTTGACCAAGGATGATGAAAAAGAGGCTGAGGATGAAGAGGATGACAGAGACAGCGTCAATGTTGAGGATGACTCTTAAGCACCTAGTGGGGTTCAGAAATTTTGTCCCATTATTTCTTTACCTAGGTGCTTTTCTCAGATCAAAATTTTCACCAGATCCTCTCCTCTAGTATCTTCAGCACATGCTCACTGTTCTCCCCATCCTTGTCCTTCCCATGTTCATTAATTCACATTGCCCTGTGCCTAGTCCCGTTTTCACTTCCTTGGATGCTCCTAGTAGTTATGTTGAGTCTTACCCTGTAATTTTTGCTTTTAATTTTGATACCTCTTTATGACTTAACAATAAAAAGGATGTATGGTTTTTATCAACTGTCTCCAAAATAATCTCTTGTTATGCAGGGAGTACAGTTCTTTCCATTCAAACATGAGTTCAGTAGTTGCTTTCCTAACTACAAAGGCAATCTCATTAGTTGAGTAGCACCTGAGAGCAGCTTTGAATTAGAGGTATACATGTTATACCCCGCATAAGAGTGCTGTGTGCGGCTGTTCAACACAAATGTAACAATGTATTTTTGTGAATGAGAGTTGGCATGTCAGATGCATCCTCTAGAAAAATAATTAGTGTAATAGTCTTTAAGATTTGTTTTCTAAAGTTGATACGGTGGGGTTTTTTGTGAACAGCCTGATGTTTGGGACCTTTTTTTCTCAAAATAAACAAGCTCTTATTAAACCAGGAATTTGGAGAAAAAATAAACACCCTGTTTTGTTTTGTTTTGTTTTGTTTCTGCAGTACGCGGGCCTCTCACTGTTGTGGCCTCTCCCGTTGTGGAGCACAGGCTCCGGACGCACAGGCTCAGCAGCCATGGCTCACGGGCCCAGCCGCTCCGTGGCATGTGGGATGTTCCCGGACCGGGGCACGAACCCGTGTCCCCTGCATCAGCAGGCGGACTCTCAACCACTGCGCCACCAGGGAAGCCCCTGCTTTTTTTATTTTTGTATTTTGTAATTGTTTACTTCAAATTCTTTGTTTCACAGCGGCCTCCACAAAACCCCTAGAATATACTAGATATATTTTTCTTTGAGTCATAATTATTATGCATACCAACATACACTACTCAAATTATGTTTCATTGGTGTGGATTTTGAATTACGGAGACAAGTAACTTTGATGTGAAGTGGAGATTCTTTCGCAAAAATGGCTTTTAGATCCTAATGAAAAAGTTTGGGAACTGCGTTGAGCCTTTTCTTCAATGCTTTGTGGTCCAAGTGACACCTTTTTTGAGATTTTTTTTTTTGCTGTGTGCTGAACTGTTTCATCCTTAAATAGAAAGAGGCTCAAACCTGTCAAGATTTTAGGAAAAGTGAAACAACTGGAGAATAAAACCTGTATTTTCTTCCCCCCCAAAAAAGCAATTCCTAAGTTTAAGATGTTTTGCCATTCTGAATAGCATAATGAAAGCTTATGCCCTCCTACTCCTTCCCACCCTGGATATGAATCATCTCTTTGTTCACTGGATCCCACCCTTTAGTTACTTAGTAGCCATCTAGGTTAGCAGATCAACTGTCATGGCATCGCAGCGCTTGTGTTCAGGTTACATTTATTTTACTTAATAATGGCTCCAAAGCACAAGAATAGTGATTCTGGCAATCTGGATATGCCAAAGAGAAGCGGTAAAATGCTTCCTTTAAGTAAAAAGGTAAAAGCTCCCTGTTTTATAGGAAAGAAAAATAAAACCATATGCTGAGGTTGCTAAGATCTAAGGTAATTGTGAAGAAGGAAAAAGAAATGTATGCTAGTTATGCTTTCCTACCTCAAACTGCAAAAGTTATAGTCACAATGCATGATAAGTGTTTAATTAAGATGGAAAAGATATTTTGAGAGAGAGAAACCACATTCACACAACTTTTATTACAGTATATTATCATAATTGTTCTATTTTATTATTGTTGTTAGTCTTTCACTATGCCTAATTTATAAATTAAGTTTTATCATAAGTAGAGAAAAACGTAGTATAGATAGGGTCAGTACTAGCCACAGTTTCAGGCATCCACCAGGGAAATGTACCCCCCACAGATAAGGGGGACTACTGTATATGTAATGATTGGTAAGGGGGAAAAATGTCAGTGAAGAAATCTTATTTGGTAGAGTGAAGTACAGGAATTAGACTTGATTATTTCTGGAATGTGAACTAACCCGGGAAAGGAGACCCTATTTCCTGATTTAGGGTTTCCCATGGTCAGTCGCTCACTGTGACCTCATGGACAATAAATGATTTTTGTTTTCTTCAGAAAAGAACAAGTAGGTGGTTGATTTAGAGGCTGTTGGATTGGTTCAATTTTCAAAACAAGTGATTTATTGTGGATCTTTCAGAATTGCTCTTTTAATAAGTTATGTTTTGTTTTTAAGGAAAAGCAATGATAACTGGGATTTGTGATCCTCTGGCCAAGTGGAGGAAACTTATCAAAGGATAAGCAACACCGGCTTTCTTTATCCTATTTTTGCCTAGAAGAAGAAAAATGTTTCAAATCCTGCTGAAATCTAACAAGGACACAGAGCTACACTGTTATTTGTTCCTATTGAAGGTCAGTCTGTAACAAGCTTGTGGCACCCAGGAAGCAATGCACTTCTGTTTAGGGATTGTATCTGGTAATTACACTATCCTTAAATCTATGCCTGAGTTGTAAATAGAGAAGAAAACCTTCCAGCAGCCACCCCATGATCCTTTTTAAAAAGGCAATTTCAAAAAGTTCAAGAACCTTCAAGGTGCAGGCAATTCTTTGATAATAATGATGATTGTGATTAAAAGTCATTAGATTTAATTATGTGGAAATAAAGATTCTTCCTTTGGAAAAAATGAAACTAAGTAAAATCATTCATCATGAGTACTTTGTCGTGAATGTATTTGTGAATATGTATAAAACAGGGTGGCTGTACCAAATACTTTTCCCCTACAGGCTGCTTTTCACTATTTCTTTTTATATTTATTTATTTATTCATCTTTGGCTGAATTGGGTCTTCGTTGCTGCGCACAGGCTTTCTCTAGTTGCAGCGAGTGGAGGCTACTCTTCCTTGCAGTGCACGGGCTTCTCATTGCAGTAGCTTCTCTTGTTGCAGAGCACAGGCTCTAGGCGCACGGACTCAGTAGTTGTGGCACACGGGCTTAGTTGCTCTGTGGCATGTGGGATTCTCCCGGACCAGGGCTCGAATCCGTGTTCCCTGCCTTGGCAGGCGGATTCTTAACCACTGTGCCAACAGGGAACCCTGTTTTTTACTATCTTTATGAAAGAAAATGAAACCAAGTGATTTTTAGGGATAAGTAAATGCATTTAAAAATTTTTTACCTCAGGGTTTGGAAATTAAATAAGTAAATTTTATTCCAACCTCCTTAAATACTTAGGAAGTGTTGAAACATACTAAGGGGAGCTATATTTAAATACTGCAGGAAATAACAAAAGCAAGTGTATCTTCTCAATGGACTTTGCTCATTGAGTGTTTTCTAGCAGGTACTAAAACTGCTAACATGGTACAGTGAACCAAGGATAATAAATACCTTCATGCATAACACCTCTCCCCTTTCCCTCACTCATGCAAATATTGTTAATCAGTCACAGTACTCATTTATGGTAAGTCTGGACATTACTTCGACACTCTTCTCAACAAAATATGTCAGACTGTCACTACCAAGTCACTGAAGCTAGAACTTGTGATAAAATAAATTTGCCTCTCTGTACCAGACCCTGCATGAACTTGAGTCATTTCCTCTACTGCAAGTGAATGTATATACCATAAGTTGTAGAGACTAAAGGAAGAACTGAGAGTATTCATTTTGATGGTAAAATAGAGCTTCAGATTGAGCAGTGGAATGGATATTTTTCTGTAGGTGGTGAGTCTGTCTCTGTTCTCCAATTCCATTCCTTCGAGTACAAGCCCCTTATTTCATTAGTCACTTCTGTATCCTTCCTCTGGCCTCTCTTTACTCCACATTCTTTCACCTTAATTGTTTACAGAAGGACTAGAATTCCAAGTTCTGCCATTCCTTAGAAATATGAGTGGCCCCAGAACAAAACTGAGCAAATTTGAAAAGTCATAAAAATTCCACAATTCTGTGGTCCATATTTTGTAATAATTTACTGGATGAAATTTAAAATGAAAAGTATATCACATTTACTTAGCATTAGAGCTTAGCTAGAGCCATTTTGTGTACTTGTTGAAGTTGATAATATTGTAATATGATTTAGGGACTCATACTTGTGTACAAAGGCAGGGGCAAGTTCCTATAACATTGTTTTCAAGATATTTTCCAATAGATATTTTATTTAACACTTTGAAGATGGAAAAACCTCTTCTAGTCAAACAGCAGGTATCTGAAAATCGAGTTTCATACATAGGGCATCTCTAGGCTATGGAAAGGAAAGTAGCACTTCACTGGTGCCACTTATGTATTATATTGATTATCTGGTAAATTTGGCAAAATGCCTTTATCTTAAAAATCTTAAGAAGTTTTGCTTCTTCAAGTCTGTATAAGAAGAGAGTCTCTCCACAAGAGGTTCAGAAATCCTGTGTGTGCTGCCCTGACTACATTGCATGATGCAACAAGAAGAGAGAAATAGAATTGTCGCCAAAAAAATTTAGTCTCTAAAGAATTTCTAGGATATAACCAATATGGAAGAAGTTGAGTTTCATTGTTTTTCCCATTATTAATTTATGTTGAAGTACAAGACTTTTTGTTAGAGAGATTCATTTTTCTTCATGTCAAACCTCCTGTTTGCCTGGTCTTTTAATGTACTGTTACCATTTGTATCCATAATAACTCAAAAGATTTTATCCATCTCCATAAATACATTACATAAGAAATTATTTAAGCCATTTTCTTTCTTATAACTGTGCTTAAATTATTTAAAAGTAAACCAACTATTTTGGCACTTAAAAACAAAAACAAAACTCCTTCAAGGGCACAGTGCAACATGCAACAATTATTCTTGAGTAGAGATGAGAAAAAAACACTATTGATGCAAATACTACTTTGCCTTCAGACTGTAGGCCAGGAATGGTGAATGATAATAAGCTGTTAGTGCTCCCCAAAATAAGGAGAAATGCTGGAGTGGTCACTTAAAATTCCCTGAAACAGAAGCCAAGACAAGGTTAAGTCCTTCTGTTCTAACTACATGTAGATTTGAAAGATCCAGTAAGATAATAATGTTTGCCAATAGGTAAATTGCTGATATGATTAGGTAGTTGGCACTTAATTTCATTTGTCCCCTTGGTTCCAGTAACCAAGAAATATTTAGTGAGTTAGGGGAAAAGTGCTAAGATGAAAGGGATATTTTTATTGTTCTCAAAGAGTTTGCAGACTTCTAGTGAACACTATTTATAACTGTATCCAGGTAAGTCTCAGAATGTTCATTTACAGATAGTTGTGGAATCATGGAAAGTGACAAAGAAACAGATAACATTTATTTGCCAGGAGTAGATGTTTATGCATTTCAGAAACTGTTCTATAATGGGAAATATATTTTAAATAAATTTAGTATGCAATGTTTTTGTTTTAACCACTGAATAAAGTTAAGAGACATATAATTTTACTACTACAAATACTGCTTTTCACTAAGGCAGAAAAATCAAAACCACTGAATTTCTTCCCTATATACGGTAGCCCCAATTATTTTTGCTTGTTTGTTTATAGTCTCTGTTAAGAATTTGGTGCAAATAAATGGAAAGACATCATGTGTTCATGGACTGGAAGACTTAACATATTTATGATGTCAATAATACCCAAAGCAATCTACAAATTTAATATAATCCCTATCAAAATACCAACAATGGTTTTGGCAGAAATAGAAAACTTCATCCTAAAATTCAAATGGAATCTCAAGGTTATCCCAGATAACCAAAAGAATTTTAAAGAAGAGGAAAAAAATTAGAGATTTCACACTTTCTGATTCCAAAAGTTATTTTAAAACTACAATAATTAAAACAGTGTGATATCATCACAAAGACAGATATAGAAACCAATGGAATAGAATAGAGATCCCCAAACTAAACCCTATCATATATGGTCAAGTGATCTTCAACAAGGGTGACAAGACAATTCAATGCAAGAAAGAACAGTCTCTTCAACAAATAGTGCTGGTAAAATTAAATATACACATGAAAAGAAAAAGTTTAACTCATACCTTATACCATATATGAAAATTAACTGTAAATGGAACAAAGACCTAGATGTAAGAGCTAAAACTATAAAACACTTAGAAGAAAACATAGGGGAAAAGCTTTATGACATTGGATTTGGCAATGATATCTTGGATATGACACCAAAAGTACTGGCAACAAAAATAAAAATAGATAAATTATATCAAAATTTAAAACTTCTGTCCATCAAAGGAAAGAAGCAACAGAGTGAAAAATAAAAGAATGAGAGAAAAATATTTGTGAATCATATACCTGCTAAGGGGTTAATATCCAGAATATATAAAGAATCCCTACAACTCAACAACAATCCAATTAAAAAACAAAGAACTTGAATAGATATTTCTCCAAAGAAGATACACAAATGGCTAACAAATCAAACATAAAGATGCTTAACATCACTATTAGGGAAATGCCAATCAAAACCACAATGTGATACCACCTCACACCCACCAGGGTGGCTACTATGAAGGGGTGAGGGAAGGAAAAAGAGAGAGACAGAGAGAGGAAGAAGGAGGGAGGGAGAGAGGAAGGAAAGAAGTAAGAGAGAGATGGTGATGATGTGGAAAAATTGAAACCCTTGGTGGAAGTGTAAAATGGTTCAGCTTCCATGAAAAATAGTATGGCAATTTTTCAAAAAGTTAAACATAGACCTACCATAAAATCCAACAATCCTACTTCTGGGCATATATCCAAAAGAACTGAAAGCAGGATATCAAAGAGATATTTATACATCCATCGACAGTAGCCAAAAGGTGAAAGCAACCTATGTGCCCATTGACAGATGAATAGATAAACAAAATGTGGTGTATACAATAGAATATTATTCAGTCTTAAAAAGGAAAGAAATTCTGACACATGCTACAACATGGATAAACCTTGAAGACATTATACTAAGTGAAATAAGCCAGTCATAAGACAAATACCATAAGATTCCACTTATCTAAGCTATCTAGTCAAATTCATAGAGACAGAAAGTAGAAGACATTGTGGGGAGTGGAGAATGGGGAATTGTTGTTTAATGAGTATAGTGTTTCAGTTTTGCAAGATGAAAAGAGTTCTGGAAATAGGCTGCCCAACAATGTAAATGTATAAATGTACACTTAAAAATGATTTTAAAAAATAGTAAATTTTATTTAGGTGTATTTTACCACAACTTTAAAAAAATAATTTGAGAATCCCTTTTATAATTAAGAATTGGATTGGGGGTTTACAGGCCAAGGATTCTTTTTCCTATCTCTTAATATGTATTCCATCTAAGACTATGGTTCCTAAAGCAACCTGCAAAAAGCAGGGTACTTACCCTGTTTCCTAGCCTCTGTTAGAGCCAAGAATGTATTCCACAAAATAGAGCAAAATTAATTCCTCTTTTAATTGACAATTTAGGCTGTGAACCTTTCTCCATCCTTCCTATAGAGGTGATTGGAATGAGATAATGAGGGAGCAAAGAGAAATATAATTGATGTCAAAATGAAAATAAAATTAGAAAAAAAACTAGAAAACAAGAAAAACTAGAAAAGAACTCACTTCAGCACAAAATTATGTACTTACATTATAGAAGTGATGATCACATGAAGAAGGGCCAGATAATAAGCACTGATTGTAAACAGTAATTTATTTCATACAGGGAGGAAAAATAAATCAGCAAGGACGTGGGAACATCTTTGTCATTGCTAGCTTTTTCTTGTAATTGCATATCCTGTGCTTTTATGTGTAATACCTGAAACTGTCATACACACCTCAGCCACCTGCCCACCATTCACTGAATCTACTCGTGAAGCTGAACTAAGAAATGGTAGGTGCACTGTTGCTAGGAATGTAAGTTGGTAGAGCCTCTATGGAAAATAGTACAGAGGTTCGTTAAAAAAATTTAAATAGAGCTACCATATGATCCAGCAATCCTACTCCTAGGTATAAATCCAGAAAAGATGAAAACTCTAATTCAAAAAGATACATGCATGCCAATGTTCATAGCAGCACTGTTTACAATAGCCAAGACACAAAAACAACCCAAGTGCCCATGAACAGACAACTGGCTTAAAAAGATGTGGTATATACACAAAATGGAATATTATTACACAGCCATAAAAAAGAATGAAATATTGCAACAACATAAATGGACCTTGAGAATATCATAGTTAGTAAAGTATTCATAAGTCAGAAAAAGAAACACAAATATTATATGATATCACTTACATGTGAAATCTAAAAAATAATACAAATTAATCTATATATAAAACAGAAACAGACTCATAGGCATAGAAAACAAACTTATGGTTACCAAAGAGGAAAGGGAAGGGGGAGATAAATTAGGAGTATGGGATTAACAGATATAAACTACTATACATAAAATAGATAAGCAATAAGCAACAAGGATTTACTGCATAGCATAGGGAACTATATTCAATATCTTATAATAACCTAAAATGGACAATAATCTGAAAAATATATATATTTGAATCACTTTGCTGTACACCTGAAATTAACACAATATTGTAAATCAACTATACTTCGATTTAAAAAATAAAAGAAATGGTAGATAGATGTTTGAATAGAGCAGAAAAGAGGAGGATGGTATATTACAGCTCAGTGAAACAGAACTGGAAGATACTGCTCTCTGCTCAGATAGATAATTAAATCTCACAGACACTGGATATTAGCAGATAGCTATGTTTCATCCTGCTGCCCAAAGAGTTTCTCCTCATGTAGCTCATGCAGTTTACTGAAAAGTAGCCAATTTCTAACACTAGGCTGAGAAATAGAAAACAAAGTCAAAAAGGAAAATGTACTTGACTCTAATCTTCTTCAGAGTTTGACAAACAGAAGAAAATGTTCTATATAAATCAAAGACCACCTCTCACTTCATATATTACCTTGGAGGGTTGCATATCATTTACCTCTAACTATGTCTTAGAGTATTTATTTGGCGTATTTTCAGAGGTCAGGTCCTGACAGATCTATTACACAACAAGCAATTTCATTCAGCTTGGAAATTGTACTTTGTAATTACACTATCCTTCAATAGTCACCCTGACTATAATGTAAATAATCCAGGGAATTATATGGCTTAACATAGTTACACATTTAAAATAAAGTTGGCTGAGAGATTTAAAGCAAGGGATATAGGCTGATTCCCATGCCCCTCTTCTCAATAATTCTCAAAGCCCATATCCAGGTGTATCAATTACTTTGGTATATATAATCTTTTAAACTCACAGTGTTAACCAGGGTTTCAGCTTCAGGACAACTCAGGGCTGCATCCATATGGACAGGAGCTGAGTTTCCTGATGACCCAGGTGATGCCAAGAGGAAAAGGAGGTGGATCAAAAAAGATCTTGCTCCCACCAGAGCAACAGCCAGCTCTACCCACCACCAGTCCCTCCCATCAGGAAACTTGCACAAGCCTCTTAGATAGCCTCATCCACCAGAGGGCAGAACTACAATCCTGCAGCCTGTGGAACAAAACCCACATTCACAGAAAGATAGGCAAGATAGAGGGCTATGTAACAGATGAAGGAACAAGATAAAACCCCAGAAAACAACTAAATGAAGTGGAGTTAGGCAACATTCCAGAAAAAGAATTCAGAATAATGATAGTGAAGATGACCCAGGAACTCGGAAAAACAATGGAGACAAAGATCGCAAAGATGCAAGAAATGTTTTAAAAAGACCTAGAAGAATTAAAGAACAAACAAACATAAATGAACAATAAAATAACTGAAATGAAAAATACACTAGAAGGAATCAATAACAGAATAAATGAGGCAGAAGAACAGATAAGTGACCTGGAAGACAGAATGGTGGAATTCACTGCTGTGGAACAGAATAAAGAAAAAAGAATGAAAAGAAATGAAGACAGCCTAAGAGACCTCTGGGACAACATTAAACGCAACAACATTTGTGCTATTGGGATCCCAGAAGGAGAAGAGACAGAGAAAGGACCCGAGAAAATATTTGAAGAGATCATAGTTGAAAAATTCCCTAACATGGGAAAGGAAAAAGCCACCCAAGTCCAGGAAGCGCAGGGAGTCCCATACAGGATAAACCCAAGGAGAAGCACACCAAGACCCATAGTAATCAAATTGGCAAAAATTAAAGACAAAGAAAAATTATTGAAAGCAGCAAGGTAAAAATGACAAATAACATACAAGGGAACTCCCATAAGGTTAATAGCTGATTTCTCAGCAGAAACTCTACAAGCCAGAAGGGAGTGGCATGACATATTTAAAGCGATGAAAGGGAAGAACCTACAACCAAGATTACTCTACCCAGCAAGGATCTCATTCAGATTCAATGGAGAAATCAAAAGCTTTACAGACAAGCAAAAGCTAAGAGAATTCAGCACCACCAAACCAACTCTACAACAAATGCTAAAGGAACGTCTCTAAGTGGGAAACACAAGAGAAGAAAAGGACCTATAAAAACAAACCCAAAACAATTAAGAAAATGGAAATAGGAATATACATATCGATAATTACCTTAAATGGGAATGGATTAAATGCTCCAACCAAAAGACACAGGCTCGCTTAATGGATACAAAAACAAGACCCATCTATATGCTGTCTAAAAGAGACCCACTTCAGACCTAGGAACACATACAGACTAAAAGTGAGGAGATGGAAAAAGATATTCCATGCAAATGGAAATCAAAAGAAAGCTGGAGTAGCAATACACTTTTCAGATAAAATAGACTTTAAAGAATGTTACAAGAGACAAGGAAGGACACTACATAATGATCAAGGGATCAATACAAGAAGAAGATATAACAACTATAAATATATATGCATCCAACATAGGAGCACCTCAATACATAAGGTAACTGCGAACAGCTATAAAAGAGGAAATCGACAGTAACACAATAACAGTGCGGGTCTTTAACACCTCATTTACACCAATGGACAGATCATCCAAACAGAAAATTAATAAGGAAACACAAGCTTTAAATGACACAATAGACCAGAGAGCTTTAATTGATAATTATAGGACATTCCATCCAAAACAGCAGATTACACTTTCTTCTCAAGTGCGTACAGAACATTCTCCAGGATAGATCACATATTGGGTCACAAATCAACCCTCAGTAAATTTAAGAAAACTGAACGCATATCAAGCATCTTTTCTGACCATAACGCTATGAGATTAGAAATGAATTACAGGGAAAAAAATGAAAAAAACAGAAACACATGGAGACTAAACAATACGTTACTAAATAACCAAGAGATCACTGAAGAAATCAAAGGGAAATCAAAAAATACCTAGAGACAAATGACAATGAAAACACGATGGTCCAAAACCTATGGGATGCAGCAAAAGCACTTCTAAGAGGGAAGTTTATAGTTATACAAGCCTACCTCAAGAAACAAAAAAATCTCAAACAATCTAACCTTACACCTAAAGGAACTAGAGAAAGAAGAACAAACAAAACCCAAAGTTAGCAGAAGAAAAGAAATCATGAAGATCAGGGCAGAAATAAATGAAATAGGAACAAAGAAAACAATAGCAAAGATCACAAAACTAAAAGCTGTTTCTTTGAGAAGGTAAACAAAATTGATAAACCTTTAGCCAGACTCATCAAGAAAAAGAGGGAGAGGATTCTAATCAATAAATTAGAAATGAAAAAGGAGAAGTTACAACAGACAGGTTGTAACATAGAGTTGCTTGTAGTCGAAATACAAAGCATCCTAAGAGAATACTAGAAGCAACTCTATGCCAATAAAATGGACAACCTGGAAGAAATGGACAAATTCTTAGAAAGGGATAACCTTCCAAGACTGAACCAGGAAGAAACAGAAATTATGAACAGGACAATCACAAGTAATGAAATTAAAACTGTAATTAAAAATCTTCCAACAAACAAAAGTCCAGGACCAGATGGTTTCACCAGTGAATTCTATCAAACATTTAGAGAAGAGTTAACACCCATCCTTCTCAAACTCTTCCAAAAAACTGTAGAGGAAGGAACACTCCCAAACTCATTATATGAGGCTACCATAACCCTGACTCCAATACCAGACAAAGATATTACAGAAAAAGAAAATTACAGACCAATATCACTGACGAATATAGGCTCAAAAATCCTCAACAAAATACTAGCAAACAGAATCGAACAACACATTAAAAGATCTTACAGCATGATCAAGTGGGATTTATCCCAGGGATGCAAGGATTCTTCAACATACACAAATCAATCAATGTGATACACCATATTAACAAATTGGAGAATAAAAACCATATGATCATCTCAATAGATGCAGAAAATGCTTTTGACAAATTTCGACACCCAATTATGACAAAAACTCTCTAGAAAGTGGGCATAAAGGGAACCTACCTCAACATAATAAAGGCCATATATGACAAACCCACAGGAAACATCATTCTCAATGGTGAAAAACTGAAAGAATTTCCTCTAAGATCAGGAAAAAAGACAGGGATGTCCATTCTCACAACTGTTATTCAACATAGTTTTGGAAGTCCTAGCCACGGCAACCAGAGAAGAAAAAGAAATAAAATGAATACCAATTGGAAAAGAAGAAGTAAAGCTGTCACTGTTTGCAGATGACATGATACTATATATAGAGAATCCTAAATATGCCACCAGAAAACTACTAGAGCTAATCAATGAATTTGGTAAAGTTGCAGGAAATAAAATTAATGCACAGAAATCTCTTACATTCCTATATACTAATTATGAAAAATCTGAAAGAGAAATTAAGGAAACACTCCCATTTACCATAGCAACAAAAATAATAAAATACCTAGGAATAAACCTACCTAAGGAGACAAAAGACCTGTATGCAGAAAACTATAAGACACTGATGAAAGAAATTAAAGATGATACCAACAGATGGAGAGATATACCATATTCTTGGATTGGAAGAATCAATATTGTGAAAATGACTCTACTACCCAAAGAAATCTGCAGATTCAATGCAATCCCTATCAAAGTACCAATGCCATTTTTACAGAACTAGAACAAAAAATGTTAAAATTTGTATGGAGACACAAAAGACCCTGTATAGCCAAAGCAGTCTTGAGGGAAAGAAGTGGAGCTGGAGGAATCAGACTCCCTGACTTCAGACTATACTACAAAGCTACAGTCATCAAGACAATATGGTACTGGCACAAAAATAGAAATATAGATCAATGGAACAAGATAGAAAGCCCAGAGATAAACCCACACATCTATGGTCAACTAATCTATGACAAAGGAGGCAAGTGTATACAGTGGAGAAAAGATAGTCTCTTCAATAAGTGGTCTTGGGAAAACTGGACAGCTACATGTAAAAGAATGAAATTAGACCACTCCCTAACACCATACACAAAAATAAACTCAAAATGGATTAGAGACCTAAATGTAAGGCCAGATACTATAAAACTCTTAGAGTAAAACATAGGAAGAACACTCTTTGACATAAATCACAGAAAGATCTTTTTTTATCCACCTCCTAAAGTAATGGAAATAAAAACAAAAATAAATTGGACCTAATGAAACTTCAAAGCTTTTGCACAGCAAAGGAAAGCATAAACAAGATGAAAAGACAACCCTCAGAATGGGAGAAAATATTTGCAAATGAATCAATGGACAAAGGATTAATCTCCAAAATATAAAACAGCTCATGCAGCTCAATATTAAAAAAAACCAAACAACTCAATCCAAAAATGGGCAGAAGACCTAAATAGACATTTCTCCAAAGAAGACATACAGATGGCCAAGAAGCACATGAAAAGCTGCTCAACATCACTAATTATTAGAAATGCAAATCAAAACTACAATGAGGTATCACTTCATACCAGTTAGAATGGGCATCATCAGAAAATCTACAAACAACAAATGCTGGAGAGGGTGTGGAAAAAAGGGAACCCTCTTGCACTGTTGGTGGAAATGTAAATTGATACAGCCACTATGGAGAACAGTATGGAGGTTCCTTAAAAAAACTAAAAATCGAACTAACATAAGACTCAGCAATCCCACTCCTGGGCATATACCCAGAGAAAACCATAATTCAAAAAGACACATGCACCCCAATGTTCACTGCTGCACTATTTACAATAACCAGGTCATGGAAGCAACCTAAATGCCCATTGACAGACAGATAGGTAAAGAAGATGTGGTACATATATACAGTGGAATATTACTCAGCCATAAAAAGGAACGAAATTGGGTCATTTGTAGAGACATGGATGGATCTAGAGACTGTCATACAGAGTGAAGTAAGTCAGAAAGAGAAAAACAAATATCATATATTAACGCATATATGTGGAACCTAGAAAAATGGTACAGATGAACCAGTTTGCAGGGCAGAAATTGAGACACAGTTGTAGAGAACAAACGTATGGACACCAATGGGGTAAGTGGCAGGGGGGTGGGGAGGGGTGATGAATTAGGAGATTGGGATTGACATGTATACACTGATGTGTATAAGATGTATAACTAAAAAGGACCTGCTGTATAAAAAAATAAATTAAATTAAAATTTTTTTAAAAAAAACAACTCACAGTGTTTACTAGCTTTTTTTTTCAAACATTGGTTTGGGGAGAATTCTATTTCAGTGCAGCTCTTCAGGCCCTCACAGGATAAAAATTAAATAAAAGATACTCTTTTTTACACAATAAATGAATATTACTTGGGCTTGATTTTAGGTTTCTTTCCAGCATCTGATATTGGTTACTTAACCACTTAAAGCCTTAGATATTTATATTCATTTGTAAAATGAGGGTACACGTTCAACACGTATCTTGTAGGGTTGTTGTAAAAGTTAGAGATGATGTATAAAAATATGGAGCCAGAATTCTACATTTATTACCTGGGTAGCCTTGCATGAGAAGCCTAGATGCTGCTATAACTTAGTTTTCTCATCTGTATAAAAAGATATTATATGCTTACAGCACAGAGTTTTGTGAGAACTAGAAGAAATTATATATATGAACATCTTAGCAAGTGCTTAGTAAATGTTAGCATTGATGATGATGCGGTGATGATGACAATGAAAAGGATGATTATGATGCCTACACATCGTAGTTGCTCAATAAAGTATAGCTATTGTTTTTAATGTTATTGAATTTAAAGAAGATTGCATAAGTTCTATGCCATGTGTATTCAGAACAGGAAAACGGGACCATGTGGTGTTATCATTGTCCATTCTGACTTAGAATGTAGCAACAAGAAAATAATCCAGGATTATAATTTGATGAGCACCTGAATTCATTTACAAACATGACCAGAAAAAAAGGACCAATTTTCAATGGCTTCATGCAGCAATTCTCAGTCCTCGTTGTGCATTAGAATTAACTCTAAATTTTTCTAAAATGATAGCCAAAACCCTTCCCCCCTCAGTAAGTGTTGGCTGTAGCAGCTCTGCAGGTGACCGTGATGTGCAGATCTTAAAAGCCACGTAGTTAGTCATTTGACATGTTTCTAGATTGTGGGCCACAGCTAGAGATCTAGTCTTAATAGAAGATCTAGTCTTCAGCAAGGAAGAACAAATAGCAAATTCAAAATTCATATATCTTTCTATGCTTCACTTGTAAAATTTCTATTAACTCGAGACCCTATAACCTGATTTTAGGAAGTGGAATTTGCTGAATCTGGCCTTCTGCATAAAATGCTAACTAAGGAAATTCAGATAGTCAGAGAAATATTAAAACACTGTTGTTAATTGTTCATGGATACTAATATTTTTCAAAAGTCATGTATTTTACTTAAAATAAATAAAGAATTAGCCTTGAGATAAAACTGTATGTCATGCTCTGGCCTAAGCCAGTTGTAATTATTCAGAGCTGTAAGAATGTTTTAGGAGTTAGGACTTGAACCTTGGCCTATCTAACTTGACAGTCCACGTTTTTTTTCCATATACCATACTCCAATGGACCCTTCTGTCTCAGGAGAATATGCCCAGAATAAAAGAGATGAGAAGATGAGCCTCCAAAGTTTCCACCCCATATTCAACCCAACTAGCCCTAATCTTGTTGATTTTATATTTTGGCTTCCCTTTAAGGAAAAGTTGAATAGTGAAAAAGAGTTTCAAAAGTCCTAGATAACTAATTCGTCCATTCTTCTCCTTATTATAGACTGCCAGAATTCTTACCAGTTTGTATCACAAGGCAAAATGGTGATTCTGCAATTATCCAATTAATTTGAATCATGCTAAAACAATGTTTCCGGGTAAAGAGGGCCAAACAAAAATATTAATTCAGTAAAATGTGCTGAAATAATCTGGTTTCACCTGCATAGATCAAGTGAACTAGGTAACTGCCAAAACCTCACCTAGTTTGAAAGTGTGTAAACACAGCCAGAGCATGAAGTTCACTATATTTGATTTCGCCTTCACTATAGAAAACAAAATCCTACACTAAGACTTCCAATAGAACAGTAATAACAATGGGGAATTGAAGGTTTCAACCTCTCCTTTTGGGGAGAGGGAGAGGGCCTGGGTAGGACTGCATGCCAAACATTTACTAGCTTTGAAAAAAGGGCTGATAGGAAATTGCTCCTGAGAGAAGGTCAAAGGTTGGGGCTTTGTGGAGAAAGGAACAGGATGGTTTTTAAATCAGTTTTTAAATCATAATGCTTTGTCAGTCAGCTTAGCACAAAGCATCAAGGCCTCTGCAGGGCAGAGAATAATTCTGACATGCCGAATGAAACAGGAAAACAAGATGTGAGAGGGAAGTTTAATGAACAATTTTGTGTCGATTTTTAAAAACTGGATTAGGTTCTCTTTTTTAAAGAAAACTTTAAAAGTAAAGGATAGCCAGTGATGTCAAAAGAAAAAGCAGTAGCAGTAAGGCCATCCAGATAGGACTGGCACATGGTACACTGGAAAAAAATGGGCTGTCAAGTCAGATAGACAGAGGTTCAAACCCTGACTCCACCACTTACTAGTCCTGCCAAGTTATTTTCGCTAACTTTGCTTCCTCATCTGTAAAGGTAGTATGAAGAGTACCTCCAATGACCAGTAGATATCGATTTCCTTACTGGAAATATAGAAGCTCAGGTCTCACCTCAAACCTACCGAATCAGCATTTGCATACTGAAAACATCCCTAGGTGGTCTATGTGGACACTAAAGTTTGAGAAGAACAGGTCTGACTCTATACCACCCAACAAATTGCTATCCTCTCCATTTCAACTGGTGAACAAAATGCTTAAGATTCAAATTTCTTCTGAAAAAACAGGCTTAATTCTACTTTTTCCCCCTCATAATTAATATTTTAATCAAAAACATGAAAAATTTCAATGCCAGTGTATACATAGTGTCACATTTTCTTTTTTTTCTAATTTGCAGTGAAGACCAGTTAATTCCTACTTTTAATGTTGTTCAGATATACTTAGCCCTTAGATGTTTTTGTCCACAAATGAAAGGCTTGCATGTGATTTTTATCCTTATTTTTCTATGATGGATATTATGAAGTGTTCAACCTACCAAACATTTAAAACTGTTTTTATGTAATATTCAAAACTTAACAATTTCTCTTCTATATATGGAATAATATTTTCCATGGCACCCTAAACTTATTCAAGAAGTTTTACATAGATTAGTTTATAAGAAAGAATTTTTTTAAATTTTTTGAATTGTTTAAACTGTATGAAATGAGACTTTTTAAAATTCTGTTTTCTTTCTTTTCTACATCCATGAGTTGACTCAAAAAACTCAAAATTTCATTAACAAATTTTTAAGAAGAAAGATGAAGCAGAGCTACCACTAAAAAAAAGCCCCATGTCTAATAAAAAGGACAAAGATCTTCCTTGCAGGGGTTTAGCATCCTGAATTTGATGTTTAGGGGAGACCTTGGGATTCTTGTTTTCCAGACCAGTGAAGCTGATGTAACACTCGAAGAATTGAAGCCAGGAAAGGAGACGACCCCTCTGTCTGGACTAAGTAGAGGCAGCACAGAGGAGTAGTTAAGAGAGCAGGATTTTAGAATAAGAAAATCCGAGTTCTTATGCAGGCCCTCCAATGGGCTAGTTGTGTGATTCTGGGTGTGATACATATTTTTCCGAATCTCAGTATGCTCTCTATAAAATGAGGAATCACAAATCTCACTGGATCATTGTGTGAATCAATTATATGACTAAATATATGTAAAGTATCCAGTAGAGTACCTGGCAGGTAGCAAGGGCTCAATAAATCGCAGCTATTAGTATCATTATTTGAGTGTGCAAACTAAAGGCCTTTGGTTATGCATGCAAATCACACCTCCCTCCATCAGATTCAGGTGTTTCATTAAGTACTCTGCACTGTGGGAAGCTGGGTATATAAGTTGCAACAAATATTCCATTGCAGTGTTTAGATAAAAAGTTACAGCACGATACTTTTTGAGCACTAATTTTGTTCCAAGAAGTTCTCTTCAGGATTTACATATATTGTATGTTTTACTGTTCACAACAATATGTGTAATATTACTATGTGTTATTATCCCCATTTTATAGAATTGGAGTCTGAAGCACAGAGAAAAGAGCCTTGCCCAAGATCACATAGCAAAGTGGCTATGGTAAGCAGATGTCACTTTTTTTGTCATGTCCATGCCCAGCATCTTAAACTTAGGAAATGTTTGAAGAGGGATCTTGTTATGGACATTGAATGGTGTGATGATTAAATTTATACGTCAACTTGGCTAGGCTATGGTGCCCAGTTGTTTAGTCAAACACTTGTCTAGCTGTCACTGTGAAGGTATTTTTCAGATGTAACTGACATTTAATCACTAGACTTTGAGTAAAGCAGAATACTCTCTACATGGTAAATGAACTTCATCAATCAGTTGGAGGCCTTAAGAGCAAAGACATTTCCCAAAGAAGGATTTCAGCTTCACTACTGCAACATACAAGCACTGCCTGAGTTTCCAGGCTACCTGGCCTGCCCTGTGGAATTCAGATTCAATATTGCCACATCAACTCTTACCTGAATTTTCAGGCTGCCAGCCTGCCCTACAAATTTCAGACTTTCCAGCTCCTACAATCACTTGAGCCAATTCTAAATAAAATAAAATAAGAGTATCATATTGGTTCTGTTTCTCTGCAGAGCCCTAATACAAATAGGGACATAAATTTCCTCTCCCATCCCTTGAGACTTAAAGGCACCAATCACAAAGATGGACCAAGAATTGAGAAATTACTCTCAGTAGCAGTGACATCAAGAATGTGCTGGTGGCAAATATCCAGTGGCAGTGGTACCAGTGGCAGCTTCCTCATCATGTCGTTCCTGGCCTCCCTGGCTTCTGCCCATTCTCTGAGACTGGCTTTCCAGCTTTAACATAGATTCTGTTATTCACTTCCCTTCATGCAATTTCCTTTTATGCTTAAGGAAGCCCAGTTGGTCTCTATTGTTTACAACCAGAGAATTCTGACTGTCCAGTAGTAGAGCAGTGATATGAATCCGGGTGTCTAACTCCACTGCCTGCCCTTTCAGCCTACTTCCTACCACATCAGAACTTTTAATTTGGAAAGGACCTTAGCAATCAAGTCCAGTTTTATAGATAGGAAACTAAGACACTAACAATTGATTAAAAACAAGGATTCTAAAATTCAAGGGGAATAATGACTGAAAAATGATGCCAGGTTACAAAGGATTATATACAGGAAAAGGAAAAAAAAAAGGATTATACAAAGAAGTATACATATGTGTCCAACAAATCCCAGTATATCTAAACTAGGAATTGAAGCTGCAAAGAGACAAACTAAGAATGAATTAAAGATCCAAAAGAGAAATTGCTTCCTTACTTTTCAGGAACAGGAGCATTTTATACACTCTAGCAGAAGACAGAAGATTTTGTCTGAGGATAAGTTGAATCAGAGAAGCTCTGTAGCTGTAAACTAAGGGACACTGGCCACAAAGAAAGATGGGAGTTAAGAGCTGCACTGGAAATAAAGGGGATTACCTGAGCATCTATAAACCAAGCCCTGAGCCTACCCATCCCCAACCACAGCTACTTTCTCCCAGCTTAGGTCCTTGAAAACCCTGGCAGCCAAATGTATAATCTTCATGTAAGAAATTGGAGAATTCCTCTCCAGGGATGCCTATGATCCAAGAGAAAGAACTATAGATGAGGCATCTGGGAGTACTCTGATAAAACAATAAAGCTCCTGTCTAATCCTGATTATACTATCAAGTTCATCAGCTGACAAGCCACCCTTATGTGCACAGCACTCCCAACCAGTTTCTCAATGCCTGGCTCTTAAATATGAACAGGAAACCAAGTATCTCCAGATATTTAAGAAAAAGTCTTTACCATAAAAGTCTTTACCATTGAAGCTTTAAACCTCAATAATCCAAAAGGGAACTCCCTCATAAAATTTATATAACATTTTAACCGCAGTAACTTCTGATGAAGACACCCAGGAAATCTTGAAATAAGTTGTATCACCAACATGATGATGCCAATTGACAGACTTGAGGAAGAGAATTTCATAAGAATGATTTTACTTATATGGAGGTAATTAACCCAAAGATGGCCATTTAGTAATATAACCTGAATGAATTTGTGTCCAAGGTTCCCTTGAAAGAGCAAAGGAAGGCCACTTTAGAAAACTGAATGCTTGCCCAGGGATTGTCATTCATATGAGCAGGCTTTGGAAATGGAATTTATTTCTGAGGTCCAACAGTCTAGTCCAAAAATTAAACAGGCATCCTACTCAAAAATAAATAAATAAATAAATAAATAAATCTGGAAACTGAAGCTTGAAGGACACATTCAAAAAACAGTAATACAGGACCTCCTGACAAAAGGGTAGCCTGAAAGTTAATTCCTGGAAGTTTAGCCCCTTTCAAGTTTTGGGATATGAATCCCTCAAACTGATAATAACATATCAGAAAAGCACTTTTACAGTAGACCTATCAATCCAGGCAATTTAGGCTGATGAATTGTTTCTGACTTGGAATGGGAGTGGGGAGGGAGCAAAGGAAAAATATCTGTTCAATCCCCCTGGGATTAGGCTTACTGATACAATTTTAAGAGAATGGTCATAGACTATGTGTTATAAAGTGCACTGTAATAACCCCTCTAATGAAATATTTTAATAATTCTCTTTTTATTTGACCCACTGCTAACTAAAAAGAAAAATCTAAAATGTCTCTCTTGCCTTACTTTTTTTTAAGGTATGATAATGGTATTACAGTTATGTTATTTTAGAAGACTATTTTTTGAGCAGTTTAGGTTTACAATAAAATTGAGAGGAAGATGCAGAAATGTCCCATATAGTCCTTATTCCCACACATGCATAACCTCCTACATTATCAACATGTACCATAATAGTACATTATTTTACCAAGGATGAACCTATCGTAATCCCCCAAAATCCATAATTTACCTTAGGGTTCACTCTTGCTGTTGTACATTCTATGGGTTTGGATGAATGTATAATGACATGTATCGATCATTATAATGGATGGATTATTTTCACTGCCCCCAAAATCCTCTGTGATCTGACTATTCAACCGCCACTCCACCCCACTCTCACCCCTGGAGACCACCAAACTTTTTATTGTCTCTGTAATTTTGCTTTATCCACAATGTCATATGGTTGGAATCATACAATATATACTTTTCCCATATTGGCTTCTTTCACTTAGTAATATGCATTTAAGTTTCCTCCATGTTTTTCATGGCTTGATAGCTCACTTCTTTTTAGTACTGTATAACATTGCATTGTATGGATGTACCACAGTTTATTTATCCATTCACCTACTAAAGAATATCTTGGTTGTTTCCAAGTTCTTGACAATTATAAATAAAGCTGCTATAAGCATCCATGTGCAGATTTTCATGTGGACATAAATTTTCAACTCCTTTGGGTAAATACTAAGGAGTATGCTTGCTGGATCATATGGTTAAGAGTATATTTAGCTTTGTCTTCTTTTCTTTAGATTCTCTATTTTTTTTATTGTCAGGGAGGCATGATATCTTTGATGATGACTTTAGATAGCTCTAAAGAACAAATCTATTACATTAGTAAAGTACTGAGAAAAGTAAATTTAATTTTCCCTAGTACTTACTTTTCAGTTTTAAGGGCAGCAATAAATATCAGCAATTAAAATATATAATAAGCATTGACTTAGATTAGAAAATAACAAAGAATGAAACAGTATTCCCACTTTTCTCTATATCATCTCTTTCTACTCATCCCACTGCTCAACCCTGGCCAAAAGCCCTAACCTTTTCCAAGGATCCAATGTGTTTACTGTAACCAGTGTTACCAAGGAAATGGAAAAGGGGAGAAGATGGCTGTTTACATCTTCTTGAAGCTGTGTAACTGGGAGCATACAAAGTTCTGTTTCCCTATTTTAAAAAACAAGGAATGGATTGCCCATTGCTACTGACTTGAAACATGGCAAGTAAGGTATAGTGAAGACATTTTATCTTTGGATTTAAGTCACCCCTCCCCCTCCACTTTCTAAATTGGGAGAGATTAAATTGAAGGTCCTTTTCTTCTGTTGCTCATTGGATTGAGTTTAGGTGCAACTGCCGAGGAGCAGAGGTCAGGAATGGGAGTTGAAGAGAACTGAAAAGACCTTGGAGTTCCTCGGAGTAATCCATGAATGGGAGCTCATAAGGCTGAGGCAGATGAGAAGAATGTGGACAACAAGACCTCAACTAAGCAGAGTGAAAAACCAGGTCAGAGATAATCAAAAGCATTTTAAATTCTGAGTGCCTAAGGTTTCCTTTAAAGTTACTCTTTTCTGCCTCAAAAACACCATCTTCATGAGCACCACCACACTTCTGCTAAAGCATGCTGTCTCCGTGAGTGGGAGGAGTGTATGTGTGCATGCACGTGCATGTGATGAAGAAGGGGCTAAGTTTAACATCTGGGAATGCACAAGGCACACAGATGCAGACAGTGGAGAAGTAAAAGCCTAAGTAGAGCAGCTAGGCAGTTCACAAAATCTTGGATAGTACTTTGAACTTTGAAAAAAAGGATCAGAGAGTTGCTTAGACAGCTCTGACAAAAAAAGAAAAAGAAAAAAAAAGTCATTTAATGAAACAGATTAAATGCAGTTTCTAGTTTGACATATTGAGCTTTCATCATCCCAAAGCCCCAGACTCCTTTTTGTTTGGGGAGGAAATTGGATTGAGAAGGGAACTGTTATAGAAGTAGGTGGCTTTTATTGTTCTACTTTTGGACCACCTGAAGCAAAATTACTTCCTTCCCTTAAAAACTTGGCATCTTTAAGAAACTTATTTTTGTTGCAGCTGGGTATTTTGGAGGAGGTACTTAACATAACTTAAGAAAAATGTAGTTAAATCTGTCGTATACACTTTTGGTTTTGCATTTGCTCATCCCCTCCTGTATTAAAAAAAATAAACAATTTAAGTTTTTATTGCTGTTTTGTTACATTCATGCAGATAATTCTTTTTCCTGGGAAATGCTTTACTTATTTCCTCTATCTCAATGGATTTGGAGTTCCATTTTCCTTCCCTTTTGATTTTTGAAAGTTTGTCTTTAAAAAATAAATTACTGTTTCCCCTGAACTGAAGGAAAAAAATATTTTCATAAGGTCATTATTCACCCTTTATGTTTGCCTTTTCTTCTCTCCTGTCAGTACATTCCGTTAAAAAAAATCTTGTTCAATAACTAGCTGGCTGAGTTCATTTTCACATAAATTTATTCATATCACAGCAGCTACCTGGCAAAGAATTCTACAAAATTCACCGACCTTAAAAACCAGATAGGTGTGAGGGATGCTCTAACTCTACATACCAAATAGAGGAATATTTACAGCATGACGGTTTTTAGATATTGGAGGTTTCAGTCTGCAAAACAGTACCATAACTCTTTATAAGGAGCACCAACTTTATTTCCTTTGGACCATGGGCTTATTATTTTGATGACAACCTGCCAGTACTCATTTGCTGCAAAACTGGTGTGTGTTGCCCAGTAACACAGAGAGCAGAGGTTCCTGAAAAGATTGCTTCAGTCATTATGATCCATATGGCCAAGCACAAATGAATGGGTAAGGAGGGAGGGGATCTTACTCTATGTCACAGAGTCACTCAGCCTGTCCAAATGAAAGAGACAGGAGAGAGCCTAATCATGTGACTTTGTAAGAACAGTCCCATTTTTACCATCTGATGATTCACTGAATAGCACCTCTTCAAATCTTTTCTAAGTACTTATCCTGTGCATAACACTTCTAATCTTCAAGATGATTTTAAAGAAAAAGAAACATATACTTTACAGGAAGAAAGTGAAGGAGATTCAGAAAACTTGTGGTCAAGACAATTTATGAATCCAATACAAAAGAAACAATACTATCTTTATCACTTCTGTGCTCTTCATGGGAGCCACCATTACGATGACAAAAACTATAACTACCCTTTATCCCACAGAAATGTAGAAGGAAAAAACTCACCTGATATTCTATGATCTGCAATAATCACTATTAACGTTTTAGTGACTATCTTTATATATACCTCCTTGGGTACACACCCATAATTTTAAATAAACAAGCTGATATCCCCACAAAGTGTCCATATCATGAATAGCTAGCTTTTCTTGTCTCTCTCACACACATCTCTCACCCAACAACTTGATGTGTGATTTTCTCCACATCAAAAGGATGTGAAAAGCTCTAAGAAGGGAAAGGTCCATAACTAGAGGAGAGACAAGAGGCGATTTAGTAAAATGGGTAAAAGCATAGATACTAGAGTCAGAGTGCCTGGGTTTGAATCATTTACCAGCTGGTAAATCACTTAATTCCTCTGAGCCTCACTTTTTTCATCTGAAAAGTGGTAACAGTTAGCAGTACCTCTCCCTCATAGAGCGTATTAATTTCTTAGGACTTCCATAACACCAAAAACTGGATGGCTTAAACGATAGAAATGTATTGTCTCACAATTCTGGAGGCTACAAGTCCAAAATCAAGGTGTTGGCAGTGTTGGTTCCTTCTGGGAGCTATGAGGGAAAATCGGTTCTATGCCTCTCTCTTAGCTTCTGGTGGTTTGCAGGCCATCTTTGGCTAGTAGAAGTGTCACTCCAATCTCTGCCTTTGTCTTTACACCGTGTTCTCCCTGTGTGTCCTCACATCATCTTCCCTCTGTGCATGTCTGTCCCTGTGGCCACATTTCCCCTTTTTTATAAGGATACAAGTCATAATGGATTAGAGGCCATGCTAATGACCTCATTAACTTGTTCACTTTTGTAAAAACACTATTTCCAAATGAGGTCACATTCTGAGGTACTAGGGTTAGGACACCAGCATACTTTTTTTGGGAGGACACAATTCAATCCACAGTATAGTGTTTTTGTGAGAACTGAACAAGTTGATGTGCATATGTGAATAACATATTGCCTGGGTAGGAGCTTCAAGATGGCAGAAGAGTAACACATGGAGATCACCTTCCTCCCCACAAATACATCAGAAATACATCCACATGTGGAACAACTCCTACGGAACACCTACTGAATGCTGGCAGAAGACCTCAGACCTCCCAAAAGGCAAGAAACTCCCCACGTACCTGGGTAGGGCAAAAGAAAAAAGAAAAAACAGAGACAAAAGAATAGGGATGGGACCTGCACCAGTGAGAGGGAGCCGTGAAGGGGGAAAGGTTTCCACACACTAGGAAGTCCCTTCGTGGGTGGAGACTGCAGGTGGCGGAGGGGGAAAGCTTCAGAGCCGTGGAGGAGAGCACAGCAACAGGGGAGCGGAGGGCAAATCGGAGAGATTCCCGCACAGAAGATCAGTGCCGACCAGCACTCACCAGCACGAGAGGCTTGTCTGCTTGCCCGCTGGGGCGGGCGGGGCTGGGAGCTGAGGCTTGGGCTTCGGTTGGAGCACAGGGAGAGGACTGGGGTTGGCGGCATGAACACAGCCTGAAGGGGGTTAGTGTGCCACAGCTAGCCAGGAGGGAGTCCGGGAAAAGTCCGGAGCTGCCGAAGAGGCAAGAGACTTTTTCTTGCCTCTTTGTTTCCTGGTGCATGAGGAGAGGGGATTCAGAGCGCTGCTTAAAGGAGCTCCAGAGATGGGCGCAAGCCACGGCTATCAGCGTGGACCCCAGAGATGGGCATGAGACGCTAAGGCTGCTGCTGCGGCCACCAAGAAGTCTGTGTGCGAGCACAGGTCACTCTCCACACCTCCCACCACCCCCCCGGGAACCTGTGTAGCCTGCCACTTCCAGGGTCCCGTGATGAGGGACAGCTTCCCCGGGAGAACACACGGTGCGCCTCAGGCTGTTGCAACATCACACCGGCCTCTGCCACTGCAGACTCGCCCCGCACACCCTACCCCTCCCTCCCCCCGGACTGAGTGAGCCAGAGCCACCAAATCAGCTGCTCCTTTAACTGCATCCTGTCTGAGCGGGTACAGACATCCTCAGGGGACCTACACACAGAGGTGGGGCCAAACCCAAAGCTGAACCCCAGGAGCTGTGCAAACAAAGAAGAGAAAGGGGAATCTCTCCCAGCAGCCTCAGGAGCAGCAGATTAAATCTCCACAATCAACGTGATGAACCCTGCATCTGTGGAATACACGAATAGACGAGTCACCCCAAATTTGAGGAGGTGGACTTTGGGAACAACAATATATATATATATATATTTTTTCCCTTTTTCTCTTTTTGTGAGTGTGTATGTGTATGCTTCTGTGTGTGATTTTGTCTGTATAGCTTTGCTTTTACTATTTGTCCTGGGTTCTGTTTGTCCGTTTTTATTTTTGTTTTTAGTATAGTTTTTACCACTTGTTATCATTGGTGGATTTGTTGTTGTTGTTGTTGTTGTTGTTGTTGTTGTTGTTGTTTGGTTTGGTTACTCTCTTCTTTTTTTTCTTATTACTTAAAATTTTTTTCTTATAACTTTTTTATTTTAATAACTTTATTTTATTTTTACTTTCTCTCTCTCTCATTTTCTTTTTCTTTCTTTCTTTCTTTCTTTCTCTCTCTCTCTATCTCCCCCTCCCTCCCTCCCTCCCTCTTGCTCTCTTTCTCTCTCTCCTCTCTCTCTCTCCCTTCCTTCCTTTCTTCCTTTCTTTCTTTGTTTCTCTCTATCTATCTTTCTTTCTTTCTTTCTTTCTTTCTGTCTTTTTTTCTTTTTTATCTCCCTTTAATTCTGAGCCATGTGGAGGACAGGCTCTTGATGCCCCAGCCAGGCATCAGGGCTGTGCCTCTAAGGTGGGAGAGCCAAGTTCAGGACAATGGTCCACAAGAGACATCCCAGCACCATGTAATATCAAACGGTGAAAATCTTCCAGAGATCTCCATCAAAATGCCAAGACCCAGCTCCACTCAACAACCAGCAAACTCCAATGCTGGACACCCTAGGACAAACAACTAGCAAGACAGGAACACAAACCCACCCATTAGCAGAGAGGCTGCCTAAAATCGTAAAAAGACCACAGACACCCCAAAACACACCACCAGATATGGTGCTGCCCACCAGAAAGACAAGATCCAGCCTCACCCACCAGAACACAAGCACTAGTCCCTGCCACGAGGAAGCCTACAAAACACACTGAACCAACTTTAGCCACTGGGGACAAACACCAAAAACAAGAGGAACTATGAACCAGCAGCCTGAGAAAAGGAGACCCCAAACACAGTAAGTTAAGCAAAATGAGAAGACAGGGAAACTCACAGCCGATGAAAGAGCAAGGCAAAAACCCACCAGACCTAACAAATGAAGAGGAAATAGGCAGTCTACCTGAAAAATAATTCAGAATAATGATAGTAAAGATGATCCAAAATCTTGAAAATACAACGGAGAAAATACAAGAAATGCATAACAAGGAACTAGAAGAAATAAAGAGAAAACAAACAGTGATGAACAACACAGTAAATGAAATTAAAAATTCTCTAGAAGGAAACAATAGCAGAATAACTGATGCAGAAGAACGGATAAGTGACCTGGAAGATAAAACACTGAAAATAACTACTGCAGAGCAGAATAAAGAAAAAATAATGAAAAGAATGGAGGACAATCTCAGAGACCTCTGGGACAATATTTAACAGACAGACATTCGAATGATAGGGGTCCCAGAAGAAGAAGAGAAAAAGAAAGGGACTGAGAAAATATTTGAAGAGATTATACTTGAAAACTTCCCTAATATGGGAAAGGAAATAGTTAATCAAGTCCAGGAAGCACAGAGAGTCCAATACAGGATAAATCCAAGGAGAAACACACCAAGACACATATTTAAAAAACTATCAAAAATTAAATACAAACAAAAAATATTAAAAGCAGCAACGGAAGAACAACAAATAACATAAAAGGGAATCCCCATAAGGTTAACAGCTGATCTTTCAGCAGAAACTCTACAAACCAGAAGGGAGTGGCAGGACATATTTAAAGTGATGAAGGATAAAACCCTACAACCAAGATTACTCTACTGAGCAAGGATCTCATTCAGATTTTATGGAGAAATTAAAACCTTTACAGAGAAGCAAAGCTAAGAGAATTCAGCACCACTGAACTGGCTTTACAAAAAATGCTAAAGGAACTTCCCTAGGCAGAAAACACAAGAGAAGGAAAAGACCTACAAAACAAACCAAAAACAATTAAGAAAATGGGAATAGGAACATACATATCAATAATTACCTTAAATGTAAATGGATTAAATGCTCCCACCAAAAGACATAGACTGCCTGAATGAATACAAAAACAAGACCCATATATATGTTGTCTACAAGAGATCTACTTCAGACTAGGGACACATACAGACTGAAAGTGAGGGGATGAAAAAAGATATTCCATGCAAATGGAAATCAATAGAAAGCTGGAGTAACAATTCTCATATAGGGCAAAATAGACTTTAAAATAAAGACGAATACAAAAGACAAAAAAGGACATTACATAATGTTCAAGGGATCAATCCAAGAAGAAGATATGACAACTGTAAATATTTATTCACCCAACATCGGAGCACCTCAATACATAAGGCAAATACTAACAGCTATAAAATGGGAAATCGACAGTAACACAATGATAGTAGGGGGATTTAACACCCCACTTTCACCAATGGACAGATCATGCAAAATGAAAATAACTGAGGATACACAAGCTTTAAATGATACATTAAACAAGGTGGACTTAATTGATATTTATAGGACATTCCACTCAAAAACAACAGAATACACATTCTTCTCAATTGCTCATGTAACATTCTCCAGGATAGATCATATCTTGGGTCACAAATCCGGCCTTGGTAAATTTAAGAAAATTGAAATTGTATAAAGTATCCTTTCCAACCACAACTTTATAAGACTAGATATCAATTACAGGAAAAAATCTGTAAAAAATACAAACACATGGAGGCTAAACAATACACTACTTAATAACCAAGAGATCACTGAAGAACTCAAAGAGGAAATAAAAAAAAAACCTAGAAATGAATGACAATGAAAACACGACAATGCAAAACCTATGGGATGCAGCAAAAGCAGTTCTAAGAGGGAATTTTATAGCAATACAATCCTACCTTAAGAAACAAGAAACATCTCAAACAAACAACAACAACAAAAAAACCAAAAGTCGCAGAAGGAAATAAATCATAAAGATCAGATCAGAAAGAAATGAAAAAGAAATGAAGGAAATGATAGCAAAGATCAATAACACTAAAAGCTGGTTTGTTGGGAAGATAAAATTGATAAACCATTAGCCAGACTCATCAAGAAATAAAGGGAGAAAACTCAAATCAATAGAATTAGAAATGAAAAAGGAGAAGTAACAACTGACACTGAAGAAATACAAAGGATCATGAGAGATTACCACAAGCAACTATATGCCAATAAAATGTCAACCTGGAAGAAATGGACAAATTCTTAGAAATGCAAAACCTTCCAAGACTGAACCAGGAAGAAATAGAAAATATGAACAGAGCAATCACAAGCACTGAAATTGAAATTGTGATTAAAAATCTTCCAACAAACAAAAGCCCAGGACCAGATGGCTTCACAGGTGAATTCCATCAAACATTTAGAGAAGAGCTAACACCTATCCTTCTCAAATTCTTCCAAAATATAGCAGAGGGAGGAACACTCCCAAACTCATTCAACGAGGTCACCATCACCCTGATACAAAACCAGACCAAGACGTCACAAAGAAAGAAAACTACAGGCCAATATCACTGATGAACATAGATGCAAAAATCCTCAACAAAATACTAGCAAACAGAATCCAACAGCACATTAAAAGGATCATTCACCATGATCAAGTGGGGTTTATCCGAGGAATTCAAGGATTCTTCAATATACACAAATAAATCAATGTGATACACCATATTAACAAATTGAAGGAGAAAAACCATATGATCATCTCAATAGATTCAAAGAAAGCTTTTCACAAAATTCAACACCCATTTATGATAAAAAACCCTCCAGAAAGTAGGCATAGAGGGAACTTTCCTCAACATAATGAAGACCATATATGACAAACCCACAGCCAACATCGTCCTCAATGGCAAAAAGCCAAAACCATTTCCACTCAGATAAGGAACAAGACAAGGTGGTCCACCCTCACCATTCTTATTCAACATAGTTTTGGAAGTTTTAGCCACAGCAATCAGAGAAGAAAAAGAAATAAAAGGAATCCAAATCAGAAAAGAAGAAGTAAAGCTGTCACAGTTTGCAGATGACATGATACTATACAAAGAGAATCCTAAAGATGCTACCAGAAAACTATTAGAGCTAATCAATGAATTTAGTAAAGTAGCAGGATACAAAATTAATGCACCGAAATCTCTGGCATTCCTATACACTAATGATGAAAACTCTGAAAGTAAAATTAAGAAAATATTCCCATTTACCACTGCAACAAAAAGAACAAAATATCGAGGAATAAACCTACCTAAGGAGACAAAAGACCTGTATGCAGAAAATTATAAGACACTGATGAAGGAAATTAAAGATGATACAAACAGATGGAGAGATATACCATGTTCTTGGATTGGAAGAATCAACATTGTGAAAAGTACTCTACTACCCAAAGCAATCTACAGATTCAATGCAATCCCTATCAAACTACCAATGGCACTTTTCACAGAACTAGAACAAAAATTTTCACAATTTGTATGGAAACACAGAAGACCCCGAATCGCCAAAGCAATCTTGAGAACAAAAAGCGGAGCTGGAGGAATCAGGCTCCCTGACTTCAGACTATACTACAAAGCTACAGTAATCAAGACAATATGGTACTCGCACAAAAACAGAAATATAGATCAATGGAACGGGATAGAAAGGCCAGAGGTAAACCCACACATATATGGTCACCTTATCTTTGGTAAAGGAGGCAAGAATATACAATGGAGAAAAGACAGCATCTTCAATATGTGGTGCTGGGAAAACTGGACAGCTATACGTAAGAGAATGAAATTAGAACACTTCCTAACACCATACACAAAAATAAACTCAAAACGGATTAAAGATGTAAATATGAGGCCAGAAACTATCAAACTCTTAAGAGGAAAACATAGGCAGAACACTCTATGACATAAATCACAGCAAGATCCTTTTTGACCCACCTCCTAGAGAAATGGAAATAAAAACAAAAATGAACAAATGGGACCTAATGAAACTTAGGTGTTTTTGCACAGCAAAGGAAACCATAAACAAGACAAAAAGCCAACCCTCAGAATGGCAGAAAATATTTGAAATGAAGCAACTGATAAAGGATTAATCTCCAAAATTTATAAGCAGCTCATGCAGCTCAATATCAAAAAACCAAACAACCCAATCCAATAATGGGCAGAAGACCTAAATAGACATTTCTCCAAAGAAGATATACAGATTGCCAACAAACACATGAAAGAATGCTCAACATCATTAATTATTAGAGAAATGCAAATCAAAACTACAATGAGATATCATCTCACACCTGTCACAATGGCCATCATCATAAAATCTACAAACAATAAATGCTGGAGAGGGTGTGGAGAAAAGGGAATACTCTTGCACTGTTGGTGGGAATGTAAACTGATACAGCCACTATGGAGAACAGTATGGAGGTTCCTTTAAAAACTAAAAATAGAACTACCATAAGACCCAGCAATCCCACTACTGGGCATATACCCTGAGAAAACCATAATTCAAAAAGAGTCATGTAACAAAATGTTCATTGCAGCTCTATTTACAATAGTCAGGACATGGAAGCAACCTAAGTGTCCATCAACACATGAATGGATAAAGGAGATGTGGCACATATACACAATGGAATATTACTCAGCCATAAAAGGAAACGAAATTGAGTTATTTGTAGTGAGGTGGATGGACCTAGAGTCTATCATACAGAGTGAAGTCAGAAAGAGAAAAACAAATACTGTACGCTAACATATATATATGGAATCTAAAAAAAAAATGTCATGAAGAACCTCGGGGAATGATGGGAATAAAGATGCAGACCTACTAGAGAATGGACTTGAGGACATGGGGAGGGGGAAGGGTAAGCTGGGACAAAGTGAGAGAGTGGCATGGACATATATATACCACCAAATGTAAAATAGATAGCCAGTGGGAAGCAGCCGCATAGCACAGGGAGATCAGCTCGGTGGTTTGCGACCACCTAGAGGGGTGGGATAGGTAGGGTGGAAGGGAGGGAGACGCAATAGGGAAGAGATATGGGGGGGACATATGTATATGTATAACTGATTCACTTTGTTATAAAGGAGAAATTAACACACCAAGTAAAGCAGTTACACTCCAATAAAGATGTTAAAAAAAACCATATTGCCTGGCATATAATTATTACTTCATAACTGTTAGCTAGCATTAATAATAGTAGTGTCTTTTGTATAAATTAAGGGCCACTGTATTTACTGAATGTATCTGGCAGGAGAAGCAGCTTGTTAAATGCCATGTTGTAACTGAATGATTTATAAATTCACTGGAGATAGCTAGAAATTTCCTGAAGCCTTGGAAAACAGTGAGTGAGCATGAGGGAACAAAAGTCAGTGGAGGTTGGTCTCAGGAGATTCAGTAACACACACATAAAATACAGACTATTTAAAAATCCTTGAACTGACCTTTACTTGCACAAGAAATCGATTCAGTAGCAACTCTAGTGTTTTCTTCAGCGGATACTCCATAAGAATCCAGGTAGAGGCTCCTGGCTTTCTCCCAAATCACATCTTACCCCAGAAGGTCAAGGACTGGCAGGAAATCAAGACTGTGAAGTCAGGAATGTACAGGGAGCTTGTAATATATATAAAGTAGAAAGCCAATGTATTCATTTTAAATTAGGATCCTATGTGTTTGTAAGGCAAATATTTACATAGTTCTGATGAGCTCACTGTGTCCCTGAAAGCAAGGCATGTGGGAAGGGAAGTTGTCTGGAGTTTTCACTGTCACTTATAATGGTAAGAGCAGAATAGGGAGAGTTAGTTCTGTGGTTTAAATGGTTAATAGCAGCAGGTTCATAAAGAATGTTGCATCTGTCTCTATAATAAAGATATTACTGCTCAGGCAGCAGGAGATGAGTCCCATGGGAGTCCTTCAGATCTCATTCTCCTATGTGGTCCCTCCTCAGCCAACTCAGACGTCTCCTTGCCATTTCCACACCACCCTCCTACCAACCTACTGACATTCTTTACACGAATGGCAAGATAATATTTTGAAATGTTAGTATGTGAATTTTCCCCCAACATTCTCTGTTATCCTTTAAACCTTTCCCATTTGGGAACTTAGGTATTCTGTACTCACTGCCTCTGGGGATGGGATGACAGAGCAGAAGGCTAAAGAAAAGTATTTTTCTTGGTTTTTGAATTTCAATAGTTTAGGCTCTGTCGAGAGAAGGAAGAATCCTGCCAAGACAATAGACTGGGAAGAATATGATGTCTAGGACTTCCTGTCCTAGACACTAGATAAGCTGCCTGATCTGGGGGTAAAAGAGGAACCATGGCATTAATCCACAAGATATTAGATGCTGGTCTGTCCCCAAACAAAGGTGCTGGCGGCCTGTCCCTCTCTCCCTGGCTAAAGAAAAGGACGTAGAAACCTGAACAAATTGAAATTAAATTTCTACTATTTGGGAGAAATGGGGGCTCAAATCAGAAGGCAAATAGACTTACAGGAAAACAATGCCTTATATTAGTTGCAAACATGAGTTTATAAAGAGTTCCTCATCACACATTAATACTGCCAATCAAAAAATAATCTAGTGTCCCTCATCCAGAAGCCACTGTGTCTCTGGAAGGGAACTGTCTCTCTCTGTTTTGATCCATTAGTTTTCATTTGTAGTTGAAAGCTCGGAAAACAAATTTATTTCCCCTATTTTCTTTTTTTAACTTAATTTCCAATTGACCACAATATGTTGCCTATGTCATAATCTAATAAATACTAGTTTACCTATTGGGACAACTAAACAGAATAGTTGAAGTTAGAACAATGTCAGATAATATATTATTTTTCACATTCCATATAAATATAAAACATGATAGAACAACTATTATTTGAATGTACACATTTTTAAGTTCAGAAATTCAATCATGATATTTTGTATATCAGTTCACAAACATGTATCTGTAGACATCTATACAACTTTTGTTTGTGATTTGAAACTAACAACCAAAGTATTGAATTCCCAGAAGTTTTATGTTTAGATATTTCTAATTTGGCTTCAAGTAGGCATTCCATTCCAGAAAAAAACAGACTCCTATGCAATGCATTCACTGGCAGAATGCTCTCAAAATGTAAGGAGAATATTTAACATTTATATTCAGCCTCAGTATTGAAATTTTAATCATTTTGTTTAAGCACAAGGGTCACTTATTTTTTAATAGGTCTCCCCCTCTTGAAATTTTTAAATGGTTCACTCAGTCATCCTCAGTAACCTGAAAATAATTGAGAGAGTAATGCATATAACTTCCCAGCTGCTACCCCCTACCCTCAACCACACATACACACACACACAAACACAGACACATGCGTGCATGCGCATGTGCACGAGCACTCACACACACCAATTAAGTATGCACAGCACAGGAATAAGTCGAGGCTGAAAGTTTAAGAAACGTCAGAATTTTTAGCTGAGAAGAGATTTTCAGAATGTGACAGAAGACTCTAAAAATAGGAAATGTATTTCACAAGCTAAGCTGTAGCATAGGCCCACATTACATAGAGTTCTCAGAGTACACTCTTAAAGTTAACCAAAAAGTTTCAAACTGCCACCCAAGAAGTAAGAACTTAGGCCTCATGGCTGAGCAGTGGGATCCAATGATTTGAAATCATGGCAAAACTTCTGCTGGTATACACAGTTCATTTTCCTTTAAGTATTTTGGAAAAGACTACAATACTGGCTTCTCTATTGCCTCAACATGTGATATGTATTTCTTTAAAAAGAGAAGGTGGAGGCCTGGACTTAAGGATACAGGAATTTTTGTTGTTTAAGGACAAATCCCTGCTGAGTTCAAAGAGAAGCTGAGACCAAAACAAAACAAAAAACAGGAGGGGGTCACAAAAGTGGAGGGAAAATAAAATCTTTCTATTCTTTATAATGCATTATTCTCCATCAAGGGAGTATAGATTTTTTTTCCTCTAAAAATCAGATTTTTCTTTACTTTGGCAGGAGATAGAATTGGTTCATGAAGACTTTGTGCTGTAAAACTTTGCCTGGAGCTGAGTGTCTGTAGTACAGAAGGGTCATGACAAATCTAGATACAAAGAGAATAAAAAAAGAAGAAACCATGTGTTCGGCACTGATGATATAACAAAAATGTTTTCCCATTTGAATGGGGTCTCAGTTAAATGGTTGAAACCTAAAACTAACACATCCCTTCCAAACTCAAGGTCTTGGAGAATTTTGATAAATATACAGGCACCCTGCATCTAAACAATATATTCATTCTGTAGAACACACTAGTAAATATTTTATCCTTCAGTTCAGCTGCTCTGACAGGCTTCTTCAAATACACCTTAAAAAATATCGATAGTTTTAACTATCTAGTGATCCCTTGTATTGATTATTTTCCTTTCTTTCTCCATTTAGGGTAACCAAAATGGTCTCTAAATCAAGATTAAGAAGTGATAACCTATGTTTAAAAGAGAGTTTCCAAAAAGAAGAAAAATCTTAGTCTTTATTTTTGTAAGATTGAAATAATAACAGCTCACATTTCAGTCATCATCTCATTTGCTCCTCAGGCTGAGCCTGTAAGATAAAGAGAATAGATTTTTTTTTCCTTTGGCCAACCCGTGCAGCATGTAGGATCTTAGTTCCCCAACCAGGGATCAAACCCGTGCCCCCTGCAGTAGAAGTGCAGAGTCTTAACCACTGGACCACCAGGAAAGCCCCAGGAAAATAGATATTTGCATCAGAAAAGAACCCTGAGCTATTAACCTAGGACTGATTCCCCACAAGGACCTCACTCTCATCGTTACTTTATATAGAAGCAGATAACTCTTTTTTTTTTTAATGTGGACCATTTTTAAAGTCTTTATTGAATTTGTTACAATATTGCTTCTGTTTTATGTTTTGGTTTTTTGGCCACAAGGCATGTGAGAATCTTAGCTTCCCAACCAGGGATCAAACCCACACCCCCTGCATTGGAAGACGAAGTCTTAACCACTGGACAGCCAGGGAAGTCCCAGAACCAGATAACTCTTTTCATGTATTAAAGATATAAGGGTCACTTGAGATTGTAAATAGACAAAGTTTTTGATTTACAAGAAGTTGGGCTCTTTAGCTTCAATAGGCAAAGCCTGGCATACATCATGAAACATCAAGTAAATGTAAATTAAAATCACTATGAGATACGACTACCTACCCCACACAATACCTAAAATTTAAAAGACTGCCAACATCAAAAGTTGAAGAAGATGTAGAGCAATTGGATATAAAATTGTAAAACAACCATGGAAAAAGTTCTAGAAGTTTCTTATAAAACCAAATTAAACTTGCCCATCAATTTCCCTCCTGGGTATTTACCCAAGAAAACAAGAACACATGTTCACAAAAAGACCTGTACAAAAATGTTCATATCAATTATACTCATAATAACCAAAATGTGAAAACAGCCTAGGTGTCCACTTACTGAAGAATGGACAAATAAATGTGGTATATTCATGTAATGGAATACTACTAAGCAGTAAAAACGTAACACACTACTGACAGATGCAAGAACACAATGAACTCAAAAACATTATGCTGAGAGAAGGAAGGCTTACACAAAGGAGTACATAATACATAGTTCCATTTACGTAAAGTTCTGGAAGAGGCAAAAAAGTCAGAACGACGGTTACCTGGGTGAGGAGGGAGGATTTACTAGGAAGGAACAGATGAAACTTCCAGGAGTGATGGTTATATATCCCCTCTTTCTATTGGGGTTTGGATTGCACAAATTTAAGCATATCTTGGAACTAATGAAAAAAATAAGCGTTTGTTCATTTCACTGTGTATTAATTTTAACTCAAAAGACAAAAGAACCATCAACAAATATGAACTCTTATTGAAAATAAGCATGCTAAAGTATTAGGAAGGGAAATGTACATTTCAAATGTATAGAAGGTTTAAAAAGATGGACTGAAGGTTGAATGGATGAATGAATGGATGGATGGTGTACTGGTTTCTTATTGCTGCTGTAAGAAATTTAGTGGTTTAAAACAACACAAATTTATTATCTTACTGGGGATCAGAAGTCTGAAATGAATTCCACTGGGGTAAAATCAAGGTGAAGGCAGGGCTGTGCTCCTTCTGGAGGCTCTGGGAGAGAATTCATTCTCTTGCCTTTTCCAGCTTCTAAATGCTGCCTGCATTCCTTGACTCACAGCCCCTTCACCTCAAAGCCAGCAGCATAGCATCTTCAAATCTCTGACTCTGCTTTCACTGTCACATAATCTCCCCATCTCAAGTTCCTTAAGAAAATCACATCTGTAAAGTCTCTTTTGCTCTGTGAGGTAACATATTCACAGGTTTCAGGGACTAGACCATGACATCTTTAAGCAGACCAGTATTCTGCTCACCACAGAGAGATAGAGAAAAGGATAGATATTTGACAAAGCAAGTACAGTAAAATGTCAATTATAGAATCTGAGTGGTAAGGACATGAGTGTTCAGTGTGAAATCCTTTTCATTATTTTTTGCTTGTTAGAAATTCCCCATAATAAAATATTGGAGGAAAAAGCCAAAGCTTAAATTTTAACCATGAACAGTAGCTTGGCAAAACCCTTGTGTGTCCACAGAAGGTGCCAAGAGAGTGAATGGATCCAAAGGGACCTCATGGCCAAGACGAGAAGGAAGTAGGCACAGATGCCAGCATGGACTAAGAATCAGAGTGGAAGCAGACAAAGGCATGGAAATCTGACTGACAGTTGTCTGGATGCCAACAACCAAGGACACACAGGATGAGCTACCACCTCACCAAAGCCAGCAGCTAGGCTCTTCCCTATTCTTCATCATGCCTAAGTGCACATAAGCACACCTACCCCACCACCAATTCTGAGAAGAGGAGGAGGAGACCTAAAACCCTAAATTCATTATCTACAAGCATACAATGAAGACACAATACCAAAGAACTCAAGTAGCAGGATTAAATTCTCTCAACCAAGTGGTGTTGGACCTTGAAATGGCCAGTAATTTTTTAATAGAAAAATAAAATGATAGTCTATGCATACCTGAATCTATGGTCTATAAAATTCCTATCTGGAACATTCATACTCATTCTATAGAGGAAGAAACTGAGGCCCAGAGAAGCAAACTTTCTTCTTTTTAAGTTCAGGGTCCTTCTCACTAGAAAGGAGTGAAGAAAGCTGGTGAAAAAGGAGCAGAAGAGAGATTGAGAATAAAGAGAGAGTTTTTAATAACAAAGCAGAATAAACCAACCTGGTCTTCTTAAGAAAAAAGTACTGTGGGAAATTTTCCAATTTATTTTTTTCAATGTAAGATTTTGTATTTCTTCTGAATATTCAAAAATTATGGCTACCCTAAATTCTTCTAAACTGCCATTAAAAGGAAATTGCCTGAAATAAAACATGACTGCCTTGTATTAACAGTGGTCCAAGAGCCTTTCAAATAATTTCTATAACTTTTCTGATACAAGAAAAAATGATACACAGTCAGGGATGATATTCAAAATATGTAACATTCGCTATGGCAGGAGAAGGCACCAATCAAAACAGATACAACTGTGAACTATCCACATAACTATACAAGTGCAAACCAGACAAATATCAGTCCTATAACCAGATTATTTCATCCTCCACCCTTAGGAGCCAGGTACATAAACTGATTCTTACTTAATCAGTAAGAAAACATTCAAAACAATAAGGTAATGTCATGAAATAATTAGATATTAATCATAATACTTAAACCATTTAAGCTAATCTTCCATTTAAACACTCTCCTAAACTAATCTTAAGACAATGTGCATAGCTGGAAAGGAAATTTTTTGGTAAACTATACGTTGGTATAAAATCCCCTTGTTTTGAGCTTCCCTGGTGGCGCAGTGGTTGAGAGTCTGCCTGCCGATGCAGGGGACACAGTTCATGCCCCGGTCCGGGAGGATCCCGCATGCCATGGAGCGGCTGGGCCCGTAAGCCATGGCCACTGAGCCTGTGCGTCCGGAGTCTGTGCTCCGCAACGGGAGAGGCCACAATAGTGAGAGGCCCGCGTATTGCAAAAAAAAAAAAAAAAAAAAAAAAACTTGTTTTAATGCTGTACTGTACTTACCCAGGAGTTCAATATATAGGTGTTCAATAAATACTGTTGAATGAAGTTAAAAAAAAAATGAACCAAGATATAAATTTGTTTTTACTGCCTCAAATGAATTCATTTAACTCACTAAATACATTCACCTTGAGAAAAACTTTTCATGGCAGCAAGGTTGCATCTTTCATACAGGTCCAAATGTGAGGTAGACAGGAAACATAGTTTTTCCTAGAATGGAATAAGCTTAAAATGTAAGAGGATTAAGTTCATTCTTGCAGAGAAAGTTGATTAGCCTTCTGAGATGGCTGAAAATCTCTCCAGCACGAAAAAAGAAAACTTAAAAAAATAAAGAAGTTACCATACTGGAATATTTTCTGAAATGGAATGGTTAGGAGATAATCACAGGTTTGCAGCCTGGGAAAAAGAACAGCTAGGTCATTACTTACAAAGCTAAGTAGGATTTTGATGCTTCTCTGTTTAGTGCTTAACAAAACACAATAGCGGCCAAACATATTAATCTACTTCATTAGGTATTAAGTTAATGAAGTTAAAAAATCAAATGACCTTTGTTACCACAATGTCAAGGTTCTGGTACAGTAGGAGAGTAAATACCCAGGGGTATCTTAGGTTTCAAAAGAAAAGCCTACTCATCTATTATCATCCTCTAAACTGCTCTGCTTATGTTTTGACAAGAGTAAAAAAAGCCAGAGTCAAATAAAACCTGTGGTCCTGTATTACTTCTCCACACGTTTAATACAGTACTCCCCTCCCAGTATGGGACAGGATTTGTACAAATAGTATACAATGAAAACTTTTCATTCATATTTTTTAAGGTGCAGAAGAATCAGGTTATGATACAAAACAAGAATCCAGTTCATATCTTGCACACTCAGAAATTTGCACGTATTCTGAATAGTTTAACACTTAGGTGAAAATTACCCTGATTGATACGAGGCAGGAGTGGGGGGGGGGGCGGTGGATTTTTAGTTGTTTGGAGATTTTTGTTTTCGTTTCCTTCCTGTTATTTTCAAAATTTATACATAAGACATACACACATATTTCAAGATTCAATCAATACCTTGCCACTTCCTACCTAAGTTTCCTTTGGCTTTCTATATGTCAGGTTTTAGCTGCTACTCAGCCTTTGGCTCTTTCTGGTAAACACATCTCAGGAGAACTTATCCAGCCCATGAAGAGCAAGATATAAAACTGGGATCCAAGCAAAGTTCCAGTGTCACCAGGAATTTTGTCCAGAGCATTCCAGACACATTTTCACACTCTAGCCAGAGGTGGGAACAAAAAAACAAGTTATCTATCCAAGTAAACTATCCCAAAACAAGTAAACTACAAGAAAGGAAGCTCCCCCTAGCCAACAGATACTTGAATCATTTGTATTTGTGGTGTAGTTTTTAAACTGTGTGTCCCAAGACATTAGGGATTCCATGGAGCCCTTTAGGAGTCACTGCAAGAACAGAAATGTAAGGGGATTGTATAAGTGGGGCTACTGGACCTTCAATCCCACTCCAGCCAGAGCATACTTCACTGAAACAAAGGGGGCTTCATTAAAAAAAAAATTAAAAAAAGGAAGTGGCACTGGGAGTTAAAATAAAAATAAGTTTGAAAACCACAGTGTCAGAATAAGGAGATAAAGAAAAAAAAAAGAATCTTGATTAAACAGAGTGAAGACTTTCTTAGGTAGTTAGACCAAATAAGAAAGAATTCAGAACTCCCTTCTCTGACATAATAAGATATATATTAGGTCTCTGCCCCTGGTTCTTACCACAGAGCCCCTAGATAACTTGAAAGTTCATGGGAGATTGGAGCATCTTTTATTCTAATAAGAAGACTCTTGGTGGGCTCCTGGCTGGCCACCAGAAAAACTAAGCCATGATGAGAAGCTTGGAACTTACAGCCCCACCCAATCCCATCCTCCAGGGAGGGGAGAGCAGCTGGAGATTCAGTTAATAATCAATCCGGCCTCCATGAGGAAACTTCATGAAAAACTCTACACTATGGGGTTCAGAGAGCTTCCAGGTTGGTGAACATACACACATGCTGGGAGGGTGGTGCATTCCAACTACACAGGAACAGAAGCTCCTGTGCTCAGGACCACTGTGGACTCAGCCTATGTACCCCTTCATCTGGCTGTTCCTCTGTATCCTTTGTCCTATCCATTATAATAAACTGGTAAATATAAGTGTTTCCCTGAGTTCTGTGAGCCATTACAGCAAATTACTGAACCTGAGGAGGGAGTTGTAGAAACCCCCAAGTTGTAGCCACATCAGACAAAAGTGTAGGTAACCTGGGGACCCACTACTTGTGGCTGGTGTCTGTAGTGGGGGGCAGTCTTCTAGTACTGAGCCCTTAACCTATGGGTTCTGACACTAACTCCAGGTTGGTAGTGTCAGAGCTGAATTAAATTGTTGGATACCCAGTTGGTGTCTGCAGAAACCTGGAAATTTCCTTGGCGTGGAAAGCCCACACATTTGGTGTCATAAGTAGTGCAAGTAAAGGAACAGTTCTCCTTTATTTGCTCTGATAACATTAATATTTTCAGATGGTTGAGGCACTGCCTGGCTTTAAATAGGTCTTACATCTTAAGATCGCTTACAAAACATGACATTGACTGGGACTCCTTTATATACTGTTTTCCAAGTAATACTTTTATTCTGAGAGTACAGAATTTGGGCTCTGGCTCTTTTTCTTTCTGAACTAATATCAGATTCTCTCCACCCCCTGGTGAAACAGACACTACAATTGATTCAGTTGGGTGCCACATTTTCTCTTCAAGAAAGCCCATTATGTGGTGATCAACTGGTCAAGTCAATTCATGAATCGTTATGTAGAAGATGCAAGTCATATATTATTGACCCATTTTCTTACTGAGAAAATAGAGGGAGTCTCACCTGTTGCTCTTTAAAGTTTGTCTCACTGACCTCACAGTTTCAGTTTTCAACTGAAGTTCTCTAGTTTATGCATTAGGCGAAGGTTCTAAAAGTATTGCACTCAGCCTAACCAAAGGCATCTGAGTTTATATTTACTGTTGTAAATAGCAATTTAGCAGGGTGATGGTATTTGTTACACACAAGTAATCTGAATTCAGTCAATTTTCTTTGCAAAATTCAGATTACAGACAGTATTAAATTCTCCACAGGAAATCAAACAAACAGAAGCAATATGTGCTATGAAATGAAAGAAACCCAAACAAGCTCAGAGGCAGTTTGGCTCTGCCAGGTGATGTTATTGAATCTGACATTGTGAGAAAAGGGTTCAAATAATACAGACATCTAAGACTATTGGATTTCAACAGAGTGAAGCTGGAAGGATTAAGAGATCTAGCCAACAAGAGACAGAGGGGCAGACCACAATTATTCTCCGGCACAAGTAGTAAGTGCTATTCCCATCATGCTGTAGAGGGCCCCATGAGTAAAACTTCTTTGGATTGCAATTTCTCTAAAAGGAACATCAGTTTTTAGATGGATTCACCAAAGGGGGTGTTATTCAAAGACCTGGGCAGAATATTGTGCTAGCTAAAAAGAGAAATAAAGGCAGGGGAAGAGAGAAGGAGATGGAAGTGTTACAGTGAGAAAACAGGCAGGCATAATACATTCTAGGAAGACAGATTACAGTCTGTATTCTGTATTCTGTATTCTAGGGCTGAATACATTCTGGGAAGCCAGACAAGTTCTTACAGACTTACCAGGGAAATGGGGAAAACGAACACAGGATGCAGGAGTAGGAAGCCCAGTAAATGAGTAAGAAGGTGAGAAAAATATCCAAATGAATCATACACTAAAACTGGTCTTCATTTCCCTGTGTTTTCTATATTCTATTCCTAATGGCCTTCCCTTGGTTCCTGAATATGACACAGTTTCTCAGCGCATGGCTGAGCCTTTACTGTTTCCTCAGCCTACAGAATTCTCCCATTCTTACTTATGAGACCAGCGAATATTATATTCTCATTCACTGCATTTTCATTTAAATATAATTTCCTCCAGGAAGCATTCCTTGATCCCCAAGCCCACATTATGCAACAACACTTTCATTTTTTGATACACTTAACACACTTGTAATTAATTATTCAATAGCTGGGTTTTCTGAGAGGAAAAGCTGTGAGTGTAAAAGGTCCATGTCTGCTTTACTGACCACTCTGTCCTCAACACCTAGAAGGTGCCTGGGTGGTGTTTCATATTTTCTGGATGAAAATATGAAAATTTTCATGTTTTCTCCTATACAGGAGAATTCATTTGACAACTCTAGTGTATTCAGGTGTATGGTAGCTAGGCTCACAGCAATGCCGCAGTAATCCTGTCTCTGCTACACATTCCTTCACTCCCCACTTCACTCTTAACACCTGGTTTAATTAATTAATGGTCGAACCTTGGCATTCATTGTAAGGTGGCTCACATATTACCTATTTCCAAACCTCTTTTCCTTTCCCTTGCTTTCTATATTAGTCAGCATAGTTAGGTTATGCTGCAATAACAAATAACTCCAAATTTCAGTGATTTAAATTAAAAAGCTTTATTTCCCACCTATGCAAGTGTACTACACTGCCAAGCAACTGTGCGGGGCAGCTGTCCCCCATGCTAGGGCTCAGTGACGCAGGGATGCTTTGGTCTTGTGGCAGCCCCAGAGTAAGAAGCAATTCCGTGCTTGCAGTGATGTGGGAGGGAGCATAGAGACTCACACAAGAGCCCTTGAGTGCTTGGCCTGAAAATGACCCATGTTGTATATGCCATGTCGGGAAAAACTACCCGCATGACCACACTTAACTTCACAGGGTAGGGAAGTGTTCCTGGAGGGAGAGGAGAACTGGGTAACAGCAGACATTGGTAACATCTACATCTTCTGCCCGAGAGGCTGGAAAGCTAAATACTCATTTATCAGCCTCTCCTGCAGCTAAGTGCAATGATGTGACACAGAAGAAATTTCTTTCTTGACACCTCACTTTCAAAAGTTCCTGGAGGACTCTAACCTGACTTGGATCAAGTACCCATGCCTGGACAAATTACTATAGTCCTTCAGTTGATCAGCTTGAGTCAGAGGCAACATCATTTCAGCTCCAAGAGCAAAACTATTATCAGCTCAAACAAATTTAGGAATGAATCATCAAAATGCTTTCCTTGACATCCTAGAGCTACTGGGTCAACTTTAGCGGTTGCCTATTAGCTGCAGTTCTTGTCAAGTGAGACAAATAAGCATCTAAATTCCTTTAAGCCTATTCTTCTGTATGGAAAGTTGAGAAGGTTGGAGTCCAGGATTTACTGGCTAATATAGTACCTGTCTCACTGAGATAACCAGTCCCAAAGAAAGAAAAAAGCCCACAGAAAGAAGCAAAGACTAGTGATGATGGTGGAGAGAAAAAAGAAAGAGACCTGAGAGCTTTCAAACTCAGGGTTCTAAATGATATTGTACAGCACACCCTTCAAATCACATTCCTAGCCATCGTCTGATTTCAAACAATAATTTCAATGAGACATGCAGGGCAGATATCATTAATAGAGTATATGGAGGCCTGGAAATATGAGGGCTCGTACCAGATTTGTCACCCATTCATTGTTCAGGCTGAAGCATGTCTGTAAAATAAGGCGTTTGAACTAGACTTGTATGGTGAATATGAATTCAACCTTTGACCTCAAGAACAACTTTCAAAGCCTAGCTCATCCATTCGTAGGCTGTACAATTTCTGGTAAATTTAATTAACTTAGCTAAGTTTCCATTGCCTCATCCAAAAAACTGGGATGAAAACATGTTTTGCACTTTGTTTAACAATTAAACAAAACAAAGATAGCATCTATCACAATGCTTGACCCACAGTAGATGCTCAATAAACATTATTTCCCTGCCACTACATTTTTCTTCTCTCAAAGTTTCCTTTCAAACATGACATTACATTCCCATTTTACAAATGATTTTATTGAGTCACCAATGGGTTAAGGACTGCTCAAATCAATCTAGCTAGGCAAGGTTTAAAATGGGTCCCAGTTCTGAAATGGAATCAGAATCTATGCTTCGAGACTGGTGTTATTTCCATAAGGCCAAAATCCCCACAATCCTTTCAATTCATCTAGCATTTAACAAGCATGTACTTTGCAAAAGCAGATTACTCACCATCCCTAGAGGCACTACAATCCTCCCATTGCCATAACCTCCCCATAGACATGGGATGTTTATAGTATCATATAATTTGAGGATTGAAAGAGATCTTAACAGTAATTTACTTTAACTTCCAACTCAGAGCTGGAATTCCCTTTATAGCATCCCCGATCTGTGGCCAAGCTTTTGTTAGAACATTCCAACACATATGCCACTGATGATGAAAATGCAGTGGCTCTGGTGCCATGGTTTTAGAAGTCAGTCCTCTTTCGGTTGCTGGTATCAGAAATTTAACTCAAACTACCCACATGCCAAACAAACGTATTTTCTCATCTACTAATTTCTGGATTTGGACTAGGCTTCAAGCATTTCTCAATCAAGGGACTTGACTACTGCCATCAGGATCTGCTCTGTTTCTTGTCCTATCTCTGAACCAGTCACAATGTCACCGGGATGCAAACCTATGACTTGCCAAGCCCAAGACTCGTATCCAATCCTGTTATCGGGGGTAGGCTCAGTGCTTCTAAACCCTAAGATCTGAGGGTGAGAGAGGGGCAGCTCCTCAGGAGAAATCAGGATAATATCACCAAGAAGAAGGAGAAATGGAAATTGAGCATGCAAAAACAGCAAATTTCACCACAGTGCCATCTAATTCCATACCCTGAGCCAGAAAAGGGAGTTAAGGACACTTTTTCCTAAAACCTTAAAAGTTAAAATAAAGCCAACAGCCGAAACATGCCTTACATTATACTGTATCTGTTAGGAATTCTTTTGACTGCAAGTATCAAGTAACCAAATACTGGCTTAATATAAGATTCATTTTTCTTACAGAGAAGGTAGGCAAGTTTTGGCCTTGATTCAGAAGTTTAGCAGTGTCAGGTCTCTGGGTTGGTGACTCTCAGGTTCTCTTGGTATTTCCTGATGGCAGCAAGGGACTCTAAGTCATACCAACTCTAAGTAACATATCCTTAAAGACAGGAAGCAGGAGGCAGTGTAGAGCAATTCGTGTATTTCTTTCTGATCTAGAAGAGAACTCTCCTTCCCAGAAACCTTAAAAAGTTTACCTCTCATTGTCCAGAACTGGGTCACATGGCCATGTCCAGCAGCAGTAGATACTGACTTCTTCTCTGGGCTCTAGAGTGGGAGGAAGACAACAAGAGGGGCTCATGGCTTTGAGTATCAACACTGTCTATCACAACTATGTTAGCAAATGTGTTTTTAATTCCTCTTCCACCCAAACCAAATAAGGCAACTTCACCAATTCTATCTGAAGAGAATATTTCTTGACCCCATTATCTCAGGACCTCCATAACATTCCAAAAGAGTAATTAGACCTTTTCAAAATAGCAATTGAATTATAAACTCTACAAAAAAGAAATCAAAGCTTATGTTTATATTCCATAGAAACTAATAAAGTTCCTGGCAAATTGCAGGCAACAAATATTTTAAACTAAACCAAAATGTCCTGCTCAGAGATAGCCATTTGTCTTTAATAGTCATTATGAATCACAGATCAAAATGTATATATTTGCTCTGCTAGTACTTTCCCTTTTAGTAGTAGCTGGTGTTAGTTCACACACAGGGAACCATTTTATTGGGTTTTGGTATGTTGGTTTGCTTGTTGTTTCTCCGTTCATCAATAAAGTGGTCTTTCACCAAAACAAATTTCATTAGCCACATGCTCTAATCCAGTGGTTCCCAAACTTTCCATGGACACACTGTGTCAGAATCACCCAGGAAGCTTCTACGTACAGATTCCAACTCACCAGCCTCAGAATCTCTGATGCCAGGGGTCCCAGGTGGGGCGTGGTAACAGCATTTTTAAAAAGTTTCTGATTGCAGCTACATTTGCAACTACTGGACAAACCAACCAAACTAATCAGATCAAACAGACAAAAAGGATTTCTTTTTATTCAAACTTAGCAGCCTGGTAGGCATTCCGTTGTCAACTGTGTGACCAGCAACCCAGTGAATACTTTAACTATTAAGAGTCCTCAAACAGTTGAAATTCATCTAAAAAGATAGGGAATGTCTTATTACTGGGGCCTTCTTGAGAACATAATTTTAATGCCTTCCCTGTAGACATTAAAATTTGCCAAGTTCTGTGTCTTCCCAGAAACCAGTCCAAAGACGATTTACAAACCAAAGTCAATTACTTCTGGCTCCCCAGCAGGAATCGCTCACTCCCACTCACTATACACACACGATCCATATCAACAACGAGCACTAAAACATCAACTTGCCTCTATGCTCAGACAGATACATGAAAATTCCTTTTTGGTCTTATCCACTTAGATTTAATGTTTTACCCAATTTTCCTAGTTCAATGGTCTGCAAAATCTTTGAGGTTATCCATCCTTCACAATGCTTTACCCCACCTTAAACTGGAGACCTAGTGACGCAGGATGTCAAAGTGAGCTCAGGGTCAAAATTTCATTCATTTATCCAGCTAACAGAAAGGATGATCTGCCTCAGGTTGCATTTTTTTTTTCCACCTGCCCAATAAACACAACAATGTACAGCAAAAAAAAAGCAAGTGTTTATTACAACATACCTCTAACCCCCTGAGCATTAAGACATAATATTTTTTTCTTTTGTCCATTTGAATAAGGCTGTTTTAATCACAGCAGAATTGTCTGTATCTAACATCTATCTCACTGAAAAGTCAGTATGTGACTCTTTCTATGAAACACACGGGATCTACAAAGAGGAACATCACCCAAGCAAGACAGGCAAATTCCCAGGTTGTCAGGGCAATAGCATTTTCAGCCTTTGTTACTTCCTCTTGAACGGGCAACAAAAAGCAGATTGATTTCCCCATTGAACAGGTAGGCCTCCATCCAGGGACCTGGGGAGAAAGCGACTGTCAATAAGGAGGTAAATTCTGGCTCTAGAATGCTCTGTTCACTACTTCTCCTCACTCCTTCCCACTTTCAATAACTGGAACATCAAAAATAATAATAATTCAGCAACACAATATGGTTAGCAAAATCCAATGTAAATACTATCTGTCTCAGAGCAAGAAAATAATCTCCCCACAGTATTTAATATTCTTCACATCTTCCTGGATATTCCTTTGGGCTACTTGTTGAAAGAATAAAGAACCTAGAGGTAAGTGAATGTAACAATTAGGGATCAGGATATATTAAGGAAAACGGGCTCACAGTTCCATGGTTTGAAGAACCTGGGAAGTTAGGGAGATGGGGGAGGGTGACAAAATAACACTTTCTAAATATGCGGAAAGCTACCAAAGTCATATACATGGAGTTCTGAGCACAAGGAAATAAGCTGAGTTATAATAAGAGGTATGGAAATTATACACTAGGAAAAATAGTACAATATTAATTCATGCTAGCACAGTTATAATTATCTGAGAAAACAGGCTCAGAGACTTGCCCGAGTTCTCACAGGTAGGTACGTGATAAACTCAGGATTTGAGCCCTGGTCTGGCAGACTCCAATATACAGATCCTGTACATAATTTCTCCTTAGAGGGCTGGGTTGGTTTGCAGAGACATGGAAAGAAAGAGTAAAAGATGACCTCAGCTCATTCTCTTTAGTGAAATTGACACTGTGACTTTATTTTAGTCCCCACCCTCCCCCATTCAGGATGGCCATGACTTTGCCACTATTTATAACAATTAGGCTGGAATATCTAGGCCTGCAATGGCCAGGCAAAGGGAAAGTGTGATATATTGTATTATTGTGAATGTATTATTGTGAAAAAACATTTGCTTCTGCGACCCTGAGGTCGACCTCCTTGCAGGAAGACTATGTATCTTACTCCACTGACATTAGGTTTGGTCATGTGACTTGTGTTATTCCTTCTTGCAGGAGGTCTGTACATCCCCACGGTGTTGAACTCAGGAGTGTCAATGTGAATTTCTTTGGTCAGTGAAATGTGGGCAAAAATAATGCACATCAATTCCAAGTAAGAACTTTTAGAGCTAGCTCATGTTTACCATGTCTCATTTCTTTCTGTTACTGCCTGTCAATGACCCAAAGAGAAGCTGCTCTGTCAGCCTGAGTAGAGAAATGATGACAACATCAAGTGGAATCAGAGCCAACCCATGATGGACATTCAGTGCAAGCACAAAGTAAATCTTTGTTGCTATAACCACTAAGATTTCATGGTCACTTGTTGCTGCACCATAACTTCGTGTAACCTAATAAGAAAATATGGCCCCGATTTTTGTGTTCCAAGCTTTCTGAGGGACAGTCCCAAGACCTGAGTGTATGGAGTTAATACAGGATTGTTAGCTACTTCATCATGACTTCTTCACCCAAACCCCTTCCTCCCAGTCCCAAAAAATGAGGTCAGGAATTAAAAACACAACTTTTTAATCCACAAACAGAATGACTCCATAGGTTCTGTTAAACAAACAAACAAACAAAACAAAACAAAACAAAAAAACTAATGCAAACGCTGCCTAGAATTAGACATAGTCCTAAAAAGCAATCCCTTTGTAATCAATCAGACATGAATTCTAATCTACCGGTTATCAGATTTGAGATTTGGGGCATAATATTTCCTGTCTCATATTATTTCCTGTCTCTTAAACCATAGTATACTTATTGGTAAAACAAGGACAATAACAGTATTGTGAGGAGAGGTATTGTGACAATGTCACTCAGAATTAGAGAAATGCAAATCAGAACAACAATGAGTTATCACCTCACACCGGCTAAGATGTCTATTACCAAAATACAAGTGTTGGTGAGGCTGCAGAGAAAAGGGAACTCTTATACACTGTTAATGGGAATGTAAATTGGTACAGCCACTATGGAGAACAGTATGGAGGTTCCTCACAAAATTAAAAAGAGAACTACCATATGATCCAGCAATTCTACTTCTGGGTAATTATGCAAAGAAAACTATTTCTAAGAGACACCTGCACCCCCATGTTCACTGCAGTGTTATGCACAACGGCCAAGACATGGAAACAACCAGTGTCCACTGATGGATGAATGGATAAAGACAATGTGATACACACACACACACACACACACACACAACTGGATATTATTCAACCATAAAAAAGAAGGAAATCCTGCCATTTGCAACATGGATGGACCTTGAGGGCATTATGCTAAGTGAAATAAGTCAGAGAAGACAAATACTGTATGATCCCACTTACACATGGTATCTAAAAAAGACTGAACTCATAGAAACAGAACAGATTTGTGGTTGCCATTGACAGAGGCTGGGGAGTGGGGGAAGTGGGTGAAGAGCGTCAAAGACACAAACTCTGTTTCTAAGGTAAAGAAATTCTGGGGATCTAATGTACGGCATAGTGACTACAGTTAACAATACTCTATGTTGAACTGTATCTATTTGAAAGTTGCTAAGGGAGTAGGTCTTAAAAGCTCTCTCTCATCATAAGAAAAAATAATTTTATAACTATGTGAGGTGATGGATATTAACTTACTGTGATAAACATTTCACAATATATCAAGTCATTATGTTGTATACCTTCAACTTATGCACTGTGATATGTCAATTATACATCAATAAAAATGGAAAATGTGGGTTTCCCTGGTAGTGCAGTAGTTAAGAATCCACCTGCCAAGGCAGGGGACATGGGTTCGAGCCCTGGTCCGGGAAGATCCCACATGCCGTGGAGCAACTAAGCCCATGTGCCACAACTACTGAGCCTGAGCTCTAGAGCCCGCGAGCCACAACTACTGAGCCCACGTGCCACAACTACTGAAGCACACGCACCTAGAGCCCGTGCTCTGCAACAAGAGAAGCCACTGCAATGAGAAGCCCATGCACCACAACAAAGAGTAGCCCCTACTCGCCGCAACTAGAGAAAACCCAGGCGCAGCGACAAAGACCAACGCAGCCAAAAATAAATACATAAATAAGTAAATTTATTTAAAAAAAAATTTTTAATGGAAAAAATTTTAAAGCTCTAAAATGAAAAGAATAAAAGGTATGTATTGTGGTAATAAAATGAGGCAAAGTACCTAAAAGCTGTAGCCACACCTGCCACATAGTAAAAGCACTCAACAAATGTTAGTTACTTTTATGAGCAAAGGCACTGCAGGGAATAAAAGGATAAATCACCGTCTAACAGGGCTGACAAAATATAATCATAAATAACAATATTAAAGGCAAAATGTTATAAATGCTGTAAAGCACCACAAATAAAGTGCTATAAAAGAACAAAGGATCAAAGAGAAAATAATTAGAGCTGGAAAGGGAGGGGAAAGAAATCAAAGAAGGCTTCATGGAAAAGGTGGCATTTGAATTGGGCCACTTATTCCAGATCCTTTAAATATGGATCAACGCTCTATAAATTTTTCATAGATTTAGATGCAAGAAAATTTTCTCTTTCATTAAAATTTTCAATCCTTCAACAGGCAGTGAACTGCGACCTGTCATGCTTCTTTCTTTGCTTTTAAATATTAGAAAGATTTGGACAAATGTTATGTTTGATCTGGGAAATCATCTCAGACTATTCTCCCTTTTCTTCCTTGTGGCTTCTGATTTTTCTCTTGATCATTTTTTTTACTACACTATGTAAATCTTATGCCTGTATTTTTATCATAAGCTGCTGCTGGATATGTTTTAAATAAATAAAATATATTTTTTATCTTCCTCCCAGTCTTTCTTTAGTCTTTTATTTTGGTAACTTGTTCCAGGATAGAGAAAGAGACTACTCATTATTTTGTGGCTTACACAGAACTTGATAGAGTGGGCAGTAAGAATAATCAAATCAGGTTGGTACCCTATACCATGGTATCAGAAATTAAAGTACTGGGCCTCCCTGGTGGTGCAGTGGTTGAGAGTCCGCCTGCCGATGCAGGGGATGCGGGTTCGTGCCCCGGTCCGGGAGGATCCCATATGCCGCGGAGCGGCTGGGCCCGTGAGCCATGGCTGCTGAGCCTGCGCGTCTGGAGCCTGTGCTCCGCAACGGGAGAGGCCACAGCGGTGAGAGGCCCGCGTACCGCACAAAAAAAAAAAAAAAAAAAAAAAAAAAAAAAAAAAAAAAGAAATTAAAGTACTAAGTGCTGATTTTCAGGTTAGATCCAATTAGCATCATTTCTCACTTTAACAAAAAAGAAAGTCAGCGTAACTAAAAGGCAGGTTACCCTTACTCAGCTGAACAGCAGTTTTAAGTTAAATGGCATGTTTTTACGTTGGGGGACGTACCCGTAGGAACACCACCTTAGTTCTTTAAAAGAACAGCAAAGTTTTTCAAGTCAAGCCAATGAAATGATCTCACATATTTCAACTACAAAACAACTTGATCCCTTTAAATAAGAGAAAACTCTGGTTTTCTTTTCTACAGAAAAGTAGGAGAGAAATCAAGAACTTACAGAAGACTGTGAGTAAGTGAAAACTCAAATGTTTTGCATTAACATATCCAGAACAAATACCAATTTCAGGATTCTTCTAAGGGGCATAATTAAATTGATTTTGCATCATCTAAGTAAAATAAGTAAGGCTATAACATATAGATACTAACCCCCCATTAGCATTTTTGTCCGTTGATAGAAAAGCAATTCACATAAAAACATATTATCAGCAAAACAAGAACCCAACAAATTTATTTGTATGAATTGGCCATTTGAAGCTCTGAATTATTAATTTCATTGTAGTCATTGATGTAATGCCCTTTCATAAAACCTAAAGGAAATGTCTAAGAGGCTTTTTAAATCTAAAATGGCCAAGCTGCTAATCATATCTATCAGTAATCGTTAACAGAGTGGCAAAATAATACATCCTTGTCAGAATTAAACTGTCATTCAAAATAAGAAATAAAGAATTGCAGGGAAAGCTTCCTGTTTATTAAAACACAATGTGTTTTCTGCATAACAAGAAATTGTTCTCTGGTAAAAAGAGATTGGAAAACAGGTCACTGGTGACTTGTGGCTCAGTTTTTCAGAAATTTTTATGGAAAATAGCACATCTTTCTCACATAACTTGAGAGTTGCAGCAATATAATGCCATGTCAATTTCATAATTCACCTTTGCTAATACTTGTTTATATAGACAAATAGAAAACAAAGGGGGAAATCATGAATATGCCTATCTCCCAAAGATAACTGCTGTTGACCTTTGGTTTATCATCCCTGGTTTATTATTATCATCATACTGTTTTATAAGCTATTTAAACTATATTCACTAAAAAGTACTTTATGAACTGTTTCTATATCAATACATCATCATTTTCCATTACTATATGGAAATCTATTATTTAAGTTTAACATAATATATTCAATAAAACTTTTTTTTTTTTTTTTTTTTTTTTTTTTTTGCTGTACGTGGGCCTCTCACTGTTGTGGTCTCTCCCGTTGCAGAGCACAGGCTCCGGACGCGCAGGCTCAGCGGCCATGGCTCACGGGCCCAGCCGCTCCGCGGCATATGGGATCCTCCCGGACCGGGGCACGAACCCGTGTCCCCTGCATCAGCAGGCGGACTCTCAACCACTGCGCCACAGGGAAGCCCTTCAATAAATCTTTTAAAAATATATTTTGGCCACTTCACTGATTGCTGTGACTATCGTAGTACAGTTATCTTTCCATATCTAACTGCTTCCTTCTGATAATTTCCTCTAAGTGGAATTTTCTATGTCAAAGAGAAAACACATTTTAAAGGCTTTTGATACAATTTACCAATTGTCCTAAAAAGGCTATACCCATTTACACCCTACTAGCAATATAAGAAATTACTGACATTCTCTCATGCTCTCCAGCACTGGATATTATCACTCCTTTTTAAATTTTTGTTCTTATAACACTTGGGTTTTAATTTCTGAGCAAGTATTTTTCACTTAAAGATTAGGGTGGATCCGTACATGAGGTTCATCCATAAATTCTCTCAGACTTGGTAGCTTATAGTGTAATCATAATTACACGTATTTTTCACAAGAGAGTGCAGTACCAGTCAATGCCCTTCATCATAAACTTATTAACCTGACATTACTGCTAAGTTGCCCGACCCATTTCTGGGATATCTGACTACAAAGCATATCCCCTGCAGTTTGAATAGACTAGTAGCCAGATTCATGTTCTTCCAGGCCCCTAGGGTAAATCACTGCTTCACAGAACTAAATGATACCCAGGTCTCTATAATTTACTTAGCAGTATCCTGGTGTGTCAGAAGGGTTGAAGCACTCTCCAGCATAAAGTGCTGTAAAGGAAGAATCTCATTCACTCCTGAGATTTAGAAGAGAAGAACTTAACCTTTATGTTTAAGTACATCCGATGTATAAATTAAACGGAAACCGGTTGCAATTATAAATGAGCATTGTGAAATATAAATTGTGAATGTCAGGGCTGAATACCATTTAAATCAACTACGAATATTTCCATACCTCTAAAGGTATTAACTAAACCCTTTCTTTTACCATGATTAGAGGTTATCAATCAAAGTTATTACCTTGATTCTGTAATTCTGCAATATCAAAAAGCCCAACTAGGTTTTTGTTACAAAGAAAATAGGAAACAGGAAGTATGCCCTTTAAATACCAACTCCTAATTGCAAAGATGTGACTATGCAGATCTAATTACATACATTTAAAGATTAGGTATTAATTGAATCTGCCTTGATATAAATTACACAATCAATTCTTTTATTAGAAGTGATCATCACTTTCTATTTTGGCATTTAGTAATAACTGACAAAATATCACAGGTTCTCCCTTGCTCTGAGATTTGCCGAGACAACAATACAGCATGTAGAGAGTAAATATCTTTGTCCTGAACTCTAGAGCCATCAGAATATGTGCTAATCCTTTACTTGAAAGGAATGAAAAAGTGATCATATTAATATGACCTCTTAATCACTGGGCATTTAAATAGACTCAGGGCTACACATCCTAACTGGTTGACAAGCAGTAAGAAATGATCAGATGGCAGGAGAGGTTCTTTCATATACAACTTACAGAATGCTTTTTGGAGTCTTGTACATCTTTGCTTCTGCCTCACTGATAGCACACAAGCATTTGAGACTTCCTGGCATCCTTCTACATTCTCCTATACCTGTTCTTATAGTATATTTTTGATACCAACTGGGATGGTTAATTTTATGTGTCAACTTGAGTGGGCTAAACGAAGCCCAGAAAGCTGGGAAAACATTATTTCTGGTTGAGTGTAAAAGTGTTTCTAAAAGAGATAAGCATTTCAATTGGTGAACTGAGGAAAGCAGATGGCCCTCCCCAATGTGGGTGGGCATCATCCAATCTATTGAGGGCCCAAAGAGAAAAAACAGGAGGAGGAAGAACAAATTCACTTTCTCTCTGTTTGAACTAGAACATCCATTTTCTCTTGCCCTCGGACACTGGCAGTCCTGATTCTTGGTCCTTGGGACTTAGACTTAATTATACCAATAGATTTCCTGTTTCTCCAGCTTGCAAATAGCAGGCTATCAGACTTCTTGGCTTCCATAATCACATGAGCCAATTCCTATAGTAATTATCTCTCTTAAATGGATAGATAGATAGAGACATCCTATTGAGATACTGATATATACATATATAGAGAGGATAGATATAGATATATAGTTATAGATATAGATCCTATTGGTTCTGTTTCTCTGGAATATCCTATCCTAATATACCAACTTACTCCCAGTTCAACATAATATACTCTACCTTACAAGTAGAAAAGAGCACTCATTATACATACTCATTCTGTGGTGGAAGGTGCAGTGGAAGACGCAAAAATGTACAGGAACGTCTGGAACTTGACAGATCTGAATTTTAATTCTGGCTCTGAAATATATTAGCTGTGTGACACAGAAAGTTACTTCACCTCTCTAGCTTCATGTTCTGGTCTGTGAAGTCATAAAGCAAACACCAGACGATGAGATGATCAAATAAGATACTTTATGTAAAATGTTTCAGGCACAAAAAAAGGTGTGCTAGTGATACCTTCACATTTGTTATTCTCAAGGAGCTTTGATCTGGGGGAGGTTGGATGCTAGAGGGAAAAGCTGGGAAATAAGACATGTTCTTAAGTCGAATATGATTGTACTTTAACTCAAATTACACTCAGATGTGCAAAGAGAAAAGATTCTTTGTTTTCTCTAACTGATGATCAGGGTAACATGGAAAAAAAAGGAATATAAAAGCTAAACTTGATAATTTAGAGTGTACCAATCCCTTCAGGTTTAATTTATCTCTTTGGATGACTTAGTCTCTTTCAAGTAGATGCTCCAATTTTACCCTCCCTTCTCCTCCTTACCATGATCTGGGGATGGGACTCACATAACTTCATGGTGGTGGAGAGGAGGTGGTTGCCCTCAGACCCTTCCCATGTCCTTCAGATCTGCTGGTCTCTGTTTCAGAGTACTGGTCTACCCTGCCTCCTGGATCACTGAGACATGATTAGACCCTTCCAGCCATCTGAGCATTGTAGTGGCACCCACTCACCTTTACAGTCCTTATTCCTATCATTTGCCCCAGCCATGAAATGTCCTCACCAGTAGCAGCTTTGTTCTGACTCCAGGCCTCTGCTGGTTCAGCAAGCATTTCTTGGTCGACTAGCTCCCTCAGTGGAGTGTGTGGCCTTTCTGTCCCCTTGCACCCTCTTCACATACTGTGGGGATCCAGAAGCCTCAGCTCAAGCTCATCTATATAGCCCACTCCCTCTGCCAGTGGAGTTCAGCCCTCTTTAAGGCATGTTGTATGTGGCCAATAAAAGGCTTCCCCTTGAAGCTGGGAAGGAGTGCCAATAGCACATTCCCAAGGATATGGCATTCATAAGGTTCTCAGGCATCTTCATAAGCCCCTTTGGATGTTATTACCCTCCCCCCCAGTACCCCTTACCTTCCCAGGGTTCCAACCTGAGAAAGAGAAAACAAGGTGACCTAAGTTTGACCTCACTGCCCTACCTCTACTCTGTCTTTTCTCTTTCCAAAATCAGAAGAGAGGAAACTAGCTTTTCTTGCATCATCCTGTCTGGTAGGATCTCTTCTACATCATGTTCTCCTTTTTCCCTTTCTTTGGGAACTTAATGGTGGATGGCATAAAGAGAGAGAAGCTGATTTCCCAATAAGGGAAGGTAAATCAGAAGATATTCAGAAACGAGCTTGGTGCTGTGTTAGTAATAATAATAAAAAGTAAAGTGTGATAAATGTAGTATGATAAACAGAAATCCAGAGTGCAGAAATCAGTGGTAATTATAGGCACATGGCAAACACTACAAATACATTATCACAGGTAAGTAGACACACAGAGACCATCTCTGTCCAGCTTTAAAGATATGTCCTATTCAGAAAGTCCCAAGCTCTAGATACTTATTTCTTATGCTCCTAAGCCCAAACATGCCCTGGCCCACATCCACTTCTTCTGGTAGTGCAGCTTCATTGTGCTTCGATTTATTGTGCTTCCCGAATACTGAGTTTCTTACAGATTGAAAGTTTGTGGCAACCCTGCATTATTTTCCCAACAGCCTTATTTTTTAATTAAGATATGTACCTTTTTAGACATAATGCTACTACACATTGAATAGACTACAGTATAGTGTAGACATAACTTTCATATGCACTGGGAAACCAAAAATCTTTGTGTGACTTGCTCATTGCAATATTTGCTTTATTGCAGTAGTCTGGAACCAAACCCGCAATATCTCTGAAGTATGACTGTAGTTATGAACAATCTTACTTTGTCCCAATATGCTTCCACCTCTGGTCAGGGTCTCCATTCCCTAGAGGTGCCCTGAAATTTCAGTTCAGGAAAGAGTAGCTCTTGTCTGCAAACTCAGATCCTACAGTAGTTAACAACCAAGTAACTGACTACAGAGATCAACAGCTCTTTTTCTCTCCATAAGATCCTTGACTCTGTTCCCTTTTCTCTTTACCCAGCTATCTTCCATCTCCAACAGATGCCTGTGTTCCCCTATACGTCTGTTTAGCTTGAATTTGCAATCATTCTCTCTACAATTAGATAAAGGTAGATATTGTTTTGAAATGAGAAAGTCAACAACAGCTACAATATTTCACCATTCATTCATTCATTCAACAAATAGTTATTAAGTTATTAAGTTAACAGTGCCAGGCACTGTTTTAGGCAGTTAACAATGTCCTAACGTTCCTGGAGCTTACTTTCTAGGGAAGGAAACAGACAATAAATAAGCAGATAAATGATTGAATTATTGACTGATTGATAGATGATTAGGCAGTGTTAAGTGCCATAATGAGAAATACAGGTTAAGGGGAAAGAGAATGCCAGGGTCAGGATGGAGGTGTTGTTTGGTTTTGGACAGAGTGGTCTTGGAAGACCTTTATGATAGGGGACATTGAGCAGAGGCCTGTAAAAGGTAAGAAAACAAGTCATGTGGTTATCTTGGGGAACTATATGCCAGGGAAGGAGGAACAGTTGCCAAGAACCTCAGGAGGAACAAGTTTGGTATGTTCTAGAAAGAGGAAGGATATCAATACATCTAGAGCATGTGGAAGAAGCAGGAAAAGTGGAAGGAAATACAGTCAGAGAGATAACTAGGGGGAAACCATGTAGGTTCTCATAAGCTATGGTAAGGATGTTATTCCAAGTTATATGTCCATTTGGAAAGTTTTGAGCAGATTTGACTTATATTTTTTTTAATTACTCTAGTTTCCAAATTGAGAATAGAGAACCAAGAACCTAATAGTGTAAACAAAAAGACAGTTAAGAGGCAGAGCTGAAACTGTCCAGGCAAGAGATGCTTGGGCAGAAGCAGAGCATAGAGGCAACAGTATTTGTTGATCCAGAATGCGAAAGAAAGAGAGAAGTCAAGGTGACTTCTAGGTTTTTGGCCTGAGCAACTAGAAGAGTGAGTTGTCATTTACCAAAAGGGAAGGCTGAGAGAGAAGCAGGTTGGGAATTTTTTAGACATCTTAGTTTAAGATACTTATTTAGTATGAAATGGAGACGTTGAACAAGCAGGTTGCTGATGTGCAAAGTTCAGAGGTAAAGTCAAGCCACCATATATCTATTTGGGTGTCACAGATGGTATTTCAAGCATAAGAGTACAAGAGATCACTGAAAGACTGAGTTAGATATACAGAAGTAGAGATCAGAATTCTACATCCAGGGGCATTGCAATATTTAGAGATCTGAAAGATGAGGAGAAATTAACAGAGGACAATGAGAAATAGTATCCAGTGAGCTATGAATAAGAGAGTGTCTTAGTATAAATAAAGAAGGTAGTATTATACCAAAAATTAGTCATGTTTTTTACTATGGGTAATTACTCTGTCTGGTCTCTGTGAAAACATGTAAATGAATTAGACAATGTTACTGTTCTCCAAGGCATTGAATAGATATAATAGTAAGCCCTCTAAAATGGCTACCCATGAGTCTTTCTTTCTAATATTTACATCCTGTGTAATCCCCCTCTCCTTGAGTATGGACTGGACCTAGTGACTTTCTTCTAATGAGTAAAATATGACAAAAGTAAATCTGAGATTAAGGTATAAAAGACTGAGACTTTTATCTTGCTAACCTTCTTTTTCTAGCACTCCTTACAGGCTTCCCCTAATGAAGACGGCCACTTGGCAAAGAACTGAAAGTGACCTCCAGCCAACCAGCCAGTGAGGGACTAAGACTCTCAGTCCAACAGCCTCTGAGTAAACTGAATTCTTCCAGCAACTATGTGAGTGAACTTGAAAACAGATCCTTCCCTAGTCGAATTTTCCGGTAAGACCATAAATTCGAGGTCAATACTTTGATTGTAGTCTATGAGAGACTATGAAGCAGAGGACCCAGTTAAGCCATGACTAGGTTCCTGATCCACAGAAACTATGAAATCATGTGTTGTTTTAAGCCACTAAATTCTGGGTAATTTGTTACTCAGCAATAGGTGACAAACACATTAAGGAAAATAAGACAGTACCAATCACTACAGTACAAATCAGCAATTATTGTCTCCCTTCCTCCATCCCTATTTCAGCCATCTATGGTAAATAGTCATAATAATCTTAGTTTGAATTATATTGTCATTGAGTTTCTCTGGTATAACTGCAGTCTGAGTCTTATCTAAAATGGAAGTATGAAAACAATCAGTGAACAAGTCAGAAAAAAAATTTTTTTGGATAAAAAGACTTTCTGGCAACTCTGAATTAACACTGCAGACAATAGCCAAAGACTCTGGCTCTGGTTTAAACACTTTAAATCGTCTCATTTGTTTTGAAACTCCTCTTTTCTCTCCTGCTGACTTTTCAGTTATCCCATCCCCACCTTGGTGACATAACTCTAATTTAAGCTTCTTTCAAAACCCATTATTATTTCCACTTCACTGCCCTTGAATGTTGTTGAACTAAGATACTAGCATAATTAATGGACCACCTTGCTAACACTATTTCTTCTTCACAACACAGAGGAAATGTCCAGTCACATTTCCTTTGGAAATCAAGACTAACAGAATTCACTGTCAATTATAAATTAGTTAAGAAACAACAAATAGGCAGACATATAGAAACAGTTAAAAATATTTGTTCACATAATAGGTTTCTAAACAGTTTCCTTTAAAAAATATTTAAAGGGACAGTGATGGTTAATTTTATGTGTCAACTTGACTGGGCTAAGGGGTGCCCAGATAGCTGATATTCCTGGGTGTGTCTGGGAGTGTACTTCCAGAAGAGATTAGCATTCTCATCTGTTGATGGGGCATCATCCAATCCATTGAGGAACTGAATAGAACAAAAAGGCAGAGGAAGGGTGAATTTGGTTTTTTGCTTGAGTGGGGACATTCACATTCTCCTGCCCTTGGACACTGGCACTCCAGATTCTCAAGCCTTCAGACTCAGACTAAGACTTACATCACTGACTCCCCTGGCTCTCAAACTTCAGACCTGAGCTGAATTACACCACTGGCTTTCCTGGTTCTCCAGTTTGCAGATGGCAGATCATGGGACTTCTAGGCAGATCGTGATTATGTTTCTCTACGGAACCCTGGCTAATATTTCTTGTTCCTCCAAAATAGTAGACTGATTAATGCAGCTCAATTACTCACTGGAAATGACCATAGAAATTCTGCATAAAATATAACCAAAAATTATCTTAAGCACACAGTTGAACGAATGACAAACTCCTTCCCCCACACCCTTGGTTAAAACAAAAAGGAACATAAATCCAGCCTGGAAAGGCAGCAGTTTGCTCAATTCCAGGGAGATTTTATTCTAGGTAAGTGGTACTCCTGGAATCAGACTGAGAGATAAGGGCAGAAGGGATACTGTGCCCAAATATAGGCCCTAGAGACTGAGGAGCTGAGGTTTTAAAGCTCTAGAGAGAGCAAAAGCCATATATACTAGCTTCCTGTGGCTGCTATAAACACAAACTTGGTAGCTTAAAACAAGAGAACTTTATCCTCTCACAATTCTGAAGGCCAGAAGTTTGAAATCAAGGTGTCAGCAGGGCCACACTGCACTCCCTCAGGAAGCTTTATGGGAGAATCTGTTCCTTGTTTCTTCCAGCGTCTGGTGACTGCAAACTTTCCTTGGCTTATAGACACGTCATTCCAGTCTCTGCTTCCATCTTCACATTTCCTTCTCCTCTGTGTGTCTAAGTCTACTTTTCTGTGTTTCAAATCTCCCTCTGCTTCTCTCTTATAAGGATACTAGTCAATCAATTTAAAGCCTACCCAGTAATCCAAGATGATCACCTCAAGATCCTCAATTTAACCACATCTGCAAATACATTTTTCCAAAATAAGGTAATATTTACAGGTTCCAGGGATTAGGATGTATATGTATCTATAGGGCCATCATTCAGCTCATTATACTATGGTCTTAACCTACTTGAGACAGGATCTGGAAGGACAACTCTGCTTAAAGTAAGGACCCTCAAAGCATGACCCAATCTGCAAAAAGGAAAAGAGGGATTAGAAAAATTCCCTCCAATAGGCCAAAAACTGAAAAGAAAGTTTACTGTATTACTCCAGGCTCTGGGTGGGGAAGAAATAAAAGCTTTCTAAGAGAAATATGAAAAATAGAAATGCCAAAGGTACAGCACATGTGGGTGAGATATCCAAATGTATGCTAAGCAGATGGCATGAATTTCAAGCTTGGAAGTTGACATAATCTTTCCAGAACCCATGAAAACTTTGTGTCAGTACAGAAGCAAGTGTAAAATCACTCTATAAGGGCACATCCACAACTCGGGGAACACAGAAATTATGTTACTTCGAGGAAACTGGAAGACCTAGGTTCCAGTAACAAAGGTATGCCTGATCTATGACATTTTTAAGCAATGTGGGCCCTAATTCCCTACTTTTATAACAGAGGCTCTACCATTCCCCCAGGAAAGGCATTCCAGGAACACCATGAGAAATCAGAAGGCTATGGGTAGAAAGATATCATTTACAGATACACAATCAAAAATACATAATACACATGATGAACAAATATCCCTGTACAGATTCCCTTTAGTCCAACATGTAAAATACAACTGTAAAAGTTGAAACATTCTTCTGAATAACTTAGCTGGTTTGGATACATTCAGACAAGAATGTTCTGTGCCAAAGGAAGCAAGGACAGCAATATAAATGTGAGCATTTGTCACCTTTAAACATCAATTGAAAAGATTTTTAATATTTAGAAACTCACTGACATTCCCCCTAGAAAGTCATCTCAAAGTACCCTTTAAAAAGTGAATGTGTAATGGAAATTTTGAGTTTCCTATTCACTGCTCCATGCCACCTTGTTTCCTTACTTTTGAAAAATCAATAGTCTATTAATCATTTCTCTCAATACCCAGGAACTTCAGATGCTTTAAAGGTGAACTGCAAAAATTCAGGAGGGGTATTCAAGGAAGAACGTGCTTGCCATTGTAAAAAACTACCCCATGAGTTACAGATAACCACAGGCATTGTTAGCTATTAAATGATTATGGCCATGTTTCCTGCAGCTCCAGGTAGAGACCTCAGCCCTCAATGGTGTCACAATAAACCAAGATAACCCTCAAATAAGAGACAATGAAATAATTGCAAGCTGGACGCTTTAAATAAGGACCTTACTCTCTGAATCATAGTCCAGGGACAGGAATATTTTAGGGTTTATTGCTGCTACCTTTAATGTTGCTCTCCTTTTTGTTTTGTTCAAATATTTACAGGTAAGGTGGCCCCGTCATAGTCAGGAGGCAAGGAAAGCGCCACCAGCAGAAGAGTACTGAGTCATGAGAGGTACTCTGACTAGAATGACTTCTTTTCCCAGAGTGAGAGTCTCGGGAAGAACATCCAAGAAAATCTCTGCAAGACAGTACCCACTTTGAAAGGTCCCTGTCTTGCACGTTTATATTGCAATGTATTTAGAATCATTAAACACAGAAAGACCAACTGCAGCTGATGAATTTACAGTTTTAGACCAGTGACTCTCAAACTTTAGTGTGCATCAGAATCCTCTGGAGGACTTGATAAAACACAGATTGCTGGACCCACACCTAGAGTTTCTTATTCAGTCTGTCTGCAGCAGGGCTTGATTCACTAGGTCTGGGGTGGGGTAATGATTTACATTTCTTTCAGTTTCCCAGGTGATGCTCCTGATCGAAGGACCACACTTTGAGAACCACTGGTTTAAAACAAGAAACTTATGACTAATTATAAATAATTCTTTAGAACTAATATTCCTTTTTTTTTTCAATAAACCACCATTTGAATTAAGACTTCAGTGGGGCTCAAGTACCAGGATACTGAAGAATAAATGTCAGCAAGGATTATAAAGACAGTAATAACTAAAGCTGTTCTTATAAATGATGTATTTTCTCTAATCTTCACAGCAACACTTTGAAGTATATATTATTTATCCTATTTTTCAGCTAAAGAAACTGAAGCTCAGATCTTTCTGAGCACAAAACCCATATTTTTTCTACTCCACTTAACTAGTAAGAAATAGCAAGATTATGACCAGTGGCCCTAGCTAAATATTTTAAAAGTCAATTTCCTATTGACAAGGTATTGTTGGTTTCCCCCAGAATAGCACAAAAAGAAATACCAGTACTATATTATACTTAACACTGACTGCTGACAGGCTAAAACAAACAGTTTGGTACCACTGTATAAAGTTGCCCGCAATATGTTGTCTTTTTTTCCCTCTTCTAATCCTTTTAGTTTTTAAACTTCTAAAACTCCAAGCTAAAGAAGTCTCCTGGATAATGCTAAAGACCCAAACAATATCACAGGCTCAGTCCTGGGGCCCTGTGAAGGATTAGCCTTGTTGGGGTAGACCCGATAATTAAGCCTTTATAAAATCTGTGTCCTGCAGTGCTTAGTTCTACCTGAGTCAGTTACAAAAACCTTGCTTGTCTCTATTGGAAGCAGCATCTGCAGGTTCAGGAAATGAAGTGAAGTGAAGTCAGCTATAATCAAAGCTTAAAGTTTTTTCTTTCTTCTCACTTATGCTCATGGGCAGGAGCAATCAGAATTACTGACCTCAAGCCAGATTATGGCTGACTAACATCAGCTGTCTTTCTGCAGTGCTAATCAGTAGACATAGATGCACTGTCAGCCCAGGACTGGATGGGGCAGTTGGACACATTCTGAAGAAAATGCCATGGCACAAGTTACACACAGCACAGTGTGGAGAAGGTAGGAAGGACCACAAAGAAAGTGCAAAAGGCACGTGTAATAGAACTCTTCTTGGATTGGAAATTCTCTTATTAGCCTGGGCTTTTGGGAGTAACCCTTAAGAAGTGGCCAGCACTGTAATGAAGCACCATCTTTTGGTAGATGAAGGAAAACAACATGAGAGCAGAAACAGACTCTCCAGTGTGAATTAATTTCTTCAACTGAGAGGGAAATATCACCTCCAACTAGGGCAATTTCAGGTTGTAATTAAGAGTAACTCTCCATGCTGTAGGCTGAGTGACATCTGGTGCCTGTCCTGGAATCCAAACAAGTCATCAGTAAGACACTTTAATTAGTGTACAAACTCCACACTCTGTGGTGGTATTGCCTGATACCCAGAATAGGGCAAGAGGGCAGATTTTGAAGTTTTCCCCCTTCTCAAACTTAAAGAGCATGCTACTCCTCCTCCACACACACACACAAAAAAAGTTGTAATATTCCCTTTTCTCTTTGGATAGCATGCCAGATACAGGATTTCACGTTTCAAATAGTTGTTGATCCAATTGATTTCTGCATAAAAGGAGATAAAGGCAAATTATTAGATGGGTTTTCCTCCTGCTACTTATTTGATTTGAAAATGCTTTTGCATCTAAGCCAAAACAGCTCAAGCCTGCCCTCTAGAGCCAGTCTCTTCCTCCATTAAAAAAACCCACCAGTTCCCTCTGAGCCCCCATCACCCTATGCCAGAAAATGGAGACTCCTCCCTATGTCATCCGCAGGTGAACAAATTAAGGGCAAAATAATACTTTTTAGATGGAGCTGAGTCCCATTTCTAGGGAAATTTTCAGACTGAAGACTGAAGAGATACCATTAACCTGTTGAGGAAAATTACACAGGTTAGGAGTCAAGGCACTTGGGTCCTAGGGGCAGCTCTGCCACTCACTATTTACTGTAAACTAATTTATACTAAACCTGCTTTGAAAAGGATTTGAGGCAGCAGCCAATAATTCACTAAATGTGTGTCTTGGACAATGCTTTTCAGCTCTCAGGCCTGAGGCTCCTTATCATTCCATGTGACCGGTTGGAGCATGCTATAAGGCATTTCCAACATTAAACCTCTATGATCATTTATCAGCATCACCAATGGTGATTTGCATATGCTCAGCAATTTGGAATTTAACTTTCACGCACATCTTCCCTCTGATTTGACCCTTACAACTATCCTAGGTGGCAGCCAGGACAGGTGAGAAAAGAGATAATCAAAAAAGTCAATAACAAGTTATTATTATTTGTTCTGGAGTAAAATATTTTAGTGTCTCTTCCAGGTTTACCACTGTATAAATCTATGAAATACAGAGCTAATTATTCAGCATTAAATCAACCTCTGATATGGTCCTTCCTTGGTAACTTGCCTAGTTCAAAACTCCCAGTTCCTACAGATGTAGGGACCACTCTTTGCTACCAGCAGAACAGCTGTTACATCTCTCAGGGATAGACCTCCCATTCAGTCTGGGACTTACTCCTGTCACTGCAATCTCCTGAAACCAATTTGTGCCTTTTAGGAAAGGATTCTTCCATTTATCTACCTCTCTCCATCCCCTCTCTAAGTGTCTGTGCTATACTTTCTAAGTAGCTGCCCCTCCCAACCTGACCTCCAGGCTACTGTTCAAAGCCAATTGTTCGTTCCTCTACTCCTCTGCCATCTAAGTATCATTTTCTGCTTTTATACCCTGTGAGCTTTGTAGAGGTGGCAAAGGCCGATTTTGCTATCACTATGGCAAATATGAAACCAGCAAATCCAGATGTGACCTGGCTGGTGGAACCACATAACAAATGATGGTGCTGACATTAAAGAATGCTTCTACTGGACTTCCCTGGTGGCACAGTGGTTAAGAATCTGCCTGCCAATGCAGGGGACACGGGTTCGAGCCCTGGTCCAGGAAGATCCCACATGCCACAGAGCAACTAAGCCCGAGTGCCACAACTACTGAGCCTGTGCTCTAGAGCCCATGAGCCACAACTAGTGAGCCTGCGTGCCACGACTGCTGAAGCCTGTGAGCCTAGAGCCCGTGCTCCACAACAAAGAGAAGCCACCGCAATGAGAAGCCCACACACCGCAATGAAGAGTAGTCCTGGCTCGCCTCAACTAGAGAAAGCCCACACGCAGCAACGAAGACCCAACTCAGCCAAAAATTAATTAATTAAAATAAATAAATAAATAAAAATTTTAAAATAGAAAAAGAATGCTTCTATCTAATGACTAAAACTTCAGAGACTTCAGTTGCTCCAGAGAGGTCCGAGGCCTCTTCTTTGCCAATTTCTCCATATTTCCAACAAAAGAATTCAGATGAGGTATCTGGAGGCAAGTCAAATAATTCTGGGGTAAACAAAAGAGAAAAAAACAGGGTAACCAAGCCTTAAGCCTGTCCCCTATCACAATGGTGTCCCAAATGCCTGGAGCTTTGGACTCAACTGACTCTCACCCCACGAGTTTTCTGATGTTGATAAAAACAAAGCAAATACTGGGACTCTGGATTACTGAAATACTCTTTGCCAGCATTTTAGTCCTCTGAGGAAGCCCCAAATTTACCAACAAACAGACCTACTCTTGGATATTCACCATGTACCTACACACACACATATACAACATTGACAGCTTTTCATCAAGCCCACAATATAAGTCACCATGATGTGCCTTGTGCACATGCAGCCATAACCAGCCACATACTGCTAGAAACTTAGCAAGAAGACTGGGAATTGCTAGGATGTCAGGGTCTAACTTGCTCTGGCCAGGAGCAGCCCTTTCTCACCACCAGCACCTCACGTGTTCTTTGAACATCTCCCAACCAGGGACTTAAACTGATACTAAGGCCTCAGGGTTCATTTACAACCTGAGAATAAAACCTGTACTAACGTTTCTCTGGCACAACACTGCTTACTTTCTGAGTGGCCAGCCACATGACTACAACCACCCTTTTTTAGTCCTACCTCCATAGCAATTACCTCTTCTCAAGAAAACCTGGTCTAAGCTAAGTCACAATTTTCATGGTCTACGGAGCAGCTTGGAGCCACATCACCCACACATGCGTTTAACATACTGTTTCTAAAATTCAGTTCCAAGCTGCCATGTCCTGCCTCAAACACTGTCAGAATCCTGTAAAATACACCCAGCCACCTCAACCTGGTATCTAATTCTGTGATCTTCCCAAACCCATCTCATCTATCACTCAACGCCCTGCTGCTTCCCAAACTCTAAGCTTTGGTCATTACAGTTCTCCAGGCATAAGCCGCTCTTTCCTCGGCTCTACTTGTAAAAGCTTCCTATTGTGAAGTCTCAGCTCAAATGCCTTCTCCTCTAGGAAACTTTTCATAACTGTCATCTACCACTCTCAGTTTATACGAAGTTTATACAGAATTAATACCTCCCTCTTCTGTCCACCCACACCATTTTAACTTTATCATTTCTAAATCTCTTATCACCTGCTGCCCACGCTATAATTACTTGAGAACCTGCCATGTCACCTTTCACTAGATTTGACGATGTAAGTGTTGATGTTTGCATTTTCCATGGGGTCTAGGACCGTGCCTTACCTGTAGTCCACGTTAATAAACATGTGCTGAGTTAGGCTATTCTCTCCTGGATATCCTGATTTCTACAAGTTGAGCCTTATTTTTTCTCATATTAATGATGAGTTCTTGAAGAAATGGGCAACATTTTTCAAAAATAAAGGGGAGTTTGGTGCTTTTTTCATTTTACTAGGTCTTGCCAGGAAACCAGTTTTATGAATGGCTCTGAAGGAAGCACTGATGGAAATGCTTAGCACCCGAATATTATTATTAGTCTCCTAGTCCAACCTCTAATATAGTAGAGAGGTTTCATTTCATCATCCCTTGATATTGTCAATGGTGGGACACACTACCTTATGCTGCGACTTTAGAAAGTGAAGCTGTAAGTGACCTGAACAATTTTCCTTCATTGGAAGAAAAGGGTAAAAGTGGCTCTTCTCTGAACAGTTAGCCTGAGAATAATTTATGGCAGTTAATTAAACCCAAGCTGATATTTTCTGTTTTAAAAGGGGCAACCAATTATTTACTCATTCATTTATCTTGATGTGCTTAGGAGCAGTTTTAAGTACACCATCAAATGTCAAGCAGAGGAGGGTGGCAGCCTGGAATTAAAGCAGCCACTCTATGCCTTGGGCTCAGATTCTCTTGGTCTGCTGGACACGACTTAAAAGTGAAACTGTTATGCTCTAATGCTCTACAGTTTTTTCAGATTTCATTTTAATAACTTTATTGACATGTCAAGGTAGACAAAGTTGTCTAAGGTGGTATCAAATGGCCAAATAAATCAAAGCTTGATCAATCCTCATTTCCCATTACTTTACTGTCTATTTCTAACACAACCAGGGTGTGTTCACAAATCTGATGCTTTGCAAATGTCAAACAGACTTCCAGTTTCTCCTTGAAGACTCTTTCTATCAAGTTATGGAACAGATACCTCTGTAATTTTATATCTGGGAGCCTGACTGGTCTTTAAACGCTAGCCTGTAATGAAATTCATTCAATAGTTTGGCTTAGTTTCTCATGCAGTTGTGCATGGAAATTTTATAAAGTTTGGAAATGTGGACGTATGCTTTCCACTCCTACCATCATGGGACACTGCTAATTAATCACAGCCCCTATATTAGTCAGTGTTCTCTAGAGAAACAGAACCAATAGGAGATATACATGTATAAAGAGATTTATTATAAGGAATTGGCTCACACAATTATGGAGGCAAAATGTCCTAAGATCATAGGGTGAGACCCAGGGGAGCCAATGGTTTAGTCCCAGTATGAGTCCAAAGGCCTGAGAATCAGGAGAGGTGATGGTGTAGCTCGAGTACTAATCTCCAGACCCAGGAAGAGCCAATGTTTTGTTCGAGTCCAAAACCAGGAAAAAGCTGATGTCCCAATTCAAAGGCAATCAGGCAGGAGGAATTCTCTCTTATTCAGGGGATGGTCAGCTTTTTTGTTCTACTCAGGCCTTCAACTAATTGAATGTGGTCCACTCACACTAGGGAGGACAATCCACTTTACTCAGTCTGCCAGCTTAAATGTTAATCTCATCCAAAAACACCCTCACAGAAACACCTGGAATAATGTTTGCCCAAATATCCAGACACCCCACTGCCCAGTCAAGTTGACACATAATATTAACCATCACAGTCCGCTTTCCCAAAGAGCCCAGACAGGCTTCAGCATTCATTAGGACTGTGTCCCAGTCAGTCACTCCCCATCAACCAGAGTTGGAACAAGAGCTAAAGCCTATTTGCTACCTCAGAGTCTAGTAAAAAGTCATATTAGGTCACCGTAAAGAATCATAAGAGTGCTAGAGATGGCCAGATCTGTGGTTCATTAAGCTCAATATCCTACTATAGAGGCAACTGCCAAGGAAGGACTGAGGGAGGGACCAGTGTCCTCTTTGACATCAACCTTAAAAGCTCTCTCCCCTTAGTATCTCTCATGGATCTGCAGGTCATTAAATTTACCCAAGGCCATTTTGAATTCTAGTTTTCAAATGAGCAATAACTAAGCCAGCAAAAGCCTTCAGGCATCTGAAAGGGCAGGGCAGGCTCTTGGCAACTGATTGACAGACATTTCATTGAGATTTCTTAAGACTCTCAGTGGTACAAGTTTGAGGCTAATGGTGCTTTCATTTTGTTTGCTTTGCATTTTTATTTACAAAGCCAGCCTCCCTGCATTCATAACTCCCCTTGCAGAGCCTGGACACACATATTTTTGTTCCTTCCTAGTTAACAAACAGGTATTGAGTACCTGCTAGGGGGTGACATATGTTATTTCATTTGTTACTCCCCTGTACACACCACACTCACGCACAAAACACGTGATCCTATCTCAGGATAGCCCCGTGACTCCCTGCCGCAGTTACTCTGGTCTTTAATCTTCACTAAATTGTCACTCCCCAGTGAGGACTTCTGAGTCACCATGTCTAAAAGTGCAAATCATCCCACCCATCACTAATCATTTTTTTCCCTTTCCTCCTTTATTTTTCTCTTTAGCACCATCTAACGTGGTCTCTATTCTACTTATTTTTCTTATTTCTTGTCTTCATCCATCACTAGAATGTGATGGGGTAGGGATTTTTATCTGTTTTGTTCATTGCTGTATTTCCAGCATCTAAAACAATGTCTAGTGCATAGTAGGTATTTAGCATAATTGTGGAATAAATGAATGGATAACCACTCTGAGGTAGGTATCATTATTACCATTTTATGGAGAAAGACAGGCAAGTGCAGAGAGATCAAGTAACTTGCTCAAGGTCATAAACACTTCCCCTCAAAAATGAAGTGACAGGAAAAAAGAAAAAAAAATTCCCTAAAAATACTTCTGTTAATTTGGGAAAAGTTTCAGTTAGTGGACCACAGATGCCTTGCACTTTTCCTGTATCTAACAAGTATGTGGAATCTCTGTCCCTGTGCTTAGCATATGCTCCTGGGTCTGTGTTAAATCTTTAGTGACTAGCAGTGCTATCTCTAAGAGTGTGCCTTAACCAAAGGGCACCAGCAAACATATTCCAGGCATGTAAAATCATGTTAATTCCATTCAATTCCATAACAACAATGACTTGCATTTGTAAAGCTCTTAACTCTTTCTCATCATGCTTTCATATAGATTTAATTTAACATCACTCTTGTGAAGTCGACTGGCCTGGTAGTATTATCTCCATTTCACAAGAGAAAACAGAAAATCAAAGCAGCCATGGTTCAAGATCACACATCAAATGACAGACAACACTGAAGGTGGAATTGGGCAAATCATGGACTTGAATCAGACAGGTCTGGCATCAAACCCATACCTTGCCTTTTCTAGCTGTGTGACTGAGGGAGGTTAATTAACCTCTCTGAATCTCTATTTCTTTATCTACAAAATGGGGATCCTAATCCATCACAAGGGGGTGTGGGCAGTAAATGACCTGATGTATGTAACGCAGTGAGCCCAGTGACAGGGACATAAAAGGAATGTCTCAAATGTTAACCCTCATTCCTATCCCCGCCCTGATCCCCGTTCTCCTCCCTGCCTCCTAGCCGCTCTTCCAACCAGAACAATTATATAACTCTGGATGGAGATACATTTTTTATGGACTTAGTTTAAAGGCTGGTACACATTTCAGTAAATTTAGTAGTAACTCAGAGAATTCAAGACCCAGTAGGGTGTTTCACAGTCTACATGCCAGATGTACTTATAGGAGGCCAAAGCATGTGTGATTAGAGTCAGAAGCAGCTACTGACTTTCCCAAATAAAATCTAAGATACTGTGGTTTCACTGAAGGCCTCCTGTGAGAAGTATTTTTCACTATAAAAATGCAGTTCTTTGGTAGCAGGTTACAGTACACTTAATGTGCTCCAAAAGAACCGCATCGAACAGATTCATTTTGATATTAATTGGTGTTTTCTCATCTTTTACCTACAGTGTTTATATGCACAGTATACCCCTCAATAAAACATGCTTAACAGATCTGGTACTACTGCATTGGTGACAATGTTTAGTTAAAAGCATGAAGTTTAGGGCTTCCCTGGTGGGGCAGTGGTTGAGAGTCCGCCTGCCGATGCAGGGGACACGGGTTCGTGCCCCGGTCCGGGAAGATCCCACATGCCACGGAGCGGCTGGGCCCGTGAGCCATGGCCGCTGAGCCTGCGCGTCCGGAGCCTGTGCTCCGCAACGGGAGAGGCCACAACAGTGAGAGGCCCGCGACACCGCAAAAAAAAAAAAAAAAAAAAAAAAAAAAAAAAGCATGAAGTTTATTACAAGCACATAATATTATTGGGTGGTAATAAAAACTGATGCCATTTCGAAAAGCTCAAAGACTCCCCTGACAGTTTCCGAACTCCAATTCCACCGCTGAATTCCAGGGCATGCCTTTTGTTATCACTATGCACACCACTAGCTACCCACAGTGTACACCTGACATCCACTGACACCATCGAAAGGCGCTTTGCTATAGTTGGTAACCTTGTGGTCAACAGACATAACTGACAAGCTAGTATTTTTACTGTTTTTGGCCACTTTAATGTATCACTCTTAATACAGCAGTATATATAACCCCAAAGGGAACAATTATATTAAGAAAGGAAACAGAAGCCATCAATTGCTTTACAGTTAAACCTTAACTTTTGCTTATGAAGAGTGACAAGGCTAATCGAGCTTTGTGCTTGACATGACTTCAGGCTGTTTTGCCAAGCACAGCCAGGCTCAGAACACCCTCTCTATCATTTCTGTGCTCCATCTCAGGTCCACACCCCACCGCATGTGCCTGACCACAACATTTCCTGCCATGACTTTCTCGTTGTTGAGCAGTTTGTTGAGCTTTAAGACCCCTCCTCTTCTCCTGGTCACCTTCCCTCAGGGCCTGTCTCTGCTTATGAAAACCTACTCACCTACTTCTTCCCTGGGACTTATCTGGCTGGGGCTTTGAGTGTCTTCTTATTGCAATAACCCCCTTAATACAAGTTTTCCTTACTAATGTCCAGACTCCTTTTTTTTTTTTTTCCACTTCGACAACAGTAGTACCTGACTAGTGTCTCCATTCCTGATTGAAAATCTCAGATTGACAGCTTCCTTAAATACGAGCACAGAAATGAGCAGGAAGCACTCACTGCTCTGGTGTTTGGGTTTACATCCTGCATTCACCACCAGGCTCTAAGCTGCCCGAGCACAGAAGCCACACCTGACTTTCTTCATCATTTTACCTTAGCAACTAACACAATGCCAAGTACAGAGTAAATACTCAATTTGTGCTTGTCGAAAGAATTAGCAAATTCTTTGCAATCAATAATATTTATGTATTGTTTGTCATGTATCAGGCAATGCTCTTTGTGCTTAAGATACATCATAAACCAAAGAAGCAAAAATGCCTCCCAGGGTAGAGCTCATACTATAACAAATATAACAAAGAAAATCCTGTAGTATGTTAAATGATACATACTATGGGAGAGGAGAGAAAACAGAATGAGAAGGAACAGGAATTGGGGCATGGAGAGATGGAATGAGTTGCCATGTTAAACAGGGTAGCCTGGAGGGAAAAGTGACAATTAAACAAAGACTGGAAGAAGGTGAAGCAGTTAGCTATCCAAAAATCTGGTGGAAAACTGCTCCAGAGAAGAGGAACTGCTGATACAAAGGTCCTAAGGCAAGAGTGTTCTTAATGTATTTGAAGAACAGGAAGGAGACTGGCTGGCACAGATGAAGCAGAGTGGGTGAAAGAGCAGTAGGAGGTGAGACGTAACAAAAGGGTGACACCCAGAAGGCCTCTGAGATCATTGTAAGATGACAGCTTTTACTCTGAATGATATAGGGAGCTAGTGTAGGTTTTGTGCAGACCAGTGACATGATCTGACTTGCATTTTCAAAGGATCACCCTGGGGGCTATGTTGAGAATGAACTGGAGGTCAAAAAAAAAAAAAAAAAAAAGGAAGTAGCAGCAGGAAGACTGCTTCAGAGGCTCTTGCAATAACCCAAGCGAGATATGGTGTGGCTCTGGCCAAGGTGACAGCCACAGAAGTGGAGAAATGTGGTTAGATTCTAGAAAGAGTCTGAAGACAGAAGTAGCATATTCTTAGATGCTCATACCCACATATTAATATGTATATTAACACTGATATTAATACTTATGGGGCTTCCCTGGTGGCACAGTGGTTGAGAGTCCACCTGCCGATGCAGGGGACACGGGTTCGTGCCCTGGTCCGGGAAGATCCCACATGCCGCGGAGCAGCTGGGCCCGTGAGCCATGGCCGCTGGGCCTGCGCGTCCGGAGCCTGTGCTCCGCAACGGGAGAGGCCATAGCAGTGAGAGGTCCGTGTACCACAAAAAAAAAAAAAAAAAAAAAAAAAAAAATTATGGATTCATGGTTATCACCGTAATAACATGCTTTTCTTTGTATTTCAACTCGAGAAGAGAAAGGGATAGCATTAATTGGAAATTGCCATAAAATCATGGCTATGCCAATGGGAATGTATTGAGCAGGTAAATATCATCCAAGATGCATGTTAGAGTGGGAGGTAAAGTTTTTACAAAGGTTGAGAACTTCACTACTGAACAATGCACTAAAGGCTCCAGGCATTTGGGCTGAGCTCAACTTCTGCTCTAGCAGCCCAGTTAGGTGAGTTCCCCTAGTTAATCTCCCCGTTTGGATAGGGGTCTCAGCAGTATCCACATTTTAACAAATCAGAGGCTTAACTCCTCCTCCTTTGTCTCCTCCTCTCTTGGTGGCCTTCTCTTCTTTGGGGCCCCTCAATATGCTCTGAGCATTTATAATCCTTATTTGGGATTCATGTGTTGACGTCATTTTCGGTGTTCTACATAAAGGGAGCTCCTCTTTGGAAAATCCAGCCATACATGTTTTAATTTAATAAATATCACAGGCAACTGGAAACACATTTGGGGTGGGGGAGTTCAATGAAATGGCCATGTGGAAGGGGAAAGTAGCAGGTTAGTACAGTAGGGAAAACGCCTTCTTTTTGATATCTCTTCAAAATTTGCCTGTACCTGGGCTATTCTGTCTTAGGCTCTATTTTGATCCATGCTCAGACCTTTCTAGGCTGGGACGGATACTGGAGAACAGCCTCATGTAGTCTATTCATTCAGGGTCTCTTCTTTAAGAAATGAGCTAAAGACACAGAAGTAGAGAAGGGACTTGAGGTCACGGGGAGGGGGAAGGGTAAGCTGGGACGAAGTGAGAGAGTGGCATGGACATATATACACTACCAAATGTAAAATCGATAGCTAGTGGGAAGCAGCCACAAGGCACCGGGAGATCAGCTCGGTGCTTTGTAACCACCTAGAGGGGTGGGATAGGGAGGGTGGGAGGGAGATGCAAGAGGGAGGAGATATGGGGATATATATATACGCATAGCTGATTCACTTTGTTGTAAAGCAGAAACTAACACACCATTATAAAGCAATTATACTCCAATAAAGATATTAAAAAAAAAAGAAAGAAAGAAATGAGCCAACAGAAGATCTCCAGTTCTGAGATTTATGTTGGTGGGAAATAGCAATGCATTTCAATGAAGAATGATATATCCCAAAACATCACTTTTTTCATTACACTGAGGTACAAAGTTACTATATTTATTAGATCTTTTAAAAGTCATAAACCATTTAGAGCCATTATCTTACAGACAGATTTAGAAATGTCATACAAGGCTTTCATAGGTATAAATTAATACACAGTCTTCACTTCAAATGAAACTTTTAGGCTACACAATGAGAACCAAAGTCATATTTTACCAGAACACTACATCGATTTCAAAGTGTCTTAGTTTTTGCTCACTAGAATTGCAATTTTTCACCCAGAATAAAGCATAATTCTTTGACAACAGAGGGGTAGCCAGCTTAGTCTCTCTATATATTCTTTTATAATGTATGTATGCAGTATAGCCATTTGAAACGAAAGTAAAATCGTATAAATTATAACATATTTATACAATTTTATGGTTTACAAAATATTTTCACTTGTATTGTTTCATGGAATCTTTGTGACAACTCTGTCATATAGGTATGATTACTCCCATTTTACAAGTTAAGAAACTGAGACTGAGAGAATCTGTGACTTGCTGAAGAGCACATAAGAGATAATAAGGCACTCCAGTAGAGCCAGGGTAGAACCCAGGTCTGTTGCATTCTAAGCCAGTGTCATCAAGTTCTGTAAGGTGATTCAGGATTCAATACATTTATTTTTGTAATAAATATCTTGCAATACATCACGTAAAATACCTCAGCACACTTACTGTGGCTACACTTGGAGCTGAGAGCCTCTAAGAGAGGGAGCAGAGTATCTTCTATTTGTCTCTCCAGATTTACTCTCCACCCTTCTCCTCTCTGCTCTGCACCCTGGGACACTGAGCTGTGTAGACTGAATCATCAGCCTCCTTTGCCCTCTAGCTTTCCACTGGCTTTGGCCAGTGGGGAGCACAAGAAACCAGAGGGAGGAAAGAGGATGTGGTTGGGTTATCTGCTCCTTTAGCTCCTTCCCTGCAGGGATGCCAAAGATGGTATTTGTCCTTCAAATAGAGACTACAGCTCCTGTCAGGAAGCACTCACAGTCTCTATATACTGCTAACCTCTTCATCTAATAACCTTTTCAAGGTTAGGGTAGGTAGAGTATTGGCAGTTACCAGTCCCAGGGTTCTGCATTACCCTTAGTAGATTCTCTACATCCTGGCCCCATTTTCTAAATAATTCCTTTATTAAACTCTCCATAAATTATCCAATTTGAGTGTGCCATCTGTTGCCTGCTGGGACCCTAACTGACACAGGGGGCTTAGTGATTTTGCTATCATAAAAGGGAATAGTGGCTAAATTCCTCTGGAAAATAATTCCTAAGCAAATCCTCCATTAATGAGAAAATCAGGCTGGTGTTGATACAGAGGAAATGAAGACAAATGGAGCACAGTAATATGAGCTTCACAAATGTGGTGGATCCTGCCAGGGTCAGACTGATGGAGTATGGTAGTCACCTATGAGATAACCAACTTTAAGAAGAGCAGAGTGACCTGTAAATCCATATCTCCCTCTCTGTCTGGCCTCACTCACATGCCCAGGACAACTGGTCAATGTCTCCTATTAGGAGAGGCAGAGAACCACATGGTAATAATATTTTTATGAATAATAATTACAGTAGCTCTCTCATGTACCTCATAACTAACATAATTTGTAGATAGGGAATTTGAGGATCAGAGAGGTTGAGTAACTCAATCATAGTCACACAGCTAGCAAGTAGAAGAGCCAGGGTGTGAGCCTACTATGAAGGTTATTAGATTGCTGACTGAGCCCAAGTGTATCCCAGAAATCTGGTTTCACAGCTTTGCTCCTGTTTAATGCTTGTTTCTGACACTGCTTCCCACTCTTGGTTGGGTTCTGGGCCTATATTCGCTACTTCCATTCCCCTTATCTCACAATGTGGCTTCAATCCCTCTCCATTTCCATCATTAGGCCAATGATTAATCCATTAATCCACCATTTCCATCATTGGATACGCTCCTCTCACGCTGCTCAGTTCTATTACAATGGCTCTGAAATACAGTACCTGCTTCCTATAGGTTTTGTTTGGGTTTTTTTTTTTTTTTTTTTTTAAGTCTGCATTGTTGAAACGAAATCCCCAGGCTTGAATCATAGTCTTTGAAAATCCATATTCTTTCCAGAAATTGTCCAGGAAAGAATCATACCAAGTAAGAGTCATAGCTAACAAACAGCTCTTTTTTTAAAAATTGGAGTATAGTTGCTTTAAAAAGTTGTGTTAGTTTCTGCTGTAAACAAAGTGAATCAGCTATGTGTATATATATCCCCTCCCTCTTGGACCTCCCTCCCACCCACCCCCATCCTACCCATCTAGGTCACCACAGAGCACCCAGCAGAGCTCCCACAGCTCTTAATAGCAAAGGCCGAAGCCCTTAAAAAAGCCTAACTTAGTGGCCAGAATTTAGTTGAACTCCTTAAAAACCACCAGTCTTGAAAGTCATCTGCAATTGTTAAGTCCCAGAATTAACAGAGTCCTGAAGATTTAGGGAAGGGTTCATATAAAAAATAAGGAAGTTCCATACTACTCAGACATAAAAAAGGAATGAAATAATGCCATTTGCAGTGACATGGATGCAATTAGAGATTATCATACTAAGGGAAGTAAGTCAGAAAGAGAAAGACAAATACCTTATGATATCACTTATATGTGGAATCTAAAATATGGCACAAATGAACCTATCTACGAAACAGAAACAGACTCACAGACATAGAGAACAGACTTGTGGTTGCCAAGGGGGAGGGGGTTAGGAGATGTAAGCTTTTATATATAGAATGGATAAACAACAAGGTCCTACTATATAGCACATAGAACTATATTCAATATCCTGTGGTAAACCATAATGGAAAAGAATATTTAAAAAAAGGATGTGTGTGTATGTGTGTGTGTGTGTGTTTGCATATATATATATATATATATATATATATATATATATATATATATATATATGTAACTGAATCACTTTGCTGTACAGCAGAAATTAACACAACATTGTAAATCAACTATACTTCAATAAAAAAAAAATTTTAAGGAAATTCCAAAGCCATCTAAATCCAAATTATTACTTTTCTCACTAGCCTGTTCATCTCTGAAAAAGTACCATTGCTGTTTTCTTTTTTCTTTACTATTTATTTATTAATTTAATTGATTTATAGTTTACATGCAATAATATATACAATCTGAAGTGTACAGGTCTGCAAATGACAGATCAACTTTTTATTATGTAACAGAGCACCATTATTTATTTTATTTTATTGGTGGAATACCTTATTCAGCTCATGCAGATTCAATTTTTTATGGAAGTATATTTTTTGATTCATCGTTTATATAAGTATAAAATATTACTTTCCCTAGAAACACATGAACTTGTTGGTTCTTGTCTTAAGGAGTTTACAACCTAGATGGAAAATTAAGGTTTATACACAAACATGAGGTTTTTGGAACTCATTTTTTCTTATGAATTACATTACCCAGGTACTAATTTTCTTCCTTGGACAAAGGATAATATAGTTGAAAAAACAAAGGCTCAGAGAGAGTTAAACAAACCTTGGATTTTGTCTTATGATTAGAATCTCAAAATGATTCTAGGGCAAGTTACTTAAACCCCAGTGGCCCTCTGTTTTTCCATTTTAATTTGAATGATATCTAGATTGTAGGATCACTTTGCAGATCAGATAATGTATATAATGATCTATCACAGTGTCTGCCATATGTTAGTGATATATTAATATTAGTCAACCCTCATTTTATTCTCTTCTCAGGATTTTTCTCACCAGCTGATATCTATTCCCTTGCTTCCCCCCCTTCTTTACTTTTTTTTTTAATTTTTTGTTTTGTATTCATTTTTATATACTTTTCAAATAACCACTGAAACTTCCAAAATTGGCAAATAATTTTCTGATATTTGTCAAATATCCTTACTGGGACCTAGAATCACTAGGACTTAGAAATTTGTAAGTGAATAATAAATCCCAGGCTCTGGGATAAATCATTGCAAAAGACACTGTCTTTCTCTTTCTGGCTTATTTTACTTAGCAAATGCCCTCAAGATCCAGAGAGTACAAATGTGGTAACCAGGGGCTGAGGGGCCAGGGAAATGGGGAGATGTTGGTTAAAGGGCACAAACTTTCAGCTACAAGATGAATAAGATCTAAGGCTCTAATGTATAAAATGGTGACTGTAGCTGATAACACTATATTGTATAGTTGAAATTTGCTAAGAAAGTAAAACTTACATGTTCTCACTAAAATAAAAGCATAAATATGTGAGGTGATGGATGTGCTAATAAACTAGATAGGGGGAATCCTTTCACAATGTATACATATATCAAATCATCACGATGTACACTTTAAATATCTTATAATTTCATTTGTTAATTATGCCTCAATAAAACTGAACAAAACACTCTCTGCCTCAAAGATTGCACTAGAGTTAGAGTGGGACATTAACCAAAAAAAGGGGGAAATAACTCTCAGGAGTTTCATACCAGAATTGTATTTTCTTATTTTGATGCTCATATAAACACACACACACAAATTTCCAGACTCCACTCCAGGCCCTTAATCAGAATCCGTCACAGGTTACTGTAATCCCAGTCCTCTAACAACAGAGACACGACCACCTAAAGGCAAGGTGGCCATTGTCCCCAAAGATATCCCATAATCCTTTTCACTGAGAGTTCTCATAGCCTTGTTTGGCAAAACAAGCCCTAGAAAGCAGACACAAAAACATTCCACTTTGCTCCATACACCCGGGGTCTGAAAGAGAAGGTATAGTCAAAAAGTCGTTATTAACAGCAGCATCTTGCATCTGTCTCTAGCTTTAACCTTTTCATGGATCTTTCATACCTGTTATCTCACCTGAGCTTCACAATAACCCTAGCTGCCTGGGAGACATTTACACTGGAGTTTTTTTCTTTGTGGAATAGATGCTAAAGTCAGAGAAGAAGACAAAAGCCACCCATAGTCAAAATTACCCTGGAAGACACACTTGAAGAAGACACTTTGTTGAAGACCAGCATACCATCTTTCAATAAATGCTACACAGCATTATGCTTAGCGGGAATGTGAGTGGAAGCAACCACACTATATAATTCTCTCTCCCCCATCCTTCCTCCCTCTTTCTCTCTGTAAAGTTTTAATAAATATGTATGACAGGACTCCACTATGATTTCACTTTACATGTGAGGAAACTGAGGTTATTAATGCCAAGTACTTAGCAGCTGACCTCTTACCACCAGAGACGAGGGGTGACCATTGGTGACAGGACCACTCCTTTACCCATCTGGAAAGAGAGGACTTAGCATGGAAGAGCACTGCTATGTGCCAGGCATGTCAACATGGATTCATATGTTATCTCCTCCTCATAGCAGCTATGTGAAAACAGTGTTATTACCACCATTTCAGAGAGGAGAAAGACGGGGGTATAGAAATATGAGTAGTAGAACCAGGAGTGGAGTCCATGTCTCCCTGAGCTCCTCTGCTATGGCTGTGAATTACTGAGCCAGGGGGACCTCCTAGAAACATACCACAGCATATCTAACATCCAGGTCACTGCCTGACAAGGGTGAGGACAGTTCTGGAACTGCCAATCGGCCAGCTGAGAAGAGTTCCACCACTATTCACTGATGGATACAAGTCCGTCATGAAATTCTGGGAGATTCCCAGCCCAACACTAGCCATCCTCTCTATAGTTACCCCTACTGTTCAGGGAACTTAAAAATCATGCTCCAGTCCTTCCACCTAAAAAAAGGAAATGCTAAATGGCCTAACCATGTCCCTCACTTTGAGGAGTTTCCATAGATGTGTACTCACTGAAGTTCATAATCTCCTAAGTAAACTATACAGTTTTGCTCAAAGTGCGGTGTCCATACTACACAACTCATAAATGGCATTTTGACACAGTGTCAGCTTCCCAATGCCTCTCATTTTTTTCTTGTGACAAAACTAAGCCATGCTCAGTCCCCTCTGATGTATTACTCCTATGAATAAAAGATGCTCCCTGACACTAATTCACCCTGCTTCTCTGACTGCCCACCATGCCCTCTGCATTTGTCTGGAGAGTGGGTAAGTTTCAGAGGAGCTATGGGGCTCCACCCCCGAACTCTCTACTGGTCACACTGTACAGGGACACCTCACTAAGCAGCTGGGGTTGTGTGCTAATGCAGTATCCCAGGTTCCAGCTAATGGCTGTAGACTTTTTTTCTTTCTTTTTTCTTTTTGAGAGTTTGGCAGCAGGGAATTCTGGCTTGGCTCTTCCTCAAACGCAAAGCACCAAAACACCATCTCCAAGAACATTTATGTTACTAAATAAAGACTACTCATGTGAGTGAGAGAAATCCATGATTCCTTTTAAGAAGGTGATTTCCCAAAGCTTGCTAATGAACCAATTAACGAAGGAAAGTTGTCACCAACTTGATTGCTCTGCTTCCTCTACCAAGGCTGAAAGTTCAAAAGAAGTAGTAGAAGGAGAACTGGACTGACAGTCAGGACAACCTGGATTTCTACTCAGAGCTCCCCCCTTGAACTGTATATCTGGGCCAAGATGCTTCATCTCTCTGGTCCTCAGTTTCCCATTTCTAAAAGCAGATGGAATAATTTTCAAGTAGTCACACAATTCTATGACTTATGTTCTCTCCTGGGCTTCATCTTTATGCCATCCTTTAAAGTATTCTTGTTAAGATGGTACTGGGGGTCAAATGATACTATATCAAACTACTCTTGGTTCGAGACATATCATCTGTTGAACAACATATATTTCAAGTTATTTAATTTCCAGCTGCATTTAAATGCACCAAAAAGCCTTCCCACCACTACTGGGGCAAGATGTGGTCAGATTTTAGGTGTTGACAGTTAGGGTGAGCAAGAGAATCGATTGGATGAGAAATACCTAAATACACAGAATTTTGTTAACCATCATAACTTATTCTATAACTGAAACATTGCTGTTTTCTTTATTCACCGCACTGAAAAGAGTCTTGGGAATAGAGTAAGAAATCTGTGGCATCATTACATTGGGAGGATATCTGCCTTCAAAAGGTGACTCTCTATTCCCTCCCATGCATCTTCTTCATCTCATAATTCCTTCCTGTTTATTTCTCCCAATTTATAGCCAATTCACAAGAAAATTCACTGACAAGATATTTTTTTCAAGATGGCAGAGTCCCCAAATCACATAAGCAAGACATAGAATGGGCTGACAAGGCAACTAGTCCCATGCTGAGCCAAGAATGTACACTCAATAAATACTGATTGGTTGATTGATTGACCTAGTGCTGGGGATCTGCCTTTCATTCCCTGTACCACTGTTCTGAGAAGCCATGCACTTGATGTTTCCCATTCAAATGGCCTGTGTCTCTATCCCCCGAGCAGTAAAATCCAGGTGACAGCATCTGCCTCTAACATGCTCCCCAGAATTTTGCAGGAACTGAAGGGCTCAGGTCTGTGAACTGTTCTGAGCGCTTCAGAAAAAGCCATACCACCCACAGAAGGCCATGTGATTGGGAAGTGTTTATGCATGCGACGGAGGGCAGCAGTTCCCAGGGACAACCTTAGGAAATTGGAGTGCTAAACATGCACATGAGCAAGAGTGCACCAAAGGAGGTTCATACATTATGGATTTCTGGCCAGTCATTAATAATATATTGCTCAAATTTTAAAATGGAATAACTACTAGGTGCCATTAGTATTATGCATATAAATATTTTAGAAGCTCCATGTAAACATCCCATAGTTACTTCAGTTACTTGTGATCCAAAGAATATCTGTTGTCAAATCTACACTAAACCAGAGCAGGAGGTCTGGGGAAACACAGGGCTGAATGAATTGAAGAGTAATTACAAGCCATACTTGGAGTATCCCAGATCGATTGTACTATTCTAATCTAGCACTGATTTGAATGACTGCAGAAGGCACTGGCTACATTTAAATATTTTCAAAAGGAAGGAGAGAGATTATAAAAAAAGGAGAGGGCTAAATATATCAATTCAGACTCTTTAGCTTGCTCTAAACTGCTAAAGCAAGTAGGTACTGTAGATCTTTAATGGGAAAGGCCAGCAATTACCAGAAAACAGCCATCCAGAGAGTGCCAGGTGCCACCTCCTCCATGGGTCACCAAGGAGAGGCATGGGATTGATAAATTCATCTCAGGCCTTGGTCTTACCCTCAACTTCATGCTCAGAAACTTAGTTGTTAGCGTTCCAGAGATGATCAGACTCAACGTTACCAACTCAGGCTAACAAAGCTCCCAAGAAATTACTGAACACAACCAGAATGGCAACTTATAGTTTTACAATACGAAATATACCTATCAAGCAGACTGAACATTTGTATTGGCCTAACCAGTACATTTTACCCTTGTATGAAAAGTCAAAATAATAGAAAGTTGCTTGATGATCTAGAACAGGGGTTGGAGAACTCTTTCTGTAAAGGGCCAGAGATTATGTTAGCCTTTATGGCCTGTGACAATCTGTGTCACAGTTACTTAACTAAAAGCCAGATTTCACCTGCAGGCAGGAGTTGCCAGACTCTTATCTAAAATAAGGAAATTTGATGATATGACTTAATGTTAAAGAACAATAGACTCAAATAGTTTTCTATAGGGATATTACTACTGTGTAGTCTCACTCTTGGAAAAATGTTCGGATAGGCCCTGAGATATTTCCCTGTTCTTCTCTTCTTGGAGATACACATGGCTGGCAACTTCCTTTTGGAATGTTATCTTCTTTCTTTAACAACCTTAATATCCCTTATGTTGAAATTAAATTAAGTAATGAAGTACATTTTTTTAATCTTATAAACAAAATTTTAAAACAAAGCACAAAATAAGAAATAGCTGTGATTCTCTTTACAGTTGTGATGGTATGGTACCTGGAGCCCAGGTAAACCCACACACAGGAAAATATAAAAGGCCCCCAAAAATCTACAAACAGTAAGTGCTGGAGAGGGTGTGGAGAAAAGAGAACCCTCCTACAGTGCTGGTGGGAATATAAATTGGTATAGCCACTATGGAGAACAGTATGGAGGTTCCTTAAAAAACTAAAAATATAGCTACCATGTGATCCTGCAATCCCACTCCTGGGCATGTATCCAGAGAAAACCATAATTCGAAATGATACATGCACCCCAATGTTCATTGCAGCACTATTTACAATAGCCAGGACATGGACGCAACCTAAATGTCCATCAACAGAGGAATGGATGAAAGAAGATGTGGTACATGTATACATGGAATATTACTCAGCCATAAAAAAGGACTGAAATAATGCCGTTTGCAGCAACATGGATGGACCTAGAGATTGTCATATGGTTACCGGGGGTTAAGAAGGGGGAGGGATAAATTGGAAGATTGGGATTGACACATATATACTACTATATATAAAATAGATAACTAATAAGGACCTACTGTATAGCACAGAGAACTCTACTCAATACTCTATAATGACCTATATGGGAAAAGAATCTAAAAAAGAGGGGATATATGTATAACTGATTCACTTTGCTGTACAGCACTAACACAACATTGTAAATCAACTATACTCCAATAAAAATAAAAGAAAAATGAAAAAGAAAATATCAAAGGCCCCAGTTATAATCTAGGAGGTGTTCACCTCAGGCTGTACCCAGCTTTACTAGGGCTCAGACAACTCATTCCCTCTCGTTTTACTGTAGCCCAAGTGCCAGAGAAATTCCTCCATGGTTTTCCTTCTCCTATGTGTCAGCACAGTCTTGTGGTTGTGAAAAAGGAACTTCCTGAATGACAAGTTACAGCAGTCTTTTATTTTGGTTTGGTTTTGGTTACAGAAATGGGGTCACTGCTCAATCAAGCTTGTCCAGACTTCCTGGGTTTCAGGTTCCCCAGCAGTTGTGGTCCCTGGCACTGAGCTGCCTCTTGGGTCTTTGGAGCTGCCACTGTGCTTTAACCACTATTTCTCCATCACTTCAGCATCTGTCATTACTGAGGCACTCCATCTGCTCTCTATGCTCTCTCAGAGCTAAATGGAAGGAAGCTCTTCCTCTTTTGACATGACACCACTCTCAGTCTGGGAGTCTATAAATGGGCTATGGATGCCCTGACATTATATACCAGCTTATGTTTATGTAGATGCATAAGTGCATTTTTCTTGGGAAAAGGTAAACAGCTTTCCACAAATTCTCAAAGGGGTAAATGACCTCCAAAAACTTGAAATAACGACCACACTGTAATTGATTAAAGTGGAAATGAATCAAGTACAGATTTACTTGCACAAATTCAACTATATGCACTTAACAGAGAGAGAGAGAGAAACCACAATTTAAATAATCCAGGTAATCCTCGGCCTTTATACTCAGTCAGTGAGCACATACCCGAGGCGTGAGCCTGATATGCCGACCTAAATCTGCAGTCCTCAATTGGAAATAAATTCTCAATGAAACTATAATATTTCTTCTAAGAACTACAAGAAGTGCATTAAAGAACATTATTCAAGAGACATATTCTTGGCGGCTTCCGGGGAAGATAGCAGAAGGGGAAGATGGTGGAAGAGTAAGACACGGAGATCACCTGCCTCCCCACAGATACACCAGAAATACATCTACATGTGGAACAACTCCAACAGAACACCTACTGAACGCTGACAGAAGACCTCAGACTTCCCAAAAGGCAAGAAATTCCCCATATACCTAGGTAGGGCAAAAGAAAAAAGAATAAACAGAGACAAAAGGATAGGGACAGGACCTGCACCTTGGGGAGGGAGCTGTGAAGGAGAAAAGGTTTCCACACACTGGAAGCCTCTTCGCGGGCGGAGACTGCGGGTGGCGGAGAGGGGAAGCTTCGGAGCCGCGGAGGAGAGCCCAGCAACAGGGGTGCGGAGGGAAAAGCGGAGAGCTTCCCTCACAGAGGATCAGTGCAGAGCGGCACTCACCAGCCCGAGAGGCTTGTGTGCTCACCCGCCGGGGTGGGCGGGGGCTGGGAGCTGAGGCTCGGGCTTCGGTCGTAGCGCAGGGAGAGGACTGGGGCTGGCGGCGTGAACACAGCCTGCAGCGGGTTAGTGCACCACGGCTAGCCGGGAGGGAGTCCGGGAAAAAGTCTGGACCTGCCGAAGAGGCAAGAGACTTTTTCTTCCCTCTTTGTTTCCTGGTGCTCGAGGAGAGGGGATTAACAGCGCCGCTTAAAGGAGCTCCAGAGACGAGCGCGAGCCGCGGCTAACAGCGCAGACCCCAGAGACGGGCGTGGGACGCTAAGGCTGCTGCTGCCGCCGCCAAGAGGCCTGTGTGCAAGCACAGGTCGCTATCCACACCTACCTTCCGGGGAGCCTGTGCAGCCCACCACTGCCGGGGTCCCGGGATCCAGGGACAGCTTCCCCGGGAGAGCGCACAGCGCGCCTCGGGCTGGTGCAACGTCACGCCGGCCTCTGCCGCCGCAGGCTTGCCCCGCACTCTGTACCCCTCCCTACCCCTAGCCTGAGTGAGCCAGAGTCCCAGAAGCAGCTGCTCCTTTAACCCTGTCCTGTCTGAGCGGAGAACAGATGCCCTCCGGTGACCTACACGCAAAGGCGGGGCCAAATCCAAAGCTGAGACCCGGGAGCTGTGAGAACAAAGAAGAGAAAGGGAAATCTCTCCCAGCAGCCTCAGGAGCAGTGGATTAAAGCTCCACAATCGACTTGATGTACCCTGCATCTGTGGAATACATGAATAGACAACGAATCATCCCAAATTGAGGAGGTGGACTTTGAGAGCAAGATTTATGATTTTTTTCCCTTTTCCTCTTGTGAGTGTGTATGTGTATGCTTCTGTGTGAGATTTTGTCTGTACAGCTTTGCTTCCACCATTTGTCCCAGGGTTCTATCCGTCCATTTTTTTTTCTTAATAATTATGTATTTTAATAATTTTATTATATTTTATCATACTTTATTTTATTTTACTTTATCTTCTTTTTCTTTAATTCCTTCCTTCCCTCCTTCCTTCTCTCCTTCCTCCCTCCTTTCTTTCTTTCTTTCCTTCTTCCTTCCTTCCTTCCTTTCTTTCTTTCTTTCTTTCTACTTCTACTAATTCTTTCTTTCTACTTTTTTCTCCCTTTTATTCTGAGACATGTGGATGAAAGGTTCTTGGTGCTGCAGGCAGGAGTCAGTGCTGTACCTCTGAGGTGGGAGAGCCAACTTCAGGACACTGGTCCACAAGAGACCTCCCAGCACCACATAATATCAAATGGCGAAAATCTCCCAGATATCTCCAACTCAACACCAGCACCCAGCTTCACTCAACGACCAGCAAGCTACAGTGCTGGATACCCTATGCCAAACAACTAGCAAGACAGGAACACAATACCACTCATTAACAGAGAGGCTGCCTAAAATCATAATAAGTCCACAGACACCCCAAAACACACCACCAGACGTGGACCTACCCACCAGAAAGACAAGATCCAGCTTCATCCACCAGAACGCAGGCACTAGTCCCCTCCACCAGGAAGCCTACACAACCCACTGAACTAACCTAAGCCACTGGGAACAGACACCAAAAACAACGGGAACTATGAACCTGCATCCTGCAAAAGGAGACCCCAAACACAGTAAGATAAGCAAAATGAGAAGACAGAAAAACACAACAGGTGAAGGAGCAAGATAAAAACCTACCAGACCTAACAAATGAAGAGGAAATAGGCAGTCTACCTGAAAAATAATTCAGAATAATGATAGTAAAGATGATCCAAAATCTTGGAAATAGAATAGATAAAATACAAGAAACACTTAACAAGGACCTAGAGGAACTAAAGATGAATCAAGCAATGATGAACAACACAATAAATGAAATTTAAAATACTCTAGATGGGATCAATAGCAGAATAACTGAGGCAGAAGAACGGATAAGTGACGTGGAAGATAAAATAATGGAAATAACTACTGCAGAGCAGAAGAAAGAAAAAATAATGAAAAGAACTGAGGACAGCCTCAGAGACCTCTGGGACAACATTAAATGCACCAACATTGGAATTATAGGGGTTCCAGAAGAAGAAAAGAAAAAGAAAGGGACTGAGAAAATATTTGAAGAGATTATAGTTGAAAACTTCCCTAGTATGGGAAAGGAAATAGTTAATCAAGTCCAGGAGGCACAGAGAGTCCCATACAGAATAAATCCAAGGAGAAATACGCCAAGACACATATTAATCAAACTATCTAAAATTAAATACAAAGAAAACATACTAAAAACAGCAAGGGAAAAACAACAAATAACACACAAGGGAATCCCCATAAGGTTAACAGCTGATCTTTCAGCAGAAACTCTGCAAGCGAGAAGGGACTGGCAGGACATATTTAAAGTGATGAAGGAGAAAAACCTGCAACCAAGATTACTCTACCCAGCAAGGATCTCATTCAGATTTGATGGAGAAATTAAAACCTTTACAGACAAGCAAAAGCTGAGAGAGTTCAGCACCACCAAACCAGCTTTACAACAAATGCTAAAGGAACTTCTCTAGACAAGAAACACAACAGAAGGAAAAGACCTACAATAACGAACCCAAAACAATTAAGAAATGCTGGAGAGGGTGTGGAGAAAAGGGAATACTCTTGCACTGCTGGTGGGAATGTGAATTGGTACAGCCACTATGGAGAACAGTATAGAGGTTCCTTAAAAAACTAAAAATAGAACTACCATATGACTCAGCAATCCCACTACCGGGCATATACCCTGAGAAAACCATAATTCAAAAAGAAGCATGTACCAAAATGTTCATTGCAGCTCTATTTACAATAACCTGGAGATGGAAACAACCTAAGTGTCCATCATCAGATGAATGGATAAAGAAGATGTGGCACATATATACAATGGAATATTACTCAGCCATAAAAAGAAATGAAATTGAGCTATTTGTAATGAGGTGGATAGACCTAGAGTCTGTCATACAGAGTGAAGTAAGTCAGAAAGAGAAAGACAAATACCGTATGCTAACACATATATATGGAATTTAAGAAAAAAAATGTCATGAAGAACCTAGGGGTAAAACAGGAATAAAGACACAGACCTACTTGAGAATGGACTTGAGGATATGGGGAGGGGGAAGGGTAAGCTGTGACAAAGCAAAAGAGAGGCATAGACATATATACACTACCAAACGTAAGGTAGATAGATAGTGGGAAGCAGCCGCATAGCACAGGGAGATCGGCTCGGTGCTTTGTGACTGCCTGGAGGGGTGGGATGGGGAGGGTGGGAGGGAGGGAGACGCAGGAGGGAAGGGATGTGGGAACAGATGTATATGTATGACTGATTCACTTTGTTATAAAGCAGAAACTAATAAAAAAATAAATAAATAAATAAAGTGCATTGTATGAAAAAAAAAAAAAGCCAACAGATCATTGAGATTCCCAGACCACAGCCCACTTTTACCACTTTTGGCCACAAAAATGCGATGAGAAATGATAAAGTAATGTCAATTGTAATTCAAAATGAAGATCCAATTTATTTATTACTTACTGCAATCGTTCAATCATTTTCTTATCATTATATACCTCAAAAAGTCATTTGAATTTCACAGAAGGTATTTCCCAAGTCTCTGCTGCCACCCACAGTTTGAGGTGGAAACAGTGGGATAAAATCCGCAGCAGCATGCATGAAAATTATGCTCTAAATTGACCTATATATGTATTGTTGTCCTATATTTGCATAGCTTTTAATGTATTCATATTTATCCTTACATACACACATGCATACACACACAGCCATTTGGTAGGTGATGAATAAACAGAGAGCACTTGAATTCAATTAAACCCACTCCAGGTTTGGCACTTTTCCCACAGCAAGTAAATCAGTATTGTCAAAATTGGACTTGTCGTTTAATTAAGCCTGGGCATTAGTAGTCCCATAGCCTTCAGAGACATCTTTATGTCTCAGTGAACCAGTTTGTATTGTCAGGGTAAAGAGACAATACTAAAGAGATGGAGATGTTGCAAATGAGACCCAATTACAAAGGCTTCTATCTAGAATGAAAATGTTGCAATATTCTTCTCATTGTGGATGAAGATTCTTTTCAGTTGAAGATCAGACTGAAATTGAACACTCCCAATAATTCTTGAGGGAGCTATCAGTACCACCATTTCACAGGTAGGAAATAAAGTTACTAGAAATTAATTACTCATTTTTCTAAATGCTTCCCTCAACTAGCATCAACAAGCAATCATTCAGAGCTTTGTAACTGAGGTTTATTTTTTAAAAATAATAATGTTGTAAATTTTGTCAAATGATAATACCAAGGAATGATTCCTCTTACAGAATGTATTTTTATATAGAATAACTTTATTTTTTGCAGGAATCTTCTTAACTCTAAGACCCTTAACTCTCTGATAGCAGGTTTCATGCAAACTAACTCATAGCAATTCCTTAATGGTCAGTGAGTTCCAACTCAGTGACGGAGCAAGCTAAAGCCAACCACCTATCAGTCCACTTTTGCCACTCCCAAATCACTCCAGTGAAAGAAAGACTTGTGTACCCTGTATGTCCAGTTATCATTAGTTAGGAAAATAAACAGTGTCACCCGATGTCAATAGAAAATATTCTGGGATCTCAGTCTCTAAGTTAGCAGTAAGTCCAATTCTCCCCAGGGCCTTCCACCCCTGACAGGTTCAGGAATCCCTAGGGTTGTTTACTAATATTCTAGACCCAGGCCTGATTGTCCTTGCTACTTCCGGTGGAGCAGGAACTCAACAAGAGAAGACTCCACCACGACCATGGCCGTTTGGAGTGCTGGTTGCTCCAGACACTGGCTCCCACCAGGCTGCCACTGCCACTTCCCTCCTTCAGTGCCTGCAGAAAGGGGCTGCTTCACAAGGCAAGTGGTTCTCTGCCGGTGAGCACAGCCGTTGCCATCACTTTGGCCTCAGGGAAGAAGACAAGCATGTTTCCTGCTTACTTCACCCCATGTATGGCACAGGTTCCTACCCACTAGCTACCAAAGACACAAAGAGAAAAACATACACAGAGAGTGTTTTACAATCACCACGCAGGTGCAGACTCATCCTGGAATCCCTCACTACACTTTCCTAAAGGCAGCTCAATCACCAACCTCAGAAATGCTCTAGGAGAAGGTTTTTTCTCATCCCTGTCTAAAGCCCCAGTGTTAAACTCACCTTGGGCTGCCCCTAATACTGAGGTTTTCTATTCTTTCAGGCCAACTCCTACCGCCACCAAGGGGTATGAGGAGAAGGACAATGACAATAAGATATCTATGAGACAATCACATGGTAATCTGACATCAGTTTTTCCCCAAAAACTGATTTATCTGGTCTTAAATGGCATCCTGTATGAGATATTTGCATCGCACACTGGGAGAGAATATACAAAACTCAGGCCAGGAATTTTTCATCCTTGTCACCATTAAGGTTTCAAAAAACTGTGGAATCCAGACTGACCCAGGCCACCAGGTTACAGCATGTCCTTAGCAAGAGAAGTCACACAATGACAGGACAATACCATGAGAGGTTCAACACAGAGCCAGTCCACCTAGGTCTAAATTCTGGCTCTGCCACCTTCCTAGCTCTGTAACTTTAGGCAAATCACTTAATGTCTCTGTGACTTAGTTAACCCAGCTGCTGAATGCAGAAAATAATGCCTACCTCACAGGGTAATTCTGAAGATTGAAATCAATTAACATGCTTTTTTTTAAGAGCCATGCCCAACACATAGTAAGCAATCTCTAGATATTAGTTATTACTATTGTTACCCAAAGGCAGTAAATTAAAAAAATAATAAATACATTTTTAAAACCAGTTCTAAAACTAAGCATGGGAAATTCAGGGTGGGGGGAAAGTCCATAGTATGAAAGTGGCTGAAATAATTTCCTGCCTTACAATAATGGAACGCTTTTGCATTATCAAGGTTACAAGCAAGGCAGGCCGAAGATAGTTCTGTGGGAAGCCAGTGCCTGCAGAAGTTGTGAAAATTGGCTCCAGCCCTGAGGAACTTAGCTTGCCACATTCCAAGCACTGAGATTCATTGCTGTTTTTTTTCCTTTAAGTTAAAATTTTAAATTGGACCATGTCATGTTAACCTAAATCAGAACCTCTACTTTAAAGTTCAGGATTCAATTAGCAGGGACAAGTAATTACTTTTACCTCACTGGCAGGCAATATACTTCAGAGAGAGGAAGTTCATACTTCACCTCTGGCAATGATTCTATGATCTGTTGCTGTGGACCTTGACCCCTACATGCCTGGCCAGATGGCCAGACTGAGCCTTGGCTGGACTCCAGCTGATGCCACCTAGATGACATCTCTTCAGGGAACAGAAACAGATCTGTTGTCCTCAGCTCTGGGAAGATCCCCCTTTGGAATGCTGGCTAGCAAGATATACAGAATGTCTTGCTAAGAGCTTCTCCATTCAATCCTCAGTATGATCACCCACTAAACGTTCACATCAATACCTCTGAAGGGGTGTATATGTGTGTGTGTGTGTGTGTGTATATATGCTTGTGTGTGTAGATGGTTGTGTTTGACAGCTGAGCCCTGGAGCTGTTGCAAGTGCATCAGACCTGGAGTTAGGCGTCCTGAGTGTGAGTCCTGACTCTGTTACTCGTAACAGTGTAACCTGGAGTTACTCACTTCATTTGTGTTAGCTTTGATGTCCCCAAAGTGTATATGATGCTCCCTCCTGGATGTGTTCAGCGATTAAACGAGATCAGGTATATGAGAACATTTGGACAAGTATAAAGCTTGCTATCATTCTATAGGGTCCATTCCAAACAAATATCTAAAAGAATAATTTTTTAAACTCTGCTTATTCCCCCAACACATACACTATATTTCAGGCTATCTGATAACAAGTAATGCCTTTCATCCCCACATGCCCAAATCTAGCACAGTAATTAAGACATAATAAGAGCCTGATACAAGTTTGCAGAATGAATGAAAAGGCAAACAACTGATCAGAGACAAGTCCAGTCTAGGGGGGGATACCAGCAATTACATGCTTGTACCAAGATCTTGATTTGGCATCAACCAATACCTCATCCTGAAAGCATAGATAGGATGTGTCTGAGTGGAGATTAAAGAAAAAAAGAAAAAGGAGCCACAGAAATGCACAATACTGAGCAAAGGGTTCATATTTAAATCACATGTTAATATAGCAGAGTACCTGAAGGCAGCGGGGACAATGAAAAAGAGAATGTCTTATTTTTGTTTAATATCAATCTTAAGTATTTTAGGGACTCATTTGTCTCCCAACACAAGGCCAACTCCATTAAAAGATAGAAACTGTGAGGCTAAGAGAGATAAACTGCTTGTCTAATGTCACCCAACCAGATGTCTATCAGGCAGGTCTACCAGACATCAGGACTTTGGACTCTGTGCCAGTGCTCTGGGGCTAAGTGGTGCACCAGGGTGACCATGAAAGGATTCTCAGATGTAAGCTGGCACAAAGCAGCAGCTCTTCAGTCTGGCTTATCCCCAGCTCAGCCCAGTTGGAGACACTGATTCCTGTATTCAGAGGACTCAAATGCCCTCAGTCTTAGGCTACTGAGAACAGAGCCTATAGTCATGGAGGGGCCCTAGTCCCACCAGCAGAGGCAGTATGGAACTCATCTACACTCCTAAGCCCAGATGACCCAAGGAATGTGGCAGCTGCATGGTCATGGAGCTGTATTCCTTCTTACCCCACCACTGACACTCACTGTCTTGGCTCCCAGAAACTTGGTCTTGACCAGCCCCATCTCCCCAACAGACTGGACCAGCTGTCCTCAGACTGCAAAGAGCACCAGAGATGTCATGGTCTTCCCAGCCTCCAAATCAGATCATAGGAGCCCAGCTCCATCTTGGTATGCTACTGTGGGGGACTAGGATCAACGTGTCTTGCTTCTTAATTGTGACTTTCCCACAGTTCAGTGCAGGGGTTCCCAACCATAGCTGCACATTGGAATCACGTGGAGAGTATTAAAAGCATCTGATATCAGGTTCCTACTCCCAAAGATTCTGATTTCATCTATCTAGGGTGCAGCCAAGGCATCAGAAGTTTCAGAATCTCCCTGAGCTATTCTAATGAGCATCCAAGGATGTAAATGACTGGCTAAGTGCCTAACAAAAGCACCTCTAGCACTTGTTTTAAATGTAGGTTTCTCAGACCCCATATAATATGATTCCAAAAGCTTTGGCTGGGGCTTGGGAAAATACATATTTCGGACAAGCACAAGCTTTCTAATGCAGGCAGCAGGTACATACAAACTACTCAAAGGCCCTATTAAACCAAGGGGCAGAAACTGAATTATTTTTAATACCATCTTTATAGAGAAAAGGAAAATCTAGGTCAGTCCATGAGCTGAAGAGTACCCAACTGCCTGCAGAAAATTTCATTTGTGCAAGGCCCCACAGACTCTTTACCTGCTTCCTAAATTAAATATTAAGATACGTTTGTTTAAAAGCTAAATGTTTTGAGTAGCTATGACTACAGCAAGTCAGTACTTAAACATTTTTAATGCTCTTACCCAGCCTCGTGCCAAAATGTCCCATCTGGACCCCACTGCTTTCCGATTCCCAAGGAGGAGGGAGTCCCTCTGCAGCAGCATCATTCTCAATTCACTTGGTGCACCTGCTGCAAAAAGCAGATAGGCCTCAGCTCCTCCTTCTGGAAGGCCGTGCTGTAGTTAAGGGGAAAATCTCAATTTCAAAGTAGCTGGGGGAAAAATCCTCTTGGTGCAGAATCTGTTCAAGAGAGATCTTTGAAAAGCTGCTGAATGTCCCCAGTTAACAAGAGGCATCATTTGGTGTAAAGCAATTGGTTAAGTCTGTCTCTATGTTTCCCAGTAATATGATAAATGTAGGAGAAGCAAATTTGTCTTGGTACACCACAATGTGATAAATGACAGGAAACATAATTGTGTAATGCCAATAGCACCAGAAAATTGCAAATCTCCAAATGAAATGTTCCTTTCAATCACATAATCAAGTGACTGACAGGGCATTTGAGATATTACCTAAATTATAGTTAATTTTCTGTAGCGGCTTTTCTGCACCTTGCTTTGCTGCACTGGTGAAAATGTAGGCAGAAATGAAAGTCATTAATTGCATAAAAAGGAGCCTCAATGGCCTGGTTTCTTTCCTTATGCTTCCCACAGCATTAATTCAGCATACTGCACATGTCTGCGGCCATGGATGCTGTGTGGCCCTCATCAGGCAGGTATTATTGGGGACTCCTGGTCACCATGGAGACCGAGGCTGAGTTTGGAATGCTTTTTACCTTGAAAGCGAATAAGAGACAGTGGCATAGCTAGAAATTCTGGGCTTCTGATCAAAACTGTCAGAAAAAGACTGTGATTCCTTATTAGTTTTAAAGTACAAAGATCTTCTCCTGTGAGGTAGAGGAGCACTTGGGCTATACTTAAACCTATGGGAAAAAATTATTATATTAGAAAATGCATCACAAAACCCCTTAATGTTTTGATTGAAGGAAGCACAAAAATCTAACTTGAGTTGGCTGAGGCACAAAATGCGAGTTTATTATAAGGATACAAGAATGTTTAAGATCCCCTAGAGACAAAGATGCATCAGGGTCTCTGGAACTCAGACAGCAATAGTGCATCGTTTTTACTCACTGATTCTTCTTACACATCTGTTTCTTCCTTATTTCTTAGAAGACCAACATTTTCTGCTACTCATTTGTTTATGTGGCTGGGAGAAGACTGTTGCCCTTACATCTTGGGTTTCCAAATTACACTCTCAGACAATGGAGACTGACTCTTTCATGTCCTTCTTCAAATTCCCAGAGCAGGGATTCTGAATGATCCAGCTTGGGTTAAGTGGTTACTGTAGATCCAGTTCCTTATTTTCAAGTAGGTGTTGGGTCACATTAATCAAACATGACAGCCAGACGCCCATTCCTGAGGATGGGGAGTTGGGGCCAGCAGTCAAGGGGGTCATTTTGAGCTGGGAAAATACCTTCATTAGGGGATTATTACACAATTATCATGTCATCTGAGCCTCACAACCACCTCTGACAGCTCAGCTGTTATCATGCACGTGTGACAGATACGGAAATTGAGGCTCAGAGAGGGCACAGAGCTAGTAACTATTAAAGCCATAGCTTGAATCTAGGTCTCCTGCTTCCAAATGTTGTGTGAAAAGAAAATAAACAAAGCCAACATTCTCTCTTCCTCTGACTTTACAGTTTGTTTATTGTACTTTTCCTGTCCAGAGTATATCCAAATCCATTCCTTCAACCAATTCTTAATAAACACATGCTTTATGCAAGGCATTAAGGGGAGCACAGGGCCTGTCTTCAAGATGTTTAGAATCTATCAGATAGGACATTTAGCGAATTCATCTAAGACCCTTAGGGCTGCCATATAACACAACTCTAGGGGGTGCCGTTCACATTTGAGTCTTGGGAATGGCACCTCCTAGAGTAGTAGTTCATGACTGCACCCTAACCCACCATTTTCCACAGCTAAACTCACTGGTTCCTTCCAAAATGTCCCTTAGTAGTTGGTTAATTTCTACAGTTTAGAGTCTAACTGAAATAGAAATTGTAATTTTAGCATTTTCCAGAACCTGGGAGGTCTCTAACACTAAGAATCCCTGTGTCAGTCTGTCCAGGCTGCTACAAAAAAAAAAAAAAAAAACATGGAGTAGGTGGCTTATAAACATAGAAATGCATTCCTCACAGGTCTGGAGGCTGGAAGTCCAAGATCAAGTTGCCAGTATGATCACATTCTGGTAAAGGTCTCTCCCTGGTTCATAACCAGTGCCTTCTTGCTGTGTCTTCACAACGTAGAAGAGGCTAGGGATCTCTCTGGAGCCTCTTTTATAAGCCACTAATCCCATTCCACCTTCATGACCTAATCACCCCCCTAAGGCCCCACCTCCTTATACAATCATTTTGGGGATTAGGATTTCAACATATGAATTTGAGAGGGACACAGACATTCAGACCATAGCAATCCCTCACTGAAGTAGCTACATTTCTAAGGGAAAAAATAACCTGTAATAAAAGGGTGCAAGTCTCAGCTGTAATCTCTAGATTGAGTTCTGGGAAGCTCCAAAGTCTGGGGGACATGTCCAGTCTTCCAGAATTTTCCTGGACAGTAACTAGTCCTATGGGGAGGAAATCATTAGGGTTGACTGGGATAGCTAACTAGAGTTGTGGAAAGGGTGAAAAATTAGAATTGTCAGAGGATTATTTGCAGATCTAGGAGCTAAAGGAACCAGATACAGAGCAAGACAAGGAGGGCATGAGAGCAATAAAAGGCAAGAACACAGCTGAAGACTGCTCCATAGGGCAGACCTGGGCAGAGGGCAGGGCCTGCACTGCAGGTCAAATGGGGAAAGAGGACAGAAGAAGAGACTCCACCTTTTACTCCTTCTCTCAGTGTCTCATGGTCTGACCACTGATGTTTCAGTCTAGCATAAAGCAGACGGATCCTTGTGTTAACATCTCTTTCTCCAGTGCCTTTTTCTCATTTTCTTAATAACCACCCTATGAGTAAATTACCTTAGTAAAAATTGTCCCAAAAGAACCACTTTTACACAAGAAGCTTTGAAGAGCATTTGTCCAAGTACATCCCCAACCATATGATTATCCAGACACTAATGAAATCCAACAAACATTTCCAAGGTTGCAAGGGATTAACTGGTCTTTTCTACTACATGTTGAAAATCAGACTACAGTTTTCACCTGTTCCACATACACCCCATACTACCAAGACTGACACTGAGTATCAAGGCAAGGAAAGGTCTCCTTGAGATTACATTTGAACTTCATATCAAACGGCCTGCAGATACTCAAGGAGGAACAGCCTTCCTCAAGCAGAGCACAACAGCAAACCTCACATTTTATAGTTTTCCCGTGAAAAAGGAAAACTGAAGGCACTTAACTCAAGACCCGAAGTGCACAGCTAAGGAACACCTGGCACCATGAATAAATTGCAAAATTTGTCTGTTTTCCTAAAAAAAGAAAAATTTCATTAGATGGTGCACTTCCAAATGTACTGCTGGTAGCGACCGCCTTGCTTAAGACCAACAGCACTCATTACCAGGCAGTCTGAGAGCCCAAGGGAAGAGACTGAATTGGTTTTTCAAACCATTGACAGTCTCTAGAAAGTCTGCAATGTTTGCTATTTTAAAATTAAGCATCTGGTTGAATATTCAGCCCTTAGAATATTCAGCCCTTACCTTATAAAACTCCTCCTAGGAAGCAAAACAAACCAGTTATATGGTTTTCCTTTCTACAGTCTGTGGCAGTTGAGCATGACTGTGGGTTTATAGTGCCTCCAAAGATTAAAAACAATCCCACTTAAAATGTTCAAATCAAAGTCACAAACAACCTAATGAGCTGTGAATGTAAATGTCCATGCTTTACTAAGTGAGGTCCCATAAAATAATTATGTGCCCTAAGTAATTATGTGCAGATGCCGACTCTCAGAAGTTCGGTTTGGGATGTGTCTCAGCAATGGGGTGTATTATGTTTACCCCTTAATGTCAGATCCGAAACTAAGAAGAGGCAACTATTTTATAGAGTAGATCACAAGCTGTTCAATGCATGAAGCCCTTCACATCCCTGGTTCCCAACAGGGTCTTCACCACCCCATTCAGGACTCTTCCACAGAGAAAATAGTTCATCTGGGAATGCAAAGTTTAACCTCAGAGCACAGTTCCCACAGATTTGAACGGCATTGAAAACAGAGACCATCTACTGTTTCAGTATCACACAACGATGATGGGAAATAGTGTTCAAAACAGGAAAATTGTGACATCATCAGAGTTAGCAGCTCCAAACTTCACACTCAACTGCCAGTGATCCCCTGATGGAATCCCCTCTGCTCAACTGCTGATAGCCAGCCCTTTTCCCTCTTCAAGCAAGCAAGAATCTTCTGTCTATAAACTTTCGTGAAAACTCATTCTCCTTAGTGATGTCTCCTGGCACATCTATCTTTGTCAAATCTTTTAACTTTGATAAAATAATGTTTATCTCAATCAACATAATTTGCATCTCTTTGGCCAGTCTTAGGGAGATATTTCAGAGTAAAGGAGGGGCTTCTTGTTCCTTAGGTCAGTCTGCTCCTCAGGTTGGTCCTAATGGTTGACAAGCCTTAGACCATTTAGGGACTGGGTGAGAAATTATGTTTGTGTGCCATTTTACAGGGGATTCCCCTACTTTTCCAAGCCTAATGAACTCCAACCTACAAGTACAGAAGACCTATTTCCTGGCTACTATGTCAATCAGACTTACCCAAGTATCACTGACTTTTTGTATGGTTCCTGCCAATGGACTTCCCAAACCCTGTCCATTAAGTCTAATTTCTCCCCACCAGTATCTTTACTCCAAGAATTTCAGACACTTGTTCATCAGAGCAATCACTGAGATATTTCTTTGGTACTGAATTCACATAATTTCTTCGTAGCAAGGATTTATATCTGTCCTTTGGATCATGCTGTTTTGGAAGCTTCAAGTGGTTACTTTAGTTGATACATACACACACACACAACATGGCCAGAAGTTCTCAATTTCAGCCTTCCCCCCACCAGAAATGGGATTATAATCACAGTGGGAAATTTCCATCATGCCCCACTATTAGCTCATTTTTCTAAAGGGAACTAGGATGTTGCTATTCTTCCTCCCCAGGAGAAGTGAAAAATGTGTAGGTGATCATTCTAGCTACCTGAGTGGTAAATTAACCCTCGGGACTTTTAAAAATTGGTATTCAAATTCTTAAAACAGCTCTCTTTCTTTCAAAACTGTTTTGGCCACTGACATAGAGCTGACTTGTCCACTCAAAAACCTTTAGTATCCCCTCCTTATGGCATTCAAATTATGTCCAAATCCTTAAACTTGTAGCCAAGGTGCAATAAAATCTAACTCCTGTCTTACCTACCTCTTCAATATTCCCTTTTCATTTCTCACCCACATGAATCCACTGGTCCCATGACTGATCTATGTCCCACAGTGACATTTTTTCCATCCCTTCATTAAACAAAAAATTATTCCTACTTTTGCTTATGTTTGCCTTTCCATCAGAATGCCTTCCCCAAACCATTCTACCTTCATTCAAAACACAGCCCTACTCTCACTTCCTTTCTGGAGCTTTCTTGAACATGCCAACCCACGATGCTCATTCTACTAATTAAATCAGTGTGCAACATTAAACTAAGAATTAGACGACAGAAGGCCAAACTCAGCCACTTGCCAGCTATTTGAACCAGGGCAACTCACTTATCTTCTCTAAGCCTAAGTTCTCTTCATCTAAAATAAAGGGCTTAGAACTATCTCAAAGATTCATTCCAGTTTTAATCTCAATAAAATCTTTGAACCTCATCAAAAACTTCCAGTTACCCATCCATGAAAAAATTGCCAGATTTTAGCAAATAATAATCCAGGACACCCAACATGCCCCATGGGATATTTGGGACATGCCTATAATAAAAAAAAATATTTGTTGTTTATCTTGGTATCTTGTATTTTATCTGGCAATCCTATGCATAAGTCCATGTTCAATAATCACTAACTGCAACTTCCCTGGTAGTCCAGTGGTTAAGACTCCATACTTCTACTGTAAGGGGTGCAAGTTCGAGCCCTGGTTGAGGAACTAAGATCCCACATGCCATGCGGTGTGGCTGAAAAAAAAAATCAATTAATTTAAGCTACCTGGGGATAGGGGCTTCTTTTACCTATGCCCCAAAGTTTCCGACGGCACGCCATATATGAGTATGCTCACAAGTGCTTTGTGATAAATGAGCAGCAACTCCCTCAAACTAAAACTGTCTCAGTGAGCGAAAGCTCATAAAAATTAAGTGCTTTACACTCTTCTCAATTAAATTTTTTAAAGGAGAGCCTAAACTAAGCTGCTCCTTTCCAACTGACGTAGCCCTATCTGCTGCTGCCTTTCCTTACACAGATGCCCTGTAAACAAGCCTGTAAAGAAGCTCCGAAACCAGTCCACATAAATCCCTTACTGCTTACCTTTCCTTCCAGCCATATATACACAGAGAGCAAAAGCAGCTTCTTTACTACCTGTGCTCAGTGTGTTTATGAGACTCTGTATATCTGGCACCTGTAAAAGATTCTCCGTCCCCACTCCCACGGAGTGGGAGTCTTTGACTCTTCTCTCTTAGTCAAACGGCATGTCCTATTTCTGCTTCCCGTAAAAAAAAAGCACATCTCTCCTTCTACATGGAAGGAAGAATAACACTGCTTTATTCTGTTGGGAGGGAGACCCTCTTATTTCTTAAAATTAAGTCTTGTAGGGTCCTTGTGAACATTAAATCAAAAGAGGACATCAGCAATATGTTAAGAAGGGTGGCAGGTGCTGGGTGGCAAACAGAAGCTGGACCAGAAAGAACCCCACAGTAGGAGCTGGGAGGTGGGAGTTAGGCTTGGCTCTGCCACTGTGTCAGGACCTCAGTTTCCTCTTCTGAGAACAAGAAAGCCCAGCCTGATAATCTCTAAGTCCCCTTCAGCTTTAATGTTCTATGGCTTGAAGTAAGATGTACATGGATGCCGACTGAGGATTTAAACTCCGCTAGAGGAAATGAGATAAAGACACCATTTACAGCAAATTGCTCTGATACATAATGAATGCTGCTTCCTCTACAGTGTAACGGAAAAGTACTGCAGAGTCATCCAAATCATTTTACCTCGGCAACAGCCCTGCGCCAAGGAGCAGAGACTCTAATTGGATATTAATTTTTCTCTTGTTTTGATCCCAGGCTGAGGTGTAGCAATTAAAAAGACACAGACAGAAATAAGAGAAAGAGACTGAGGCAAAAAAGAGAGTAAACTCAGTTATTTGGTTGTAGCCTTGGCTGTTTCCCTTGAATTTTCCATTTCATGGTGTTAACTGGCTTCTTAGACAAGCCAAAACCTAAGACTTATTTCAACCTGCCCTGAACCCCAGTATGTAGCTGCCACAGGAAAGCAATCCCAGACCAAGAGGTGAATGTAGTTTGACAAGTGCCAATAGAAAAATGCTCATCAGAATCCTCTCTGGCTATAGTAAGGAAAATAATTTTTAAAAAATTAGATGGAGGACATTGCCCTGAGTTCAAAAAACAACAGCAAACCATCCATGTGCACATTTAAGGAGAGGACACGTGTAGTCAAGACAACTGGATAAATGATGAAAAATTCAACCTACTATCTAAATATCCATTCTAAACTCAAATGTCTAGATATTTGGGGACATATAGTTGTAGCACAAGTTTTTCCACTTTTCACTTGGGTGCTCTGGGAGAAACCACATTAATGGGACAGCACTTGGCAAATCTTACAGGTATTAGAGTTTTCAAATAAGCATTTTATGAAGTGAGAATCAATAGGTCTCACAGCTCTCCAGAGGAGCTGTATGTCATCATCAGCTAAATATCTATTGTTATTGTTTTCCCCACTGAGCATTTGGTAAAATACATTCAATTCTCTTGCAGTTATAATGCTATCATTGAATGGCAGACAGGGACCTCTGGGAGCTTACTGTCCAACCCATTGCCCCCAGGCAAGTTCACACTTAAGCTGTTTGCAAAAACAGTTATATCAAATCCTAACCTAAAAGATCCCTCAGTAAAGAGACACAAATTCTCAGAAATATCCCATGAAAGTACTGTATGGACTCTAGGGTCATTTGCATGGATAAATTTCTGGGTGAAAAGTGCTCTATATACTCTAGAGTTCCTTTATGGCCAAGGACACCCTAGACTTGCATTTCCAAAAATGTGTTCCCTGCATGTTAGTAGGTACCCAGCCCAAGAAGGTTTCTAATGACACATAGGTTTAGGAAACATTGGTTTAAGCAAAATCGAATACATTTCTTTTACTGCTGGAACTTTTCAGAATCTTTAAAGGGTTGATGTTTCCTTTTTAACACCATAGATTCCCTTTTACTTGCCACACAACTGACAAACTGAAGTGGTTCTAGCCACTAGCCTCCACCACCATTAACACCACCACTACATTCCCCACCCTACCCAGATATCCTACTCAGATTTCAGATCTCACATCAAACACCTCTTCTTCATGAAAGCCTTCCCTAACCCCTAGAGGAAAGGTTGACAAACTCCTTATTGCCCATGAGCCAAATGCAGTCCCCTGCCTGGTTTGTGTAGCCCACAAGCTAAGAATACTTTTTACATTTTTAAGTGGTTGAAAAATATCAGGTGAAGAATAATATTTTGTGACATATAAAAATTACATGAGATTCCAATTTCAGTATCCCTAAAATTGTCCTGGGACACAGCCATGCTCATTTGTTTACATGCTGTCTGTGACTGCTTTCAACTGCAACAGCAGAATTTCCTAGCTGGATTAAAGACCATTTGGCCTACAGAACCAAAAAGATTTACTGTCTGCTTCCTTACAGAAAAAAAGGTTCCAACCCCTACCCTCGACTATATGCTCTCATAGCACTTTTCATGTATGAAACTTTTATGAAAATTTCACATATAATTGTCTGATCACTTTATTAATAGCTATATCCTCATTAAATGGTGAGCTCCACAAGAGGGGAGAACATGACTGTTTTTTTCCACCCTTTTATCCACAGTGGTTAGCACAGAACCCAGCACATAGTAAATGTTAATTATGTGTTGATGAATGAATAAATAAATACATACTAAAATTGATATTCCACAAAACACATCTTGGGAAACACTATTCTAAGTACATATCCTCCAGCTGGTAGGCAGAGTAAAGAGACACAGACTTTGCTTGTAGGATATTTCAAGAAAATGATGTTACAGAAGGGGTCGAAATTAGCAAAACAAAGGCTTTTTTTTTTTTTTTTGTCTTGAGGCTGCTCCACCCTGAAGAATCTGAAAGAACTATATAGCAGCACTCATTAGAGACCTGAACGAGTGGAGTCCTTCAGAATCAAGTGAAGAAACATACCCAGAATCTCAAGGGGGTTGGAACTATCCAGGAAAGAGCTCAGCCCCTCAGGGGCAGCTGAAGAATAGAAAGTATGTAAGAAGAGAAGACAAAGGGGAGATGAGTGAGATGAGACCCCCAGACACCCTTATGAGGTACAATTTATAAGGACTAAAAGGAAGTCAATGAGAAAAAGAGATGTGTGTTTCCTCTGGACACCATAGGTATTTGTGATTGTCCAATAATGAAATTGTTCTATGCGGCAGTGGTCTGCATTGAAGCCTGTCTAGACATAGCAGTCCTAACGGAAGAGCTATGTAATTTCCTTCATGTTCTAGAAGCTGCACCCTGACTCCTTTCCTGTTTTGATCCAAATCACTGCTTTTCTCATCAGACACTAGTGATGAAGTTTAATGCATGGACTTAAGTATTACCAAGAGCTTAGAGACATGTGTCAGCAAGACGTTGTTTCCCTGAGTTTCAGACCAGCTGCATTCAATAGTTATCTGCTGGCCTGTCTCCCTGATTATAAATGAGAAGATGGGCCTTCCAAGGAAGTATGGAGTAAAACCACCAGTCCTATCCTGGTTTCAGAAGAATCAGGCTCTTCTCTATTTCCTCACTAACAAAGAACTTTTCTCTTCACTGATTCACTGTTGAACAAAACTGTAATGAATGACTACTATGTACCAGACACCACTGAGCAAAATCATCCCTGAGCTGGTCAAGCTCACAGTGTAATGAAGAAAGCAGACCATAACCAGATAATCACACAAATCAATTACTATTTCCAAACTCTGATGAGAACTATAAAGGCAACCTGACTGTGTGTAATAGGGCACATGACTTAATTGGGAGGTCAGATATGATATTAGAGCTGAGAGCTAAAGAAATCATTTCTCAAGGACCTGGCAAAAACAAAGTCTTGGGCATGAAACTCTGTGGGATTTTCACCTAGAAATCTTCAGTCATTGACATATTTCAAAGCGACTAAACTGGAAGTGAAGGCAAGCCCTGAAGTAGACTGGCAGCAATGCTCCACGTTGCTAACCCTGAGAACTGGGCTCTCTCACATGATGACCTGCCAGAATCGATTGGTAGAAACTGTCCCAGTCTTCTTACAAACTTACCTAGGATCATTATGGTCCCCATTTTATAGATGGAAAAGTCAAGAAAGAAAGAGAGAGGTCAGGTTTCAGTAAAGGTTGTAATGAAATTCTTCCTTCTGAAAAGATCACAGAGATGAGCTATTTGCTCTACAGCCATTTTAGCTGGACCTTGAATCTAGAGGAAATAGATTGGTGGATTAGTTACTTCATCATAAGGTATTAGCAAACAAAGAGGCATTCATTTGGCTTATCTGGAGCTCCCTCTGTGCACAAAGGTCTTCTCTAAGCATTAAGGGAGGAGAAAGTGTACATTTTAAGAGAGACCCCTTTCTTTAAAGTCAACAGAATAGGACAGAGGGGAAATTATAAGTAATCAGGGAGGACAGCACACCCCATTCCAATAAGTCACCAAGAACTAAGGAGTTTATGTGCTCGATGACAGACTGTGCCCTCTGAAAGACCAAAAGTAAGTGCAAGCTTTCAGGGAATTTAATCTATTTGAGAAAATACAGCACATACACACAGACACACGCACATACACACAGACATGCACACACACAGACACACACACACAGACACACACACACTGATCAATACAGCCACAGTGTGGATGAGACAGAAATCATAAATACCATAAGAGAGGACAGAAAGGTACTAGAGTAGTCAGAAAAGGCTCCATGATAGCAGTTAACTTATTGGGTATTTTGTGTGCATGGACCAATAACCACTAACCTTTACTAAGCACAAACTCACAGAGATAATGAGGGAGGGGCTGTCTGAAAGATGAAGAAACTAGGGCTTGAGAATTCAAGTAATTTGGCCTATGTTTCTCAGCAAGTGTGTGGCAGAGCTCAGAGTAGCTGAGATCCATTCTTAACCCATTAAAGACCCTCCATATCTGTAAAACTGAGTCAAAGAGACTAGTGTGCATGGTTTCCATACCTCTCAAGACAGCAAGCCTTCTTCATCTCAAGTATCACTGTAACTGTTATCAATAAAGATATTTTTCAGGGCAAAGCTTGGATTCAGTCTGAACTGATACCATGGCTTATGCCTTTAACTTTCATGTTATTCTGTCTTTGCAAAGAGCAGAGAAAACAGTTAATACTTCGAGAGGTATTCGAGAGAACAAAGGGAAGACATTCTCTTATGTATTCATTCATTCAACAGATATTCTGTGTCTGGAACTGTTCTCAGTGCTGCAGACACACATATGAACAAGTCTACGGTAGCTCATTTTCTTACAGAGCTTACATTCCGCTGAGGGAGATAGAAAACAAATATAAATAAATATGTATCTAAATTACACAAATAAATGACACCCCAGTGCATGATACATGCTAGATGATGAATAAAGCTGGATAAGGGAATGACAAATGTCAGGGGTAGGGGCATGATCACGCCATTTTAAATAGTGTAGAAATTTAAGTAAAATATAGACAGAAAGCCTCACTAATAAGAGGGGACACCTGCATAGTGTACTAAAGGAAATAATGAAGTCATGTGGATATCCAGAGGTCACTCCAGGCAGAAGCATTGTCATCTATGGTATTTTAATCCCATTATTCACTTTACTGGAAATCTAAGAATGATCTTTCTCCATCCCTTGAAACTGGGAGAGGTCTTTGGTTGAATGTCCTGGGATGTTCCTTTTGAAGAGATGCATGTCTTTGTGACTCTGGGATAATTGGGTTGTCACTATTCTTTAGACTTGCCAGGAGGAATTCCTTATATGCTCCAGATCTCCAAGGCAGCCTTCAAAATTCTTTTTGCATTCTTCCCCACAGTCACTTCAGTGCATTTTGGGGGTTCTTCTACATGACCTCCTTATAGAGCATTTTTGTGGCTCAGGGATCCCTTTGAGAAGCTTTTAGAAACTATAGACTCTCTCCCCACACCTCCAAAAACATCATGTGACCTAGAAATTATGCATAATGCTACAGAAGGTAATTCTCTTAAACCTACCCATGGATGCCTCCCAGGGTCTATGGACTTTACGTTAAGAACCTCTATTACAGAACTTCTTTTGAGGGTCACTCAGCTACTCTTACTCTCAGAAAGAAAGCCCTGTGCTATCTGCAAAGTCCTCATCATTTATTAAAATGTCTTATGCCACAGGGAATTCCAGGTGGCATAGGGACAAAGCAAAATAAATGCTAGCTGACATTCCTTACAGTCACATACTCAGACACCAGGCAACTCAGGAACCATCACAGACTAGAACTAAGAGTCCAGAGGTGGTGACCAGGTTAGGACAGTGGCTTTCATGGTGCAACTCGCTGTCCAGGACAAACTTTTGTTACTGAAATTGTGACTGCTTGTGCTATTTATGCTTCTGCCTTCTCCATAAAATGGAATTACTTGAGGACAGGGGCTGTGCTTTGTTTATCCTTATATCCCAAGTGCCAGCAGATTAAAAGTCACCTCGAATTTGTGAAACACAAAAGGGAACAATTATAGGTTCACATGGCCAATCCAAAGAAATTTATGAGTAGGGATGGACTTAGGAACTATCAGAATCAGGGACTTTAAGATTTCCTTCTTTCTTCATCTCTCTCTCTTTACACATGTGCACGTGTGCGTGCACACACACACACACACACACACACACATCTTTGGGGAGGGGTGTTCCTAATTTTTGACTTTTCTTTCTTAGGTCACCTGTCCCTGTGAGGTAAAAATATGGCCACAGACAGCTCTGGGCTTATATCTTAACAACTTTATATCTAGAGGGAAAAAAGGAGCTTTGCTTCCAGCTCCTGCCTGAAAAATGCAAGGAAAGGATTTTTTTTTTTTAAACCAGTCTAAGTCACATGTCCATTTGCAGCCCAAGCTCTGCAGCCAGGGAGACGTGAGATGGAGTAATATGGTTGGCCAGTTCTCCTAAAACATTTGATGGGAAAACGGAGGAGATTCTTCCTTAAGGTAGGGATACTGTTACTAGAAGAAGGAGGATAATGGATGGATGCTGAACAGATAAAAGCAATAGCTTTTGCAAATAAAAACAATATTAATAAAACCTAATTATTTCCCACCACGTGCTAGATATTGTGCTTAAGTGTGTTCCGTGAATTACCTCATTCATCATTCTGCAAGTAGTTGCTGACCAGGTAGCATGAGGCCAGATTATGAACAATCTTGAAATCTAGGCAAAGGAATTCAGTAACATATGGTAAGAAGTAGAGAGCCAATAAGGATTTTGAAGGAGAGAGTTACATAACAAAAACAGCATATACGGTTGTTGATGCAGTAGTTTTCCATCTCTGTCACCAGCTCCCAGTGGATTGAACAGGTGTTCAGGAGTCAGTGTGCAAAGCCCTGAGTCTTTAAACTCTGGATGGGATCTGAGAGTTTTCTTACCAAACACCTTACTTTATGCCCAAGTTCCCTATGAAGAGTCTTCATTTTCCTGGCCATTAATCCCTAGCAAGGAAAGGGATGAATGGTAGTGTTGAACTGAGCAGTATTTGGAAAAACATCACCTGTTAATTCCAGGGCTCAGCTACCAGCTCAGGGGAGAGACAAACATTTCCTCTGGCAGATAACTGCAAGCTTCAAAATAAATGTGAAAGCAGTGAGAACATTCTGTTATTTTCCCTCTTAACAAGGCTTGATGAAAGCAGTCTCCACAGAGACTGCCTAATTGGGCAGAGACCTCATCTCTGAGCAGCACTGGCAGAAGGAACCAAGGGCCAGGTAGTTCCTTTTGTCTGAAGGCTACCCTTTTTTCCAAAGCCAGGGGAGCTGTTTCACCTGCAGTGCCCCCCCACCACCACACACACACCTGCAGGGTCCTTCAGGGCACACCCATCAAATGGCTGTTCTGAATGTATTATGAACAACTGGCTCCCTACTTTATTTCACTGCACAAACTCTTTGGTTTTCTAGTTATCCTGCAGGGGAGTGCACTGCTTACTTACTACTCCTGAAAATACGCCAGGTTTGCTTCCTGCTAATAAAATGCCCTGAGAAACCAGTATCAGTACCTGTAGCCCATCTGGGCTTATGTGAGGGAGGCTCAGAGGCCAGCTGCATAGTCTGCACCCCAGGAGCACTTTTGCAGATGGGGGACTGAGGACTATAGAGCCAAATGAACTGTCCTCAGTTCTGGATTCAACCTCAGCCAGGCAACTCACCACCCTCCATTCCCCATAGCAACAAACCCCTCTGCTGCCCTCCTCACTGCCTTGAGATAACTCAGGTCCTCCTGAGGCAGCAGGTAGATGGGCCCCAGGCTGAGCAGCTGGAATCTGTCCCCTATGGACAGATACTCCAAGATAAAGATAATGGCAGGGGCAGAGAGGAGCTGAGTCCTGCTTGGATAAAAGATAAAGAGACCACGTATTTCTCATTCTTGAGGTCAAGGAGACCTCCCTGACTACATATGTGCAGAAAGTCTTCTTGATGGTCAAAAGGAGGGGGCACCACCCCATAACAAGTGTTGTCAACCTTCCCCTAGGCCTCTGCGCTGGAATCCATCTTGGCTAAATGATGCGCATGCATATCAGGGAGTGCCCTAGGACAGGTCAGGCGTGGAAAAAGAAGTGAGGTTATTGGCCAAAGGTAAACAAAGACCTGGAAGAACTGCCCAATATAAGTGATCTGATCACCTCTCTGGTGTGCTCATTAGGTAGGATGCCCACACCCTTTCTCTCTGGGTGTATATCTCTGCCTTGCTTCGGCCTTAACTAAATAAGTTGTTTCTCTGTGTGCTCTCCCACAGGTTTTGCTGTGTCTGATAATAAACTTTGTACCTGTTTTTACAGTTTTTGCCTCCTTGAAACATTCTTGCTTTCAAACGGGTCAAGAGCCAGGGGAACATTGCTTCTAGCCTCTAACCCTTGCTGGTCTAGTGCCTAGGAGTCCTGGTTTTCATCCAGGCTACCGAGGTCCAATGCCTGGGCAGGGAAATAAGATCTTGCTTCTAGCCACTACTTACTGCTGTCTCCACAAGATCACTCCCAAACCTGACCGGCCACTACATCAACCAGGGACTTGACCAGAGGAATAAAGGGGATAATAATAATGATGATGACAATAATGCTGATGTATGTATGGGACATTTTTTGTGCCAGGTGCTTTACATAGATTATCTAATTTTATGCCGACAATAACACTATGATTTTCCCTATTTTAGAGATGAGGACCTGAGGCTTAGAGAGGTTAGGAAACTTTACCTAAAGCTAACATAGCTAGGGACTTCCCTGGCACAGTGGTTAAGACACTGCACTCCCAATGCAGGGGACCTGGGTTCGATCCCTGGTCAGGGAACTAGATCCCACATGCATGCTGCAACTAAGAGTTCGAGTGCCACAACTAAGGAGCCCATGTGCTGCAACTAAGGAGCTGGTGAGCTGCAACTAAGGAGCCCACCTGCTGCAACTAAGACCCGGCACAACCAAATAAATAAATAAATATTAAAAGTAAAAAAAAGAGTTGGGGCTTCCCTGGTGGCGCAGCGGTTGAGAGTCCGCCTGCCGATGCAGGGGACACGGGTTCATGCCCCGGTCCGAGAAGATCTCACATGCCACGGAGCGGCTGGGCCCGTGAGCCATGGCTGCTGAGCCTGCGCGTCCGGAGCCTGTGCTCTGCAATGGGAGGGGCCACAACGGTGAGAGGCCCGCGTACTGCAAAAAAAAAAAAAAAAAAAATTGTTTTAAAAAGTTCACGTAGCTAATAAGGAGAAGAGCTACTGCCTCTCTGATGGGTGCGCGGGTAGTACGCTCTCTCAACCCCTCCACTGCACTGCTGCCCAGGGAGGGAAATTCGTCATCAGGGGGGCTCCACTGTTCTTTCCATCGGTTGATCACTGTTTCCTGAGAGACATCGTGATGCAAGCACTGTGCTGAAACAACATTTTTCATGCTCCCTGCTGTTCAAAAACTTCTAATCCAGCTAGGAGACCAGATGTACACACTTGAAAATTTAATAAAAATACACCAAATCGCAATATAGAAGAGGTCATCAAACAGTAGAACAGGCGTGAGTTCTTACCTTGGGATTCGTATGAACACAAGGACAAACTTCCTCATTTGTTCCATGAACATATCAACCCAGTCAGGATGGACATACTTGAATACCCAGGGTGAGGAGGCAGGAGTCCTTTATATATTATGCCTATGCCCTTTTGTCCACAGAACTGGATTCTAGGCAACTGAAATGTGGTGCTACGGGAAATTCATAAGCCTAGGAGTCAAGGCAGCTGGCTCTCCCATGAATGAACTCTGGGGATTGAACCCCAGTTTCCTTCTCTATAAAATGCAGGCCTTGGGGTCTGCTTTAGTCTAGGTTCTACCAAAGAAACAGAACCCATAGGAGATAGTATTAAGAGATCCATTGCAAGGAGTTGATTTATAACAACGTGGGGGCTGGCTAGCAAGTCTGAACTCTATAGGGAAGGCCATCAGGAAAGGCAAGCTGGAACTCTCAGGCACAGGCTGAAGCTGCAGCCCATGGGAGGAATTTCTTCCTCCAGGAAATCTCAGCTTTGCCCTTAAGGCCTTTCAACTGATTGAATCAAGCCCACACAAATTATTTCAAGCTAACTGATTATGAACATTAATCATATCTACAAAATACCTTCACAGCAACCCCTAGGTTGGTGTTTGCTTGAGTAACTGGGGACTGTAGCCTTGCCAAGTTGACACATAAAACTGACCATCACAGACTGCACTGTCTCTGTTTCTTTGCAGCTTTCCCAAGGTGCAGATCTAATAGTAACTATCCTGAGTAACAATGTATCATTTTAAGGCCTATATCCAGGCACAGATATACCAAAAGAAGCTCCTCTGAGTTGTTGGCTCAGAGGTTACTAGGTTACAAGAACGCTGGTCTAAAAGGCAAGATGCAAAGATGTGGATCTGGCTACAGCCAGGGCCTCCCTCACTGCCAATCAAGAAAGATTGAGAGGAAACGTGGCTAAACTGGAGCTTTTCTTCCAAAACGCCACTGGCGAACTGTCTGCCTACCATGACTAAACACTAAGCAAGTTTTTTGTTGTTTTTTTTGTGTGTGGTACACGGGCCTCTCACTGTTGTGGCCTCTCCCACTGCGGAGCACAAGCTCTGGACGTGCAGGCTCAGCGGCCATGGCTCACGGGCCCAGCCGCTCCAGGGCATGTGGGATCTTCCCGGACCGGGGCATGAACCCGTGTCCCCTACATTGGCAGGCAGACTCTCAACCACTGCGTCATCAGGAAAGCCCTAAGCAAGTACTTTTAATGAGCCAGTCATTTGCTTGAGAAAATCTGGGGGAAAAAAATAATATTAGTGCAGAGACCATTGTGATTCATGGCATTTATCCATGACTTAGAATCACAGAATTTCAAGCTAGAAAGGATCTTAGAGGTAACCTTGTCCTACCCACTCGTGTTACAGATGATGGGACTGAGAAGCAGAGAGATTCATGAATTGCAATGTCAAGAAGCCACTGAGTGTCAGAGCCAGAACAAAGGGTCCTAATGCCCAGCCAAAGCTCTTTCCACAACATCTCCCTCCAGCAAGCCAAGGAAATGTACACAGACCTAAAACGCAAGCCTTCTGTGTCCTCACCAAAGCCTGCTGTGGAGCTCTTTACCGCTGGCATTTACTCTGACAGATATCAGTAACTACAAAAGGGTACACTGTTAACACAAGATGACAAATTCCAAAATTGGCTTGTTTTTATAACTGTCACTTTTTAAGAGGTGAACGACCTTTCTCTGGTTCTTTAAAAACCTCTGGATTTCAGCCAGCTCAACATCCTCACACTTGCTCCCACAATCACTAGTTATGAAAATGTCACTATTCTATTTTGAAGAGGCTAGAGCAGTTATGCTTCTTTTGTAATAACTATGTTTTCTGAAACAGGGGGGAAAAGTCATGAAAACCAGAGTTAGAAAACCTTGCATGGATCAAACATGTTGTCATTGTGCACCAGGGGAAAATAAAACAGAAAATACAATGCCAAACCTTATGTCAAAGATGGCATCCCCCTAGCTCTGTGGCTTTACTTTGATCCAGGACTGAGAGAAATATCTTGTTACCCATTTTCAAATAGTGCATCCAACAGCACTTCACCTGATGAACCACCTAATCTAAGGGACAGAAACAGTTTCCCCTATCCAACACCTAGCTCCAAATTCTCTTCCCTGAACCCTATTAGTTAGGAATCTTTGGTAGCAAGAAACAGAAGTCTGTGGTGAGATTAAGCAAACAAGGATCAGCTCGGTGCTTTGTGACCACCTAGAGGGGTGGGATAAGGAGGGTGGGAGGGGGGGAGATGCAAGAGGGAAGAGATATGGGGACATATGTTTATGTATAACTGATTCACTTTGTTATAAAGCAGAAACTAACACACCATTGTAAAGCAATTATACTCTAATAAAGATGTTAAAAAAAAAAAAAAGAATCTCTCTCCAGAAATTTGGAACTGAAATCAAGAGAGAGTTGCAACTTTATTATGTGAACTTGAAGGTGGAAAGGCAGCCATGTTTGCCATGTGACTGATGAGATAAGAAAGCCAGTCTGAAGAGAGATGATGCAGTGCCTGAGCAGAATGAAGGTAGGTTGGAGTTTTGATGGATGAACTTGATCCTCAGGTTTTCCTGGGTTCAGCCTCCCCCTTGGCCAGTCTGATATACTTAAAAATGGTACGAAGGGACTTCCCTAGTGGCACAGTGCTTAAGAATCTGCCTGCCATTGCAGGGGACATGGGTTTGAGCCCTGATCTGGGAAGATCCCACATCCGCGGAACAACTAAGCCCGTGCGTCACAACTCCTGTGCCTGTGCTCTAGAGCCCATGAGCCACAACTACTGAGCCTGCACGCCTAGATCCTGTGCTCTTCAATAAGAGAAGCCACTGCAATGAGAAGCCCGGGCACCACAGAGAAGAGTCGCCCTCACTCGCCGTAACTAGAGACAGCGCGTGCGTAGCAACGAAGACCCAAAGCAGGCAAAAAAAAAAAAAGAAAATGGTAAGAAGGAGTTTGAGATAGAAGTCCTTAACTTCAGTATTGTTCCTCATCTTCCTCATTCTAACCATAAGACTTTGTGATGACTCCATGCCTGGAAATGCTGTGTTGGGTGAACAATTTAAAGAATTCTATTTATATTAGTCCAAAACATAATGGCATGTAACTGCCTAAGAGGAAAAGAAAAGTGTTGGATGCAAATGTAGAGTATTTAAATTGGGGACTGAGATAGTGTCTTGAGAGACCTGTTGCCTGTAAAATGAAGTAAACATCCGTTGTGGAGAGGAGAGTTTCTCAGCTGGCCAGTAGTCAGTGGGTTGCAGATGTGGTACATATAGAGCCCTTCAGTCCCTGGGGGACGCCCTTTTTGGCTAGGGGCAGCCTAGTCTTTTCCCAATTCACCATACAAATAATTAACTTTTTTTTCAAAATGTCTGTTATGATATGAAGAATGTTAGGGAGCTCTGACCCAGAGTAAACGTTAATATTTATTGAGTGTTTACTGTGGGCTTTGCATTCTTTATCTTTTTTTTTTCTTTTTCTTACATCTTTATTGGAGTATAAATGCTTTACAATGGTGTGTTAGTTTCTGCTTTATAACAAAGTGAATCAGTTATACATATACATATGTTCCCATATCTCTTCCCTCTTGCGTCTCCCTCCCTCCCACCCTCCCTATCCCACCCCTCTAGGTGGTCACAAACCACCGAGCTGATCGCCCTGTGCTATGCAGCTGCTTCCCACTAGCTATCTATTTTACATTTGGTAGTGTATATATGTCCATGTCACTCTCTCACTTTGTCCCAGCTTACCGTTCCCCCTCCCCATATCCTCAAGTCCATTCTCTAGTAGGTCTGCATCTTTATTCCCATCTTGCCCCTAGGTTCTTCTGACCTTTTTTTTTTCTTTTTTCTTTCTTTTTTTTTTAGATTCCATATATATGTGTTAGCATATGGTATTTGTGTTTTCTCTTTCTGACTTACTTCACTCTGTATGACAGTCTCTTGGTCCATCCACCTCACTACAAATAACTGAGTTTCATTTCTTTTAATGGCTGAGTAATATTCCATTGTATATATTTGCCATATCTTCTTTATCCATTCATCTGTTAATGGACACTTAGGCTGCTTCCATGTCCTGGCTATTGTAAAAAGAGCTGCAATGAACATTTTGGTACATGCCTCTTTTGAATTATGGTTTTCTCAGGGTATATGTCCAGCAGTGGGATTGCTGGGTCATATGGTAGTTCTATTTTTAGTTTTTTTAAGAAAACTCCATACTGTTCTCCATAGTGGCTGTATCAATTTACACACCCACCAACAGTGCAAGAGGGTTCCCTTTTCTCCACACCCTCTCCAGCATTTATTGTTTGTAGATATTTTGATGATGGACATTCTGACTGGTGTGAGATGATATCTCATTGTAGTTTTGATTTGCATTTCTCTAATGATTAATTATGTTGAGCATTCTTTCATGTGTTTGTTGGCAATCTGTATATCTTCTTTGGAGAAATGTCTATTTAGGTCTTCTGCCCATTTTTGGATTGGGATGAACATCTCAATAGATGCAGAGGAAGCTTTCAACAAAATTCAACACCCATTTGTGATAAAAAAAACCCTCCAGAAAAACAAACAAAGAAACAAACAAAACTCCAGAAAGTAGGCATAGAGGGAAATTTCCTCAACATAATAAAAGCCATATATGACAAACCCACAGCCAACATCGTTCTCAATGGTGAAAAACTGAAACTATGTCCACTAAGATCAGGAACAAGACACCGTTGCCCACTCTCACCACTATTATTCAGCATAGTTTTGGAAGTTTTAGCCATAGCCATCAGAGAAGAAAAAGAAATAAAAGGAATCCAAATTGGAAGAGAAGAAGTAAAGCTGTCACTGTTTGCAGATGATATGATACTACACATAGAGAATCCCAAAGATGCTACCAGAAAACTACTAGTACTAATCAATGAATTTGGTAAAGTAGCAGGATACAAAATTAATGCAGAGAAATCTCTGGTATTCCTATACACGTATGATGAAAAATCTGAAAGTGAAATTAAGAAAACACCCCCATATACCATTGCAACAAAAAGAATAAAATACCTAGGAATAAACCTACCTAAGGAGACAAAAGACCTGTATGCAGAAAATTATAAGACACTGATGAAAGAAATTAAAGATGATACAAATAGATGGAGAGATATACCATGTTCTTGGATTGGAAGAATCAACATTGTGAAAATGACTCTACTACCCAAAGCAATCTACAGATTCAGTGCAATCCCTATCAAACTACCAATGGCATTTTTCACAGAACGAGAACAAAAAATTTCACAATTTGTATGGAAACACAAAAGACCCCGAATAGCCAAAGCAATCTTCAGAACGAAAAACGGAGCTGGAGGAATCAGGCTCCCTGACTGCAGACTATACTACAAAGCTACAGTAATCAAGACAGTATGGTACTGGCACAAAAACAGAAATATAGATCAGTGGAACAGGATAGAAAGCCCAGAGATAAACCCATGCACATATGGTCACCTTATCTTTGATAAAGGAGGCAAGAATATACAATGGAGAAAAGACAGCCTCTTCAATAAGTGGTGCTGGGAAAACTGGACAGCTACATGGAAAAGAATGAAATTAGAACACTCCCTAACACCATACATAAAAATAAACTCAAAATGCATTATAGACCTAAATGTAAGGCCAGACACCATCAAACTCTTAGAGGAAAATATAGGCAGAACACTCTATGACATAAATCACAGCAAGATCCTTTTTGACCCACCTCCTAGAGAAATGGAAATAAAAACAAAAATAAACAAATGGGACCTAATGAAACTTAAAAGGTTTTGCACAGCAAAGGAAACCCTAAACAAGATGAAAAGACAACCCTCAGAATGGGAGAAAATATTTGCAAATAAAGCAACTGACAAAGGATTAATCTCCAAAACGTACAAGCAACTCATGCAGCCCAATATCAAAAAAACAAACAACCCAGTCCAAAAATGGAGAGAGATTCTGATTGAACCAGCTGGACTCAGTTGCCCACCTGGTGTAACCAGCATACAAGGGAGCAGGCAAGTTCAATACAGCTTGGCAGCCAGGCCCATTCCCAGGACACAGTGCAGACTTTTGGGGAAAAGATCAGTTCACAGAGAAAGAGAAGGTCACACATGCAATGGCCAAGTCCATTACTTTGTCCATTATGTTGACCATCCTGTCATCAGACCTGAAATTCCCACCACAAGTCATTCCTTTAATACTCTAAAGTTCCTTGTTAAAAGTATATTGTTTTTTTCTAGCAGCATAATATTCTAAGTTATTTTCAGTCATTCTTGACATGGAATAGAAATGTTTTGTCCAAGGTGGGGGGCCTGAATGTTTATGGAGTCAAAGGCAATGTATAGGGAGCAGTTCTCAAGTGCAGGGCCTCCTGGGAAGTTGGGAAGCTCTCTGGACACATGTAGGGAAGCTGGGAGGTAGAAAATAAAAAGAAGAAGGAGAGAGGTGACAATGAGAAAGGAACTATAAAAATGATCATGTAAACCTCTCTGATAAATTTGTCCACACCAGGGCTGTTCAAGGGCCATTGGACTAAAAGGTGTTTTAAAACCAGCATTCACTAGGGACCCCAGTTCTCTTCAAAAAACTGGCTGAAGTGACAAGTCATAGATCGGTAGAGGGTAAAATTGTTCTCTCCTGAACGATGGTGAATTTAGCTACAGGATCATAATTTCCAAATGAAAAACTAGAACACATAGTCTGACAAAGAATTTTTGTGCCATTTGAGCATGAACGACACCGTCTGAAGTATGTACTTTGGACACAAATATTCCAAATGCTCAAATATTATAAGTTACTAGGTACTTCAATGGTACATGGGAAAATAAACAAATTTGATATATGCAGAAGATAGAGTCAGTTTAAGAGCTGGGAAGGAAATATTGAATCTGTTCCCAGTTTCAAGGAACAATATAACAAACAGCAATACATTAGGCCAGAAAAATTTTTCAAGGGACTGATTGAGGTTATGGTCTATGGAACTGGAATTCACCTCACACTGTTAGTCAATGAGCCAATATTAATTAAGAGGTTATAGAGTGTTTTCCCGTGGGTTTTTCTTTCCACTGCAATCAGACAATATTAATTTGACTTATGATGAATTAAATGAGTTGCTTTCAAGGTCTCCTTAATTTCTAACATCTTCCAACACTATATGAAGCAAGATCCATCTCCCAACAACCCTCTTCAAAAAAAAAACCCACAAAAACTGTCATTTCACACCCACCCCCTTGAAAAACACTCATTTAACCTTTGCATTGAACTCGTGGTACTCACTTTATCAGTTAAGATTTGGATGCAAGTAACATAAAATAATTTCATTTTATTTAAGGTGGAAACAAGAAGGTAATAAGAGGCCACTGTGCTGTCTCCAAGAAGCCAATGACAGGTGCTTCAGTCCACTACTACAAACCAGAGAGCTGAAGGGAATTAAACGTCTCTCACTTTGTCTTGCATCATTCTTCTCTTTCTGCAAATAGATTTTCCCTACAACAGGTAGAAGATGGCCACTCCACAGCTCTTATGGTTACACTCAAAAGATCTGCTCATATTGAACTAAAATATTTTAGTCTTACTTCCAAATTTCTAGGAGAGGGAACCTGATTAACCTGTCTTGACCCAACTCTGGTTCAGTCACCTGTGGCCATCTCCCAAATTTTTCCTACCTCTACAGCAATCTTATCTCCTGTTTATATTTTGGTTTGTAACTTCCTCTGATCTCCTTTTTCCACCTAGCTGACCACTCTACTTTCTATCTTTCAGAAATATCTCACAGGTGTCTGTTCCACTGGTGGCATTCTTCTTTGTTATCCATTGTTCTTATGGAAGTATCCCCTTTATATCAATTCAAAGAATTCTGTTAAGAGAAAGTGAATTTGGGTAACCTGCCTGCCATCTTAACACAATCACCCTATTTTCCCTAGCTATTTCTTCTTCCCCTTCTTTGTAATCCTTCTTTTAATCTAACACTATATCAAAGCATAACTTCAAGCATGTCACTTCCCAGATCAAGTCTTCAAAGACTTCCAACGGCTGAGAGTACAAATTCCTTATCCTAATGTTTAAGACCATTCATGATTTGACCCAAATGACTCTTACTGGAAAACTGACCATTTGCCTTATTGAATCTAACTCTCCCTTCTAGACAAAGTCCTCATTTGCTACTCTTCCCCAGGTAGCCACCACATTCAAGCTTTTCTGCTTCTATAACTTTGCTTGTCTCCTCTCTGCCTTATTGCTCATGCTAATTCTAAGCCCAATGATCATAATCCTACTGACTATAACATTCTGGGAAAAAACTGACATCCTTTTGAAGCCTTCTTACCCACTCAGGTCAATGTCATATCTCCTTTCTGATAAACCCATATAGCTCTGAACAAATCTTTCTTTTGACATTTATCTCCTCATATCTTTTCTTTTGGTGGCTGATTAACACATTATCTCTCTCATTAAATTGTAAGCAAATGATAGGGAATTTCTTATTCATCTTTTGCATCCCCTATAGCACTTACACATTATATTGTACATGGTGTATACCCAAATAGAATTCAAGAAAGATGGAAGAAGGAAATTAAGCCTTTGTTTAGACTTAATCCCTTCCTTTCTTACATTCTGTCATTACTTCTACTATATTGCATTACCAAATACCTTTATTAAAAGCTGTACTTCACTAAGCTTCTTTTACATATTTGGAATCCTTCTTTTAACCTTGATAAAACCAAGATCCAGGTGTTTGACTCCTAGAATAGTTGCCTATCCAAAGAAGCATAATTCAGCAACCAAAAATAATTTCAACCTCAAATCCTTGATTGCATTTCTCATAAAGCACAAAAGGGACTCAAATATGTAGTCCACAGAACCATAAAAAATATTAAAATTCCTTTGCAGCTACTCCACAGCATCTCTGCTATAATCTCCACATCCTCTTCAAGCTCTTTCACTGCTCAGTTCAATACTGCTTTGCTTCCCTGATCTTCCTCTATGCTGAGCCAGAGGTGGGTCAAGAGGGGTTAATCAGATTCCCTCTCCTAGAAATATGGAAGACCAAGATATACTAGTTCAATATGAGCAGATCTTTTGAATGTAAACACATTCCACCTGTCACAGGAGAAGGCTATTTGACAAAAGAGAACTCTCCTCCAGTAAGAAAGAACACTTCTTCAGAAGGTGAGAAAGAAGTGAGCAGGGGAGGGGCTTCCCTGGTGGCGCAGTGGTTGAGAGTCCGCTTGCTGATGCAGGGGACACGGGTTCATGCCCCGGTCCGGGAGGATCCCACATGCCGCGGAGCGGCTGGGCCCGTGAGCCATGGCCGCTGGGCCTGCGTGTCCGGAGCCTGTGCTCTGCAGCGGGAGAGGCCACAACAGTGAGAGGCCCGCGTACAGAAAAAAAAAAGAAGTGAGCAGGGGAATGGGTTGACCATTACAAAATTCTCCTAGCCAAGGTAGCATGAAATGTTATAACAGCATAAATCTAACATTTAAATAAGACAGCTATCTAAAAGTCTCCATTATACATCCTCTTCATCTTTTACCTTTTAGGAAGAACTTTAAAATACATAAATAAGTAGAGAATATCAAAACATGTAAACAAGCACCTAATTTCACAGCTCATAGGTGTTTCAATGCAGGCTGATGGAGATAGGAAAAGCACCTTAAAAGAGACAGAAATGCTGATGGGTTTTAAATATTTTAAAATTTTTATATAAATTAAAAGACCAGGAAACATTTCAAGTGACTTCAGTTGGCTCACCTGAAAATTTCTCCACAGGAAAGCCTGGCTTTTGTTTTTGAGTATCCCAGAGTGTCTGACTGCCTTTGTCCAGAAGCTCTGGCATTACAGACAAAAACCTGAGATGCTATGATAAATGGAAGGGGACTGAGACAGCCCCATTCCTCCTATCCCCATGCCAGCCCTCCTCTTCCACTGTGGACTCTTCACTGCAAGAAGTCAGCCTCTCAGTCCTTGTCTGCCCTTACACAATTGACCTTTTTCAGCTCATCCAGTTGTCTAATGCACATGCTTTTTGTTTTTTTGTTTTTTTGCCGTATGCGGGCCTCTCACTGTTGTGGCCTCTCCCGTTGCAGAGCACAGGTTCTGGACGCACAGGCTCAGTGGCCATGGCTCACAGGCCCAGCCGTTCTGTGGCATGTGGGATCCTCCCAGACTGGGGCACGAACCCGTGTCCCCTGCCTCGGCAGGCGGACTCTCAACCACTGTGCCACCAGGGAAGCCCTTTGTTTTTATTTTCATTTGAATTATTCCCCCTAAATCCTTTTCATTCTGACACTTTTTTACTTTTAGCATGTTAGTTATTTCCTGTGCTTAATTTTTAATCTCATCTACTTTGGTGCTTTTAACTATGCATCCTATCCCCTATATCTTAATCTTTTATCTCTTTACTTTCATGACTTTAACCTTTAATCTCATTGGTCTATAGCCTTTTCTCATTTATTTTAAATCTCATCCACTTTATCTTTTTATTTTCTTTTTAATGTTTAACCTTTCATCTTTATTTGGAGTTTCATTCTTTTTTATTTTTAACTTTTATTTCCTCTATCTTAATTTTCTTTTTTCTCTGAACTTACTCTCAATTTTTAAATTATGTCTTCTAAATATCTACACTTCTTCATAAAATAATAAAATTTCCCTTTTCTTCCTCTTCTACCTTTCTATATTTTAAATTTTTATTTTCACAATGACTCATAAGAGGTAAAGCCAAAGTGCTGTTGTCACACACAGGGAAGATCAGAGACTTTCTACTTACTCTTCAACTTCAGATACCCCTCCCAACTTGCTCCCCACCCCTATTCCCACCCCGTGGATCCCCTAGTCCTATCTACAATGAGTCTCATAAAATCTCACCTGGAGAAATAGAAAAAACTATGAGGTAACACTTCTTAGGGCTCCAATTTCTACCCAGTCAGTTCACTTAACTGTCCAGAACTCTGTAGATTCTTGTCCCTTAATCTATCTGGGTTATATATGAGACTCTGTAATTATTGCTGTTGTTGTTTGGTGAGGGTAGGGCAGGGACATTTGTTTTTCTTTTTTTTTAATTCATGGAGATGTACAGAGAGTTAAAATAGAGATATACACAGAAAATGATGGGCAGAAAGGGTGAACGGGGCAAGAAACTAGGAGAGGGTAAAAAAGCTTTATTAGATTTAGGGCAAAACATGTCAAGAGTATGCCATACATGAGTAGATAATGGTAAGCGAGAACCTCCCTTGGAAGAACACACAGTGCAATCCCCTGAACTGCTTCAGTGAAGCCCAGGGCCTCCAAGCTGTGAAGCCTCCTGACCAACCAATAAACTCAGGATAAGACCCACTGGGAGGACTGGCCAGAGGCTAGCCTCAAATGAGTTATCCCCATGTTGGCCCATCTCTTATCTTAGCAAGGGCATCCAACGCGCCTCTCAGTGCACCTCCCAGGCTTCCACTTCTTCACTATGCTTATTAAGAAAAAGTTGGTCTTAGTTGACATTTTCACAAATAGGGATATTTTGTAGAAAGGGACTGTTGTTAATTTGCTAGGACGTGTATTGGGAAAACAGGTCACCCAGAATATCAAAATCTATCAGAAAAGTGAGGCCCAATTCCTCTCAGATCATGGGACTAGTGTCTTCCTCTAGAGCAAATGTTGGGGCATAAGGATATGTCTGCCATTGGACTTCACGGATCTTTTCTCTGTTTCCTCAAGGAAGAACAGGATGCAATTCTAGAAATGATTTAACTCAATATTTAAGTCTTAATATTAATGGCAATATTCTTGATTTCATGTATTTCTTTTCTATCAGAATTCTTGCCTTATACCCACCACTGAAGGGGAATTTTCCCATCGACGGGCCCTACCTTACTAATGCACAACCTGATTGATTATAATTTCTAACCTGCCTCATGCATTCACAGCCCCAGCCCTTTCCTGAGAAACTGGATCCTCTGACCACACTTGCCAACTGCTTGACGCCATTCTCCATAGTCCTTGAAAATGCTTGATTAGCTGCTTCCTTAGTAAAAAGTCTCAGTTCAGAAAACCAATAGACAACCTATTTCCAGAACCTGTTTAGGTATATTCTGCCTTGGCCAAGATGATCTTGGCTTGCCAGAGAAGCAATTTTCAGAGGTAGCATTCAGCACATGCAAAAGATGTATTTCCTTACATCTGGAGTATATTCTATAATAACTAAAATTCACTTCCTGATCTATTGGAATTGCAAGAAGAGAAACACTGATGTGTTGACATTCTAGATGTTTTAATACTATTCCTCAGGACTTCCCTGGTGGTCCAGGGGTTAAGACACTGTGCTTCCAATGCAGGAGGCGTGGGTCTGATCCCTGGCCAGGGAACTAAGATCCCATGTACTGCATTTCCAAACAAACAAACAAATACTATTTCCCTACAAAATATCTGGATTTCAAAACATTTATCTCCCCCATTTACTGCTTTGCAAGTTTTATCTTTCCAATTAAAGGGGGAAATATTTAACAAAGTACAAATTCAGGTGATTTGTTGAGTCCACTAATTCAAAGGATACTAAATTTATCTTTTCAACCTGAATTTGGTTTCCTGTCTTGAGGTTAACTATGAGATCTGGTATTTCTTTGATTAACTTTCTGATATTTACTTGACTTGACCCATTTGGGGGGATAAAGAATATCAATACTTTCAGGAAGTCCAATGAAACCCTACCAGAAGCATCAGAAAATAGGTAGGTTTCCTTTAGACTTTATTTTAAAGATAAATATATGAACCTAAATGGAAAACTCCTCACCAATGGTGACATATGGGTGAAAATTCACCCATCTCTACCCTAGAAGTAAGCATCACAGATGTATCAGAGTCGGTCCTCTCTTTCTATTACCACCTTTACGAATGATGCTATAACCTGAGTGTCAGTTCTTAACGTAAATATCTAGAAGCCATTTGCATTTTGGCAGCAAACATGCAGGGACCTGTTCACAGCTGCCTTTATGTACTTTTTCCATTGTGATCATTTTTTTCTTCTCTATTCCATTTTTTACCTCTGTGTTTAGTATTTAATTTTATCTTGTATTATTTATGAAAAAGACAAGTCTTATCTAGAACAAGGTAGATAGTGAATAAATAGGGAAACATTCTTTAAAAGTTATGGAAATATCCTTAGTTGTGCTGTGTAAACACTAAGGAATCAGTAAATACTCTTGAACATGGGAGTTACAGTAGTTATGTGGTTGAAATAGACCTTGCTATAGTCAATTCACATGGCTGAGATATACTGATTATAGGAATACAAGTTATTAAGTGACTGCAGTCCCATAAATAGTGGGTGATGAACAAATGAAGAATAAGGAAGAACTGAAAGAGACCACACCAAAGAAGAATCTACCATGCTTGGTGACAATACATTAGGTATACAGAAAACTGGATTATATGAGCTATCAGAACTTGGTCAGTATATTTAACCCCTTAAAACCTGTTATTTCATCTGAATAATGGGAGCAACAATAGTCACTTCATCGGGTTTTCCTGAGGATTAAATCAGGTTATATATGTAAGCTGCTTAGCATAGTGGTTTTCATGTAGTAAATGTTAGATAAATGTTAATTATTATTTGAATATAGATAAAGGAAAGTAATGAGTGAAGGATAGCTTCTAGGATTTGAGCCAGGGTGACTGAGGAAATGGTGGTGTCACTGACAAAATTAGTTACTCTGGGAAAGAGAAAATCAGTATCATATTGAGATATAGTTAACATATCCCTAGATGCTATGGGCATAAATTTTAAAATAAAGTAAAAGGTAGACATTTCATAATACCTCCTGTGTCATAACCATTTCCAACCATTTCCCGCAGGATCTCCACCCATTTCATCTGAACATCACTCTTAGATATGCTTCCCATTTGCCTTGATTTAAAAGTTACATAAGGTCCATTTTCATTGGCATCAGCCCACTTAGGTGCATCTGCCCTATTTATTTACATGCTGCTTACTTCCTTTCCCAGGTTATTAATGAAAATGTTAACTAAACCCATCCCTTATGGCTTAACATCAGACAACTTTTCCCAAAAGGGGGTATGAGTAATTTATCATGAACCTTTTATTTTTCTCCTCTCAAGTCAGTTTCCAGAATCACAATTGGCTTTTTAAACAAAATAATTGGAACTAATTCACAGGGTACATTATAATCACGTCTGCCACATCTATAAATGGCAATTGATATGCAGTAGCTGTAAATCCCCAAATCAGAAAGACCAAGAAGGCATAAGATGGTTAAAAAGGAAGTTACGGGGAAAAGTCTGGAATATTCTATACCTTTCAAATGGTGGAATAATGTCTGAATAATTCACTTAATCCCCAAACAAACCAATTAAAGTTTTTACCTCATGACATATTGTAGGTCTGTATTTTCACATATTGAATAACTTATTTCCTTTGTTTTTAGTTTTATGAAGTTTTGCTAAATGTTTTTATTTTTCTTCCAATAATTTGCCCAAGTTAAAGATATTTGCTTAAACTAGAAATCATATATATATATATATATATATATATATATATATACACTACTATGACATATATACACTAGTATGTATAAAATAGATAACTAGTGAGAACCTACCCTATAGCACAGGGAACTCTACTCAGTGCTCTGTGGTGACCTGAACCGGAAGGAAATACAAAATAGAGGGGATATATGTATACGTATAGCTGATTCACTTTGCTGTACAGCAGAAACTAACAAAACACTGTAAGGCAACTACACTCCAATAAAAATTAGTTTAAAAATATACAGAAAACATCAAGTAACATCCAGGATTTGTGGATCAAGGTACACTCTCCTCTAAAGAGAGTATATACAACCACAGAGGCATTTCCCAACCTGGGGAGGAAGAGCTGTCACACTCATAAAATATCATGAGGAAAAAGATTTTTAAAAGAAAATGCATGGCGTCCACTTACAAGCTCACATCTTATTAGCTCTCACCTGCTCCTAGGGATAGTTGTGGCCCCACAATATAACTTGAATAGTTAAGGTGAGAATAAATGGCCATTTGATTCCTCCTCTAGGCATGTGTATCCTCTGATGGGTACCTCAATGTCCATTCTCAATTTGGCTGGTCCAAATCTTGTTTTCTTCTCAGATTCACAGGGTTCCACCGCTTTAACTTACTCATATTCACCACTGGAAGGTAGTAAAGTGTCAAGAATAGGCTTCCATATCTGAGCTCCATTGCTTACTGCCTCTCTGAGCCTCAACTTCCTCATCTGTAAAATGGAAGTATTGTCTACCTGGCAATAATGTTGAAGGGATTCAGTAAGTCAACTGGCATAAGGCATACCCCAAATTAATTGATAGGGAAAACCAAAGTAAAGAGGTTGGTTATCTGATCACACCAGGAATGGTCTAAAGGAAAGAAAAGAGCCTTAACTTTTTTAAGTCATAAATTTTGATGTCCATTGTTTCAGAGTTTCAAGCGACCTGTCATAAGAAAGACTGCAATTTAGGCAGCAAGCAAAAGAGAACTGATAAAATTTTAAAATGAGTCATGGGTTCCATAACTGGTGCTATCGGCCTTCACGTTATTCTAATGAGCACCTAATGACTTTCTATAACTCAGCAAGCAAGAAAGAAAGACACGCCATACCTCACACCATCAAACCTAGGTTTTAAGGGTAAAATGAAAGCTTCAAATGAAACAAATATTTATTTCCAGAACCATCAAACAGTCACTTGGTTCAGTGTCTTTTTCAGAGGAAGGCAATTGAGTTGAACTTCCTTTAGGACATTTTGCTGCAGAAAAAAGACATCTTTGGAATTTTATGCAATGAGCTCTATCAGTCAACTTGAGGAGGCATGGAGTTAGCAAAACAAGCTGTAAGAAACAACACATTTGAAATCAGGCTCAGCTCTGCATATATTCCCCTAAATCTTGGTCCCTCTCTCACTGTAGCCCCCCTCTGTTTCTGTGGGGCATCATCTGGAAGAGGCAGAAAAATAAAAAGTTTATTAGTCTTTGTACTTCAAATGAAGCTCACTTAAAGTTTCTGTGTCCCATCTGTTACATATTCAACATTTCCCTTAACTTCCCTTTAAGCAATTTTGATGTTATTGTATTGCAAAAGTGACCTTCCATGAACAGGAAGATAATACCTCTGAGTTAGTAATCACCTGTTACATAACCTCTAAAAGGCCATGCAGACTTTATAGATTAGGAAAATATATGCTCCCCCACCCCATTTAAATTGCCAATAATACACTGTAAGAGGCTCTGTTCCCAGGGAAAGAGGTATTACAGAGCTTTGACCCCTTCCTGACTACCCCAGGGTGAGAAATTACAATTTATCAACAGGGGAAGTTTAAGGGGCAATAAAAGTAGGCCCTTTTCACTCATTCTCAGAGTACACTAAAGCAAAAATAAATCTGGGGAGGGGCAGGTCCTGCTGCCAACAAAGATTTCTGACACTTGAAGAAAGAATTCTCTTCACAGAGTTACAGAGTAGATCAAAAGCATAGGCTCAGTTCTAGCTCTAACAACATAAAAACCATTACAATAAATTATTTCTCCATGGAAGAATCTTTTGTATATATGAAGTTATCAGAAGCCTCCCTTATATACATAAAGGGTACTACACTATACACCAAAAAGGAGTACTATGAAACTAACTCGAGAATGGGAAAGAAAAATGAACATCTACAACAGAGATTGGGTAGTTCCTAAATAGCAAAGGTCAGGAAAAATTCCTAGAGTAGGACTTTGATTCATTTCTATTCTCTTCATGACTGTGTCCCAGTAACACCCATCAATAAATGTCCATCAGTGTTTTATGAGCTCACTTTTGCTAACTTCAGTTCCCGTTAGTTTTTAAGATTGAATACTGACTTGTCACAGCTGCATATAACGGAGCCATGAAGCCCTTTTTGTTTTGGTGCTGGAAGCTTTTTATCTATGTATTTACTTTCAGTGTTCCACAGTTGCTACAAGCACCTCCTTCCTGTTTGGTATATCCAATGTCTGTTCTGCCTGGGACACCACTTCATAAATCTGTAATTAAAGAAACTGCTGGAGAATGTGGCAACCCCAAGGTTGAGGTGCTTTTTGACATGGGTCATATCTCTGCTCTTTTTGCCAAATGATATTGAAATATTCATGTCAAATTAGCATAAGGCACACCCTGTTTTATGAGGAAATGTTGCAGAACAGTATCCATAACTGATGCATAAAACACAAGTTTTCTATTTATATACACAAGAACAGACTCACATATATCAAGGATTTATTACTTGAGGTTCCTCAAGTCACTGAAATTTTCCCTGTGGTATCTAGAACACAACAAACTTAAGTGTTCTGTGGTTTAAATAGTTCATGTCTTACAATTTGTATACAATATTTCTTAAAAATCATTTTGTCATTATATAATTTGGTAAGATAGGGCATTTAAAAGGAGATGCTAAAGGAATCTTAATCTACAAGGTTTTTTCTTCCCTCAGTGTTCACCAGGGTGGAGGGTAGGGTCACACAGGTAGCAGAGTTATGCAAATTGCTCAAGGTTTAGATAGTATATTTGGGCTCAGTAGATATCATGAATATAAACGGTATGTGTGATATTGTGATTTATAAGAAGAAATACATATTTGGTCTTTGTCTGAGTTCCTGGCACAGAACTCCTAAAACTCTTGGGATTTCTTAAACATGAGAGCAGTAAAGGTGTCTGTTGTTAGGTTAATGAGGTGCCCCTCAGCACAATTCTAAGGATGGAGGGTGAAGAGCCAACCTTGTGATTACAGGGTTGAAATTTCAGCTCACCCCCCTGACCTCCTGGGAGGGGAGAAGGGCTGAATCAATCACCAATGGCCAATGATTTAATCGATGGTGCCTTTGTAATGAAGCCTCCATTAAAGGAAACAAAAAAACAGGGTTCAGAGAGCTTCCCCGTTGGTGAACCAGAACACAACCATGTGCACTGGCCAACTGTGTACATCCCTTTCCAACTCCAAGTTTGGCAGCTGTCAAGTTGGGAGCTTGAAATCAGCAGTGGTGAGAGTATTTACACCACAGAAATCATCAAATACTACAAATCAGGGTTTTCCTCCTCCCTCTCTCCCCTCTCCCTTGCCCCAGGCAGTTGTTAAGCACTTAGCAACACACTACCAGTTGGAGGTGACTATGAATGATCTCATCCCGAGTCCCAGACTGGTGTTGCAGTGTACAGTTTGCATTTACCCTATTAGTATGGTGTCCTTGGCAAAACTCTACCACCAGGTCCCAGATCCAAATTAAGCTAAATTACACAGCCATGGTAGGAGCCATTACCTCAGGTCTGTTATATGTAGGGCAGCTATATACCCATTTCCCTGTTTATGTCTGTATCCTGTCTGATTTAGAGTTTATTCCAGAGTTTTCATCTTAGAACAAAAGTATTATCCTTAATAGCTGTATTTTTTGAAAGCTGAAATAGGTACAATAGATTTCCACTTTGTGCTTCCAGCTTCTGCCATGGACCAGTCTAGTGTGTGAGACACATGTGCACTCTAGTTCTCACTCTAGCAGGTGGGAAATCTGAATGATGATTTAATACAGAGATAAAACAAAAATTCATAGGCACTTTAACATTTGGTTAAATCTGAAAGCAGTGATATCTCATCTCTTTTTCTGACCCTTTCCAGACAATCCTATTTCAGGGTTCCGGCAGAGTGCCCACTGATAAAACAAGGTGTGCTCTGCCACTAGCAACCAGGAACTGGTACCTTCTTCTAGCCAAGGTGTCAGTGGGGGGAGAAGCATCTCATGCTGCTGCCGGCTATGGTTAGTCAGTGGATGGACAACTCCCACGACCTATGGGGAAGTCTGCAAGATGCACAAAGCTGCCAGGCCTTAAGAGGGAGGGTTCAATGGCAAATATGAGAAATTGTAGCTTAGATATATGAGAAATCGATGCAAAAAATAGAGTCTAAACCATTCTGCTATAAAGCACATGAAGTCTTCTCAAAGGTTAGTAGTACTCTTAATATTTGAAAAGTTGATTCAACAAATACAGCTATGTAAAGTATATTTACATACCACTAGGTAAATCATGACTTTTCAAAATCAAAAATTATTTAAATTAAGTTTCTCCATTTTCTGTTTCAAATATTCTTGTGCATATAAAAAATAAGTAATCGCTGTCAATGTGTTGGCTCCATTAGCAGAAGAAAAGCTTTGCACACAAATGACACTAGCTTTATATCTGAATTATCAGGTGCTTCAAATAGAAAATCAATCAACTTAGTTCCATAATGGTTCTCTTTTTTTCATCCAATTCATAGTATCAAAGTAAAGCTTCTTGAAATTTCTTCTGTTGAAAGTGAAACATCTGACATTTTTGCAAATATTACTATAAACTCAGCTCAAAAGTTCATTTGAGGAAAAAAAAAGTATTTTGGCAGGGATGATGTAAGCACAAAATTTAGTGTAGCGTAGCATGGCAAAAACAATGTTTTTACTAAATTAAGAAACCTATGGAGCAGAGATGTTCTTGGAATTAGTTATGTTGCACAAGTAATTCATAATTGCCTCCAAATAACCTATAGTTCTACCCATCAAAATAGAAGCTGTATTGCTTCTCTTTTATACACAAAAAGTAACTGAAGTACAAATTTTGTGATTAAACTCATGTTGAATGAAAAACAAATAAAATAAACTTCAGCATGGCAATATATATTTTTTTTGCTGCTCACCATCAACTGGATTTTAGAAAGCTTTGAGCTTTTATAAAACCATTTTATAATTCAAACTATGTATACTACAATGATACTGACCCTTTGTAAATAAGTCCTGTATATTTTGTACATATTTTGTCAAAATCAGTTAAAATATTTTAATAAAAAAACTTAAATATTGTACATCAATTATGCTTCAATTAAAAAACTTAACAAACAGAGCGTTTACAAATTGCAACAAAGTCAGAGCTTGCAAATATGAAGACGTTAAGATGTTTTTCCTTCAAAGGTAAGGAAGAAATCTAGGAAAGCTCAAATGGAATTGATGATTTAATCTTAAAATTCTATTGTTGTCTTTTAGAATACACCATCTTCATAAGTGAAGAATACTTTGATGGCATATTTACTTCCAACTGGATAAATTTTTATTCTGCAACATATTAGAAAGAAATTGATAAGGTATATAGTTTTGCCATGTTTAAATTTGGTGAAACAACCAAAAGGATTACTGAAAGAACTTACTGATGAGGCTTTGGCCTTGTAAAAATATTTGCTAAATAAATGAGCTCTGAATGGAGATCCCCTCCAAAAAGTACCTGTAAAAATAAAAATATTCACGCTGAACTTTTTACACATTTCAACCAAAAAATTGAAGAAAAAAAGTGAGAATGTTTACCATTGAGCTGAATTTGCTCTAGTTTTACCAGGTGTCTGAGCACCTATAGAGTAATTATTTTATTTTATTGATGAAAAATATTATAGTCTATCAGGAAGAGCCCACTGAAGATAGCAACAATTTCAAATTTATTAATCATAAAGTGCAACTTTGAAGAATGTTGCCTGCAGTTTATGAAAAAATAAAATATAATAAGACTGTATTGAAAAAAATACATTCTTCAGAAAGATTACAGTGACACAATATTAGAGATAGATAAAGCTAAGAAACTGATCAAGATACATGCCCATGTACCAGGAATAATTAGACTGCTTATAGTGTTTTTAAATATTCAGATATTTAATTAAGTATTTAATTAAATTTTTGCCTTATTATTCACATATACATTATTTTTTTAAATAGATTTTGAAAGTAGCCTTTGAATGATTCTATTCTATAGATTCACCAATAAAAACAATTCAATGATCAGTAAGTATTTTCAAAGAATATAATTTTAATGATTTTTAGCACATCTCTCACTCTTGAAAACCTCCCAGGCTTTATGATAAATTATATGGTCACTCTAACCGTATCCCATTGTAGAAAAAAATAAAAGGAATTTCCTATTCTGGGACCAAGGGTAGGGCAATACAGAACTCAGACACTAGCGCCATTTCCATCTTTTCCTTTTGGTGCATGCTCATACTCAGAGGATTTATTTCTCTTTTAAGCATCCAGCGTTTTGAGAGCTCAATGTGGTTGAGACAGTGATGGGTTAGGGTGAACTGGAAATAGGCTAAAAGTAAATTTCCAAGGTTATCCATACCAACCACTCAGCAATAGCATCAAGCACATTTATTGTGTCAGTCCTCGTTAAAGGCTTACTTTTATTCTTTTATCACTTTATTTTCCTTGGTGAGAGACAAAACAACTGGCTGACCACAATGTTTTCCTTTCCAAATTTTTGTCCTTGCATCTTGTATGATTAAGTATGGTGAATGATAAAGTAGCCAGGGGTTTTATTTACTCCATCGAATAACTGCTCAATTCAATGACAAGTAAAAGAGGGTAAATGAGCCGTGGTAATTCTCTGCTTTAATATTGCCAAAACAACCAGTGAAAGAATAAGTTCCTTTGAAAAGGTGGAAGTTCTGAGTTTCAGTTCAAAACTTGGGCAAGCTACAGAATTACAGATTATTTCTTGTTAACATTATGTTGAAATCCTAACTCCTGATACCTCAGAATGTGACCTTATTTGGAAATAGGGCCTTTGTATATGTAATTACCTAGGTTATGAGGTCTTTCTAGAGTAGGGTGGACACTTAATCCAATATGACTGGTATCCTTATGAGAAGAGGAAAATTTGGACGCAGATACAGGTAGGGAGAAGGCCTTGTGAAGACAGAGGCAGAGACTGGAGTGATGCAGCTACAAGCCATCACAAGAAGCTAGGGGAGAAGCATGGAACAGATTTCCCTTCAGAGCCCTTAGAAGAAACCAACTCTGCTGACACTTTAATTTCAGACTTCTAGACCCGAAAGCTTGTGAAACCATAAATTTCTGTTGTTTTAAGCCACTCAGTTTGGGGTGTCTTGTTCAGCATCCCTAGGAAAGAATATACTATCTAATTTCTCTACACCTCAGTTCCCTCATGTGTATAACGGGGGTACTAGTAAATATCCACTCTCAGGCTTATAGTGAAAATTAGTTAATGCTTGGGAAAAGCAGTCTGTGGACTATAGAGCACTAAATACATGACTCAGACACTTTTGAAGTTAGAGAGCAGTCTACAGTTCCCATCCTCTGAAATCTTTCAAGGAACATCCATAGCCCGCGGACCCAAAGAGGTCAATCAGATCTTCTCTCCTGGGAATTCAGAAGCTCTGGTCATTCTCTGTGGGGCACCTGACCTGAGCCACCCTTTCCCCTGTGCACTGAGAGAAGAGAAAGGTAGTCTGCAGAAAGAAAAGACAAAAGTAAAAGCAGAAGCCCCAGAGAGGCAGAGACATGAGGTCTCTCCAGAGGGAGAATGAGAGGATGCCTGAAGGCTTTCTCATTCTCGCTTCACATCCCTTCCTCTGAGCTGTAGTAGTTCATGCCTGATGCATTTCCTGTGCTCCTCTGTTGCTAAGAAGAAATCAGTATCAAGGTAAAATATAAATACATACACTGACACTATAATGACAAAATGTAAGAGACAACAATGAGAGGTGAGAAAGAGAGAGAGAGAGAGAGAGAGAGAGAGAGAGAGAAGCTAAAAGGCTCATACTTACACATATTTTTAATAGTTTAATGTAAGTCGTAGAAATTCTGGGCTCTATCCCAATGGAATACTACCAAAGCTATAATCATTGCACATAAGTGATATCATTCCTATTGATTTTGAAAATATAACTATATGACCTTTAGTCACAGTATTTAATTTTTTGAGATCTTAATTTCAACATCTATAAAATGGTTGAACAAACTTATATCAGTGGTCCATAAAATTGGGGAGTCTTGAGGCATAGGGGTCTTTAATATGTTCAGTGTTTGGAAATAAGTAGTAAAACTTTCTAATTTATTTGTCACCCACACTTACAAGCTAACTAGAACATAAGGTTTCTTTGCGTTTAGCTACTTCTCAGTTTGGTAACAAGTTAGACTGGCAACTCTATGCCTTTGGTTAATTATTCTAATGAATTTTTGTTAGATTGAAAGATTTCAAACCATAGAGTTCTGGGTAACAATGGTTACTTCTGATAAGGGAGAAGCTAGAAACCAAAGAAAGAGATTTCTAAGCTATCTTTTGGTTTAATATCCCAAGAGTCTTAAATTTCTAAAATTTGCAAGAAGAAGTCACTTTTTAGAAAAACAGAATAGGACCTAAGCCCTCAAATAGTGCAAAGATGGCAAAGATAAAGGAAGGGCCCAGATGTCTACAACTCAGAGCTGAGAAATGAAAGACTCACAATAATACAAGGTGATTATCACCAAGGAATTATACCCACTGAGAGCTTCTAAGAAGCAACACTCTCCCTCAATGAGTTTTGTATTCTCCTGGGAGCCTAGTGCAGTGTTAGGCACAAAATGTTGCTTAATGATCACTATAAAGCCAAAGGGAATTTTGACATGGAATGTAGGCTACTTGACTTACATAACTTAATTCAATTGTTGAAATTGGAACCTGTAGAGAACCAAGTAAATTTAATAAAATCCCATCTGGGCCTGTATTTCTGGTCGCCAATCCTTTCAAAGGAAGAAAAGGGAGTAGATTTGGAGTAGATAGGAACACCATTCAGTTTGGAGTCACATTCACAAAGCTCCTGAATTTTAGACATTTGACAGTATCCTCAAATGAGATTAGACATAGTCACTAGATACTCTGACAGGATAAAGAAGACAGCTGCCTTGGATAATTAACAACTTGCATTTATAGGGAGGCTATGCATGTTTGGGGGCAGAAACATATGGAAAATCTCTGTAGTTTCTGCTTAATTTTGTCATGAACCTAAAACTGCTCTTAAAAATAAAGTCTATTAAAACAAACAAACAAACAAACAAAAAAGAAGACAATCATCATACAACTTTATAGGCTTGTGTTTCTTTACTGGATTGCCTAATGAGTAATATCTTTATAAATACTGTAATTATCCTAGGAATAGTCAAAAGGTTTGAAAGCAATTATATATAAACACTTCTATTGCAATATCTGTGATTTCCTTAGTTGTTTCTTTTTTTTTTAGTATACCAGTATCCTCTGAAAATAGTGATGGCTCTGTGAGGAGCTTCTCAAAGTCAGGAGAATCATGAAATCAAATTTGCCCAGGCCAGAGATTTGTCCACTGTATGGACCTAGAACCTAGCACACCTACGCAAAGAACATACCAAAGGGGAACAATAGCTTTTTCTCTGAACCCCCAGGGCTTGGCACAGTGCAGGTCACATAGCCACTCTGAAAGTTAGACACATCCTCAGGTCCACAGCCTCCTTCTGAGAAAAGCAGCCACAGAGATAATTTCCGCAAAGGCTACCTCTCTCCTTCATGAGACCATTTCATGGCCAGGGCTGATTCACCCAGGAGTCAGTCCTGCAAAGCCAGCAGAAGTCCATGGGGTAGCCCACAGGAGAACCTGACCAGAAGGGATGCTCTATACCAGACAGTGAGCAATTAAACTAATGAGATTCTCAGTGAGTTTGAATACTCCCAAAAGACTCTAGCAGATAAGATAAAAATCTCTATAGAAACTATGAAAGGATGAGCTTATTCAGGAATATGGTTGAATCTGAGGCAACAAGAATAAGAGTGACTGTTAAACACTGTAGTGGGTTGAATTTTGTCATCTGAAAATTCATATGTTGAAATCCTAACTCTCAGAACCTTGGAATGTGACCTTGATTGGATATAGGGTCCTTACAGCGGCAATCAATTTAAAATCAGGTCATTAGTGTGGGTGTTACTCCAATATGACTGGTCTCCTCATGAAAAGGGGAAAGTTGGAAACAGACACATACACAGGGAGAAGGCCATGTGAAGATAATGGAAGAGACTGGAGTGATGTGTCTACATGCCAAGGAATGCCAAAGATTGCCAGCAAAGTATCAGAAGCTAGGAGAGAGACATGGAACAGAGTCTCTCTCATGGTTCTCACAGGAAGCAACCCTGCCAATACTTTGATTTCAGACTCCTAGCCTGCAGAACTGTGAGATAATGAATTTCTATTGTTTAAGCCACCCGGTTTATGTACTTTTTTAAGGCAGCCCTAGCAAACTAACACAGACACCTAAGCTACTGTTAAATCAGAAACATCTGCTCTGCTCCTTGAGGCCAACTACTTGGCTCCTGAGCAGACTTTCCATCTTCTCTCTTGCTCATGTATCACCACAATAACCCCCATCACTGTGGATAACCTGAGCTTTTCTGTTCCCTGAAACTTGAATGAATTTAGCTAACTTGGTGGGAGTTCAGCAATGTTTAGGAATGGGTAAATGAAGCAGTTGGAAGCAAGGAAGCTGCTGTTATGGGATCCTCAAATCTGAGGATCAGGAAATTTGCAACAACTTTCAAGAGAGTTTCAGGGAGTGGCATCCAGCCATCAACCTCAACAACTTGGCCCAGCTGGAGGATAGCAGGTGAAGTCGAGAAACCTACATCCTGACAAGCTTGCTGCTGGGGGGAGTGACCTGGTCTCCCAGACACTGATTGTTCTTGTCCAAGCCACTCTCTCTAATAGAACAGCTCCTGAAGGAAATAACAGAGACGAATTTCTACTATTCAGGGTCTGCAGTGCAACAAATACTCAAGAAGCCAGCATTATCTCTGAGGGGAAGCCCTTTGGTTACCTAAAATAGTTGATTTTAATTCTTTTAGCCTTTGCTCTTCTCCTAAATCTCCTCTCCTACAGCCTGGATTCACTGGATGCCTGGCATGAGGAAGGAACTGGCACACGTCCTGATTCAGCCATCTGTGCCTCCTCTCCCCACCAAAGTGAGAACGCATTCAAAATAAATTATTTTGAAATCATATTCTCTCCATTCAAGTTCCATTTCAAGATCTAACAATAGACAGCACCTCCAGGATTCTCATTCCTGGCAGCAGCTGAATGGGAATAGCTGAACAATGCTCTCAATGCTTGCCCAGAAAGAAAGACTTGGGATGAAAACAGGTGAAAGCTCTTCCAAGCTTCAGAGAGAGACTGGGCCCAGTGCCGGCACTGCCTTCTAGGTGGTCCAACTGCATTGCTCATTGGTTGCCGTGAATGGGGCGATTCCAACCCAGCCATGGACAACGTGAACATGTGACTTTATTGCTGCTAATTCAATGTTTAAATGGAACATTTTTACATTCAAGCCAGTTTTAATTTACTTTACCTTTTACACCTTTACATTAAATAGGCTTTCCAGAGAAGCATAAGAGAAACCAATAATTTTTGGATACTTTCCTTTTGCTAGACAACATAATGGGCTCACAGTATATCTCATTCTATCTTCACAAATTCCTATGAGGTTAAGACTTTTATCTTTATCTTAAAGAGGAGTAAACCAGCTCAGAAAGGTTAGATAGCTCAGCTAGGGTCACAGAGGTAGACAGAAAGAGCAAGACTTTAACCTAAGCTTTTACTTTCAGACTCGCCCACAGATAGAGGGGCTTTTCAATATCAGAAAAGACAGGTTATTTGGATGCAGTAATTAAAACATCTCCTCTATTATTAATTCTTTATATTTCTGAAATCAATTAGTACCACTCGTCGGAGTGTGAGGATCAATCATTTCTAGAACAATCATACAATATTGATCCCTAATTAGCATAAACCCCATATAGACTTGTAGCCAACAAACAACATTTTAGACTAAAGCCTAGCTAAAAGGACTTCTCTATAATTTCTAAATAATAGTTACAAATTTTGTATTGCTTAATTGAGATGATAAATAACAAAAATAAAATATAAATTTAGTATGGCTTTTAAATTAATTAATCACATTTCATTAAACACAATTAGGTCTACAAACATTCAAAAAATTAGTAGCACTTACATACAAAGACACATTACTTATTCCATCTACACACAAGGATTGGTTCATACCTAGATTCAAGATGCCTTAGAAAAACTCCTTAGCCTCTCCAAGGGACCTCAGCCACTAGGTTAGGAAGCTCCTATCCAGGCAAGACCTCCAGATGGAGACAGATAAGCCCAAAAGGACAACATTATGTGCCCAAGGTCAAACAGTAACAAAGACAAGACTAAAATCTAAATTCTCCTACTTGCATTTCAGTGCTTTTTTTCAACTTTGAAAACAGCCCACTCAGTCAATTATTCACCTTCAGTGCTTTTTCTAAAGCATTAACAGTAAGGAGAACAAATTGAGGTATGCAAAAATATAAGTTTATTTTTCTAAAACTGAACATAATGTCTATCTTGAATCCTCATTCCATCAGGGATAACAATGTCAGTTCTGAGTACACTCAGTCAATTTAGGATTTCCTTCTTCTCTAAGAGTTGTACTGGTGCAGGGTGGAGGGGTGGGGGAGACTACACAATGTCAAGGCTTTTGAGGTGTCTGTTTTGTGTCATCCATCCATATATGCCATCCCTGAGATGTAACTCACCCCCTTAGTCCCAAGATGTCATTACCCTTCCACGCTGCTTCTACTAAGGCTGGCATCTGTATTGCCACCAGGCCCCTTCATGCTGCCCATGCAGAATTCCAGTCCTACTTACCTTTTCCCAGCCCTGAAGACTCCAAGGGCCTGCTTGTTTTCCTGCAACTCTCCTATATCTCTCTCTAGGTCAGGGCAAAAAAAATTGACTGGCCTTTCATGCCTTTTCTTTCACTATTGCTCTGCCCTGGGTTCCAGAATTATATTTTGAAACTCAAGAGCAGGAAATTGCTTTTCTTTTCTTTTTCCTCTCATCATTCTTTCTGTGGCCTCTCTTCTTTAAAGCATAAGGAAGATATGCAACTGTGAAAATACACTGGTTAATACTTGAAGATATTGTCATGCGACATTTTTCTCTGTGGTGACTAAAGAAATTACAACTGCATTAATATCACTATTAAAATTTCTTCCATTTGAGACTCACCTCTTACATTAATCACTCCCCATGACTGACATAATTTTTAAACCCCCCCAAAAAAAAAGAAAGAAAGAAAAGAAATCATGGAAGATCTCCAAGAGCAATGTATAAGCTCTGCAGTAAAAATGATTTCAAAATAGGTATCCCAGTTCCCCTCACTACAGAAGAGAATGAGACTCATATAGATGTAAACTAAGATCCAGGTGTGTAGTTAAAGTGTGAAAATGCACAGAATAATAAGTACTCTCCAATTTATTTAAGTTACAGCTTAAACTGCCTGGTTTAATTGGTCTCTAAAATTTCTGGTCATCTAATATTCTTCCTTCTTGGGTCTGGCATGGCCTGAAATAGTCACCATCAATGGACTAGGTAATAAAAGCCAGTCATTGCTTCCAGAAGACCCCCAGATAAATGAGATCAAATCCAAATGTCAGCAGAACTTTCTGGTCTCAGGATAAATGCCAAGTCAAATAACCTCAATTACCCAAATTTTCTGTCCCAGTCTCTACTGCACTCAATGAAATTCTAATTCCCCCTTGCCAAGCCCTCACCTCTACCCAAAAAAGAATGTCACAGGTGCTGCAATACCAATCAGCCTTACCCACCATGGTCACCAAGCACTGCCTGCTGTGATGATGAGGTCCCTCAGGAAAGAAAGCTCCCGTGCACCAGCCTCCTACAAGTTCCAAAATTCTTGCCATTAATCTCCTTTTGGCTAGAGCACTGAATGTCACTATATTTTAAACAAATGTATAATCTGAAAGTTATACTATTATACATGTCATTACTAAGCTATGAAAATCCCATGTGGAATTAAGTTATCTAACTAGCTGCAGTAAAAAAGGAAACCCCTAAATAGAAGGGAAAGGGAGGTAGTGGATCATAAAAGGTAGCAAATTAGGAGCTACAGCAGAAGGCATGGTGGGAACACATAATTGGGAGGAAGCACAAAAGAGAGGTGCAATATTGAGAGGGAGTGGAGTGGAGAGAGAGATGAAGGAAAGATAACATAATATGGGAATTAAATGGTCAAAAAGAAACTTGGCCTAACTCTCTTAAAAGGAAAACAAAGTGACATAACTGGCTTTTCAGGTCAAGCCCAGAGTAAGCATCTCTCTCGAGAAAGGAAGAGAATGTTCCCCCTAAATTGAAATCTATCATCAGAATCATCAACTACAAAATGATAAGCAGTTTGGATAATGTAACAAATCTGTGTTCCTGCTAATACATTTTATCCATAGCTAAGAAAGAAGCTCAAACCTTTAGTGAAATGATAAAAAGATGATTGCAAAAGTACCTGAACCTAGACATAATATTTCAGGTGCATTCATTCAGGTGCAATAAACAGCAGATCTTTTACTTTCCTTGATCTGAACACTGCACACTGATTGTCTTAGTCCATTCAGGCTGTAATAATAAAATGCGATAGGCTGGGTGGCTTATAAACAACAGAAATTGATTTGTCACAGTTATGGAGCCTGAGAAGTCCAAGATAAAAGTGCCAGCACATTTGATGTCTGGTGAGGGGCCATTTCCTGGTTCATAGCTGGTGCCTTTTGCTGTGTTGTCACATGGTGATGGGCCAAGGGAGCTCTCTGTAGTCTTTGTTATAAGGACACTAACCCCATTCATCCATCCACAATATTTAATCGCCCCAAAGGCACCACCTCCAAATACATCACATTAGGGATTTTCAACATCTAAATTTTGGGGAGACACAAATATTCAGCTCATGGTAGTAGCCTAAGGTGGTATTTGCTCTCTAAAAAAAGCCTCAAGCCAGCATCTCATACTCAAGTTCTGGTCAACAAAACCCTCAAGACCTTTTCACAACAACTTTTATCTAGCTAGATATCTCCCATCCTGTAGTTAGGCAGTTTTATGTTTATCTGTTGGACTTTTCATTTGAATGTAATTCAACATACTTGCTTCCACTAAATGCAGCCTTGCCAGTTTTAGCTCATCATTTCCACCTTGAATTCTATCAGTTCTATATTTCTTTTTTTTTTACATCTTTATTGGAGTATAATTGCTTAACAATGGTGTGTTAGTTTCTGCTTTAAAACAAAATTAATCAGTTATACATATACATATTTTTCCATATCCCCTCCCTCTTGCTTCTCCCACCCACCCTCCCTATCCCACGCCTCCAGGCGGTCACAAAGCACCGAGCTGATCTCCCTGTGCTATGCGGCTGCTTCCCAGTAGCTATCTACCTTACGTTTGGTAGTGTATATATGTCCATGCCTCTCTTTCGCTTTGTCACAGCTTACCCTTCCCCCTCCCCATATCCTCAAGTCCATTCTCAAGTAGGTCTGTGTTTTATTCCCGTTTTACCTCTAGGTTCTTCATGACATTTAAAAAAAAATTCCATATATATGTGTTAGCATACGGTATTTGTCTTTCTCTTTCTGACTTACTTCACTCTGTATGACAGACTCTAGGTGCATCCACCTCATTACAAATAGCTCAATTTTGTTTCTTTTTATGGCTGAGTAATATTCCATTGTATATATATGCCACTTCTTCTTTATCCATCCATCCGATGATGGACACTTAGGTTGTTTCCATCTCCGGGCTATTGTAAATAGGGCTGCTATGAACATTTTGGTACATGACTCCTTTTGAATTATGGTTTTCTCAGGGTATATGCCCAGTAGTGGGATTGCTGGGTCATATGGTAGTTCTATTTGTAGTTTTTAAAGGAACCTCCATACTGTTCTCCATAGTGGCTGTACCAATTCACATTCCCACCAGCAGTACAAGAGTGTTCCTTTTTTTTCCACAGCCTCTCCAGCATTTATTGTTTCTAGATTTTTTGATGATGGCCATTCTGACTGGTGTGAGATGATATCTCATTGTAGTTTTGATTTGCATTTCTCTAATGATTAAAGATGTTGAGCATCCTTTCATGTGTTTGTTGGCAGTCTGTATATCTTCTGTGGAAAAATGTCTATTTAGGTCTTCTGCGCATTTTTGGATTGGGTTGTTTGTTTTTTTGTTATTGAGCTGCATGAGCTGCTTATAAATTTTGGAGATTAATCCTTTGTCAGTTGCTTCATTTGCAAATATTTTCTCCCATTCTAAGGGTTGTCCTTTGGTCTTGTTTATGGTTTCCTTTGCTGTGCAAAACCTTTTAAATTTCATTAGGTCCCATATGTTTATTTTTGTCTTTATTTCCATTTCTCTAGGAGGTGGGTCAAAAAGGATCTTACTGTGATTTATGTCATAGAGTGTTCTGCCTATGTTTTCCTCTAAGAGTTTGATAGTTTCTGGCCTTACATTTAGGTCTTTAATCCATTTTGAGCTTATTTTTGTGTATGGTGTAAGGGAATGATCTAATCTCATACTTTTACATGTCCCTGTCCAGTTTTCCCAGCACCACTTATTAAAGAGGCTGTCTTTTCTCCACTGTATATTCCTGCCTACTTTATCAAAGATAAGTTGACCATATGTGAGTGGGTTTATCTCTGGGCTTTCTATCCTGTTCCATTGATCTATCTTTCTGTTTTTATGCCAGTACCATACTGTCTTGATTACTGTAGCTTTGTAGTATAGTCTGCAGTCAGGGAGCCTGATTCCTCCAGCTCCATTTTTCGTTCTCAAGATTGCTTTGGCTATTCAAGGTCTTTTGTGTTTTCATACAAATTGTGAATTTTTTTGTTCTAGTTCTGTAAAAAATGCCAGTGGTAGTTTGATAGGGATTGCATTGAATCTGTAGATTGCTTTGGGTAGTAGAGTCATTTTCACAATATTGATTCTTCCAATCCAAGAACATGGTATATCTCTCCATCTATTTGTATCATCTTTAATTTCTTTCATCAGTGTCTTATAATTTTCTGCATACAGGTCTTTTGTCTCCTTAGGAAGGTTTATTCCTAGATATTTTATTCTTTTTGTTGCAATGGTAAACGGGAGTGTTTTCTTGATTTCACTTTCAGATATTTCATCATTAGTGTATAAGAATGCCAGCCATTTCTGTGCATTAATTTTGTATCCTGCTACTGTACCAAATTCGTTGATTAGCTCTAGTAGTTTTCTGGTAGCATCTTTAGGATTCTCTCTGTATAGTATCATGTCATCCGCAAACAGTGACAGTTTTACTTTTTCTTTTCTGATTTGGATTCCTTTTATTTCCTTTTCTTCTTTGATTGCTGTGGCTAAAACTTCTAAAACTATGTTGAATAAGCGTGGTGAGAGTGGGCAACCTTGTCTTCTTCCTGATCTTAGTGGAAATGGTTTCAGTTTTTCACCATTGAGGATGATGCTGGCTGTGGGTTTGTCATATATGGCCTTTATTATGTTGAGGAAAGTTCCCTCTATGCCTACATTCTGCAGGGTTTTTATCATAAATGGGTGTTGAATTGTGTTGAAAGCTTTCTCTGTATCTATTGAGATGATCATATGGTTTTTCTCCTTCAATTTTTTAATATGGTGTATCACGTTGATTGATTTGCGTATATTGAAGAATCCTTGCATTCCTGGAATAAACCCCACTTGATCATGGTGTATGATCCTTTTAATGTGTTGTTGGATTCTGTTTGCTAGTATTTTGTTGAGGATATTTGCATCTATGTTCATGAGTGATACTGACCTGTAGTTTTCTTTCTTTGTGACATCCTTGTCTGGTTTTGGTACCAAGGTGATGGTGGCCTTGTAGAATGAGTTTGGGAGTATTCCTTCCTCTGCTATATTTTGGAAGAGTTTGAGAAGGATAGATGTTAGCTCTTCTCTAAATGTTTGATAGAATTCACCTGTGAAGCCATCAGGTCCTGGGCTTTTGTTTGTTGGAAGATTTTTTTATCACAGTTTCAATTTCAGTGCTTGTGATTGGTCTGTTTATATTTTCTATTTCTTCCTGATTCAGCCTTGGCAGGTTGTGCATTTCTAAGAATTTGTCCATTTCTTCCAGGTTGTCCATTTTATTGGCATAGAGTTGCTTGTAGTAATCTCTCATGATCTTTTGTATTTCTGCAGTGTCAGTTGTTACTTCTCCTTTTTCATTTCTAATTCTATTGATTTGAGTCTTCTCCCTTTTTTTCTTGATGAGTCTGGCTAATGGTTTATCAATTTTGTTTATCTTCTCAAAGAACCAGCTTTTAGTTTTATTGATCTTTGCTATTGTTTCCTTCATTTCTTTTTCATTTATTTCTGATCTGATCTTTATGATTTCTTTCCTTCTGCTAACTTTGGGGGTTTTTTGTTCTTCTTTCTCTAATTGCTTTAGGCTCAAGGTTAGGTTGTTTATTTGAGATATTTCCTGTTTCTTAAGGTAGGATTGTATTGCTATAAACTTCCCTCTTAGAACTCCTTTTGTTGCATGCCATAAGTTTTGGGTCGTCGTGTCTCCATTGTCATTTGTTTCTAGGTATTTTTTGATTTCCTCTTTGATTTCTTCAGTGATCACTTCGTTATTAAGTAGTGTATTGTTTAGGGTATATGTGTTTGTATTTTTTACAGCTCTTTTCCTGTAATTGATATCTAGTCTCATAGCATTGTGGTCGGGAAAGTTACTTGATACAATTTCAATTTTCTTAAATTTACCAAGGCTTGATTTGTGACCCAAGATTTGATCTATCCTGGAGAATGTTCCATGAGCACTTGAGAAAAATGTGTATTCTGTTGTTTTTGGAAGGAATGTCCTCTAAATATCAGTTAAGTCCATCTTGTCTAATGTATCATTTAAAACTTGTGTTTCCTTAATTATTTTCATTTTGGATGATCTGTCCATTGTTGAAAGTGGGGTGTTAAAGTCCCCTACTATCAATGTGTTACTGTTGATTTCCCCTTTTATGGCTGTTAGTATTTGCCTTATGTATTGAGGTGCTCCTATGTTGGGTGCATAAATATTTATAATTGTTATGTCTTCTTCTTGGATCGATCCCTTGATCATTATGTAGTTTCCTTCTTTGTCTCTTCTAGTAGTCTTTATTTTAAAGTCTATATTGTCTGATATGAGTGCTGCTACTCCAGCTTTCTTTTGGTTTCCTTTGCATGGAATATCTTTTTCCATCCCCTTACTTTCAGTCTGTATGTGTCTCTAGGTCTGAAGTGGGTCTCTTGTAGACAGCATATATATGGGTCTTGTTTTTGTATCCATTCAGCCACTCTGTGTCTTTTGGTGGGAGCATTTAGTCCATTTACATTTAAGGTAATTGTTGATATGTATGTTCCTATTCCCATTTTCTTAATTGTTTTGGGTTCGTTATTGTAGTGTATTCTGTTGTGTTTCTTGCCTAGAGAAGTTCCTTTAGCATTTGTTGTAAAGCTGGTTTGGTGGTGCTGAACTCTCTCAGCTTTTGCTTGTCTGTAAACGTTTTTATTTCTCCATCAAATCTGAATGAGATCCTTGCTGGGTAGAGTAATCTTGGTTGCAGGTTTTTCTCCTTCATCACTTTAAATATGTCCTGCCAGTCCCTTCTGGCTTGCAGAGTTTCTGCTGAGAGATCAGCTGTTTACCTGATGGGGATTCCCTTGTGTGTTATTTGTTGTTTTTGCCTTGCTGCTTTTAATATGCTTTCTTTGTATTTAATTTTTGACAGTTTGATTAATATGTGTCTTGGCATATTTCTGCTTGGATTTATCCTGTATGGGACTCTCTGTGCCTCCTGGACTTGATTAACTATTTCCTTTCCCATATTAGGGAAGTTTTCAACTATAATCTCTTCAAATATTTTCTCAGTCCCTTTCTTTTTCTCTTCTTCTTCTGGAACCCCTATAATTCGAATGTTGGTGTGTTTAATGTTGTCCCAGAGGTCTTTGAGACTGTCCTCAGTTCTTTTCATTCTTTTTTCTTTCTTTTGCTCTGCAGTAGTTATTTCCAGTATTTTATCTTCCACGTCACTTATCCGTTCTTCTGCCTCAGTTATTCTGCTATTGATCCCATCTAGATTATTTTTCATTTCATTTATTATGCTTTTAATCATTTCTTGATTCATCTTTAGTTCTTCTAGGTCCTTGTTAATTGTTCTTGCATTTTGTCTATTCCATTTCCAAGATTTTGGATCATCTTTACTATCATTATTCTGAATTATTTTTCAGGTAGACTGCCTATTACCTCTTCATTTGTTAGGTCTGGTGGGTTTTTATCTTGCTCCTTCTCCTGTTCTGTGTTTTTCTGCCTTCTCATTTTGCTTATCTTACTGTGTTTGGTGTCTCCTTTTTGCAGGCTTCAGTTTTGTATTTCCCGTTGTTTTTCGTGTCTGTTCCCAGTGGCTAAGGTTGGTTCAGTGGGTTGTGTAGGCTTCTTGTTGGAGGGGACTAGTGCCTGCATTCTGGTGAATGAGTCTGGATCTTGTCTTTCGGGTGGGCAGGTCCATGTCTGATGGTGTGTTTTGGGGTGTCTCTGGACTTTTTATGATTTTAGGCAGCCTCTCTGCTAATGGGTGGCATTGTGTTCCTGTCTTGCTAGTTGTTTGGCATAGGGTGTCCAGCACTGTAGCTTGCTGGTCGTTGAGTGAAGCTGGGTGCTTGTGTTGAGATGGAGATCTCTGGAAGATTTTTGCCGTTTGATATTATGTGGAGCTGGGAGGTCTCTTGTGGACCAGTGTCCTGAAGTTGGCTCTCCCACCTCAGAGGCACTCCTGGCTTCTCAATTTGGGATGATTCGTTGTCTATTCATGTATTCCACAGATGCAGGGTACATCAAGTTGATTGTGGAGCTTTAATCCACTGCTTCTCAGGCTGCTGGGAGATATTTCCCTTTCTTTTCTTTGTTCTCACAGCTCCCGGTTCTCAGCTTTGGACTTGGCCCTGACTCTCCTTGTAGGTTGCCAGAGGGTGTCTGTTCTTCACTCAGATAGGACAGGGTTAAAGGAGCAGCCGCTTCGGGGACTCTGGCTCACTCAGGCCAGGGGGAGGGAGGGGAACGGAGTGCGGGTTGAGCCTGCTGCAGCAGAGGTCAGCGTGATGTTGCACCAGCCCGAGGTGCACCGTGCATTCTCCCAGGGAAGCCGTCCCTGGATCCCAGTACCCCGGCAGTGACGGGCTGCACAGGCTCCCCGGAAGGGGGGCATGAACAATGACCTGCACTCGCACACAAGCCTCGTGTTGGCGGCAGCAGCCCCAGCGTCCCACGCCCATCTCTGGTGTCCTCGCTTTCAGCTGTGGCTCACGCCCGTCTCTGGAGCTCCTTTAAACAGTGCTCTTAATCCCCTCTCCTCGAGCACCAGGAAACAAAGAGGGAAGAAAATGTCTCTTGCCTCTTCAGCAGGTCCAGACTTTTTCCCGGACTCCCTCCCGGCTAGCTGTGGTGCATTAGCCCCTTCAGGCTGTGTTCCCGCCACCAACCCCAGTCCTCTCCCTGTGCTCCAACTGAAGCACGAGCCTCAGCTCCCAGCACTGCCCACCCTGGCGGGCGAGCAGACAAGCCTCTTGGGCTGGTGAGTGCTGGTTGGCACCGATCCTCTGTGCGGGGATCTCTCCGCTTTGCCCTACCCAGTTACGGGGGGAGTTTCTTGCCTTTTGGGAGGTCTGAGGTCTTCTACCAGCATTCAGTAGGTGTTCTGTAGGAGTTGTTCCACGTGTGGATGTATTTCTGGTGTATCTGTGGGGAGGAAGGTGATCTCTGTGTCTTACTCTTCCTCCATCTTCATTTCTATATTTCTTAATCTTCCTACATTTGTGTCACCCTAAACTGACCAATGATGTCTTTGAAGTTTACCTAAACAGGATAAAGCGGAGGACAGAGACCAGTGGCACAACACCAAGAACATCTTTTCAGGCTGAAAATAATCAAAATTAACAAGTTAATGATAGCCTTCCCTGCATTATCATCAACTATCCCCGGGGATGATGATGATGAATATAAAAGTAATGATGATGATGATGGCAATGACTGACGATGATGATCCCTAACATTTATTGATCAGCATATATGAAGCCCTGTGCCAACTGCTTTAAATGGGATATCTCGTTTAATTCCACAACAATCATATTAGGTAGTTTTAAATATTATACCCAGTTTACAGTTGAGGATGTGGAAACAGTTGTAGAGGAGTTATACCACTTGCCAAAGATTATACAGTTAGTAAGTGATGGAGCTGGAATTTTAAAAGCCAGGCCATCTGCCTCCAGAGCCCAACTCTTAACCATGCCATCCTGCCGTTCCCATGCGACACGAAGTTTTATTGGAGCACTTCTAAAATCAAGATATAAAGGCTGAAGAGGTCAATGGTAGTAAGTAAAAAACAAATAATCTAGAAGAAAAGTCCTTACCCTCCAGTAATTTACAATCTTATTGGAAGGACAAGACTTAGAAAATAAACTAATTTAGAAAAAAATGTTTATTGTCTTGCTAGAAAATGTGATTCAGAGCTGAGCATTCCTTTCCAGCTCAATTCTCCAACTTTAAGGTTACAGACTAGAAATGTATTAACTCACACAGAAAAGGATGAAGGATAAAATGAATAGGCCACACCCTGTGAGGATTCAGTGAAGGAGGCTTTCTGACCTCTAGACACCCTGGCCCTTGTGCTGCTGTGCTCTGTGGAAGGATGAGGGGCATAACTGAAGTCCTTAGCATCCCTCTTACTGAATATTCACACATTGCCTGGGGATGGAGCTTCTCTCAGAGAAGTCTTGCAGTGCCAGAGTTGTTGGGTTTTCCTTGACTAATATCTGAGGTACCAGTGATTGCAATGCCCAGCCAGTGAGCCTTTTAAGACCCAATCAAGCAGAAAAAGATTCGCACTGAAGTCAGTGGCCTGAATTCTTCAAGTCAGATGCAGTAACCCCAGAATTAAATTTCATCAAATTCAAAAATCTCATTACCAACCAGATTATCAGGTATTATCTCAATGCCCAAAGATAATAAGTTATTCATGGTCTATCATCCCAATTGTTTTCAGCAATTAAATGAGAGAAAGTAGCTTCAGATAGATCCATCTCTAACTATGTGACCTGGGGCAGTCAGCACCAGGCCATCTCCAAACTACTGTGATGGTCACATGAGATAATGAATGGGAAATTGTCTTGTAACCTGGAAGGTATATAAACAAAGTTATTACTCTCATTAGATGTTCAGGAACAGATTATTACCTACATTAGAAATAACCCCATTGGGCTTCCCTGGTGGCGCAGTGGTTGAGAGTCCGCCTGCCGATGCAGGGGATGCGGGTTCGTGCCCCGGTGCGGGAGGATCCCACATGCCGCAGAGCGGCTGGGCCCGTGAGCCATGGCCGCTGAGCCTGCGCGTCCGGAGCCTGTGCTCCGCAATGGGAGAGGCCACAACAGTGAGAGGCCCAATTAGCTAAAAAAAAAAAAAAAAAAAAAAAAAAAAGTAAGAAATAACCCCATACAGTATGCAAAGTGCTCCATAATCAAACCATCCACTTCATGGACCTCTGGGTTACCATCTCATTCCCACCTCACTTACATTCCCAACACTCCATATCCACATATCCCCCAGGGTACCCAGTGCTTTTTTATGCCTCTGTTCCTTTGTATTAGCAAAGACATGCTACTAAAGAGGCCAAATATTACTGTTAAAGAAATTTAATATTAAAACACACAGGAAACTTTTGGTTTTCATTCATTTCTCATTATCTGACTCTATCCCCTCTAGGCAGAATATCTTAATAACCAAGCATTTGCATAATGCCTTTCTTTTTATGCCCTTGATTCCAACCAACTGCTTTGGAATATTTCCCCATCCCTTTAACAGCATCAAATCCAATTAACTGATATGTTAATTTTAGTTAACTTGGGATATTCAGAGCACTTTGCTGAACTATTATAAATCATAAACTAGCAAAGAGGGTAGGGTCTCTGGACAAGAAAACAGCTGATATTTTCTCCTGCTCCTTTCATTAGGAGAGTTATTACAGCAATGGGAGGAGTTGGATTGAGAAAAGAATCATTTGGGGCTTTAGGAAATGTTTGTAAAACTCTCTGAATTTGGCTTAGCAGCTCTGTCTAAACTCCTTGGTCTGGTAGATGTCATGTGTTTAATAAAATCTCCCAGTTCTTTGAGCCAGAGATCCTTGATGTATTTTAATATATCCCAGATTCCAAAAAGTCATGACAGTTTAAAAGGGCCCTGTACCAGCACATCCTGTCTCTACTGCCTGCAAAGCCTGCTACCCTCTTCTCTACCTGGTAACTCCCATTCTCCCTTGAAGAAGCAGCTGAGCCATGGCACCTCTCCTGACACAGCATCATGCAGACAGACCTCAGGCTTCAATGGCACTGCAACAATTAAAATATTTATCTATTACATCACTTATAAAATTGTAACTATTTGTATAAATGAATTTTCCATAAGAGTTTGGATGTTGTTTACTCATCTTTCAGCCCAAAGCTTCTAGCACAGTGCCTGGCAACTAACAGCTCAAAAAAATATATATTTGTTCACATGTTGGAAAGAATGTTTACTAGGCTCTTGAAAAAGGATTATCCTGAGGCATATCTCTTTGATTCCAAAGACCACACGAGTGTGAAAATTTTTAAATGGAAGTCTCCTTATTGTTTCAGTATGCCATGCCCTTTTCATGGTAAAATTCCCAGATGCCCTGAAGGCATGGAAAGATTCCCAAACCCTATGTTTTATCACCTACCTGCATTTTCCTCTGCATATTGTGATGGATTGGTGGAGATGAAATTGATGAGGAGAAAAAGAGGCAATTGACTGAGTAAAATTACCACTAAAAAGTATGCCTTGAGGATACACTGCAGCATAGCTCTCTTATTCATTGTTAGAGTAAATTAATCATCTCAAGCTGTTTACAGGATCCAGATATTTCCCTGAAACGGCCAGTTCTCCATTTTTGTCACTCACTGGTACATGGGCCAATTGAGTTTCAGCAAAAAAATAAATAATAATTGTAAATATATGTAGGTGTATATATATATATGCGTGCGTGCATGTGTGTGTCTGTGTGTTTGTGTGTTTTTTTCCAAGAGAACCCTTTCTCTACCTCCACCCACTGATGTGTATCTTTAGCACAGGAATAGTTAATAAATTATACTCATCAGATTTAAAAGCTGACAGGCTCACAAAGCCATTTACATACTGTAATTACTGGTTTGCCCTTCAATTGTCTTCCTAGACTGGGGGCTCTTTGAAGGCAAAAATCAGTGGTGCTAATCTTTATATCCTTTCTGAACACTTTGCCCTGACATACTAAGCCCTTAGAAAATGTACCTAAATAAATTAGAATGTACCTATGGTCAATTCTAATAATAATCGCTAACTTTATTAACAGATATCTGTTCTGAGACGTAATTTCATTCAATTCTCACAACAATCCTCTGAAGTGGGTACTGTGATTGTCTCCATTTTAGAGGTGAAGAAACTGAGAGCTAAAAAAAGTTAAGTAACTGATCCAAAGCTACATAGCTATATAACAGAAATGGGACTAGACTTTACTCCAAAAAGTCTGTTGGTTTTTAAGCTCAGGCATGTGTAAAACCACTCTCCCATACTATCTCTATAAATCATCCCTAAAGAGATCCAACTCTATAATTTTGTCCCGGTATTTAGAAACTATAAAAGCCAGGCTAAGCTAACTGCTGTAGCAAACAATAGCCATATTCCAATGGCTTTCATAGTATAGGTTTAACATCTGAGGCTCTCGGAGAGGGCAGAGCCACAAGATGGAAAGAGCCTTGGAGTTCTCTGCCTGACCTCCTGCATCCGGCCTGCAGAAAGAGGAAGAGATTGGGGGCCATGCATCAGAAGTTGTGATCATTCAGACCAAGAAGTGATGGGCATCACTTTCCCTCACGTCTTATTGCCTAGAATAACCACACCTATTTATAGGGCAGCTAGGAAATGTGCTCCAGCTGTAAGCCCATGTAAAAAAGAAGGAAGCAGGGGGCTTCCCTGGTGGCACAGTGGTTGAGAGTCCGCCTGCTGATGCAGGGGACACGGGTTCGTGCCCCGTTCCGGGAGGATCCCACATGCCACGGAGCAGCTGGGCCCGTGCGCCGTGGCTGCTGGGCCTGCACGTCCGGAGCCTGTGCTCTGCAATGGGAGAGGTCACAACAGTGAGAGGCCCGCGTACCGAAAAAAAAAAAAAAAAAAAAAAAAAGGAGGAGACAGATATTGGTAAGCACTAATAGCCTCTACTCCAGAACACTAGGGGACTCAAGATTCAAGCCCAGGATCAGAGGACTTTAGAATCAAAGCAGTAGAGACTTTTCTCCTCAATTATCCTACAAGCTTTCCATTTTCCATTCCTTCCTCTAAAACACCCTGACGCTTTAGCAATTGCAGCTTCTCCTACTTCCCTATTCCGATGTTACCTGAAAAAAATATATTTAAATCTCTAAAATACAGGTGTGTATCAGTTGTATTTTAAGGAAAAATATTCAAAACTTATTTGTCCTACAGATATAATAGGACATGTCATTCCAATAACATAAAATTGCTTCCCTTCAGGAGGAATTCATTGCCAGATAACTCTTAACAGTAAATTCTCTGAACACACTTAAAATTTTAAATGACACTGTAAACCTTTTATTTACAAAAATTGTATTCACAATAAATTAGGATCATAGATTTGATAAGGCAGAGTTAATCTATAGTGTATTGAATGCCAAATACAAGTTATAGTTCATTCACTCATTCATTCAATAAATATATACTAAACATCTAGTATATTTTGTTTCATCCTAAACCCAAGGGCCAAAGGCCTAGTCTCAATAGATAGTTATGTGTGATGGAAAGATGAGCTGAGATTGCAGAAGACAACCTGGGGTCAAAAATTTGCACCTGTATTCCTTCCCAGAAAGTGTCCTCAGAACTCAGCAAATCTGGAAGAATATGTTCAAGGTGTGTTAAGTTCTGTCTGTCAGACGTGGACAGAGGGCCATCTGATATAATCACAGGGCTTCAGAACGATGAAACTAACTCAAAGAAACTGACCCATTCTATAACTTTCCTGTAGTCTACAATTGCCCCACCAGAGTTGACAACTGGTTCTTACTTCTCTAAGATCCCCAAGACCCACGATCAAAATTCAAGTGCATCAAGATTGCCAACAGTGTCCTCTCTCTTTCCATGAGTTATATGTTTTAGAGCCTGCAGAGTCTGACTGCCTGTTTTCAAATCCCAGCTTCTACCACTTACTTCCTCTTGTCACAGCTTTGAGGACAATTGAGGAATTTGAGTATGGATTAGGTATTGCTAGATAATGTTAAAGATTTACTTATCATTTTGTTGGACATAATAATAGCATGACACTTTTTTTGTCCTTACCCATTAGAGAAGAAATGTTGATATTTGGGATTTGCTTTAAAATATTCTAGATTTTTTTGAAATGGAGGAGGAAGGGAAAGCAGGTGAAACAAGACCAACAGCATGGTAGTAATTTTTCAAGCAGGTGACAGATACATTACACATTACATGGTTGTTTCTACTAGTCTCTCTACCTTTGGGTAAGTTTGGAAATTCCCAAAATAAAAAATAATTTTTAAAAATTTTAGGGACTTCCCTGGTGGTCCAATGGTTAAGACTCTGCATGCCCACTGCAGGGGGCACGGGTGTGATCCTTGGTCATGGAACTAAGATCCAGCATACTGAGTGGCACAGCCAAAAAATTAAAAACAAAAAAATTTCAAGGTTATCCACAATGACTTCATTCTTAAATTCACTCTATAAATCCCACTCTTTTCCATGTAAACCTAAGCTACAGAGGAGTACATCATTCTAGTGACTTCCAAACATTGCTGATCACCAGAATCATCTGGAACTTTATATAAATTCTATAAATTCCTAGCCCATATTCCAGATCTATTGAATCAAAATCTCTTAGACTGAGGTCTTGGAATCATGATCTTAAAGCTATCTCCCAGTTAATTCTCATGATTATACCAGGGTTTAAGAAGCACTGCATCTTTTACACTTGCCCAATGTTGTTTGAGTCTGCATTGGGTCCTGATACCCAGGACCTCACATACTTGACAATCACCCAGCTCTTCTAGGATAGATTGCTAGCTACCCTTTTTCCTCTAAGGCTTAATTCCAACCTTTTCAAAACTATTTTTCCCTTTACAAAAGTTTTACCTTGTAGCTGTTCCCTCATAATTCCAAACCAGAGGCAAGCAGCACTCTCATTATCATAATCACTTCATCAGTCTACATTTTAATGGAAGCATATGTTCAAGCCCTTTTCAAAAACCAAATTAGAAAGTGGATTTTAACACAAACAAGTTAGCACTACTTTAAAACCCATTTCCAGTCATTCTCACATCCTTAGCACAAATCCTTTACAACTTCAGAGTCATTAAGGAGCAGCTGAAGGTTTTTTGATTGTCAGGAAGGGCTACTGAGATGGATTTGTTGAAGAGATGCTTTATACCATTTCACAATCCTGTCAAAGTTTTATGAGATTTCTAAACCGAAGGTAAATACTTTATTTTTAACCATAACAATCTGAAGCTCTAAGAGGGAAAACGAGAAAGTCAAATTGTCCTAAACCTTCATAAAGAAGATGGAATTGCACACTTTCAAGTAGAACTGGCTGTGATTCAAATGAAGGACCTCTGAAATAAAGAGTAACAGGCTCAACTAAAACATGACAATTACATATGTAGAAAGAGGTAACCTTCCCCATTTATTGTTTGATTTAATTTCCTTACTGAGTAGAGCTCCATCACTTTCACTCTGTCAAAAAAAAAATCCTTCTCTTATTAACTCCTTTAATATGATCACAAACCTTGACAAGCAAGCTACTTGAGAAACAGCTTGTAAACTCTCCAAGCTGGAAAGAGCCGTAGGGATTATCTAGTCCAAACTTCTCTTTGATACAAGAATCCTTTCTCTGGTATCATTGACAAAGAGAAGCTCAACCAGATTCTGTCTCAAAGTTTTCAAGGAAATAATAAAGACTGACGTTTAGAGAGCACTTTGCAGATAACAAAGCACCTTCAACCATTTTGCTTCATCTAAGTTATATTGTAGATGATGACATGGAGATTTTGAGAGATTAAATTACTTGCTATGATGACAGAGCTAACAAATGTCTAAGCGAAGACTTGAATTAATTATTTGGACTACAAATCTGTATTTCTTTTCCCTGCTGTCTCCCTGGCAAGGATCAAGTGAGGTTCTGTTCTTTGCAAGGCATTCCACTACTTTGTTGGACAGCTGTGACCATTTAAAAATTCTTAAAGCGAAAATCTATCTCCCTATAACTTTTTAAATTTTAACAGAACATTAAATAGTGCTTACTACATGAAAGGCACTATTTGAAGAACTTTCCAAATAGTAACTCATTTAATTCTCATAACAATCATGTGAAATGGATACTGTTATTGTCACCATTTTACAGGTAATAAAACTAGAGCTACAAGTAAATGGCAGAGATGGTATCTAAGCCAAACTAAATTTGCCTGTTTCCAGAGTTCAGACCCCATCCTGTCTCTCACTTCTATCATGAGGACATCATTCTAATCTTTGAATCAACACAGAAGAAAACAGCTTTTTTAGTTAAATGATAGCCATGCAAACACTTGAAGATAGCTGTCAAACTCCCTCCCCCAAACCTGTATCAGTCAGGGTTCTATCAGAGAAACTGAATGATATATAGAACAAGGCATTTATTACATGTGGTTGACTTTCCACAATTGTGGGAGCTAAATATTCTCTATAATTCTCTTGTACTTAACGCCTGATGCTTGCAGACATATACTCAAGGGTTGAGATTTGATTAAATTAATAGTTTTTTTTAAAAAAGGGCATTCATAAGTAAATCTGGCTTTAAAAAAAAGAAAACCTGCAAGTCCATGGCAGTGAAAAATATAATCACCACTAGTAGAGTTTGATGCCATTCCTTTGACTTGTGCTAAGGAGCCAGAAATTTACCCACTACTGCTTTTGAGCTATCAACATAGTAAAAATATCAACACAGTGAAAAAGGAAAATAGCAGCTTAGTTTTATTATGAAGATAGTCTTGAACTTGCAGATTCCCTGACATGGATTCAGGCACCCAAGGGATTCATGGACAATATTTATGCTATCTAGTATATAAAAGAAGTTCTGGCACCTCAACTTAATTTAGAGTAGGCTACCCTGGGAACCACATTCAAGTCAACCAACCAAGAACCACATACACACACACACACACACACATACGTGCAATCTTTCTTAAGACTAAAAAGATCCCCATTGGCCACATTTAATTCAATTGAGCTAGCACACAGAATCCCAATTTCAGAACAAAAGGAACTTCAAGCATAGCTCTAAGTTACCTATACTTCCCCAGTGTAGGCACAAAGATATTTTTAGGTGAAAGGGTATCACATCATGTAAAGGAAAAGTTATTATAAGATTAATAACCTCTATTCCCATTAGAAGACAAAACCATTCCATAGGTCCTTTGAGAAGTTTTTCTCAGTATCCTCACTATATTCTTGTTGGTTTCAGTCTATCATCTCACCTATCAAGACTATCTTTGTCTCCCAAGGCAACAGAAATAAAAACAAAAATAAACAAATGGGACCTAATCAAACTTACAAGCTTTTGCCAAGCAAAGGGAACCATAAACAAAATGCAAATACAACCTACAGAATGAGAGAAAATATTTGCAAATGATGAGACCGACAAGGGCTTACTTTCCAAAATATACAAACAGCTCATACAACTCAACAACAAAAAGACAAACAACCTTATACAAAAATGGGCAGAAAACCTAAATAGATATTTCTCCAAAGAAGACATAGAGATGGCCAACAGGCATATGAAAAGATGCTCAACATCACTAATTATTAGAGAAACGCAAATCAAAACCACAATGAGGTATCACCTCACACCAGTCAGAATGGCCATCATCAAAAAGTCTACAAAGGACTTCCCTGGTGGTGCAGTGGTTGAGAGTCTGCCTGCCGATGCAGGGGACACAGGTTCATGCCCTGGTCTGGGAAGATCTCACATGCCGCGGAGAAGCTGGGCCTATGAGCCATGGCTGCTGAGCCTGCGCGTCCGGAGCCTGTGCTCCGCAACAGGAGAGGCCACAACAGTGAGAGGCCTGCATACTACAAAAATAAATAAATAAATAAATAAATAAATAAATAAATAAATAAAAGTCTACAAATAACAAATGCTGGAGAGGATGTTGAGAAAATGGATCTCTCCTACACTACTGGCGGGCATGTAAATTGGTACAGCCACTGTGGAAAACAGTATAGAGCTCCCTCAGAAAACCAAAAATAGAATTACCATATGATCCAGCAATCCCACCCCTGGGCATACATCTGGGCAAAACTATAATTCTAAAGTATGCGTGCCCCCCTATGTTCATAGCAGCACTATTCACAATAGGCAAAACATGGAAAAAACCTAACTGTCCCTCGACAGATGACTAGATAAAGAAGATGTGATATGTATATACAGTGGGATACTATTCAGTCATAAAAAAAGAACAAAATAATGCCATCTTCAGCAACATGGATGCAACTAGAGATTATCATATTAAGTGAAGTAAGTCAGAAAGAGAAAGACAAATACCATGTGATATCACTTATATGTGACACAAATGAACCTATCTGTGAAAAAGAAAGAGAATCAGGTTTCTTTCATGTTCAACATAGAGAACAGACTGGTGGTTACAAAGGGGAAGGAGATGGGGGAGAGATGGAGTGGGAGGTTGGGGTGAGCAGATGTAAGATTTTACATATAGAATGGATAAACAACAAGGTCTTACTGTATAGCAGAGAGAACTATATTCAATATCCTAAGATAAACCATATGAAAAAGAATATTTAAAAAAAGAATGTATGTATATGTATAACTGAATCACTTTGCTGTACAGCAGTAATCAACACAACACTGTAAATCAACTATACTTCAATTTAAGAAAAATTAAAAATAAAGATGAGAAGATCAACCAAAAAAGAAAGACTATTTTTACTTTTGACTCTGCCATTCATGCTTTGCTACAGAAGATTCTTGGAAATCCTGACTTACAGATTGGGGGCACTTCTTAGGCATTTTTCATGTGACAATCCTTTCTTTATCTGAAGAGAAATGGGTTCAATTAATTGTCACTTGTATTTTGAGATCATGGTACCCCAAAACCTTGACCATTTCACTCCAAAAACTAATTTAATCAAAGCGCTGAGAAAAAAAAAAATTAAAGCAAAAAATGCCACCCAAAATATACCTCTCCTCTATCAGAGAAACTATGCATAGTTGCTACCATAATATTTCTATCAGTGATTATAGGAAACCCATCTCTCAACGTACCCAATAAAATCAGAAAGTGGTTGTCATGAGTCAAACATTTATAAAAGAAGAGCTGCAGTTATCTCTCTTCTTGGAAGCAGTGACCATGTTGTGACTATGGACATTGGCTACTGACAAACCTCTCTTCTCCTGCATCTTCTGAGGTAGAGGGAGAAAGAGTACAGTATTTACCACTGTCCAAAGTTTGAAAACAAAAGGAAAATACCTCACCAGCAGAGGACTAATAAACTGGTGTAATATCTCATTATTACTTAATAATATGCTAAGGAAAAAATGAACAGGTATTGATTGAAAAGATGTGTTAACTGACTTTGTCTTTTAACAATCTGAAAAAAGATCTTTGCTCAGTGACTTATAAAATAACCAGTTATGTTATAAGGAGTCTCTTTCCATTTTTTCTTGATTGACTGATGACAGGTTATAAGCATCACCCCTCCCTCTTCTCCTTCTGACTTACATCTTGGTAAACTGTTAAGAAAGCCCAGGTGTGCCAAAGGGGAAACTGAAACCATACAAATCCCTCCTCGGGCACAAGAATTCTCATGTTAGCCCCTTCTTCTCACTGCAATAAAAACTCTGAGCCAGCCTCCTTTCCTTACTCTTGCAAGCCATTTTGGACCTCTATGGGTGTCCTGCCCTGCTCTCCCCACAGACCTCGATTATAATAGACCTTATTCCTGGAAACTATGGATGTGATGAGATATCACTCCTATGATTCTGTCATGTTATATGCATAAAGAGAGAGAAGAGGAGAGGAGATTTTTCTAGATGGAGCTGATCTAATCACATGAGCTTTTAAAAGCAGAGAAATCTCTCTGGCCAGTGGCAGAAGAGAAGCCACAAGGGGAAGTCAGAGATTTGAAGCACAGGGGAGATTTGACATGTCCTTGATAGTTTCAGGATGAAGAAAGCCACATGAAAAGGAATGCAGGTGGCTTCTAGTAGCTGTGAGTGGCCCCCACCTGACAGCCAGCAAGGAAATGGGGACCTCAGACATACAACTGCAAGGAACTGGATTCTGCCAAAAACCTGAATGAGTTTCCCTAAGCCCCCAGGGAAGAGTCCATTTTGGCCAACGTCTTGTGAGATCATGAGCTGAGAACACAGTCAAGCTGATCCAGATTTCTTATCTATAGAACTGCGAGCTAATAAGTGGGTATTGTTTTAAATAACTAAATTTGTGGTAATTAGTTATGCAGCAATAAATATATAAATAATGTGCTAAGAATTTAGAGAGAGCTTACCAAAATTGCAAAATAGAGGTTACCCCACTCTTTCAAAGAGGTTAAAATCTAACAGGCTTTCTTATATACTAAGAAAAAGGGAGATGTAACAGATGCTATAACGACAGGGAAAAAATCGGCTATAGGACAGTGACTCTGAACCAGGGGTGATTTTGCCCTCTGGGGAATATTGGCAATATTTGGAAACATTGTTGGTTGTCACAGCTGGGGAGGTGTTGCTGACAACTAGTAGATGGAAGCCACAAATGCTGTTAAACACTCTGCAATGTGGAGGACAACTCCCTCTGTCCCCACCCCTCCACAACAACAAAGAATTATCTGGTGCAAAATGTCAGTATTGTCAAGGTTAAGAAACCCTACTTTAATCCCACTACTGGGCATATACCCTGAGAAAACCAGAATTCAAAAAGAGTCATGTACCAAAATGTTCATTGCAGCTCTATTTACAATAGCCAGGACATGGAAGCAACCTAAGTGTCCATCATCGGATGAATGGATAAAGAAGATGTGGCACATATATACAATGGAATATTACACAGCCATAAAAAGAAACGAAATTGACATATTTGTAGTGAGGTGGATGGACCTAGAGTCTGTCATACAGAGTGAAGTAAGTCAGAAAGAGAAAAACAAATACCCTATACTAACATATATATATATATAATCTAAGGGAAAAAAAAAAAGGTAATGAAGAACCTAGGGGTAAGATGGGGATAAAGACACAGACCTACTAGAGAATGGACTTGAGGACATGGGGAGGGGGGAGGGTAAGCTGGGACAAAGTGAGAGAGTGGCATGGACATATATACACTACCAAATGTAAAATAGATAGCTAGTGGGAAGTAGCCGCATAGCACAGGGAGATCAGCTCGGTGGTTTGTGACCACCTGGAAGGGTGAGATAGGGAGGGTGGGAGGGAGGGAGAAGCAAGAGGGAAGAGATATGGGAACATATGTATATGTATAACTGATTCACTTTGTTATAAAGCAGAAACTAACATACCATTGTAAAACAATTATACTCCAGTAAAGATGTTAAAAAAAAAAAAAAAAAGAAACCCTGCTTTAGGAATAGAGAGGAGAAACTTAACTTCAGCTGAGGGATCTGGGCCAGCTCCTTAGAGGTAATTATATTTGAGCTGGACCATGAAAGGTAAGTAGGATTTTGACAGATGGGGATTCAGAGGGTAAGAAACTGCTCCTGGCATCCTGGCTTGGGCTTTATAGTAAAGTACACATAGGCAGAGAAGGCCATTTTATAGAATTGACAGGTAGTAAATAGCCACATCCCCATCCCCAGTCCCAAATCCTGACATGGTTTTCATTTCAGTTGATTCCAAGTGCTCTAACTTCCTAATGTGTCACTCAGCAAAAACAAAATTAATTGGGGGAACTAACGTGCATGACATGATGTTACAATTTATGAAGGATACTGTTCTTCATAATGAGACATGACTCATGACCTCAATGTGTTGACAATCTAATAGGAGAGACATATCTATTCACAAATAAGTACAGAAAATTTAATTTTATTGAAATAAATTTGTAGTACTCTGTACTACTCCTTACACCAATTACCTCAAGGAAATTCTCCAAGGGTGCTTCAGCATGCATGAGATGTGAAGGTAAATTCCTGCATGCATTTTAATATAATTCATTCATCTGGTATATTTCCCTCTCTTTAGATGCTCCATAGTCTGTCTTACAAGGTGGTCACAGGAATTCAGTGCTCCCCAAATTGAGATCATTCATGTGCTTACTGTTCACTGTGATAGCTTTCACTACCCACCAGGTTTATTATTAATTTTGCACACCCCTGGTAGTCAAGAACATAGATCTATTGTTAAGTCCAGACAGGAGGAAAAATTAAAAAAAATAAAAACCCAGTCTCATCTTTGGAACTGAATGTTTGTCAAAGCCATTGCTGGGGGAGAAATGAATCTGTTGCTAACAACATTTTCATTCTGGATAGCCCTAAACATGAGCAGCTGGGCTGAGATTGCCTTTTCAGAGTTCATGAGGGACTTTTACAGCTGTCATATCTAAGCAAGTCTTAAAAACCATTTCTCGAAGCCAGACTTATTTGAGGCAAGCATCTGGTGACAAATGTTTAAAGAATAACAAAACCCTCTGTACTCTGGGTTTCTTGACCTTCATGTTTATTAATGTTCAGCTTCTCCCCACCATCCAACCTCAAAACCATACCACTGGCCTCTACTTAATGCACACTGCTGGAAACAAATAACATAGAAGACACTCTATGCTTCTCTGCCTAACAAAAAATCAACCCTTAGAAAGTTAACATGTCAACTGACAAAAGAATGCAAGGAGCAGATTTGCTCAACTCTCAGTTGGATGGTGGGTACTTTTTAATTGAACCCAAACTCAAGCACTCTTCGCTAAATCCCTTTAAAATTAATTCTCTGTCAGCCAAGTAAATTATTTTCATAAATTTAAGAGAGTTCAGAACTTCCTTCACAGACAATCAAGATTCCTTTTTTAACCCCAATTTGCTCTCCAGAGCTGCCTAGAGAGAAAACCAAATGCTTCGCAGAGCTGTGAAAACTCTCCCTTTTGTGGCCTGGATAGAACTGGCAGTCCATGATTCAATATATCATTTCAGTGATTAACTTCACTTTTATAAGAGTAGCAAAAAGGAACTGACCTAGTGCCGAGAGGAGGAGGCAAAAAGAACAAGAATGGGACACTCTTTTGAAATCTGCCTTATTTATACAGAATTCTAAGACCTCTATTCATTATATACGATGTATTCACTTCAGAAACAATTCTCAATGTTCTCCAGATTAACTTCAAGATGGCAGAGGAGTAAGACGTGGAGATCACGTCTCCCCATGAATACCTCGGAAATACATCTACATGTGGAACAGCTCCTACAGAACACCTACTGAACGCTGGCAGAAGACCTCAGACTTCCCAAAAGGCAAGAAACTCCCCACGTACCTCGGTAGGGCAAAAGAAAATGGAGACAAAAGAATAGGGATCGGACCTGCACCGGTGGGAAGGAGCTGTGCAGGAGGAAAGGTTTCCACACACTAGGAAGCCCCTTCATGGGCGGAGACTGTGGGTGGCGAAGGAGGAAAGCTTCGGAGCCACGGAGGAGAGCGCAGCAACAGGGGTGCGGAGGACAAAGTGGAGAGATTCCCGCACAGAGGACCAGTGCCGACCAGCACTCACCAGCCCAACAGGCTTGTCAGCTCACCCTCTGGGACAGGTAGCCAGGAGGGAGTCCAGGAAAAAGTTTGGAACTGCCTAAGAGGCAAGAGACCATTGTTTCAGGGTGCACAATGAGAGGGGATTCAGAGCACCATCTAAACGAGCTCCAGAGATGGGCATGCGCCACGGCTATCAGTGCGAACCACAGAGATAGGCATGAAACGTTAAGGCTGCTGCTGCAGCCACCAAGAATCCTGTGTGCAAGCACAGGTCACTATTCACACCTCCCCTCCCGGGAGCCTGTGCAGACTGCCAATGCCAGGGTCCCGTGATCCAGGGACAACTTCCCTGGGAGAACACACGGCACAACTCAGGCTGTTGCAACATCACGCTGGCCTCTGCCACCGCAGGCTCACCCTGCATTCCGTACCCCTCCCTCCCCCCAGCCTGAGTGAGCCAGAGCCCCCTAATCAGCCGCTATTTTAGCCCCCTCCTGTCTGAGTAGGAACAGACGCCCTCAGGCGACCTACATGCAGAGGTGGGGCCAATCTAAAGCTGAACCCCAGGAGCTGTGCGAACAAAGAAGAGAAAGGGAAATTTTTCCCAGCAGCCTCAGGAGCAGTGGAGCAAATCTCCACAAACAACTTGATGTACCCTGCATCTGTGGAATACCTGAATAGACAATGAATCATTCCAAAATTCAGATGGTGGACTTTGGGAGCAACTGTAGACTTGAGGTCTGCTTTCTGCATCTAATTTGTTTCTGATTTTATCTTTATCTATTTTAGAATTTAGAGTTTATTATCATTGGTAGATTTGTTTATTACTTTGGTTGCTCTCTCCCTATAGATTTTTTTCTTCGTTTTTCTCTTTTTGCAAGTGTGTATGTATATGCTTCTTTCCGTGTTTTTGTCTATATAGATCTGCTTTTACCATTTGTCCTAGGGTTCTGTCTGTCCATTATTTTTTGTTTGTTTTTTGTTTTAGTATTGTTTTTAGCACTTGTTATTGGTGGATTTGTTTTTTGGTTTGGTTGCTCTCTTCCTTTCTTTTTAGTACCTTTTAATTATATTATTTTTATTTTAATAACTTTATTTTATTTTACTCTTTCTTTCTTTCTTTCTTTCTCCATTTTCTTCTGAGCGGTGTAGCTGACAGGGTCTTGTTGCTCTGGCCAGGTGTCAGGCCCGTGCCTCTGAGGTGGGAGAGCAGAGTTCAGGACATTGGTCCACCAGAGACCTCCCAGCTCCACATAATATCAAACGGCAAAAGCTCTCCCAGGATCTACATCTCAGTGCCAAGACCAACCTCCACTCAACAACCAGCAAGCTACAGCACTGGACACCCTATGCCAAACAACTAGCAAGACAGGAACACAATCCCACCCATTAGCAGAGAGCCTGCCTAAAATCATAAGGTCACAGACACCTCAAAACATACCACTGGATTCAGTCCTGCCCACCAGAAAGATAAGATCCAGCCTCATCCACCGGAACACAGGCACCAGTCCCCTCCACCAGGAAGCCTACACAACCCACTGAACCAACCATAGCCACTGGGGGCAGACACCAAAAACAATAGGAACTACAAACCTGCAGCCTGCAGAAAGAAGACCCCAAACACAGTAAGCTAAGCAAAATGAAAAGACAGACAAACACACAGCAGATGAATGAGCAAGGTAAAAACCCACCAGACCAAACAAGCGAAGAGGAAATAGGCAGTCTATCTGAAAAAGAATACAGTGTAATGATAGTAAAGATGATCCAAAATCTTGGAAACAGAATGGAGAAAATACAAGAAACATTTAACAAGGACCTAGAACTAAAGGGCAAACAAACAATGATAAACAACACAATAAATGAAATTAAAGATTCTCTAGAAGGAATCAACAAAGAGAATAACTAAGGCAGAAGAACGGATAAGTGACCTGGAAGACAAAATAGTGGAAATAGCTACTGCAGAGCAGAATAATGAAAAAAGAATGAAAAGAATGGAGGACAGTCTCAGAGACCTCTGGGACAACATTACATATACCAACATTCGAATTATAGGGGGTCCCAGAAAAAGAAGAGAAAAAGAAACGGACTGAGAAAATATTTGAAGAGATTATACTTGAAAACTTCCCTAATATGGGAAAGAAAATAGTCAAGTCCAGGAAATGCAGAGAGTCTCATACAGGATAAATACAAGAAAACACATGCTAAGACACATATTAATCAAACTATCAAAAATTAAATACAAGAAAAAATATTAAAAGCACCAAGGGAGAAACAATAAATAACATAGAAGGGAATCCCCATAAGGTTAACAGCTGATCTTTCAGCAGAAACTCTGCAAGCCAGAAGGGAGTGGCAGGACATATTTAAAGTGATGAAAGGGAAAAACCTACAACCAAGATTATCCAGCAAGGATCTCATTCAGATTCGACAGAGAAATTAAAATCTTTACAGACAAGAAAAAGATAAGGGAATTCAGCAACACCAAACCAGCTTTACAACAAATGCTAAAGGAACTTCTCTTGGCAGGAAACACAAGAAAAGGAAAAGACCTACAATAACAAACCCAAAACAATTAGGAAAATGGTAATAGGAGCACACATATTGATAACTACCTTAAATGTAAATGGATTAAGTGCTCCAAAAGGCATAGACTGGCTGAACAGATGTGAAAACAAGACCCGTATGTATGCTGTCTACAAGAGATCCACTTCAGATCTAGGGACACATACAGACTGAAAGTGAGGGGATGGAAAAAGATATTCCATGCAAATGGAAACCAAAAGAAAGCTGGAGTAGCAATTCTCATGTCAGAGAAAATAGACTTAAAAATAAAGACTATTACAAGAGACAAAGAAGGACACTACATAATGATCAAGGGAAAGATCCAAGAAGAAGATATAACAATTGTAAATATTTATGTACCCAACATACGAGCACCTCAATACATAAGGCAAATGTTAACAGCCATAAAAGGGGATATTGCCAGTAACACAATCATAATAAGGGACTTTTAACACCCCACTTTCACCAATGGACAGATCATCCAAAATGAAAATAAGTAAGGAAACACAAGCTTTAAATGATACATTAAACAAGATGGATTTAATTGATATTTATAAGACGTTCCATCCATAAACAACCAAATACACTTCTTCTCAAGTGCTCATGGAACACTCTCCAGGATAGATCATACCTTGGGTCACAAATCAAGCCTTGGTAAATTTTAGAAAATTGAAATCATATCAAATATCTTTTCTGACCACAATGCTGTCAGACTAGATATCAATTACAGGAAAAGATCTGTAAAAAATACAAACACATGGAGGCTAAACAATACACTACTAAATAACCAAGAGATCACTGAAGAAATCAAGGAGGAAATCAAAAAATAGATAGAAACAAATGACAATGAAAACATGATGACCCAAAACCTATGGGATACAGCAAAAGTAGTTCTAAGAAGGAAGTTTATAGGACTACAATCCTACCTCAAGAAACAAGAAACATCTCAAATAAACCATCTAACCTTACATTAGAGAAAGAAGAACAAAAAACCCCCAAAGTTAGCAGAAGGAAAGAAATCATAAAGATCAGATCAGAAATATATGAAAAAGAAATGAAGGAAACAATAGCAAAGATCAATAAAACTAAATGCTGATTCTTTGAGAAGATAAACAAAATTGATAAACCATTAACCAGACTCATCAAGAAAAAAAGGGAGAAGACTCAAATCAATAGAATTAGAAATGTAAAAGGAGAAGTAACAACTGACACTGCAGAAATACAAAGGATCAATGAGAGATTACTACAAGCAACTATATGCCAATAAAATGGACAACCTGGAAGAAATGGACACATTCTTAGAAATGCACAACCTTCTGAGACTGAAACAGGAAGAAACAGAAAATACTAACAGACCAATCACAAGCACTGAAATTGAGACTGTGATTAAAGCTCTTCCAAAAAACAAAAGCCCAGGACCAGATGGCTTCACAGGTGAATTCTAGCAAACATTTAGAGAAGAGCTAACACCTATTCTTCTCAAACTCTTCCAAAATATAGCAGAGGGAGGAACACTCCCAAACTCATTCTACAAGGTCACCATCACTCTGATACCAAAACCAGACAAAGATGTCACTAAGAAAGAAAACTACAGGCCAATATCACTGATGAACATAGATGCAAAAATCCTCAAAAAAATACTAGCAAACAGAATCCAACAGCCCATTAAAAAGGATTATTCACCATGATCAAGCAGGGTTTATCCCAGGAATGCAAGAATTCTTCAATATATGCAAATCAAACAATGTGATACACCATATTAACAAACTGAAGAAGAAAAACCATATGATCATCTCAATAGATGCAGAAAAAGCTTTCGACAAAATTCAACACCCATTTATGATAAAATCTCTCCAGAAAGTTAGCATAGAGGGAACTTACCCCAACATAATAAAAGTCATATATGACAAACCCACAGCCGACATCATTCTTAATGCTGAAAAACTGAAAGCATTTCCTCTAAGATCAGGAACAAGACAAGGGTGCCCACTCTCACCACTATTATTCAACATAGTTTTGGAAGTTTTAGTCACAGCAACAAGAGAAGAAAAAGAAATAAAAGGAATCCAAATTGGAAATGAAGTAAAATTGTCACTGTTTGCAGATAACATGATAATATACATAGAAGATCCTAAAGATGCCACCAGAAAAATACTAGAGCTAATCAATGAATTTGGTGAAGTAGCAGGATAAAAAATTAATGCACAGAAATATCTAGCATTCCTATACAGTAACAATGAAAACTCAGAAGAAGAAATCAAGGAAACACTCCCATTTACCACTGCAACAAAAAGAATAAAATACCTAGGAATAGACCTACCTAAGGAGGTAAAAGACCTGTATGCAGAAAACTATCAGACACTGATGAAAGAAATCAAAGATGATGCAAACAGACGGAAAGAGATACCATGTTCTTAGACTGGAAGAATCAACATTGTGAAAATGACTCTACTATCCAAAGCAATCTACAGATTCACTGCCATCCCTATGAAGCTACCAATGGCATTTTTCACCAAACTAGAACAAAAAATATCATAATTTGTATGGAAACACAAAAAACCCCAAATAGCCAAAGCAATCTTGAGAAAGAAAAATGGAGATGGAGGAATCAGGCTCCCGGACTTCAGACTACACTACAAAGCTACAGTAATCAAGACAGTATGGTACCGGCACAAAAACAGAAATACAGATCAATGGAACAGGATAGAAAGCCCAGAGATAAACCCATGCACCTATAGTCACCTTATGTTTGATAAAGGAGGCAAGAATATACAATGAAGAAAAGACAACCCCTTCAATAAGTGGTGCTGGGAAAACTGGATAGCTACATGTAATAGAATGAAATTAGAACACTCCCTAACACTCCCTAACACAAAAATAAACTCAAAATGCTTTAAAGACCTAAATATAAGGCCAGACACTTTAAAACTCTTAGAGGAAAACATAGGAAGAACATAAATCGCAGCAAGATCCTTTTGGACCCACCTCCTAGAGAAATGGAAATAAAAACAAAAATAGACAAATGGGACCTAATGAAACTTAAAAGCTTTTGCACAGCAAAGGAAACCATAAACAAGATGAAAAGACAACCCTCAGAACAGGAGAAAATATTTGCAAATGAAGCAACTGACAAAGGATTAATCTCCAAAATTTACAAGCAGCTCATGAAGCTCAATATCAACAAGACAAACAACCCAATCCAAAAATGGCCAGAAGACCTAAATAGACATTTGTCCAAAGAAGATATGCAGATTACCAACAAACACATGAAAGGATGCTCAACATCACTAATCATGTGAGAAATGTAAATCAAAACTACAATGAGGTATCACCTCACACCCGTCAGAATGGCCATCATCAAAAAATCTACAAACAGTAAATGCTGGAGAGGGTGTGGAGAAAGGGAACCCTCTTGCACTGTTTTTGGGAGTGTAAATTGATACAGCCACTATGGAGAACAGCATGGATGTTCCTTAAAAAACTAAAAGTAGAACTACCATACGACCCAGCAATCCCACTACTGGGCATGTACATTGAGAAAACCAGAACTCAAAAAAAGTCATGTAGCACAATGTTCATTGAAGCTCTTTTTACAACAGCCAGGACATGCAAGCAACCTAAGTGTCCGTCAACATCAACAAATGAAGGGATAAAGAAGATGTGGCACGTATATACAACGGAATATTACTCAGGCATAAAAGGGAACAAAATTGAGTTATTTGTAGTAAGATGGATGGACCTAGAGTCTGTCATACAGAGTGAAGTAAGTCAGAATGAGAAAAACAAATACCATATGCTAACACATATATATGGAATCTAAAAAAAAAAAATGGTTCTGAAGAACCTAGGGGCAGGACAGGAATAAAGACACAGAGGTAGAGAATGGACTTGAGTACTCGTCCCTTTGATTCTCACATGTACCTCAGACTGTAGCCTTTTCTCTGACACTTTTGTCATTAAAAGCAGAGTTCTGCCCTTCACGCATCCATCTGCTATGTGAAACTACTACCCCCTCTTTCCTCTACAACACACAAAGACACACACATGCTCTCTCAGGTAACTACATAAGAAACAGGGAAATATTCCTTATTGTTTCAACTACTTTGTCTTACGTAGTATTTTTTAAAAGTAACATTTTTAAGTAGGAGGAAAAAGGAAAGGGGAGGGGGAATAGGAGGAAGAGAAGACAAAAGGAGGAGAAGAGGAAGAGGAGGAGAAAAAGGAGAAAGCATCGCTGATAAGATTTTCTCCAAACACAGTCTTTGAGACCTTGGCCTTGAGGGTGAGATCTATTGGAGGCTCTACCCCAGCCGCTCTGTACGATGGGCTGCCACTCAGGGGTGTTACAATTTTCCCTCTCTGCCCTTAGAGGTCTGTGCCTCTCTGGAGGCTGCATTCTCCCCACAGCATCAGCATAAGCTACGGGAAAGATTGCCCCCCTTTGGCTGATGGGTCTCTCTTCCTGAAGTAGGAATGCAGGGTAGTGACACTTTCTTTGTAATAGCTCCAGGACAAGGACAGATCAGGAGAGAACAGTGTTTGCCCAGTGCCTGTAGACTCCTGTATACGTTTTGAACAAAAGTCCAATTCACTAATTAAGTTCCTCTGTTGTAACAGAGAGTTTTGCCTGAGGCCTGTTAGGAACAAAAGCTTGTAACTTAGCATTTTTATTGGAAAGCTTTATTGCTTCTTCTTCCACTTCCCATCACTAAAACCCAGAAAACAGAGAAGGAGAGGAAAGAGAAAACAGATGAAGAGAGCCAGAGAAAGGAAACATTCCCTGTGTCAGCAGAGTGTGTGGGTCCAGCACTGGACCAGGTCAGCAAAAGAGAGGACAGTATAGGGCTCAGGCCATCCCTAACCACCACCGTGAGGGTTCCAGCTGACCCATCTGTGCCATGGGGCCCCAAGCCATTTTTTCCTGCATTCTAGGCCCCCTACCCATACAGATGATCCTCACCTAGAACTGCAGAGTTAATTTAACTTGTACAAAGTGCTTAGAACAATGGTCAGCATACATCAATACCAAATGTTGTTTTGCAAAGAGTTTGATTGATTTATATTATTTGTCCCTTTTAAAATTGAGGATTTCACATAAAAATGGGGGTTGCTCACTTTAAAAAATAATTTCTGCATCTTAGCTATTGTGAATAATGCTGCAGTGAACATAGGAGTGCAAGTATCTGAGATCCTGATTTCAATTCCTTTGAATAAATACCCAAAAATAGGATTGCTGGATCATATAGCAGTCCCATTTTTAATTTTTTGAGTACCTTCCATACTTTTTTCCATACCATTTCCATAAAATGGCAGCTGCACCATTTTACAATTCCTCCAACAGTATTGGTTCCCTTTCCTCCACATCTTCAACAACTCTTTTTTTTTTTACATAATAGTTATTCTAACAGGTGTGCAGTGATAGCTCCTTGTGGTTTTGACTTGAATTTCCCTGATTAGTGATTTTGAGCACCTTTTCATATCCCTGTTGGCCATTTCTATGTGTTCTTGGGAGAACTGTATACTCAAGTCCTTTACCCCTTTTAACCCAAATGTTAAATGAATGGATAAAGAAAATGTAGTATATATTTACAATGGAATATTATTCAGCCTTTTTAAAAGAAAATTTTGCCATTTGCAACAACATGGATGGACCTGAAGGATATTAAATGAAGTAAGCCAGACACAAAGACAAACAGTGTACAATCTCACTTATATGCAGAATCTAAGATAATCAAACTTTCAGAAGTGGCCTGCATGGGGATTCTCATTTCACATGAGATATAGTGTCATTCTTTTTTTTTCCTCTTTCTTTTTTTTTTGTGGTATGCAGGCCTCTCACTGTCGTGGCCTCTCCCGTTGCGGAGCACAGGCTCCAGACGCGCAGGCTCAGTGGCCATGGCTCACGGGCCTAGCCGCTCCGCGGCATGTGGGATCTTCCTGGACCGGGACACGAACCCGTGTCCCCTGCATCGGCAGGCGGGCTCTCAACCACTGCGCCACCAGGGAAGCCCTAGTGTCATTCTTTAATTCAGGTCCTTTCCAGCATATGAACAAGGAAATAACATCAGGGCTACTTGCCACTGAAGTCTCTGCTGCAGCAACCGGGACTGGGGTTGCCATGGGGGAAGGGGGCACTCTACAAATATCCTCAGAGAGTTTGAGCATTCCCAAGAGTAACCTTTCATAAAATTTGGTGTAAATAAAGAAAAGGAGATAGTGGGGATTACACAATATCTTGAATTTCTTCATAGCTGTTAATTCATGCAGATAATTATTACATATTCATCATATGTCATTTTATTAATTGTTCACATGCTATTTTTCCAGCTAAATTTTGAGCCCTGGTAGTAAGAGAGCATTTTATTTTTATTCCCTGGATCCTTGCAAAATTGCAGGCACACATAAGCTCACTCAAGCCTGTCAGAATATGTAACTTAACTAACTTAATAATTAACCACAAAGCCATATTAGTCAGTGCTAAATGGAAGAAGGTGGCTTTGAGCCATGTTGACAACTAGTTTACCAAGAGCATCACTGTTTGACATAGAGTTTCTATAGGGTGTCCAGGGTGGAGGGTGGTGGCTCTGGAACTTTTTTGAGAGGTAGAATAGTTAAAAGGAAAAAAATATGTTTAAGTGGTGAGAAGAGGGATAATTAGAAAGAGATATTACTAATGTTCACATATCTAAAGGACCTCATCTTTACAAACCCTATTCCAAACCACTCAAGGTGCCCAAGAATGGGACAGCCTCACAAAGCCACAGCTGTAGTCACTGGGCTGGTGAGAGCAGAGTCTGGAGAACCCTCTGCCAGAGGTGTCATGTGTCAGGATGGGCACCCTCTAAGGACATGTCCAAATGCAAGCACCCGTGATTCATAGTGGACAAGGTGCAGCATGCTCTCTACACTATGCCCCCCCTTAGAATAAAGACCCCAGGAAACCAAGCCACAGAGAAAGCATACATGATGGTGAAAGTATGAATCACCCAACTAAATAGTATTAATAGAACTACACTCATCAGTGAGAGAACCAGCCTCTTTTCTCAAGCAAAATTCTTTATCCCAACTAAGGGCACAGAAACACTCTGATCACATCCAGAGCATAAGGTTTTATGCCTGGTTCACACACACCCAGCTCATGCCTGTGGAGAAAGACCCCTCCTCTTGCCTCACCTCAGGGAACATGCCTCTCAGGCTCTCCTGGGACTCTTTCCAAGTCTCCCTCTGCTTCGATTTCCAAGGGGTCTGGTCTGGTTCAAGCAATGGCCTCCATGCCATCCTCTCATCTTACTTCTAGTAACATTTCCTGAATTGAAAACCTTTCTAGCATCTACCAAAGGCACTAGGTATGTGAGTATATTCATTTTCAAATGCTGCATGAAAATGCAGATCAAAACTACAGTGAGGTATCACCTCACACCAGTCAGAATGGCCATCAATAAAAAGTCTACAGACAATAAGTGCTGGAGAGGGTGTGGAGAAAAGGGAACCCTGCTACGCTGTTGCTGGAAATATAAATTGGTACAGCCACTATGGAGAACAGTATGGAGGTTCCTTAAAAAACTAAAAATAGAGCTACCATATGACCCAGCAATCCCACTCCTGGGCATATATCCAGAGAAAATGATAATTCAAAAAGATACATGCACCCTAATGTTCATTGCAGCACTATTTATAATAGCCAGGACATGGAAGCAACCTAAATGTCCATCGACAGAGGAATGGATAAAGAAGATGTGGTACATATATTCAATGGCATACTGGATATTCCACAGCCATAAAGAAGAATGAAATAATGCCATTTGCAGCAACACAGATGGACCTAGAAATTGTCATATTGAGTGAAGTAAGTTAGACAGAGGAAGACAAATATCATATGATGTCACATACATGTGGAATCTAAAAAGATGATACAAATGAACTTATTTACAAAACAGAAACAGACTCACAGACTTTAAAAACAAATTTATGGTTACCAAAGGGGAAACACTGTGAGGAGGGATAAATTAGGAGGTTGGGATTAACATATACACACGACTATATGTAAAATAATCAACAAGGACCTATTGCATAGCACAGGGAACTCTATTCAGTATTCTGAAATAACCTATATTGGAAACTAATCTGAAAAAGAATGGATATATGTATATGTATAACTAAATCACTTTGTCACACACCCGAAACACAGCACTGTAAATCAACTATACCCCAATATAAAATAAAAATTAAGTTAAAAAAATTTTTAATTAAATTTTTTTAAAATTACCACCACAAAGGTAGTAGCTTAAATATTTATTATTTATTCACTTTTATTATGAATTACTTTTATATTTATTATCGCATAGTTTCCATAGGTCAGAAGCCCAGGCACAGTGGAGCTGAGCTCTCTGCTCAGGGTCTCACAAGGCTGAAATTACAGTCTAATCTGGGGCTCTGGATCCTCTCAGTTTCATTCAAATTGTTGGCTGAATTGTATTCCTTGCAGTTGTAGGACTAAGGTCACATCTTCTGGCTGAATGTCAGCTGGGGGCTGCCCTCAGTTCCTAGCCACACGGCCCCTCTAAAGGTGGTCCACAACAAGGACATTTGCTTTCGTCCAGGCCAGCAGGAGAGTCTGCTGCAGCTTCTCCTCACTTTTAAGGATTCAGCAGATTAGGTCGGGCCACACAGGATAATGTCTCTTTTGCCATAAAGGGGAGCATAATCACTGAGAGTGATAAGCACATTGTATTCACAGGCCCTTCTCAAGGGGAGGGGATGACCCAGGACGTCTACACCAAGGGGTGGGAATCTTGGAGCTATCTTAGAGTTCTACCTACAGCAGCGAGAATACCTAAAATGCACTCTGCTTTACCTTCTTTAAATGTTTCCTCATATATTTGCTCATTTTAACAAGTTAGGTAAAAATATAACAAGAAAACTATAAATCTCACTTAAAGGAGAAGGAAAAAGGGCAGAGGTTCAGAAGTTCCCATTTGCACTTTCCTCCCTCCTTTCCATCAAGACCAAGTGCAGCTTATTTGCTGCAGAGAAATGCACATACCCGCTGATCTCACTGAACAAAATGTCATCCAGCATTTCTATTTATTGTTCAATTGATACTGCAGCGTTAAACTGGTAACTTCACCTATAAAATGATATACTAAATCTGCATCAGGCCAGCAGTCCAGGGAGAGAACAGCTCAGCTCTTGGAGGTCACCCCAGCCAAGGGTGACCCTGGACCCTGAGCTGGCAATCCCCTGCTCTGCTCACTGCTGAGGCCCAGCTGCACCTCTGGGTTCAGACAGTCTTCCCACACTCCTTCCCACATTTTCAGAGATTATTTCCACTTCAGGTTAACTCGGACTGTTCCAGCATTTCGCATATGTGGAAACATACAGGATGCACTCCTGTGTGCAAGGCTTCTTTCACTCAGCATTAAGTTTCTGTTATTGCTCCCTGTTTCCTGTTATCAGGATCCATTCCTTTTGATAGCTGAGTAGGCTGAATATAGCAAAGTTTGTTTTCCTTTCTCTTATGGATGAAATATTTCTACTTTGAATAAAGCTGCTATGAATATTTTGGTACAACAAATCTTTTTATGTACATAAGTTTTCATTTCATTAAATATTTAGGGATAAAATGGGGCTTCCCTGGTGGTACAGTGGTTGAGGGTCCGCCTGCCGATGCAGGGGACACGGGTTCGTGCCCCGGTCCGGGAAGATCCCACATGCCGCAGAGCGGCTGGGCCCGTGAGCCATGGCTGCTGGGCCTGTGCGTCCGGAGCCTGTGCTCTGCGACGGGAGAGGCCGCAGCAGTGAGAGGCCTGCGTACCGCAAAAAAAAAAAAAAAAAAACAAAAAAAAAAACAAAAAACAAAAAAAAATGGTTGACTCAGGGTAGTTTCTCATGCAATTTTATGAGAAAGTGCATGAACTTTTCTCAAAGTGGTTGTACCATTTTATACTCTTAACTCAGGTTTAGGAGAGTTCCAACTGCTCCATCTCTCTGCTGACATTTAAAATTATCAGGCTTCGGGGCTTCCCTGGTGGCGCAGTGGTTGAGAAACTGCCTGCTAATGCAGGGGACACAGGTTTGAGCCCTGGTCCGGGAAGATCCCACATGCCGCGGAGCAACTAGGCCCGTGAGCCACAACTACTGAGCCTGCGCATCTGGAGCCTGTGCTCCACAAGAGAGGCCGCGATAGTGAGAGGCCCGTGCGCTGCGATGAAGAGTGGCCCCCGCTTGCCACAACTAGAGAAAGCCCTCGCACAGAAACGAAGACCCAACACAGCAAAAATAAATTAATAAATTAAAATGGCAAGAAAATTTGAGTTGTATAGGATCTACCTTTAAAACAATAATAGGCTTTGAATGAATAGTACAGTGTAGACATTTATAAAATTATCAGGCTTTTTAAACCCTATCCATTCTGGTGGGTGTGTAATGGCATCTCACTGTGGTTTTAATTGTCCTTTTCCTGATGACTAATGTTGAGCACTTTTTTATGTGATTATTGGACACTGGTGAATCGTCTTTATAAAATGATTGTCCGAATGTTTTATCCATATTTTATTGAGTGGCTTGACATTCTATTACTGAGTTATAGGACTTCATATAACCCCCACACTAGTCCTGTGTTAGATACATGCTTTGCAAGTATTTTCCCAGTCTGTGTCTTGCCAATTCATTTCCTGAATGAATGAGAAATAAGTTCTCTCTTTTGATGAGGAGAAGTTGGAAGTCTGTCCTCTTTCTTTTAATCTTATCATTTTTAAATACAAGGTTTTTCATTTCAATGGAGTCACTTTTCTCAGTATTTTATGATTTTTTCCCAAGATTATAAATATCATCTCCTCTACTTTTAAAAGAATATCCTAATTTTGTTTTTAATACCTGGTGTCTTAAATCTATCTAAAATCTACCTCTGAGATGGGTTGAAGTTAGGATCTCAGCATTTCCCCCAAATATACAGCCAAGATCTTAACCACACGTGTTGAGGAATCTGTTATCCTCCCACTTTCCCTTTCTTAGTTTCTCCTTCTATGAATTCTCCTTCAGTCATCTGTTTCCATGTGTCCAGTAACCAAGTATTCATTGATGAGGTCAAAATCGTTGTCTAGGCTAGGATAGCAACTCCATGACCTTCTCTCCCTCACCTACACACACGCCTGTCATCCAACCTAATGTCAAATATTTCTAAATATATACAAAATCTGACCACCACTGCTATCACTGTGTCCAAGCCATCATTACACCTGATTTGGACTATGGCCTTAGATTCCCTACTGGTCTTCCTGCTCTACTATCATACCGGCAACCAAAACAATCCTATTAAAACTTGTCAGATCATGTCATTCTTTGCTCTAAACCCTCTAAACATTCTCAACACTAAATAAAAGTCAACTTTCTTATGATAGCCTACAAAGTCCTACATAGCCTGGGAGCCCCCTTTCCTCTCCATACTCCTCTCTTCACACTCTCCCATTTCTTGATCCCATTCCTGACCCATTAGATTACTATCTGCTCCTAAGAACACCAGGCATCCTTCCTCTGGGCTTTGTGGTGCCTAGTCCCAATATCTGGAATGCTTCTCCTTTGTATCTGTGTGGCTCACTCAATTGCCCAAATCCTACCTTTGCACTAACACTTGCTTTGTCCACCCTTTTAAAAATGAAACTTGGGACTTCCCTGGTGGCACAGTGGTTAAGAATCCACTTGCTAATGCAGGGACATGGGATCGAGCCCTGGTCCAGGAAGATCCCACATACCACGGAGCAACTAAGCCCGTGTGCCACAACTACTGAGCCCACGTGCCACAACTACTGAAGCCTGCATGCTCTACCGCCCGCATGCCACAACTACTGAGCCTGTGTGCCTAGAGCCCGTGCTCTGCAACAAGAGAAGCCACCACAATGAGGAGCCTGTGCACCGCAACTAAGACCCAACGCACCCCAAAATTATTTTTTTTAATGAAACTTATGCTTCTCTCTACTACAATCTCAATCCCTATATATTGCTGTAAACTCCTTAACATTTGTTATTGGCTGACTTACCAGATAATTTACTGATATTTATTGTTTATTATTTCTTCCCCTCCCACTAGGATGTAGGCTCTACAAAGGCAGGGATTTTGCCTTTTTTTAATTGATGCTACTACATAGAGTGGTCCTTAGCACATCCCGGATGCTTAATAAATGTGTTAAATTGATAATGAGTGAATGAATTGCCTTTTGAATATGTGGATATTCCACAGAAACCTTGCACTATTAAAAATGAATGCATATTATTTTTGCCAAAACTGCCTGTGTCCATTTCACCCACAAAAGATGACTAGAATACAGCTAGTCTTGTTGCAGTTACCTACTTCAACTCTCTCTCTCCTGTTACCTCCTCACCTTTTCCACTGCCAGGTGACGGCTTCATTTTCTTGTCTTTGCCTGGGTCACTGAAAAGCTTCCTATAAGCTTCTTTGCCTCTGCTCTGGCTCCCATTTAACTCTTCCTTCTCACACAACAACATGGATGTTTCTAAAGTCTACATATTATCTTTTTTTTTTCCTTTTTGACCACACTGTGCAGCATGCAGAATCTTAGTTCCCCAACCAGGGGTCGAACCTGTGCCCCCTGCATTGGGAGCTTGAAGTCCTAACCACAGGACAGCCAGGCAAGTCCCTACATACAATCTTGCCCTTATTTGCTCACAATCCTTTCATGACTGTGCTTACTTTCAGGATAATAGACAAATGCCTCATCATGGTATGTTTATCCATGATCTGTCCCTCCTGAATCCTACAGCAGTACCTTCCACCCCCAGATTCAGTCACCAGCCACACCTGACTCCTGCCTGGTGCCCCACTGGCTCATGATCTCACTTTCTTCCTGGACTTTTCACATACCATTTACTTGATCTGAAAACTGCCCTTCTCCACCTGGCTGCTTCCTCTTTTTTTCTGTAAGGAGCAACTCAAATTTCTTCTACTACAGACCTGGTTTTATGTCCTTCATTCCTGCTCCCATTATTCTAACACTTATCCTTCCAATTGTAATTTTTGGTGTATTCATCTGTCTTCCCATTAAATTGTAAACTCCTCTGGGGAAAGATACTTCTTTTAACTCTCTATCACTAGGGCCTAGGGCAGAGTCTAGTATAAAGTCATAACTGAATAAATGTCTAATAAAATAATATGGATGTTTCTGGGGGCAATGCTTGTACTTTTCTCCTTCCCCCATCATAAGTTAGGTTCTCCTTTTCTAAGGCATTGTGAAATGCCTTAGAAAAGATTGAATTGTTAGCCATTAAGTCTAGTGGAGACAGCAGGACTCTAAAGTCAGCCAGATTTGGGTGAAAATGTAATTCTTGCAGTTTGATATTTTTGTGGTATAGACAAGAACCAAACTGGTTGAGATTCCCTGGTGGCACAGTGGTTAAGAATCCACCTGCCAATGCTGGGGACACGGGTTTGAGCCCTGGTCCAGGAAGATCTCACATGCCGTGGAGCAACTAAGCCCGTGCATCACAACTACTGAGCCTGCGCTCTAGAGCCTGCAAGCCACAACTACTGAGCCCACATGCCACAATTACTGAAACCCGTGCGCCTAGAGCCCGTGCTCCGCAACGAGAGAAGCTACTGCAATGAGAAGCCTGCACACTGCAACGAAGAGTAGCCCTCCACTCACCTCAACTAGAGAAAGCCCGCATGCAGCAACGAAGACCCAACACAGCCAAAAATGAATGAATGAATGAATGAACCAAACTGGTTATTTTCCCAAATAGGCCCTATCTACTTACTCCCCTGAAAAGGGATATGTTCTGATTTTTTAAGCAGTATAACAACTATAATATGCAATATGTTTAACATTTTCAATCACTGCAGAGTAGGTGTGAGTTCTTCTTGCCTTTATTCCCACAGGTCCATGAGGCTAGATGCCAGGCCCATCCTCTGTGTAAAATGTGATAACTGACCCAAGCCTAGATTAAAGAAAAAGACACCAAAAGAGACATTGAAACATTTTTAAATGACGAAAATTGTTAAGTGTGGTTTCTGAGCACACATCAGCAATAGTCTCACCTAACAGTGAGGTCAGATGGTGGGATAGAAGCTCAGAGAGAAGAGGGAAGGGAAAGACACCGTCTGCCTCTCTGTCCTCTGGATCTCATGTTCTCCTTGTTGCCATCCTTTACACTAGAAGCACAGAGACCAGAGAGTTCAACACCTGAAGTCATCAAATGTGGGCACGTCTACTCCCTGTTCACTGGGCTACAGAAAACTTTGTACAGTTAAGTTTGGCCAAAGACATCAGCATTCATACACACCAACTCTTCCTCTAAAGTTGAGTTAAACAGCAAACACACATGAGCAGAGAATGAACTAGCGAGAACAAAGCTTTATATACATAATCTGGGACAAAAAGATAAGGGCCCATTGAGGCAATGAGTAAGAAGGGGTAGCTGTAATCAGAAGAGGGGTGTCCTACCAGGACCCAGGAGTGTAGGCAACTCTAGAGACAGTGATGGGTTGGCAGGTAAAGACTGAGGACCAGTGAAGGTGACTGGATGAGAGGTCTGTATGAAAAAGGGAAGAGAATCCACACATAGATGTAGGTGACTCATTCTGTAGGAGGCAGATTGAAGGAGAGGACTGAGGGGCTAGGAGGCGTGAGAAGTCAAAACAGAAGATGCAGGGCTTCCCTGGTGGTGCAGTGGTTGAGAGCCCGCCTGCCGATGCAGAGGACATGGGTTCATGCCCCGGTCTGGGAAGATCCCACATGCTGTGGAGCGGCTGGCCCCGTGAGCCATGGCCGCTGAGCCTGTGCGTCCAGAGCCTGTGCTCCACAACGGGAGAGGCCACAACAGTGAGAGGCCCGCATACCGCAAAAATAAATAAATAAATAAATAAATAAAATAAAAAACAGAAGATGCTGCAGCTATGACTGAGGGGTGGGAATGCAAGGGCCTCCTTTCTCATTACTAAGTGGAACCCAAAAAATGAGCCTGACCCTAAAAGGAGAAAGAGGGTCAGCATGAACAGCAAAAGAGAACTAGGAATTGTACATCTCATTTCACAATCAATGTGTGGCATGAGAAAAGGCAGAGGGGCACACAGGACTGGGGACCTGGCAGGTCGGACAATTCAGGAACTGGTAATGTTTTAGTAACCTGGATCTGCAAGGTGAAAGTGGCTGAGGACAGGCTGACTGGCCTCATTTCTATCCTCCAAAGCCTTATTAAATCACTGGCGCTCAACTGTCTTCTCCAAACTCAGGTCTTCAGCAATGACTGTACAAGGAAGCTGGGGAGGTGAGGGCAGCTCACCTCCACCCTACAACAGTGGCAGGAGCATAGCAGCGGCACTGGAATTTTCCATTTGCAGGGTCTACAACTGGTAGATGTGATGAAGAAGTCCTCCTTGACAGGTCTGAAAGCTTCTCTCCCTGTTGTCTTCTTGGACATCAGTGAGCTGGAGAACTGAACCTATGGCCTTCATCAAGCACTGCCTTTGACAACTTCTTGGTTAGCAGAAGTGGGATGAGACTGGACCAGAGAGCCCTGCTGCACCTGTATCACTCCTCCAAGGAGGCGGGACACCTCCAGCAGGGCACTGTGAGCTGGTCATGGCATGGCCTTTGGTGAAGCAGCTCACAGAGGACATGAGGCTTTTCTTAATCTATTTTCTGGGGCTTGGATTGGTTTCCCTTCAGAAACCCAGGACTGCACCTGAAGGAATTGACACTCCACTGGCTTTCAGAGGCCTAAATGCTGATGGTACACTCACACTGCGTGGGGCCTCTTCTATGTACATCCTGCCTTCGGTCATTAGTTGTCAGTTCTCCTTCCCTGTGCTCTCCTAAGGCCCTCAGCTCGGTCTCCTTTGAGCAAGGATCTGGGGGATAACCGGATGGCACCAGTCTCATAAAGGTAACTAACGGCTCTTGTGGCCAGTGGTGGAGGGTCCATTTGCTCCCGGAAGGAGGGCTATTTACAATTCCTGGGTGAGCCGTAAGTGGAGAACATCTTGGAGATGCGAGCAGACAGTATCAGCTTCTTCTAAGTGGTCACACTTGTGAGGACACAGAGAGAAGGAGCCCGGGGGCCGAGTACTGAGACTGCAGTATGGGATACTATCACTTCCGGGAACTGTAACTGCACAACAGTGGGCGGGGGAGGTGAAAGCACAGGATTCGCGTGGAACTGCCCATGAGGAGGATGGGAGGTGCCAGAGAGCAAAGTGACCCTGGAGGGATGGATGGAGTGCCCAGAGGCAGGATGAACTCACGGGCAATGGGCGAGCAGGGGCAAAGTTTTCAGAGGAAGTTGCCCGAGAAGAGCAGTGCCTTCTGCCCCTGTGACTGGAGCCAAAGTCCAGAGAGGTCACCTGGCTACCGACTCCTCGGGGCGAGGCAGGCAGCCACGTGCGCGTGATGCTCGTGACACTGCATTGTAACCTGAGTCAGAGAAAAGGCACGCTGGTGAAGGGCGCCAAAGGGCAAAGGGCGAGCCTAACAGCCCACCAGCTCTCTTCATTGTGGCTCTTTGGGCCCAGGGGGCCCACACTCCGGGAGACTGTTCAAGACTACGGAGGCCCAAAGCCCACCCAGCTGGCCCTGTCCAGCCGCCTGCAGGCCCCTCGGCATCTGGCCCAGGCAGCAGCTTTGGAAATCAATGCCTGTGCATCCCCCAGCCCTTTCCTCTGAGTCACTGGGAGTCAGAGCCTGCCCAGAGCCAGAGAGCGGGCGCAACCCACCTCCTGTGCAGGTAGGGGTCGGCTTGCGGGATGGCCAGGTCCGCGAGAATGCCCAGTCTCCTGTGGTGACCAGAGTGTCCAGGCGGCCAGGGATAGCTGCAGCCCAGCAAGTGCTAAGGTGGGGACGGACTCCTGAGCAGCACAGGTGCAAGTGCCCTCAGGGTCTTCCTTACGAACCACCACTGCAGACAACCCTGTTTTACCCCTGTATCACCAGCCCTGCTCTCCAGTCAGGGCTCTAGACATTGCCTTCTCCAGGGAGCTCTGGAGAGCCTCTCTGTGGTGCGGAGCCCCGCACGCTTCTGCTTGGCAGCCCTGCAAAGGCGAGATCCCAAGCTTCACCAGCTGGGTTGCAAAAGTCACATATAAGAAAATACTACGGCTTTTTATCTATTTAACTTGTATATTGTGTCCTTGTTAAATTCATCTGTTATTTCTGGTAGTTTCTTTGTAAACGCCTTAGAATTTTTTACATACACAATCACGTTTTCTGTAAATAATGACAGTTTGACTTCTTCCTTTTCAACTTGTATGCCTTTTATTTCTTCTTACCTTCTACGTTTGCTGAAAGCGCCAGTAAAATGCTGAATACATGTGGAGACAGTGGATATCCTTTTACTGTTCCCTATCTTAGAGGAAAATCATTCAGTTATGCTGTTAGCTTAAGGGTTTTTGTAGAAGCTCTTCATCCCATGAAGGAGATTCCCACCAATTCCTACTTTGCAGAGAGATTTTTTTGAAAAGGATGGTATGAGAGTGGACTAGGTGAGAATGTAAAAGAAGAGGTTAAGGGAGCTTCTGTATCTTTAAGCTGTATGGTGGATTCACGGGTGGTCATTTTTCTATTATTTTTTAAACTGTACATATATGTGATATATTCTGTTCTGTATGTATATTTTACAATAAAGGCACTTTTTAAGTAGTAAGATGTAGTTGATGTGTGAGAATATTATATACTTATTTTGAAGTAACAAATATGAAATATTTCACTTATACCCTAATAATTAAATATTAGGCTTTTATAGAAACCCAGCCACACATCGTTTTCATGAGAAAAGATTTTGAATTTTAAAAAAAAGCTACTGTAAGTTGATACACACATATATGCTCTTTTAATTCCTGAGAACTCTAAAGGTAAGATCAAAGTGTTACTTAGCAAATAGGAAAACATTTCTGGTCAGTTAAAGAAGTCCTCTGAAATGTAAATGAATTCTATCTTACAATCACTTGGAAGAAAAAATAACTAGAAAATGGGGGAAAGAAAGCAAGAAAATTACGCACAGAGGCTAGGGAACAAAAGACATGCTTCCCTCCAGAAAACATGCCAGGTTTTAAAGGTCAATTAAAAAAAAAAAAACTGTGTAAAATATTTTTTAATCTCTTTGTTTGAAGGAGTCAAGCACTACCAGGGTAGCCAAGACTTGAGGGTCTAAACCCTAGTGAGAAAGGGCAACTGCTAAGATGCGAGTCTGATGTTAGACACCACTTTTCCCCTGGACACATTTGCTGATCCATAAGCAGTATATGAGAAGCTAAGCAGAAAGCCATGGTGAACGGGCAGAGGAGTTGGGCAGAGCTTTCTGCAGCATCAATGAAGAGAAAATTCTGAAAATTTTCAGGACCTACCAAAGAGGAGGGTCCTTGGTAAACACTCAAACTTTCATTTGGGATTTCATTTGGGAATTCTTACCAGGAGTAAGAGGACTTAGTTCAGACTACTGTAACAAATTACCATATACTGTGTGTTTTAAACAATGAGCATCTATTTCTCTCAGTTCTGGAGGCTGGAAGTCCAAGATCAGGGTGCCAGCAAGGACAGGTTCTTGCTGAAGGCCCTTTTCCTGGTTTACAGACAGCCATCTTCTTCTTGTGTCCTCACATGGCAGAAAGAGAGCTAGCTAGCTCTCTGGCCTCTTCTTATAAGGGCACCAATTTCATTTGTTAGGGCTCCGCCCACATGACCAAATTACCTCCCAAAGGCCCCACCTCCAAATACTATCATACTGGGGTTAGGGTTTCAACATAGGAATCTTGCAGGGACACAAACATACAGTCCATTACATAAAGGTAACAGGAAACACCCAATCCTTAAAAGGAATGAAGCTCAACTTCAGTCTAGATCAATCTGAGACTAGAATAGGATAAGCTTCCCTATCCTAACTGCCTGATAGTAACAGAAGTAAATTGTTTCTGGAGGATTTACAGTATCACCAATGAATATCAAATACCTAGGAATAAATCTACTAAAGGTGTACAAAACTGTAGGAGAGTTGTAGTGAAAGGTTAGACAATAAAGCTTCTAGTAGATACCATTGAAAATCTTTATGATACTGGATGTATTCCAAAACACATGTATACAAATGTTCATAGCACTATTATTTTTAATATCAAAAAACTGGGAGCGACTCAAATGTCCTTAAACAATAGAATGGATAAAGTATGACATATCCATTCAAGAGCATACTGTACTGCAATATAAATGCATAAACAACTGCTATATACAACAGCCTGGATGGTTTCACAGAATTTTGAAGGAAAGAATTCAGGCACAAAAGAATACACACTGTATGATTCCATTTGTCTGAAGTTTAAAAATAGACAAAACTTATCTTAAGATGTTAGAAGTTTAGAAGGAGAATGACTAGGAGTGTGAAGCAGCTTTCCAGGGTGCTAGCAATGTCTTATTTCTTAATCTGGGTGATGGTTACATAGGTTTGCTCCTCTGAAAATTGGGAATTCTACTTACTGCTTTTATACTTCTCTGTATGACTGTTATATTTAAACTGTATTAAAGGATAACTGAGAGAGAGGTGAAACATACCTCCTTGAATCAGGTAGGGCTCTATGCTACAAGTGACAGAAAAATCTAACGCATACTGACTTAAAAACTAAAGAAAGTCCAGAGAAGGTATACAGTGGCCAACAAGCACATGAAAAGTGCTCAACATCATTAGTCATTAGGGAAACGCAAATCAAACCACAGTGAGATACCACCCACTAGGATGATGATTCTTAAAAGTCACACAATAACAAGGGTTGGTGAGAATATGGAAAAACTAGAACATTCTCATACATTGATAATGAGAATTTAAAATGATGCAGCCGGGGCTTCCCTGGTGGCGCAGTGGTTGAGAGTCAGCCTGCCGATGCAGGGGACACGGGTTCGTGCCCCGGTCTGGGAAGATCCCACATGCCACGGAGCAGCTGGGCCTGTGAGCCATGGCCGCTGAGCCTGTGCATCCGGAGCCTGTGCTCTGCAACGGGAGAGGCCACAACAGTGAGAGGCCCACGTACTGCAAAAAAAATAAATAAATAAATTAATTAATTAATTAATTAAAAAAAATAAAATGATGCAGCCACTTTGGAAAAGACCTTGGCAGTTTCTCAAAATGTTAAACTTAGGGTTACTATATGATCCAGCAATTCCACTCCTAGGTATGTACCCTAGAGAAATGAAAGTATATATCCAAACAAAAAACTTACGCAGGGGTTTCCCTGGTGGCGTAGTGGTTGAGAGTCCGCCTGCCGATGCAGGGGATGCAGGTTCTTGCCCTGGTCCAGGAGGATCCCACATGCCATGGAGGGGCTGAGCCCGTGTGTCTGGAGCCTGTGCTCTGCAATGGGAAAGGCCACGACAGTGAGAGGCCCGCATACCGCAAAAAAAAAAAAAATATATGCACTAATGTTCAAGCATCATTACACATTAATAGTCAAAAGACAAATATCATGTGATATCACTTATATGTGGAATCTAAAAAAAGGGTACAAATGAACTTATCTACAAAACAGAAATAGAATTACAGATGGAGAAAAAAAACTTACGGTTACAGTGGGGTAGGGGAGGAGAAGGATAAATTGGGAGATTGGGATTGACATATACACACTGCTATATATATAAATTAGGGGACCTCCCTGGCAGTACAGTGGTTAAGATTCTCTGCTTCCAATGCAGTGGGCACAGGTTTAATCCCTGGTCAGGGAACTAAGATCCCACATGCTGCATGGTACAGCAAAAAAATAAATAAATTAAAAATAAGATCCTCATCCACAAGAGGGCAGACAGCAAAAGCAAGAAGTACTACAATCCTGCAGCCTGTGGAACAAAAACCACATTCACAGGAACATAGACAAGATGAAAAGACAGAGGGCTATGTACCAGATGAAGGAACAAGATAAAATCCCAGAAAAATACCTAAATGAAGTGGAGATAGGCAACCTTCCAGAAACAGAATTCAGAATAATGATAGTGAAGATGATCCAGGACCTCGGAAAAACAATGGAGGCAAAGATCGAGAAGATGCAAGAAATGTTTAACAAAGACCTAGAAGAATTAAAGAACAAACAGAGATGAACAATACAATAACTGAAATGAAAACTACACTAGAAGGAAACAATAGCAGAATAACTGAGGCAGAAGAATGGATAAGTGACCTGGAAGACAGAATGGTGGAATTCACTACTGCAGAACAGAATAAAAAAAAAAAAGAATGAAAAGAAAGGAAGACAGCCTAAGAGACCTCTGGGACAACATTAAACACAACAACATTCGCATTATAGGGGTCCCAGAAGGAGAAGAGAGAGAGAAAGGACACGAGAAAATACTTGAAGAGATTATAGTCGAAAACGTCCTTAACATGGGAAAGGAAATAGCAACCCAAGCCCAGGAAGCACTGCGAGTCCCACACAGGATAAACCCAAGGAGAAACACACTGAGACACATAGTAATCAAATTGGCAAAAATTAAAGACAAAGAAAAATTATTGAAAGCAGTAACGGAAAAATGACAAATAACATACAAGGGAACTCCCATAGGGTTAACAGCTGATTTCTCAGCAGAAACTCTACAAGCCAGAAGGGAGTGGCATGATATACTTAAAGTGATCAAAGGGAAGAACCTACAACCAAGATTCCTCCACCCAGCAAGGATCTCATTCAGATTCAATGGAGAAATCAAAAACTTTACAGAAAAGCAAAAGCTAAGAGAATTCAGAACCACCAAACCAGATCTACAACAAATGCTAACGGAACTTCTCTAAGTGGGAAACACAAGAGCAGAAAAGGACCTACAAGAACAAACCCAAAACAATTAAGAAAATGGTCATAGGAACATACATATCGATAATTACCTTAAACGTGAATGGATTAAATGCTCCAACCAAAAGACACAGGCTTGCTGAATGGACACAAAAACAAGACATATATACATGCTGTCTACAAGAGACCCACTTCAGACCTAGGGACACATTCAGTCTGAAAGTGAAGGGATGAAAAAAGATATTCCACATAAATGGAAATCAAAAGAAAGCTGGAATAGCAACACACATATCAGATAAAATAGACTTTAAAATAACGAATTTTACAAGAGACAAGAAAGGCCACTACATAATGATCAAGAGATCAATCCAAGAAGAAGATATAATGATTATAAATATATATACACCCATCATAGGAGCACCTCAATACATAAGGCAACTGATAACAGCTATAAAAGAGGAAATCGACAGTAACCCAATAATAGTGGGGGACTTTAACACCTCACTTACACCAATGGACAGATCATTCATACAGAAAATAAATAAGGAAACACAAGCTTTAAATGACACAATAGACCAGAGAGATTTAATTGATATTTATAAGACATTCCATCCCAAACCAGCAGATTACACTTTCTTCTCCAGTGCACATGGAACATTCTTCAGGATAGGTCACATCTTGGGTCACAAATAAAGCCTCAGTAAATTAAAAAAAACTGAAATCATATCAAGCATGTTTTCTGACCACAACACTATGAGATTAGAAATGAATTACCGGGGAAAAAACGTTAAAAACACAAACACATGGAGGCTAAACACTATGTTACTAAATCACCAAGAGATCACTGAAGAAATCAAGGAGGAAATAAAAAAAATACCTAGAGACAAATGACAATGAAAACAGGACAATCCAAAACCAATGGGATACAGCAAAAGCAGTTCTAAGAGTGAAGTTTATAGCTATACAAGCCTACCTCAAGAAACAAGCAAAATCTTAAATAAATAATCTAACCTTACACCTAAAGGAACTAGAGAAAGAAGAACAAACAAAACCCAAAGTTAGAAGAAGGAAAGAAATCATAATGATCAGAGCAGAAATAACTGAAATAGAAACAAAGAAAACAATAGCAAAGATCAATAAAACTAAAACCTGGTTCTTTGAGAAGATAAACAAAATTGATCAACCATTAGCCAGACTCATCAAGAAAAAGAGGGAGAGGACTCAAACCAATAAAATTAGAAATGAAAAAGGAGAAGTTACAACAAACACCGCAGAAATACAAAGCATCCTAAGAGACAACTACAAGCAACTCTATGCCAATAAAATGGACAACTTGGAAGAAATGGATAAATTCTTAGAAAGGTATAACCTTCCAAGACTGAATCAGGAAGAAATAGAAAATATGAACAGACCAATCACAAGTAATGAAATTGAAACTGTGATTAAAAATCTTCCAATAAACAAACATCCAGGACCAGATGGCTTCACAGGTGAACTCTATCAAACATTTAGAGAAGAGCTAACACCCATCCTTCTCAAACTCTTCCAAAAAATTACAGAGGAAGGGACACTCCCAAACTCATTCTATGAGGCCACCATCACCCTGATACCAAAACCAGACAAAGATACTACAAAAAAAGAAAATTACAGACCAATATCACTGATGAATATAGATGCAAAAATCGTCAACAAAATACTAGCAAACAGAATCCAACAACACATTAAAAGGATCATACACCATGATCAAGTGGGATTTATCCCAGGGATGGAAGGATTCTTCAATATATGCAAATCAATCAATGTGACACACCGTATTAACAAATTGAAGAATAAAAACCATATGATAAAAAATAAATAAATAAAATAAAATAGATAAGTAATAAGGACCTACCTTAAAGCCCAGGAAACTCTACTCAATACTCTGTAATGGCCTATATGGGAAAAGAATCTAAAAAGTAGATATATGTATCACTTTGCTGTAAACCTGAAACTAACACACATTGTAAATCAACTATACTCCAATAAAAAATAAAAAAAAAAACAGAAACAAAAAAAATGTCCATCAACATTTGGATAAGTGAAATGTGGTATATCTGTATAATGGAATATTACTGAACAATAAAAAGGAGCAAAGTCACAATACATACTACAACGTGGATGAACCTTGAAATTATTACACTCCATAAAAGAAGTGAGATGAAAAAGACAACATATTCATATTTATATGGAAGATCTAGAACAGGTAAATCTACAGAGACAAAGTATATTAGTGGTCATGGTGGTCTAGAGCTGGGAGGCAGCAGGGTGAGGGATTCAGAAGGGAAATTGAGGGAGAATGAAGAGTAACTGCTAATCAAAACGGAGTTTGTTTTTGAAGTGATGAAAATGTCCTAAAATTGATTGTGGTGAAAGTTGCACAATTCTGTGAACATACTACAAACCATTGCATTGTACAACATTTTAGAACTATTTAACTATTTAAACTATTTTTTTTTCTTCTTTTTTTTTTTTTTTGGCGGTACGCGGGCCTCTCACTGCCATGGCCTCTCTCATTGCAGAGCACAGGCTCCAGACACGCAGGCTCAGTGGCCATGGCTCACGGGCCCAGCCGCTCCGCGGCATGTGGGATCCTCCCGGACCGGGGCAAGAACCCACGTCCCCAGCATTGCCAGGCGGACTCCCAACAACTGCGCCACCAGGGAAGCCCTAAACTATTTTTTAAACATTTAAGGGTGAATTTTATGATATGTAAATTCAATCAATAAATCTGCTTTAAAAATTAATGAGAATTTATTGCCTTATGTAATTGAAATATCTAAAGATAAGTTGCTTCAGTAAGAGCTGACCCAGCAGCCAAAATATTATCACCAATACCTGATTTTGTTCTCTCTTCTGTGCCTTCTGTGGTAGTGGTTTCACCCTCAGACTCCACCTTGTCAGTACCCTAGCAACTCCAGACATGCCCATCTTGTTAGCAAAAAAGCAAGAACCATTCAAGACCTCATACCCTCTTCTCATACCATCCAGAGTCAGACAAAGATTTCTCTTTCTGAGAAGCCCCAGAAAATGTCTGCATATGTTTTATCAATGTCTCATTGATTCTGCTTGAATTATGTCCCCACTCTATGGTGGGGAAAGGGGGCAAATGGTAGCCTTAAGTCAGTCTGATGCCGGAGGCCCAGAGGTCAATCCTACCTAAACTACATGGCTGAAGGTTGTATACAGGCAGCTTCCTAAGGGAAATATCAGAAATTATGGGAACTAAAGTTGAGACGTTTACATCAACCCCAATAACATAAACCCAAAAAAAGGAGTCAGAGTTGTTGTGGACTAAAGAATACAAGAAACGTTTATTTACAACTTGATTTCTCTCATTTGAGTGAAGACTGAGATACTCATGTTAGTAAATATAGCACCTAACACACAAGCTGGGTCCATAATATGTTCTCAATCCATTTTGAGTGAATTAATGAGTAAAAGAGCCAACAACAAAAAATTAATAAACTAATGAATGAATAATAGGCTATTTTGGAAAAGAGCCCAGACTCTTTGGATTCTATTTTATCTCCCGCTGCCCTTTCCTTGGTCAGTCTCCATTAGTCAGGTAAAGCATTCAGAAAATAGAAGGAACTGGGGAAAGGGAGGGAGAGTTTCAAATCCCTGTATGTTGGTCCTGAAAAGAGACCTGATGATAAACACCACAGTTGAAGAATTTTGTATCATTGGCTACAGAAATGTTGGGAGATTTTTAGTTGGTTTCAAACTCCAGGTTAACATAGAAAAGATGCTGGCACTCTGTCGGGGCAAAAATTGACTCTCTTTATAATCCCACTTCCAAAACCAATGTAGGCATCAATTCCAGGGGTTCCTGATTTAAAAATCATCCCACCCTGCTTCCAAAGCCAGTCCTTAATTAGTTTCTGGCCTATTCGGTACTTTGTAAGTGTAGCTGAACATCACCCTAAGTCTAAGTCACCAAGTGTATATTAAACAACACGAAAAGACAGAAGATCAGAACCATGTCTATCAGTAGAATCTAATCAAGAGTCTGTACACTTACAATTTCCATTTTGAGCTTCACTTCAAAACTGGAAGATAAATTGGACAGGTATTATTAATCCTGTTTTACAGAATAGGAAACCTAGGCCCAGGAAATTTTTGCCCTACTTTTTAATTTGTGACAAAGCAGGGCCCAGAGCGACTGCCTCCTGACCCCTTTAAATACGAGGTGTTACCACTAAACCACAATCCAGTGTGATGAACATTGAGATGTTTGCCCTCAACTCACAGATGCAATTACAATGGCCCATCCATACTTTTGCTTCATTAATAACTAAGAAACATAAAATTACATTGTAAAGATCATATCAAACGTTTCTGTATGAGAATGCTAGGCATTCAGTAACTACTGATGGATTCATTCATATCAGAAGTGATTGCAAAGTCATGAAACAGACAAAGCCAATTAGTTTCTACCTACCATTGAAATCCACGTCCGTGGACCCTGTAATACCTTTGTTTAGCCATCTGAGCTAATCCATGGTCTTTGCAGTAAAAAGACACTGAAACATTTATAAATCTACAGGTACACTTTGAGTGAATGTCAAACACTGTATATGATAGATTGTTCTCTTTTTCCTCAAGTACTGAGCAAACTTTGTATTTTTTTAAAAAATTCACTATGCTACTGATAATAGAAAATGGATTTACTTAGCTGGGTAGTTTTAATTAGTTTGCTAGTATTCCAAAGACTTTTGGGCGAATGGGATTGTTTTCTAATACCTGTAATGCATACAAGCATAAAATCAAAATTGACTCCAACAAAATCTAATCCTAAAAGCCCTAGGGTAAAATCAAGATAAAATAATTTACACCAAAACCACTACATCAAAATAGAAAGAAGTCTGTGAATAGTCCAATAGTGATCACCACTATGATTATCCAAAGAAAGAAAACCAGAGTTTGAGATTTTCTAACAAATCCCACATTCATTACCTTTCTGTTGCTTTTAGCTTTTCCAAAAGGGCTATCATTTCTAAAGCACATCAACTTAACAAGTGTATAATATAATAAAGACTAGTGAGAAACACACAAAAATTAAGAGATGCAAATCCTTGATGAAGGAATTACAGATTTTTTTCCTTTTTACATTTTTATTTAATGCTGCTATAAGATTTTTATTTAAGAAATAAAAAGCAAGAACAACTACCAGGCTTAGTTGGGGCAGTGTCTCAGCTTTGCAGTAGTACTGGATAGAGAGTTAGGACCATTGCCTTTCAGTGTCAGATCTGCACTCACCTGTTCTTTGACCTGGGAGGGTTCTCTCCATTTCACAGGGCCTAAACATCTATAGCAATAAAATGATGAGAAAGAAAATGACCTATCCTACTTTATATATCAGAAGAACATAAAAAGAATTAAAACAAACATGTAGTTATCGAATTCAGTGAAAGAAGGTTTGGCAAGTTGGGCTTTGCTTTTGAAAACACAAGTAAGCAAAGATGAGAGAGTAAGAGGGGTTGAACAAATGCCATCAACCTAGCTGGACATGCTCCTGTGATACCAATAGCAGGCAATATCTAGAGGTACAAATATTGATGCTCCCTCATCCCCTCCCCTGCAAAAGGGCAAGTACTGAAACTTGTCAAATGCCAAATGGTGTTTCTACCAGATAAATGAAAATTATATACAAGTCAAAATTAAGATTTTTAGAGATTGGAGTCAAAAGACCCTGGTTCTAGCTCCACTGCCAATTCCAGCTCTCAACTCTGCAGAATTGACAAGTCTCCCAGTTTCCCAATCTGAAAATTAAAGGTAATTGTTAGTGTTACTAGCATCCACTCTCTCAATGGTCTGCATGTTCCTTAGGGTCCACGGTGGCCTGGAGAAGGCAGAGATTGTACTGATTCATAGGATGCCAAGGAAGTGTGCTAACTTCTCCGCTAAACATCACATAGAAAGGAAAACTGTCACACAGATTTCATGCGTCCTAATTTTATATTATCTTCTCAAGTCTTCACCCTTACCTCTATAATACTATAATCATAACCAAGCCACATTCCACAGTGAAGAGAACAAAATAATTGAGGGTGCTGAGCTTTCCTGGGCCTCATCTCCTTGACAATCCATAGACCCAAACAACAGTTATGAGGTCATTGTATCTAACCATTCCCTATGTCCCAGAGCCTCAAAATATTTTAAATTCTTGTGTAATCTCCCAGAGTCTAGCATCAAGCATTCTAAATTGTGGATCTAGGAATACTGAGTCCCTTTCAAAAGGGCCATCAAAATACAGAATGTAGAAGATATTCTAAAGCACTTAAGAACCTCCATCAAAGACCTTTCAAGGCTGAGGATCATGTTGAGTCTTGGTTGGAAACAAAGAAAGCGGGAGAGAGAAAAGATTTTAAAGCCTTCTATCCTCCAGTTTGAATATAAAAATCTCCTTATGAGACTGTCTTATTAACAATAACATTAATCCTATTTATTTCATAAGATGGTGAGGATCAAATTAGATAATGGAGGTAAAAAGTCCCCTTAACACTGTTACATTTTTTAATTATTAATTTACATTAATTAGAGGACATAAAAACATGGATTATAAGTCACTGAGCAACTTTTCCAGTTGACAAAGGATAAAGTAATATTCTATAATTTCTATCCAGGTACAAATATATGCAAATCCTACTTTCTGGCTCTAGTAGAAAATAAAGTTCTTCCAGAGAAGATGGGCTGCAAAGGCATATAGTAAGCTCTTCATCCACAAAAGAGACTATATTACTTATATTCAAACAGAATGATGTCTGATCAAGTTGTCAGTGTAAATATGACTGCAGATAAAATATTTAATCCATCTAAGAGAAAAAATGGTATTCAAGCCTTTTCAGAAGCTCATATAAAGTACAAAAATTATTTTTACAAAAATATTTTATCAATTCCTTAGTGTAAATCATTAAAGTATCCAAAGGAAATCCACTGACATAAAAAGACTGCTATGTGAGCAAACTGGATTTATTCCAGAAATGTAATGTCACTCACCATATTAACAGAATAAAGAAGAAAAGTCAATGATTCTCATCAGAATTGTAGAAAACACATTTGATAAAAGTCAACATCCTTCATGGTAAAAAAGAAAAATGATTTTCAGCAAATTAGAAATAAACTTTCTTAATGTGATACACGGTATCTACAGAAAAAAATGAAGGAAGGATGGGAGGGAGAGAGGGAGTGAGGGAGGGGAAAAAAAGGAAAATGAAATAACAGGTACTTTTCAAATAAGGATATCTGAATTGCCAACAACATTAATAAAAGTGTTCAACTTCATTAGTCATCAGGGAAATGCAAATTAATAACTGGTATGACATCACTACACACCCATCAAAATGGCTAAAGTAAAAAAACACAGTAACACCAAGGGCTATAAGGAATGTGGAGCAACTGGAATGTTTATATGCTGGTGGTGTGAATATATAAAACTCAAAATAGGTAAAGCTTACCTATAAGCTAGAAACACTGTTAGAAATCAGGATATGGTTGCCTTTGGGGAGAAGACAGTGGGATAAAGCCTGGGAAAGAACCCAGGTTGGGAAGTGTGGGAGCTTTTTGGATGTAGTTCTATCCGTTAGGTATTATCATATTTCTTGGTGATCTACATGGTGATTATGTAACTGTTTGCTTTGTGATACTTCATCAAGCTGTACACTTAAGAATTGTGCATATCCCTGTAGATATACTTCAATTATTAAACATTTATTTAAAAATTGACTCAGGTGTTAAGAACTAGAGAATTGTAGTCATCAAAATCAGTCAGACTATAATGCAGGCTGACCTGAATTTTCTGAAAATCTTGCAATCTTAAGGCATCATTCAAACGTTAGGACAATATCCCTTGGCTCACCAGTTCCTTTAAAAGCTTATTCTTGTCTTTCATAACCAAGGCTCCACAGAATTGTTTTGCCTTTAACAAAGCTAAGAAATCTGGTACCTGTGAAAGTCTGAAGGTCCTTTTCCTCAAATTTTCCTCCAGACCTTGAGCAGTAGAGACAACCAGTGGAGGTGAGAAGGCACTGAAGGACCATTAGATCTCAGCGTGAGAAGAGACCCCAGAAGTCATTAGTCTAACCTTACTCCACACACAGAGGCATCCTGCAGCATCACAGCAGGTAGTCACTTAGCCTCTGCTTAAAACATCTTCAAGGTCAGGAAGCTAAGGCGGTCTGTTTCCAGGATGAAGAGCTTTCCATGTCTGCAAATCTGTCTGTGAAAAGCTCCCAGCCTCCCTCTCTTTAACTCATACACTTTGTATACAATAGAACAAACCCTCTCCAAATAACAGTTTTTCAAATGTAAGAAGCAGATTATCATGTCCTGCACATAGTTTCTCTTCTCTACACTAAACATCTCCAGTTCCTCCAGTCCTTCTCACACTAAATTAGACACTGTCATATTGAGGGAAGAAGGTTTCTTCTTGTTCCTCGAAGCACTTTGGAATCAATTTGACTCAGTTTGTCAGAGATGCAGGTAAAGATAAAATCCAGCTATGGAAGATGATCACAGCCCAGAGCAATTTTGTGCATAGGCAGAGCAGGCTGTTGCCTGTTCTATGGGATTTGAAAGGCAGAGAAATTTTCTGTGAATAAAACATTTTCCACACTTGCCTGACTTGAAACCTGAAGTTTTCATGTAAGTCACAGTTTTGCATTAAGGCATCAAAGAGTACTATGAAAAAAAAAATGTTATGGCATGACCAAACACGAACATCAGAAAAGAAACTAGCTCTTGAGATTAGATAGAAGGCTGAGGAAACACACCATGAGGCAGGTGAATTAGAGGAGACTGAGAAGGGCAAGAAAGTACCTGGAGAACGAGACAAGCTAAGAGGACAGAGGCAGCTAGGATGACAGAGCGCTGGGGTACCTTGGAACTTGGATTAATCAAGGTATACACACCTAAAAATAAAGTGAAACTGAAAATGGCGAAAGAAATGGATAATTTGCTAAGAACAGCTCTTCTCACAGGCATAGACAAGAGATATTCTATCAGAAACTCCGTGAACTAGTGGGTGACTCAGATGCAGAAGGGAGCTTCTCTCTCTCTCTTCCCCTTATACTCCCCTTCCTTTCCTTTTTCTCCCTATGCAGTTGGCCCACCAAGAACTGTCCCTGCCAATGAGAGGAGCCGTGACTGGGTGAGTAAATCACACCAGCCCTAATCTGCATCAGCTACCCTGAATTAAGTGAGAGTTGGGTGGAGGACTAGGAAGCCCCATTTGAGCTTCTGGTATAAATGATGTCTTTCAACACGGTTACGTCAAGTACATCAGGACCATTGGGAGGAAGGGGGCAATTAATAAAGTTGCGTTTTGATCCCATATGACTCAGATTGTTCTTAATTGGCTATTGCTCAAATACATAGCAAAGATGGGTAACTGGCACCCTTAATTTCCAACTATAGTACATTGATACGTAAAATTAGTTCTTTTACAAGCTCTTGTCACCATAAACATCGAAGCAAAAGCCTTCGGGGGACAAGCACTGAATCCAAAGACGAGACTTTATAAGGCAGAGATTTTAGCCTCTGTGGAAATGATTTCATAGGTAATATATACAGAGAGAGAACGCCTAAAATATTTGTGATGAGGTAGGGATAGGAGTCTTGCAATGTGCTCCTGCCTTACAGACCACTGGGACTAGGCATCCTAGCCCCACCCCTGGTGGAGATAATGTGTGCTTCAGGGCACTGAATAGTTGTGTTATAAGAAACTATCCATTCTAATCCGTTGACATGTAAATACATAGGAATGGAAAATCTGATTCTGTTCATCCCACAAATCCTTTGGTTTGTTACACTCACACCTGGGACCATATGCAAAAAATTAAATTAAGAGCAACTGCTGATTTAATGGTTGATTTAGAATTTTTTTTAATCAACCACAGCTTTCTTTAGTCAGCTCTGTTCTTAAACAGATAATTACACTTCACAATGGGAGACATTAACCGTATCCCTCACCCTTAGTAATGGATTTTGAACTTTGCAAGATTTACAGTTGCTTCCTCCTACTTAAAGACATTCAGCTCAGAAGACTGCAAAGTTAAGTAGAAATGACAATTATCCATCTTTTATTTCACTGAAAGATTTTCAAACCTGAAAAGTAATCAGAAAGGTTTTTCTTTTTTTTTTAAGAAAGCAAGAAAATTGGTGCATAAAAATCATAGAAATTCAAAACTTTCTATATAGGACATTCAAAATCATTTTGTCACAATCCAGAGGACAAAGATCAGAATACATTATAATCAGTACTTATCATGCATTTTATATGTATTTTAATATTTACAACAACCTTATAAGTACATTTTCTAAATGAGAAAACTAGGGCTCAGAGAGGTTACATAACTCCCCTTAGGACACACAGATGCTAAGTGAAAGAGGTTGAGATTCAAACTCAGATCTTATTCCAGAGCTTGCATTCCTAACTCCCGTGCATCTTATTCCTTTCCTCCCTAACCTAAAAGCCCTCAGTTACTCTCTATCATATCATCCTTCCTCTTCCTTCTTGGAACTTCTAATCATTTACAATTATCTTGCTTATTATCTTGTTTGTATTCTGTACTCTCCCACTAGAATAAAAGCTCCATGAGGGAAGGGGCTTTTTTTTTTTATCAGGTTTACTGCTCCTCCCCAGTTCTAACACTTACTAGTCACTCAATCAAATGTTTTTTGAATTAATAGACATTCTTGCTCAAAAAATTAGGGTAGGAAAGAGAACCAGAACCTATTGTCTCCAAGATCAGTGCTTATGAATGGCCAATGTTCCCCGTTCACCTGAGACTGGAGAATCTTTCCATACATTTTTTAAAGACAGTGCTGCCAAAATCCCATCTCTTTACATGCCTTCATAACAATGCTCCAACTCTGGCTAAACATCCTCTGTGTACACAAAACTTTCCCAGGAAGAGCAAGTATACAAAGAAGTATAAACTCTGGTCCCCAATCCCAAGGAGTTCACAGTCAAGCTAGAGAGACAGGAAATATGACTTTAAAAAGCAACTCCCACTACAAAGCAGACTATTCTAAGTATCCAGTGAGCAGCTGTTCGTGACAAAGTTTATCTTTCTGCAGCAATTTCAGTTCCAGGGAAACCTAAAGTATGGCTAAAGTGAGGAGAAAGGAAGACTCCAATTTGCCAGCTCTGATATCTTCAGCACCTGCTGTTAATCACACACCTGCACTCAGGCGTCATTTAGTGGCTCCTGTGATTGACCATTTCAATTGCTGTGTCTGTAGATCACGGTCCCAGCTGAATATCCAGAGACCACATTCATCAAAAGCATAATTTGGGCGGAACGTGATTGTTTTTCCAAAGTTGGAGGGATGGCATCAGCAAGAAAAATTGGCAGTATTTTTAAAGGAAAGTTGGTTGACTCTGAGCATACTGGACAATTATTTTTATTTTTACTATTAAAAAGAAATTACCAGTTCCTCAGGTGTGGTTACAAAAGTACTGGGATAACACTACTATACATAAAATAGATAAACAACAAGGGCCTACTGTATAGCACAGGGAACTATATTCAATATCTGGTGGTAAACTATAATGGAAAAGAATCTGAAAAATAATATATATATCCTTATATATATATTCATATATATATGAATCACTTTGCTACATATCTGAAACTAACACAACATGGCAAAATCAACTATACTTCATTTTTTTTAAAGAATACTGGGCATGAAATTCCCAGTGGAATTGGGTATGGCAGTCCAGAAGTTAGGACTCTGTGATTTCACTGCTGAGCGCCCAGGTTCAATCCCTGGTTGGGGAACTAAGATCTCACAAGCCATGTGGGATAGCCAAAAAAAATTTTTTTAATAAAATTCTTTTTTTAAATTTGAAGTACTGGGTATTTAATTTTGACAATAACAACAACAACAAAAAATAGGCAAGGCACTAACCAAGAATTCAGCAACTATCACCTCTGTAGGATAAGAGCATTCCCAGACCTGAAAAGTAGATCAGTGAGTCAGTTAAGTGATGTCAACCCCATCCCACAGCCTCAAGGACTGGTCCAAGCCAAGCTCATCAGAGCCCTTCTCCAGTATTTTCTCCTGGAGCAGGAAGGGAAGAATCTTCCTTCCTGCTTTGATTATGAGATGTAGGATGTACCCCAGAGCTTCCTGCAACCATGAGGAAGAGTCTGAGCAAATGAAGCCTACAGAGAGAATCTGGAATAGGAGACAGTCAATTCCCCAGTTCCAGCCACAGAAGTTTACAGAGCTGCCTCTCTCTGTAGCTCTTATGTGAGTGACCCAAGATCCTTCCAATAATTTCCTCCTCCTCCTTTTTTTTTCCCTTAGTCAACATACACTTGAGTTTCTCTCACTAGCAATTCAAAGATTACTAATTACTACAGAAATTAGTATTAAATGTAGACTGGGTTTAGTTGATACGAGGTAGAGGAAGTGAGAATCACACTACTCCCAGTTGGAAAGATGGCAATTCTTACATGAAAACAAAGTAGATATTAACTATTACCTGCTGTATCTTGGCAGACAGACAATAATATTTTGGTGGCTTGGTAGAAAAATAATAAACAAGACTCAGCCATAAAAAGACTGAAATCTTGCCATTTGCAACAGCATGGAGAGACCTGAAAGGTATTATGCTTTAATGAAAGAAGTCAGACAGAGAAAGACAAATACTGTATGATATCCCTTATATGTGGAATCTGAAAAATAAACAAATGAATGAAAATAACGAAACAGAAACAGACTCACAGATATAGAGAACAAACTAGTGGTTACCAGTAAGGAAGGGGGTAAGATAGGGGTAGGGTTTAAGAAGTACAAACTACTATGTATAAAATAAATAAGCAGCAAGGATATATGGTACAGCACAGGGAATATAGTCAATATTTTATAATAAATTTAAATACATAAAATCTATAAAATTTTAAAGTTTTTTAAATTAAATTTTTTTTACTCTATAAAAATATTGAATACTATTGTATACATCTTAAACTAATATGATATTATAAATCAACTATACTTTAATTTAAAAAAACTTTAAAACTAGAATGTATCAATAGAACACTGATAGGAGGTCAAGAGATGTTATGGGGACTTCGTTTATATCTGTACCAGAAAAATGACTGATAAAACAATTGCTTTAATAAATGATTAAAATTTGAGGAAAAAAAAAAAAAGAAACAAGAGCGCACTGGATACTTCTTATGGCCTTTGGTAAGGTCCCTTAAAAGGAAACTAAGCCTCAATCCAAGCTGGCATTTCTTAAAATGGATAGGAAATAAGAAGATAGATATATAGTGCTGTTAAAACAGAGGCCTTATCTATATGTAGCTACTGATCCAAAGCTGCTAAGGATCAGAAAATCATGCTGCCTGCTAAACTGTTAGAGATGAATTCTGTGTCCTACAGTGAAGTTATTTCACCATCAACGAGAGGGGATACCCAGGAGTAACCTAGAAATGGGAAAAGCCTGACCACTCAGACTTTTCCAAAACAGCTCCTCTGTGCACTTGCCCCAAAGAAAAGGCAGTAATTTTTCCCATCATAAAGTGCAAATAATTGGGAAGCAACGAGGGGCCAGAGGGCAGAAGAGCTCTGTTTTACCAACTCAGTCTATTGCTTCAGTTGCCCTGAGGCAGGGGCCAAGGGAGAAGTTATTGAACAGAGGCCACAGGAGGATTGTCAAAGTCCTATGGGTATGTTTCTAGAAGACATAAATTTCAAAGGCAGAGTGTAGAGCCAAATATTATGAATCAACAAAACTGCTGGTTTGTTATAAGTCAACAGAGCCCATCAAAATGAACTCAACATTGACAGCCAACTAGCTCTTTAAAAGATGTGCTTTTCTAAAGAAATTCTTCAATTAGAAGCCTGCCATTGCTCCATCTCTAAGGCAATTCCTGGGTCTCTGTACAACAATGATAGCAACTGGGCTTCTGGAAGAATATAGCCTTCCATGAACTGTCCTCTTGTTTACTGTGGCCATAAAAGGAAATAATCAAGGCAAAGCTTCCTGGGGACAGAATGCCAAAGACCTAACAGCAGCCAAGGCAGTGAGTGAAAAATGGATATGCCTTACTAGTCCTATTCAGTGGAGTATGGCATATCCTCTGGAGTTGTCCCACTCATGTTGCTTATGCTTCTCCCTCTTTTCCAAACTTGAATTCTTATTGTGGCTACTTTCTTCTTCCTGTACTATTGTATCTTAGATGGGTTGGAAATGGTTAAATTAGTCCCAATGCCCACAGAGTTCAGAATCTTGAGGAGCCATGTCTCCCAAACACCCTGAACTTGTTAGTAAATGCAGTAGTTGGTGATACTTTGAAAGACCTCTCTTGAAAAAGTTAAGGGTGGGGAGTATACTTGTGATTACATGTGGATTCACTGCCTTATGTAGGCAGCAGTGGAATTTTATACGTAGAAAGAAGAGTGTTGCCGCAGGGAAAACTGTAATGTCTAAAGGGGTCAATCATGAACCACTCCCAACCATAGATATTGATCCAAGATGGAGCCCAAGCCAAATCCACCAAAGTTATTGTCTAGTTTCTTTCTGTTATGGGGAAGGTTCTTCTTTTTTCTTTGGTTATAATCAGGAAAAGAATGATCTCAGAAAGACAAGGTCCCCACTACCCACTAAGGCACCTTTGTGCAAATAGAGAAATGTACCTCTTCCTCAAATCATTTTACTGACTTTTGTTAGAAAAGACACTTAAGTGCCATCTGCTGGAAATTTGCCATAATAAACATACAAATCTTTGATTTCTAAGATACGATTAGTAACCCTTAGATGGAGCAGAATTGTACACTGCATGCAATACATGGCAACCTACTGACACCCATGTCCCCTACTACATGGGGAAGTTTGACCCAATGATGTCGGTACTCCAAAAGAAACAGATATGAGACAGACTAAAAAATGCCTGCAGGCTTCAGATCTCTGTTTCTAATTCCGAAAGTCTTCAGAGTTGACCTGATTCTATAACTCTTTCTTCTAGTCTGTAAACAAGTCCAAACTCCTTGCAGTATATTCCTTTCTATTAAGCTAGTAGCTGGTTCAAATTGATTTTTTTTTGTTCCTTACAACCAGAAGAGTCCTAGGAAATATACCCAGTTTCACTCATTATCTAGCCATATGAACTTAGCTAAGTCATTTGGTCTCTGTGAGCCCAAGATTCCTCAGCTATAAATTGGGTAACTATTGAAAGAGAAGCATATGAAATAAACACATGTGAAAGGGCTTTTAAGGTACAATATGCCAAGATGGCATTGAAAAGAAGGCGATGATGATAATTCAGACAGACCAAAAGAAAATGCAAAATCTATTCCCATTACTTTTCTATTTTCCTGTCTTTCTTCACAGCATAAGGGAGAATTTTTTTTAATGGAAAAGGAAAGAAAAAGAAGACATAGAGTAGAACTTCACTAATTTAAGTTGGAATCAATAGGCGTAGGAGAAAGATTGATTTGTGACCCTCTGAACCACAGGCTCAGGATTCTGTCCTGCCTTCTTCCAACAGAAAGAATTGAAGACATGATTGTGGAGATAGCAAGCATGGTCTGTAGCCATGAACATTACTCCCCATCTAAAATCGGTAAATTAAAAGATAAAACCTGAGACATCTTGTTTCCATCATCACAATGAGTTTAATCAGCTACCTATTACAGGTGGTCCTTGGCATCTCAAAAAATTGGTGAAAAACAGCAATTACTCTCAGAAACAAAAGAGTAAATACAAGTAGCAGCTGTTACTAACCCAGGCCAAAGACCTTCACCTATGCTAACCAAAGACTTTTAATGGAGACAAAAACTGTCAGCTAAACAAGCAATTAGGTTGAAAATAGAGGTCTCGATATAGGGCATTATCTACTAATTTGTTGACCACAGGACAACTTTAAAGGAAACTAAAAGGAAAGGTGGGAGGAATGGATAAATTAAGATTAGGGTTACCATACAAATACATATTAAATACATATATCAAAAAGACCAACCATTTAGCAAGGGAGGTCTAGGGAACACTCTGTAATAATTTACATGGGAAGAGAATCTGTACATGAATAGACATATATAATGTACAAATGAACCAGATTGTGTACACCTAGGACAAACAATATTCTAATCATTACCCCGATTACAAAAATTAAAACAACGAACAAGAAGTAATGAGACATAAACTTATGGGGGTTTTTCCTGGCACATTCCATTCTCATTTACAATCTAGGAACAGGACTTCCAGGAAGGCGCTTCTGCCCTAGTAACCAGATTTGGGAATGGAGAAATGCTGCCGCCTTGTGGCCGTTTCACACAACAGCAACTTTAAACCCACTGCTAATGGTCCCTTAAAATTCACATAATTGAGGGACTGTAAATGAAACCTGCCCTCAAAAAAATTCGTGGTGTTGAAAATAGACCAAGAAATTCCAAGGAAGGTTACCTTTCAAGAAGACAATTTCAAGAGGCATATTTTACTCACCTTTTTCCTTTTCTTTCTTCTTTTTTTTTAAACAAAAAAAGGTCATGGAAAAATGCTCAACATCAGGAATTAATAAAAACATGCAAATCCAATCTACAAAAACTTTCAAATCACAACAGTCAGAATGATCGTCAGCAAAAAAGTCTAGAAACGATAAATGCTGAAGGGGTCTAGAGAACTGTGTACCCTCTAGGTGCTGGTGGAATGTAAACTGGTAACAGCCAGTAGTGAGAAGAGAATGGCAGTGCGTTTAAAGTTTAAAACTGAGCTACCATATGATCTGGTAGCCCCAATGCTGGGCCTAACACCTGAGAACACCAGAGTCAAAAAGACACAGGCTGGCAATCCTGCACTACAGCAATATTTACCCTAGCCAAGACTTGGAAGCAACTGAGATGTCCATCAAGAGATAAATGCACAAAGAAGAAGTGGTCCATGTACACAATGGAATATTAGCCTGGAAAAGAAGGAAACAGTGCCGTTTGCACCACCATAGTAGGACTTAGAGATAATCACACAACTTGAAGTAACAAAGAAACAAAAAAACACATATGCTGTTATCATTTATAGGTGTTACCTAAAAATTGATACCCATGAACTTATTTCCAAGAGAAGGACACTCAAGGACTAAGAAAACAAAATTATGTTTAACCAAATGGAAAGGTGTGAGGAATGCATAAATTAAGATATGGAGGTTGACAGACCTATACTAATACAGATGAAATATATAATCACCAAGACCTATGGAATACCAAGAGAGGTCTACACCACACTCTGTAATAACCTACACAGGAAAGGATCCAAAGATGAATCCAAAGATGAATAGATACATAGATATAATGAACAAGATTCTGTACACCTAGAACAAACAAAAGATTTTTATCAAATTTGCTCTGATAATAAATAAAAATTAAATTTAAAAAACAAACAAGAAGTAAGGAGATATAAGCTCTTGGTGGTTTGCCCTGACACATTCCACTCCAATCTGCAGCCTACTAACACGATTTCCAGGAAGGCTCTGTTGCCCAAAAACCCAGAGTTGGAAATGTAGAAATGCTGCCGCCTTGTGGCCGTTTCCCTCATGAGCGGCTTTAAACCCACAGCTAATGGTCACATAATATTCACAAGGACTCATGTCTGTAAAGGACACCTGCCCTCAAAAAATGTCCTGAGGTAGGGAATGGCAAAAAAACTCAACACACAACAAAGTTTTCAAGAAGATCCTAAGAAAAGGTAAGTTTTCCTCACTCTTTAAAAAAAAAGAAAAATGGATAAAAGCTCAACATCAGGAATTGTTAGACTCATGCAAATCTAATCTACAAAAAGGTTTCAACTCACGCCACTCGGATGACCATCAGCAAAAAGTCCACAAACATTAAATGCTGAATTGGTTTTAGAGAACTGTGTCCCCTCTAGCTGCTGGTGAGATGTAAAGTGGTAAGAGCCAATAATGAAAACAGAAAGGAGCTGTATTTAGAAGTAAAAATTGAGTTACCATTCGATGCAGCAGGCCCACCGTTGGGCCTATCACCTGAGAAGACCAGAATCGAGAAGACACAGACTGGCAAAGCTCCACTGCAGCCATATTCACAAGATGCAAGACATGGAAACAACTGAAGTGTCCATGAACAGATGAATGAACAAAGGAGAAGTGGTCAGGGTACACAATAGAATATTAGCTATGGAAAACAATGAAACACTCCTCTTTGCAACACCGGAGATAAGCCTAGAGATATATACCAAAAAGACCGACCTTATAGCAAGGGAGGTCTATGGAACACTCTGTAATAATTGACATGGGAAGAGGATCTGTACATGAATAGATATATATGTAATGTGCAAATGAGCCAGAGTGTGTACACCTTGGACAAACAACATTCTCATCATGACCCCGATTAAAAAAATTAAAACAACGAACAAGAAGCAATGAGACATAAACTTATGGGAGTTTCTCCTGGCACATTCCATTTTAATTTACAACCTAGGAAAACGACTTCCAGAAAGGCTCTGCTGCCCTAGTAACCAGATTTGGTAATAGAGAAATGCTGCTGCCTTGTGGCCGTTTCTCAAAACAGCAGCTTAAACCCAGTGATAATGGTCACTAAACATCCACAATCACTGCAGCCCTGTAAATGACACCTGCCCTCAAAAAAAAAAAAAAAAAAAAAATCCTGGGGACAAAAATCCACCAGAAAATTCAAAAGAGGGCAACATTTCAAGAAGAAAATTTCAAGAAGTATATTGTACTCACACATTTTTCTTTTCTTTTCTTTTTTTTTTTTTTTTTTTTTTTTTTTTGCGGTACGCAGGCCTCTCACTGTTGTGGCCTCTCCCAGTGTGGAGCACATGCTCTGGATGCGCAGGCTCAGTGGCCATGGCTCACGGGCCCAGCCGCTCCACGTCATGTGGGATCTTCCCAGACCGGGGCACGAACCCGCGTCCCCCGCATCGGCAGGCAGACTCTCAACCACTGTGCCACCAGGGAAGCCCTCTTTTTTTTTTAACAGAAAAAAAAAAAAGACCTGGAAAAATGATAAATATTAGGAATTTTTAAAGACATGCAAACCCAAATTACAAAAACCTATCAGCTCACACCAGTCAGAATGGCCATCAGCAAAAATGATGCAAACAATAAATGCTAAAGGGATTGTGGAGAAATGCGAACCCTCAATTCTAAGGGGCATGTGGTAAGAGCCACAAATGAAAACACAATGGAGGTGCTTTGAAAAGGTAAACATTGAGCTACCAGTCAATCAAGCATACCCACTGCTGGACCTATCACCTGAAAAGATGAGAATCAAAAAGTCACAGGCCTGGGCTTCCCTGGTGGCGCAGTGGTTGAGAGTCCACCTGCTGATGCAGGGGACGCGGGTTCGTGCCCCAGTCTGGGAGAATCCCACGTGCCGTGCAGCGGCTGGGCCCGTGAGCCATGGCCACTGAGCCTGCGTGTCTGGAGCCTGTGCCCCACAACGGGAGAGGGCACAAGAGTCAGAGGCCCACGTACCGCAAAAAAAAAAAAAAAAAAAAAAAAAAGTCACAGGCTAGCAAACCCGCAGTCCAGCAATATTTACCATAGTCAACACGTGGAAGCAACGAATATGTCCATCAACAGACGAATGCACAAAGAAGAAGTGGTCCATGTACACTAAGGAATATTACTCCAATAAAAAATATAAATTTAAAAAACACACATAAGTAAGGAGACATAAGCTTTTGGGGGTTTATCAGGACACATTCCACTCTATTTTATAATTGAGGAACACCACGGGCAGGAAGCTCTGTTTCCATAGGTACCAGAGTGGGGAACGTAGAAATGCTGCCGCTCTCTGGCCGTTACCTGCAAAAGCAGCTTTAAAATCTGTGCTAATGGTGACTTTATATGAACAAGTACTCCAGGGCTGTAAATGAAACCTGCCCTCAAAATGTCTTGAGGGAGGTAATGGCCAAAAAATTTCACAGTGTGGCACATACTTTAACAGTTAGAAGAAGTAAGCTGTAATCACAGTTTGAAAAAAAAAAAAAGGACATGCCTTAAAGCTCAATTTCAGCAGACTATGAGACGCATGCAAATCCAACCACAAAGAGGTATCAGCTCACACCAGTCAGAATAACCATCAGCAAGAAAACTACAAACAGTAAATGTGGAAGGTGTTGCGGAGAAATGCATACCCTCAACTTTAAGTGGGATGTAACCTGGAAAGAGCCCCTAATGAGAACAGAATGGAGGTGCCTTTCAAAGGTAAACATTGAGCTACCATATAATCCAGCAGGCCCATTCCTGGACCTATAACCTAAGAAGACAGAATTGGAAAGACACAGGCAGGCAAATCTGCATTGCAGCCGTATTACAATAGCCACGATATGGAAGCAACCAAAAAGTCCATCAACAGATGGGTGGACAAAGAAGAACTGGTACATGTACAGATGGAATATTTGCTAGGGAATAAAAATGAAATAATGCCATTTGCAGCACCATACATGAGTCTAGAAGTAATCACGCAACTTGTAGTAAGTCAGAAAGCGAAAGACACCTATCCTATGATATCACTTATAGGTGTTACCTAAAAATTGATACCAATGAAGATATTTCCACAGAGAAAGGCAATCACAGATTCATTAAGCAAACTTATGGTTCACCAAATGGAAAGGTGTGAGGATTGGATACATTACGATAATGGGGTTAACACAGATATACAAACACATGTGAAATACATAATCACCAAAGACCTATGGAATACCAAGAGAAGACTACTCAACATTGTGTCATAACCTACATGGGAAAAGAATCCAAAGAAGAATACATATATGTATATGTGTAAAAGAACCACATCTTGCACACCTAGAACAAACAGAACAGTGTAATCAAATTTGCTCATTAAAAATTAAATTAAAAAAACGAACAAGAAGTAATGAGACAAACTTAAGGGGCTTTTTCCTGGCACATTCCATTCTAATTTACAACCTAGGAACAAGACTTCCAGAAAGGCTCTGCTGCCCTAGCAAGCAAATTGGGAATGGAGAAATGCTGCCGCCTTGTGGCCATTTCCCACAACAGCAGCTTTAAACACAGTGCTAATGGTCACTAAATATTCACAATCATTGCAAGTCTGTAAATTTCACCTGCCCTCAAAAAATATCCTGAGGTCGAAAATCGATGTGAAAATTCAAAAGAGGGCAACGTTCCAAGAAGACAGTTTCAGGAGATATATTGTACTCATACATTTTTTCGTTTTTGTTTTAACAGAAAAGAAAAACTCGTGGAAAAATGCTGAACATTGGGAATTATTAAAGACGTAAATCAGAATCACAAAAACCTATCAGCTCACACCAGTCAGAATGGCCATGTGCAAAACTTCTGTAAACAATAAATGCTAACGGGGTTGTGGAGAACTGCTTACCCTCAGTTCTAAGTGGGATGTGGTAAGAGCCACAAATGGAAACACAATGGAGGTGCTTTGCAATGTAAACATTGAGCTACCAGTCAATCAAGCATACCCACTGCTGGGCCTATCACCTGAGAAAATGAGAATCAAAAAGTCACAGTTTGGCAATCCTGCACTCCAGCAATATTTACCATAGCCAAAACTTGGATGCAAGAAAAATGTCCATCAACAGAGGAATGCACAAAGAAGAAGTGGTCCATGTACACAATGGAATATTACTCCAATAAAAAATATAAATTAAATTTAAAAAACAAACATAAGTAAGGAGACATAAGCTTTTGGGGGTTTACCAGGGCACATTCCACTCTAATTTGTAACTGAGGAACACCACTGACAGGAAGGTCTGTTCCCCTGGTACCAGAGTGGGGAATGTAGAAATGCTGCTGCTCTCTGGCCGTTACCTGCAACAGCAGCTTTAAAGCCTGTGCTAATGGTCACTTCATATGCACAAGCACTGCAGGGCTGTAAATGAAACCTGCCTTCAAAATGTCTTGAGGGAGGTAATGGCCAAAAAGTTTCACAGTGTGGCACATACTTCAAGAAAACTGTTTGAAGAGGTAAGCTGTACTCACATTTTGAAAAAAAAAAAAAAAAAAAAAGGACATGTCTTAAAGGTCAGTTTCAATGGATTATTAGACACATGCAAATCCAACCACAAAGAGGTATCAGCTCACACTAGTCAGAATAAATATCAGAAAAAAAAAAAAAAAAACTACAATCAATGCTGAAGGGATTGTGGAGAAACGCATACCCTCAACTTTATGTGGGACGTAACCTGAAAAGAGCCATTAATGAAAACAGAATGGAGGTGCCTTTCAAAGGTAAGCATTGAGCTACCATATGATCCAGCAGGCCCACTCTGGGCCTATAGACTAGGTAGACAGAATTGGAGAGACACAGGCAGGCAAATCTGCATTGCAGCAGTATTACAATAGCCAAGACATGGAAGCAACCAAAAAGTCCATCAACAGATGGGTGGACAAAGAAGAACTGGTTCATGTAGAGATGGAATATTAGCTAGGGAAAAAAATGAAACAGTGCCATTTGCTGCACCATAGATGAGTCCAGAGGTAATCACACAACTTGTAGTAAGTTAGAAAGTGAAAGACACCTATCCTATGGTATCACTTATAGGTGTTACCTAAAAATTGATACCAATGAAGCTATTTCCACAGAGAAAGGCAGTCACAGATTCATTCAACAAACTTATGGTTCACCAAATGGGAATGTGTGAGGATTGTATACATTAGGATATTGGGGTTAACAGAGATATACAAACACATGTGAAATATATAATCACCAAAGACTTACAGAATACCAAGAGAAGACTACTCAACATTGTGTCATAACCTACATGGGAAAAGGATCTGAAGAAGAATAGATATATGTATATTTGCAAAAGTACCACATCTTGCACACCTAGAACAAACAAAACATTGTAATCAAATTTGCTGTGGCCAAAAATAAAAATTAAATTAAAAAACAAACAAGAAGTAATGAGACATAAACTTAAGGGGCTTTTTCCTGGCACATTCCATTCTAATATACAACCTAGAACACGACTTCCATCAAGGCTCTGTTGCCCTAGTAACTAGTTTTGGTAAAGGAGAAATGCTGCCACCTTGGGGCCTTTTCACACAACAGTAGCTTTAAACCCAGTGCTAATGGTCACTTAATAATTGCAGGCCTGTAAATGACACCTGCCCTCAAAAAAAAAAAAATCCTGGAGTCATAAATCGACCAAAAAATTCAAAAGATGTCAATATTTCAAGAAGAAAATTTCAAGTGGCACATTTTGTCTTTTCTTTCTTCCTTTTCCTTTTTTCTTTCTTTTTGTTTTAAAAAAAATGGCATGGAAAAATGCTCAACATCAGGAATTAATAAAGACATGCAAATCCAATCTACAAAAACATTCACCTCACATCCATCAGAATGATCATCAGCAAAAAAGTCTACAAAGAATAAATGCTGAAGTGGTTTTAGAGAACTGTGTCCCCTCTAGCTGCTGTTGGGATGTAAACTGGTATCAGCCAGTAGTGAGAACAGAATGACGGTGCATTTTAAGGTAAAAATAGAGCTACAATGTGATCTGGTAGGCCCACTGATGGGTCTATCACCTGAGCAGACCAGAAGCAAAAAGACACAGGCTGGGAATCCTGCACTGCAGGAACATTTAACATAGCCAAGACTTGGAAGAAACCAAAATGTCCATCAACAGAAAAATGCACAAAGAAGAAGTGGTCCATGTACACAATGGAATATTAGCCATGGAAAACAATGAAACACTGCTCTTTGAGGCACCATAGATGAGCTTGGAGATAATCACAGAACATGGGGTAAGTCGGAAAGCAAGAGACCTATATCATATGATATCACTTATAGGTGTTATCTAATAACTGACACAAATGAACATATTTCCACAGAGAAAGACACTCACAGAATTAGAAAAAAACTATGCTTATCTAAAAGGAAAGGTGGGCGGAATGGATAAATGAAGATTATCACCTCACACCAGTTAGAATGGGCATCATCAGAAAATCTACAAACAACAAATGCTGGAGACGGTATGGAGAAAAGGGAACTCTCTTGCACTATTTGTGGGAATGTAAATTGATACAGTCACTATGGAGAACAGTATGGAAGTTCCTTCAAAAACTAAAAATAGAATTACCATATGACCCAGCAATCCCACTACTGGGCATATACCCAGAGAAAACCATAATTCAAAAAGACACATTCACCACAATGTTCATTGCAGCACTATTTACAACAACCAGGTCATGGAAGCAACCTAAATGCCCACAGACAGATGAATGGAAAAGATGTGGTACATATATAAAATGGAATATTTCTCAGCCATACAAAGGAATGAAACTGGGTCATTTGTAGAGACGTGGATGGATCTAGAGACTGTCATACAGAGTGAAGTAAGTCAGAAAGAGAAAAACAAATATCGTATATTAATGCATACATGTGGAACCTAGAAAAACAGTACAGATGAACCTGTTTGCAAGGCAGAAATAGAGACGCAAATATAGAGAACAAATGTATGGACACCAAGGGGGGAAAGTGGTGGGGTGGTGGTGGTGGGATGAGTTGGGAGACTGGGATTGACATATATACACTTATATGTATAAAATAGATAACCAATAAGAACCTGCTGTATAAAAAAATAAATTAAATTAAATTAAAAATTAAAATAATATTTAAAAAAAAACAGAAAAAAAGTTATTTCCTTCCCATAGACATATTTATATGAATGAATTATTTCCAAGCTTATATCTATAAATACAAGAAGAGGAATAAAACCTACCTTGAGCCAAAAAAGAAAAAGAGAAAAAAACAGAACCCACCGGTCATACAGAGGAAAACCCTATCAGGGCACTTGCTCCAGTGATAAACAATTCTGAAGTTGGTCAGAGGTGGGGAATCATCTCCCATGCAGCCAGCAGCCCCCCTGCAAGGATCGTCCTCATTGCAAAGCTGGGGGACTGTGCCGAGGTGTCTGTGAGTAAACGTGAGATGAGACCCAGGCCAGCTGCTGCTGAACTGTTCCCACCCTTCCCAGGTAAAACACCTGAATGTGTGCAAGGACCTGAAAGCCTAGAGGAAGGGCCGTGGAGCCACACCAGCGACAGCACGCAGGCCAACTTGGTGCCTGCAGGCCAGCCAGGATGGTCCTGGCCCCAGGCGCTCTTCTGGAAGCTTTCCACTTCCCTGGTGAGGTATCCCTCCTGTCCCGGCCCCCACTGCTTTTTTCCTTCCTCACCTCTGCCCAGGGAGAACTTCCAGTGGCAGGTATGGGTGACACATCCTCTTCTTTAGCAGGTGGCAGCCTGGCAATTCCTGCAGAAAGTCCAGCAGAGCCCCACTCACACCAGGCCACCCACAAAGCCGTGGCCCCTCCTTCCCTCCCACCAGCCCAGCCCCGAGACTGCTGACGGGGCAGAGAATATGGTGTCAGGCACAGCTGCAGGGGCTCTTGCTCCCTGGAGCGGTGTTTATATTGACCTCAACCCAGGGACACCTGGGGAGGGCTGGCCGGCATGGTCAGGCTGCCCAGGCCAGCCTATCCTCACCCCTCAGGGGCTCACATTGCAGAAAATGGACCTCGCTGAACCGGCCAGGTCCAAGGAACAGGTGTGGGCTCCTGAGAGTCAGGATAGATAAGGGGCTGCAGTTCTGGCTTGTTTTCTAATCATTTTATCTGGCCCATGAGTGGGCGACGACTTTAAGAAGACCCTCTCCTAATGAGAGGAACCCAGGAGTCAGGGAGAGGAGGGGTGGTGGGTGGAGACAGAGGCCTGGTGCCCCGGCTGCAGTGGAAGTCTCTGGAAGACCAGGCAGATGTAGGCCGCACAGAGTGATGCCCAGGGTCACAGACCTGTTGGAGCTGACGTTTGTTAAAGTCCTGCTCTGAGGTGCTCTGGGTCAACTCTAAGTGACAGGTGGGCTGGGGGTGCTCTACAACGAGGGCTATGTGCACGGTTCCTGTGTGCCCAGCCCTGCCGGGTAGCTGCCAAGGGGAGCTCCGTATCCTGGGAGGGGCCTGACTACGAGAGCCCCGTGGGCTGCTGGGGACCTGCCCACGTGAGCCCCATATCCTGGGAGGGGCGTGACCACAAGAGCTCCATTGGCTGCTGGGGACCTGCCCAGGTGAGCCCCATATCCTGGGAGGGGACTGACCAGGAGAGCCCTGTGGGCTGTGGGGGACCTGCCCAGATGAGCTCCATATCCTGGGAGGGGCGTGACCACAAGAGCCCCATTGGCTGCTGGGGAACTGCCCAGGTGAGCTCCATATCCTGGGAGGGGCCTGACCACGAGAGCCCCATGGGCTGCTGGGGACCTGGTAAAGGATGTCAGGACAGTCAGTGAAGCCACCAAGGATATACATCCCGTAGTTCCTAATTCCTATACCCGGCTGGTCATTCTACTATCCACCAGGACATGGTATTCTGTATTAGACTTCAATGATGCCTTCTTCTGTATTCCATTAGTCCCAGAGTCACAAGAAATTTTGGCTTGTGAGTGACAGGACTCAACATACAACAAAACAATACTGCTGGGACGTCCTGCTCCAAGGGTTCAAAAATTCCCACACCATCTATGGGGAAACATTAGTTAAAGGCCTAAAAGTTCTACCTCTGGAAAAGGGAACCCTCCTTCAATATGCAGACGACATTCTGATCGCCAGCCATAATAAGGAGGCCTCTGAACTACCTAGCCAGCCTTTTCCTTGGACACCTTCCTAGAAGGTGTCCAAGGAAAAGGCTCAAATATCACAGACTAAGGTGACCTGCCTGGGCTTCATTCTTATGGAAGGTCAGAGAAGCCCATCCCAGGAAAGGGAAGAAGCCATTTGCAGCCTTACCCCTTCTAAAACTAGAAGACAGCTTACGGGTTCCTGGGGAGGCCGGGGTTTGCTGCATCTGGATCCCTAACTACAGTCTAATAGCTGGGCCTCTATATGAAACACTGAAAGGAAAAGGTGATGATCCTTTTGAATAGAATCCAGAAGCGGCCTTTCAAGAATGGAAAGAGCAGTCAATTCAGACCCTTGCCCTGGAACTCCCTAATTTAGCTAAACCCTTTGACCTTTACATTCCCGGTCAAAGGTGAATCGCTCTTGGAGTATTAGTGCAAAAACCGGGACCACTTGAAATGGAAAAATGCAAGAATGCCCTCCAGGTAGGATAAACTACGGTCACCAAGGGCTTGGCCCGCCGCCCCATCCGGCCAGGATACTGGGGGTATCTAAAAACCTGGAAATCAGCAGCCCGCAAGGCCAGCTCCCTTCTAAGGGAAAAGGACCCCACATGGTGATCCTAACCACCCACCATGCCCTGAAGTTGCAGGGGTCGCTCCGTGGGCACACAGACCTCGAGAGAGGAGGCCCTCCAACTCCAACCTCCAGAGAGACAACCGGGATCAACGGGCTCCCATGACGACTCGTGTGACCAACACTTGACCTGGAGCTTCTCTCAGAAAACAACAAGAGTGTGCCCCAAAAGAGCAGACTACTGCTTGCAGGACTTACTGCACCCAGAGGGGAGCTAATAAGCTTGGCGGGGGAACCGTATATCATGCTGTCACCATAGAAAAGCCTACAGACACCGCGGTGACGGCTGCCAATAAGACCGGTTGGACTCCTGGCTACTTCAAAAGACCGTTGACTCAGTGGCCGTCATGGTCCTGGATCACCACCGACCCTGGACTGTCTGGGAGTTGAGCGGACAGGGCTCTGACACCTGGTGCTGTTTGTACATTAATTCAGGGGCCTAACTGAAGAAAGCGCAGACTACTGGTCAGAACATCTAGGCTGGCAGAAACCATCAGCCTAAGGTGGCCAAACAAATGTGGGGTGGGGTAAAACCGGCCCCCCCTCAACATCTCTGCGTATCTCTTTCGTGGACCCTTAAAGGTCATTAGAATCTATAACACTTCCAAATGCTGTTGCTCAGGCAGACAAGCAGTGAGGCAGGAGGCCTGGGGACAATCAACCTCACCTGGAGGCTGCTGGGGAGAAGTTCTGCCCCTGCCCCCCGGGTATGAGGCCTCCCAACTCAGCACGAAGCAGTTACAAAAGAAGAAGGGTCTGCACCCTCAGCACCCCAAGAATGAGGAACGGGACAAAAGGTGGAGGAGGGGTTTGTCACCGGCAAAGCCCATGAAAAATTCCTGGGAGATAAAAATAGAATCTGGGCAATAAAATAAAGTCTAACCATTTTTTCCTTTGTGCTTTGTCTAATTTCACGTGCTCCTAGGGTTCCGCATGCAGAGGTCCCACACCCGTCACTTCAGAGCCTATTTCCTAGTGCAGAGTGGCTGGGTCAACACCTCAGCTCACGGGGCCCCATGCAGACTCCACAACATAGAGCCTGAGCTGCAGCCAACCTGGCCCTCGAGAGCTCCATCCCCTCCCTCCCGCTGACACTGCTGGGATCCCTAAACAGCAGCCCTGCCCACAGCCCTTGGGGGAGGGCACGCTCTCACCTCACCATTCTCTGATCAAAATATAAAGTTTCCTTTGCTTCTGAACCAAACTCAGTCTCGGTCTGTTGGCTCCAATGACACTGGGCAGGGGACCCTTGTTGGGGCCCACTCTGGAGGATCAGTAACAGAAATTGAGAACATTGTAACTTCAATGAACAGATGTGTGAGCCAAACTGTAATTAACATAGAGCAGTGTATAAGTCTCGGGTAAAATAAGATGTTTCTAAAACTTCCATTTGATATTTCCATCACTTTATTATAAGTAAGTTCAGTGAAGAGGTTTGTCTTATTTGTCAGGTCAACATTAGAGAAATGAAGTGATTTCTTTCCAAGGATGTACATCTAATAATCTTGGCTGAAGCTTCAATCTTGGTTTGAATGCTTTTCCATTGAAAATGATACCTCTCTTTCAGCTCCCCCATTTCTGAGAAGTATAAAATCTTATAATTTATTATTACCAAAGGGGAAAGGTGGGAGGAGGGATAAATTAACAGGTTGGGATTAACACATACACACTGCTATGTATAAAATAGATCATCAACAAGGAACTACTGTATAGAACAGGGAACTACACTCAAGATTTTGCAATAACCTATAAGGGGAAATAATCTGAAAAAGAATAGATATTTTTATCGACATCATCTATCAATGACAGGTAAAATGTAACCTAAGGGAAGCCGATGGTGAGCGCTTCTGATGCTGAAGACTTCAATCATCTAAAGTTCGGACTCTGCTTACTTCCCAAGGCCCTTAATGAACATACATGTAGCCGTAGCTTAAAACTTCCCCAGTTTGGGGTTCGGGGAGACACTGATTTGGAAAAATCCCTGGTGTTCTCCTTACATGCACGGGACCCTTCCTACGGCTAAAACATGCCTGTCACACCCAGAGGATGGTACACCGTTTGATCAGGAAGAGTTTGGAAAAGGCATCTCATCTCCTCATCTCTTGGTGCTAGGGTTCACCCCTCCAGCGTCTTTCCTAACAATCTCCCCACTTGGGGATGTCAGCACCGTCAACAACCTGTTGCTCACAGTTTGGAATTTGTCCAGAGGATGAAGCGGAAGGATGAGAAACAATGAGAGACAAGTCCTAGGTGTTCGGACAGGCACATGTCACTCTAATTTCCAATCAGGAAGACGAATTGACCAAAGGCTAGGATTGCCCACGGAAACAGAATAGGGCTTGAGGAAATCCCGCTGTTTTGTGGCCAGTTCCCAAAAACACAAGTTGAAAAATGGAACTCAGGGGCACTAAAATTCACAAAACTGCAGAGTTGAAAATACCTATCGTCGAAAAATGTCTTGAGGTAAGTCACCGAAAAGGACTTGTAAGCAAGGGAGAATGGCAGGAAGGGGATTTGAAGAGGTAGAACGGACTCACCATTAAAGCACAAGAAAAGGGGCTGAACATCGCCAATGAGGCAGTTGGCCAAAAAGGGCATATGCATTTTTTTCTGAATATATTCAAGAAAAGGGCATACACCCGTTTTAGCCAACCAAACAGGTGGGCACTGGAAATCAATACTACAAAAAGTGTCACTTCACATCAGTCAGAAGAGCCATCCTCATAAAGTGTAAACACCAGAAATGCAGGACAGGGTGAGGAGAAAAGGGAGCCCTGTGAGGCTGATAGTGGAAATGTAAATTGCCAAGGGCCACTCTGGAGAAGTGTATTGTGTTTACTAAAACATCTAAAAAATGAGTTACAGAGGATAGGGCACTTCCACTCATGGGCGTGGATCTTGGGAAAAACAAAAATCGACAGGACACAGCCACCCCAACGTTTACCGCCTCTCTGTTTAAAAGAGCCTCAATTTGGATATAACCTAAATGTCCCTGGAAAGAAAAAATGGATAAAAGAGATGTGGTACTTATGTAGAATGGAATATTACTCAGCCTGGAAATCAATGAAATAAGGCCAGTTGCAACAACTCCAAAGGAGTTACGTACGATCGTTCTAAGTGACATAAGTCAAAAAGAAAAAGACACATATCATAAGATATCACTTAAAGGTGGAATCGAAAATGGCTACACATGAAATGAATTACAAAAGAGAAACATAGTCAAATATGTAGAAAACACACATAAGGCTGCTAAACGGGAAAGGTGGGGAGGGGTGAGGCATTATCCAGGAGGTTGAAATTAGCAAAGATACCGTTCCAAATACCAAATTGATAATCGACAAGGACTACACGGTACCTCTGAGGACTGCACTCAGCACACTCAAGTCACCGGAAAAGAATATATACGACTGGTAAGAATCTGAAAAATAATTTATTGATGTCTCTCTCTACGTGAATCAAGTGGTTGTATGGAAGCAAGAAACAGACCATTGAAAATCAGCTGCAACTAATATAATAATAAATTAAAAAAAATAAAAGACAATGAGACACAAAAATTCTTACAACTTTTGCACAGGGGCTGTGACGCAACATGGATTGAACACATCTAGACCCACAGCAGGATAAGACATAAGGCTGGAAACTGTTCGCACTAAGAGAACTAGTGAGGTTGGGTGAGGAAATGCAGACCCTTTAAAGTAATACTGCCTGGTACCCATACTATGGGTCCCAAATCTGCAGGTTCAAGGGAATCTTCCTACAGCTAAAACATATATGGGAAACCCAGAGGACTGTACACCATGTGAACGGGAAAGGTGTCTGAAATACACCTCATTTTTCATCTCCTGGTGCTCCAGACACTTTACTAACAATCTCCCCACTTGGAGATTCAGGGCCTTTAACCTCCTGTTTCGCACAGTTTGCAATGTGTGCAGAGGATGAACGGGAAGAGGGGGAACCAGAGAGAGACTAGTTGTAGGTGTTTCGACAGGCACATATCAGTCTAATTTCCCATCGGGTAGAAGAATTAACCAAAGTCTCAAACTGCCACCGCGGAAACAGAATAGGGCCTGAAGCAATTCTGCGGTTTTTCGGCCAGCTCACAAAAAAGAGAGTTCAAAAATGGAGCTAGGGGTAAAGGAATTCACAAACATGCAGAGTGATAAAGGACAAATATCGTCCAAAAATATATTAATGTAAGGAAACAAAGAGGATTTGAAAGCGAGGCAGAATTACAGGAAACAGATTTCAAGAGGCAAATTGGAGTCACCTTTAAAGCACATGAAAAGCGGCAGAGTTTCGACAATGATGCACTTGGCCAAAAAGCAAGTGGGCAATGCAAATCTACACTACAAAGAAGTCTAACTTCCAACCAGTCTAAAGGGTCATCCTAAAAAAGTGTTAAAACCAGAAAGTCAGGACAGGACATGGAGAACAGGGAGCCTTTTTTTGCTGATGGGCGGTATGTAAATTGCCAACAAACACTCTGGAGAAGTGCATGGTGTTTCCTAAAACATCTAAAAAACAGAGCTACAGAGCATAGGGCACTTCCACTCATGGGCGTATATCTTGGGAAAACTAAAAATCAACAAGACACTGCCACCCCAAAATGTAGGATTGCTCTGTTTACAAGAACCTCTATTTCTGTACGCCTTAAATAGCCCAGGAAAGAGAAAAATGGATAAAGAAGTTGTGGTAGTTTTGTACAGTGGAATATCACTCAGCCATGAAATCAATGTCATGAGACCAGTAGCAGGATAATGAATGGATTTAGGTACGATGATTCTAAGGGAAATAAGTCACACAGGAAAAAAAAAAAAAAAAACATCATAAGATATCACTTAGAGAGTGAATGTAAACATGGGTATACATGAGCTGAATTACAAAGCAGAGCACAGTCTTACATTGAGAAAACACACTTATGCCTGCTTAAGGGGAAAGGTGAGGTGGGGTGATGCATAAAACCAGAGTTTGAAATTAGCACAGATACCGTTCCATAAACCAAATTTGTAATAGATGAGACCTACTCCTTGCTCAATGAACTGGACTCAACACCTCCTATTCACCACAGAGGAATATAACTGACTAGTAAGAATCTTAAAACCTATGTATTGATATCTCTCTGTTAGTGAATCAAGTGTGCATAGAGCGACATAAACACAGCAGTGAAAATCAGCTAAACACAAGTATAAAAATAAATTTCAAAAACAAAACGAAAAGACAGCAAACAAGAGAGGAATTCATACAAAATTCATTCAGGAGCTGTGATGCAAGCTGGATTGACAATATCTACACCCACAGCTGGATGAGACATAAGGCTGGACACTTGGGGCTGAGAGGATTGGTGAGCTTGGGTGAGCAAAAGCAGACCCTTTAAAGCAATACTGCGTGCTACCTGATCCATGGCTCCCAACTCTCCAGGTTTAAGGGAATCTTCCTAGACCTATAATATGCATGGTAAACCCAGAGGATGGGACACTGTGTGATCGGGAAAGGTTTCTAAAATGCACCACATTTTTCCTCTCCTGGTGCTCGGATTCTCCATTGCAGCTGCTTTACTAAAAATCTCCCCACTTGGAGTGTCAGCGTCTTTAACCTCCTGTTCCGCACAGTTTGCAAGTTGTGCAGAGGATGAATGGGAAAAAGGGAACCAATGAGAGACTAGATGTAGGCATTTTGACGGGCACATGTCACTCTAATTTCCCGTCAGGAAGAAGAATTAATCAAAGGCCCAGCCTGCCGCCCCGAAACCAGAATAGGGCCTGAAGCAATTCTGCGGTTTTGCGGCCACCTCACAAAAAAGCGAGTTGAAAAATGGAGCTCAGTGGCACAGCAATTCACAAACCTGCACAGTTATAAAGGATAACTATCGTCCAAAAATCTGTTGAGGGAAGGCAACGAGGAGGATTTGAAAGCGAGGCAGAATTGCAGGAAACAGATTTGAAGAGGTAGATTGCAATAGCGTTTAAAGCACAAGAAAAGCGGCAGAAGTTCGACAATGATGCACTTGGCCAATCAGGGCGTATGCGTCTTTTCCTGAATGTATTCAGGAAAAAACGCAGACGCCCTGATTGGCCAACCAAGCAAGCGGGCAATGCAAATCCTCACTACAAAGAAGTCTCACTGCCCACCCGTCAAAAGGGAATTCCAAAAAAATTGTAAAAAATTGAAAGGCAGGACAGGCCTTGGGGATCAGGGAGCCTTGTTATGCTAATGGGAGGGATGTAAATTGCCAAGAGCTACTCTGGAGAAGTGCATGGTGTTTCCTAAAACATCTAAAAAACAGAGCTACAGAGCCTAGGGCATTTCCACTCATGGGTCTTTATCTTGGGAAAACTGAAAATCAACAGGACACAGCAACCCCAAAGCTTAGAGCTGTTCTGTTTACAAGAACCTCGACTTTGGTACACCTTCAATATCGAAGGAAAGAGAAAAATGGATAGAGAAGTTCTGGTACTTAGGTACGATGGAATATCCCTCAGCCATGAAATCAATGTCATAAGGCCAGTAGCAGCAAAATGAATGGATTTAGGTACGATGATTGTAAGTGAAGTAAGTCACACAGAAAAAGAAACTTATCCTAAGATATCACTTATAAAGGGAATGTAAACATGGCTACACATGAAGTGAATTAGAAAACAGAACAGAGTCTCACATTTAGAAAACACTCATATGCCTGCTTAAGGGGAACGGTGACGTGGGGTGATGAATAAAACCAGAGTTTGATATTAGCACAGGTACCGTTCCATAAACCAAATATGTAATAGACAAGACCTACTGCTTGCTCACTGAACTAGACTCAACACCCCCTATTCACCACAGAGGAATATATCTGACTAGTAAGAATCGACCTTTTTTTTTTTTTTTTTTTTGCTGTACGCAGGCCTCTCACTGTTGTGGCCTCTCCCATTGTGGAGCACAGGCTCCAGACGCGCAGGCTCAGCGGCCATGGCTCACAGGCCCAGCCGCTGCGTGGCATGTGGGATCTTCCCGGACCGGGGCACAAACCCGTGTCCCCTGCATTGGCAGGCGGACTCTCAACAACTGCGCCACCAGTGAAGCCCAAGAATCTTAAAACCTATGAAATGATATGTCTCCGGAAGGGAATCAAGTTTGTCTAGAGTGGTATAAACACGGCAGTGTAAATCAGCTCAAACCCATTACGAAAATAAATTTCAAAAATAAAACACAAATGCAGCGAAATTCTTACAAAATTTGTTTAGGGGCTCTGATGCAACCTGGATTGACCCCGTCTACACCCTCAGCTGGATGAGATATAACGCTGGACACTTGTGGCTGAGAGGATTGGTGAGTTTGGGTGAGAAAATGCACACCCTTTAAAGCAATAATCATGCCACCCATTCCATGGGTCCCAACTCTCCAGGTTTAAGGGAATCTTACTACATCTAAAACATGCATGGGAAACCCAGAGGATGGGACAATGTGTGATTGGGAAATGTTTCTAAAATGCACCTCATTTTCCTCTCCTGGTGCTCGGGTTCACCATTCCAGCCCCTTTACTATCAATCTCTCTACTTGGAGAGTCTGCGCCTTTAACCTCCTGTTTTGCACAGTTTGCAATTTGTGCAGAGGATGAAAGGGAAGGGGGGAACCAATGAGAGACTAGCTGTAGGCATTTGGACAGGCAAATGTCAGTCTAACTTTCTGTCAGGGAGAAGACTTAATCGAAGGCTCAGCCTGCCACCCTGGAACCAGAATATGGCCTGAAGCAATCCACAGGTTTTGTGGCCAGCTCAAAAAAATGTGAGTTGCAAAATGGAGCTTAGCAGCACAGCAATTCACAAACCTGCAGAGTTTTAAAGGACAACTATTGTCCAAAAATCAGTTGAGGGAAGGCAACGAGGAGGACTTGAAAGTGAGGCAGAATTGCAGCAAACAGATTTCAAGAGGTAGATTGGAATTGCCTTGAAAGCACATGAAAAGTGGCAGAACTTTGACCATGTTGCACTTGGCCAAAAAGGGCGTATTCGTTTTTTCCTGAATATATTCAGGAAAAAATGCATACGCCCTTTTTGGCCAACCAAGCAAGTGGGTAATGCAAATCTGCACTACAAATAGTATCACTTGCCACCGGGCAAAAGGGCCATCCGAAAAAAGTGTAAAATCCAAAAAGGCAGGACAGGCCATGGAGAACAGGGAGCTTTGTTATGCTTATAGGCAGGATGTAATTTGCCACAGCCACTCTGGAGAAATGTCTTGTGTTTCCTAAAACTTCAAAAAAACAGAGCTACAGAACATAGGGCACTTTCATTCATGGGCATATAACTTGGGAAATCTAAACATCAACAAGACACAGCCTCCCCAAAGTCTAGGGCTGCTCTGTTTACAAGAACCTCGAAATCGGTACATCTTAAATATCCCAGGAAACAGAAAAATGGATAAAGAATTTGTAGTATTTAGGTACAATGGAACATCACTCAGCCATGAAATCAATGTCATAACACCAGTAGGACCATAATGACTGGATTTTGGTACAATGATTCTAAATGAAGCAAGTCACACAGAAAAAGAAACTTACCATAAGATATCACTTATAGAGCGAATGTAAATATGGCTACACATGAACTGAATTACAAAACAGATCAGAGTCACACATTTAGAAAAGCCACTTATGCCTGCTTAAGGGGAAAGGTGAGGTGGGGTGATGAATAAAACCAGAGTTTGAAATTAGCACGGATACCGTTCCATAAACCAAACATGTAATAGTGAAGACCTACTCATTGCTCAATGAACTGGACTTAACACACCCTATTCACAGTAGAAGAATATATGTGACTCTTAAGAATCTTAAAAAGTATTTATTGATATCTCTTTGTAAGTGAATCAAGTGGGAGTGAAGCCCCATAAACACAGTAGTGCAAATCAGCTAAACCCCATCATAAATATATATGTATTCAGGAAAAACGCATACGCTCTTTTGGCCATTCAAATGAGCGCCAACTGCAAATCAGCACTCCAAAGAAGTTTCACTTCGCATTTGTCAAAAGGGCCATCCCGGAAAAGTGGAAAACCAGAAATGCAGTACAGGCCATGGAGAAAAGGGAGCCTTGTTACGCTGATGGAGGTGATGTAAGCAGCCAAGGCCACTCTGGAGAAGTGTATGTTGTTTCCTAAAACATCTAAAATACACAGCTACAGAGCATATGCCACTTCCACTCTTGGGCGTATATCTTGGGAAAACCAAAAATCGACAGGACACAGGATCCCCTACGTTTAGTGCTGTTCTGTTTAGAAATGCCTCGACTTGGGTACAACTTACATGTCCTTGGAAGTAAAAAATGCATAAAGAAGTTGTGGTACTTATGTACAATGGAATATTACTGAGCAATTATTCAGTGAAATAATGCCAGTTGCAGCAACTCTTGGAGTCTGAGGTACGATCATTCTAAGTGACATAAGTCAGACATAAAAAGAAACTTATCATAAGGTATCGCTTATAGATGGTATCTAAAAATGGCTACACATGAACTCAATTAGAAAACAGAAACAGAGTCACACATTTAGAAAACACACTTTTGGCTGCTAAAAGAGAATTTTGGAGTGGGGTGACGCATAAACCAGGAGGTTGGAATTAGCATAGATACAGTTCCATAACCAAAATAGGTAATCGACAGGACCTACTCTTTAGCTCAAACAGCTGGACTCAGCACACTGTTGTCACTGGAAAAGATATATAAGACTAGTAAGAATCTGTAAAATAATTTATTGATGTCTCTCTTTAAGTGAATCAAGTGGATAGATGTAGAGCAGGAAGAAAGACAGTATTGAAAATCAGCTATACCCCATTATAAAATTAAATAACAAGAACAAAAATAAGACAGTGAGAGAGAGAGAAATTCTTACAAAATTTGTTCAAGGGCTGTGATGCAACCTGGACTGAACACATCTAGACACACAGCTAGATGAGACCTAAGGCTCTACACTCGTGGGTCTGAGAGGCTTGGTGAGGATGGGACAGCAAATGCAGCAATTTTTGAGTAATACTGCCTGGCCCCCATTCCATGGGTCCCATATCTCCAGGTGCAGGGGACCCTTCCTACAGCGAAAACATGAATGGGACATCCAGAGGATGGTACATCGTCTGTTTGGGAAGAGTTTGGGAAAGTCACCTCATCTCCACTTCTCCTGGTATTCGGGTTCCCAAGCTCCTTTCCTTAGAGTCTCCCCACTTTGGGAAGGCAGCACACCCAACAGCCGGTTTTTCACAGCTTGGAATTTTCCGTGTGAAGAAGGGGAATGGGGAGATGGAATGAGACACAAGCCCTAGATGTTTGGACAGGCATATGCCAGCCTAGTTTCCTAATCTGGAAGAAGAATTTCCCTGTCCTTCAGGTGCCCCAGTAACTGGAATGGGTCTGCAGAAATCCTGCCCCTTTTTGGCTGCTTCCCTAAACAACAAGTTGAAAACTGGTGCTCAGGGGCACTGCAATTCACAAACATGCAGGGTTGTAATTGACACCTCTAACGGAGTCATTTCTTGAGCCAAGTCTTCGTAAAGGCCTCGTAAGCAAGGCGGAATTGAAGGAAAGGGATTTCAAGAGGTAGTTTGCACTCACCATTCAAGCACATGCAAAGCTGCTGAACATCGCCAACGATGCAGTTTGCCAAAAAGGCCGTATGCATTATTCCTTAATATATACAGGAGAAACCCTTACTCCATTTTTGGCCAACAAAGCAGGCAGGCAATGTAAATTAATACTACAAAGAGGTATCACTCCGCATCAGTCAGAATGGCCAAGCTCACAAAGTGTAAAACCTGAAATGCAGGACAGGGTGTGGAGAAAAGGGAACCCTGACAAGCTGATGGTGGGAATGTAAATTGCTAACAGCCACTGTGGAGAAGTGGGTGGTGATTCCTTAAAAATCTAAAAAACAGAGCTTCAGAGCATATGGCGCTTCCACTCCTGGGCCTGTATCTTGGAAAAAATGTAAATTGACAGGACCCAGGCACTCCAAAATTTATGCAGCCCTGTTTACAAGAGCCTCTACTTGGAAGCTACCTAAACGTCCTGGAAGGAAGACTGGATAAAGAAATTATGGTAGATATGTACAATGGAATATTACTCAGCCATGAAATGAATGGAATAAGGCCATTTGCAGCCACTCTGAAGGACACAGATACATTCATACTAAGTGTCATAGATCAGACAATGATAAATATCATGTGATATTACTTATCGGTGGAATCTAACAATTGATACAAAGGTACTATCTTACAACACAGAAACAGAGTCCCAGACTTAGAACACAAACTTATGGTTACCAAACTGGAAAGGTGTGTTGGAGGCATAAATCATGAGGTTGGAGTTAGTATATACATATTTACAGAGAGAAAACTTGTAATCAACATGGGCCTGCTGTAGAGCACTTGGAACTCTTCTCAACACCCTTTAGTAACCTCAATGGGAAAATAATTCCAAAAAGAATATATAGTCATCTCTGTGTAAATGAATCATGTTGGTGTATATCAAAAATGAACACAACATGGTAAATCAACTATACTCCATTATAAATTTAAAATTAAATTATAGGAAAGAAAAATGATCACTAAGTTCGTTTAGTCGTGGTGAACGTGCTAGTGTCACATCCCTCGACACAGACCCAATTTGGTCCCAAAGCTGGACTGTTATGGGCCTGAGGACCTCGGGAGGATATGCCAGCTAATTCGACCCCTTGAACATGTAGTATCTGGTCCCCTCTGCATGGGATCACAATCTCCAGATCTAAGTGTACCCTCATACTACTAAACCAACCCTCTGACACCCAAAGGATAGTGGACTCTCTGGGCTGCATGACATTTGGAAAAACACCTGGTCTCAACATATCCTGGTGTTTGGGCTCCAACCTCCTGACTCCTTCATTAGGGTCATCCCACTCTACAAGACAGCATCCTCAACAGGTGATTTTGCAGGGGTTTATACTTGTTTGGGGGATAAAAGGTAAGGGGGAAGAAGGAATGGGACAGAAGTCCTTACATGTTCGGTCAGGCACATTCCACTCTAATTTAAAACCCAGGAACAGGACTTTCCCTACATCTAAGGTTGTGTCAGTAACCAGAGAGGGACAGTAGAAATCCTGCCGCCTTCTGTTTCCCATAACAACAATTCTAAAAATGGACCTTATAGGCACTTCATATTCACAATGCCTGGGGAGCTGTAAATGACGACAGCCCTCAAAAAATGTCTTGGGGTAGGTAATCGAAATAGACTTCAAAACAAGGCAACCTTTCAATAACCCTTTTTCAAGGGGGAAATTTTACTCACACTGTTCAAAAAAAAAAGCACATATGAAGATGCTCACCATTGCTTTATGTTAGACAAATGCAAAGCAGATGTACAAAGAAGTATCACCTGGAACCACTCAAATAGCCATCCTTACAATGTCTAGAAACAAGAAATGCTTCAGAGGGTGTGGAAAAAAGAGAAACCTACTACTACTTATTATTATTTTTTTAATCTGCGTTGGTTCCTTGTTGCTGCGTGCAGCTTTTCTATAGTTGCAGAAAGGGGGGCTACTCATCGCTGTGGTATGCAGCCTTCTGTTTGCGGTGGCTTCTCTTGTTGTGGAGCACAGGCTCTAGGCACACAGGCTTCAGTAGTTGTGGCATGTGAGCTCAGTAGTTGTGGCATGTGAGCTCAGTAGTTGTGGCTCATGGGCTCTAGAGCGCAGACTCAGTAGTTGTGGTGCACGGGCTTAGTTGCTCTGTGGCATGTGGGATCTTCCTGGGCCAGGGCTCGAACCTGTGTCCCCTGAACTGGCAGGCAGATTCTTACCCACTGCACCACCAATACTACGTTACTGGTGGCAATGCCAATTGGTAACAGCCACTATGGAGCACAGAGTGGAGGTTACCAGAGTAAGGGGAGGCGGGAGGGATAAACTGGAAATTGGGATTGACATATACACACCACTATATATAAAAGAGATAACAAATAAGGGCCTACTGTATAGCACAGGGAACTCTACTCAATACTCTGTAATGACCTCTATGGGAAAGGAATCCAAAAAGGATTGGATATATGTATAACTGCTTCACTCTGCTGTGCAGCAGAAAGTAACACAACATTGTAAATCAACTATACTCCAAAAAATTGAAATTGTAATGAAATGAAATGAAATAAAATAAAATAAAATAGAGCTACCAGATGATCCAGCAAGTTCACTCCTGTGTGCATATCTGGAGGAAAGCATAAATCGAAAAGACACATCTTCCCCAATGTTCACTGCAACACTCTTTACAATAGCAAAGACGTGGAAGCAACCAAAATGTCCATCAACATATGAATATAGGTAAAGAATATGTGATACATATATATATATATATATATATATATATATATATATATATATATATATATATATAGAATTTGACTCAGCCATAAAATAGAAGAAAATAATGCCAATTGCAGTAACATGGATGGACCTAGAGATGATTGTACTAAGTGAAGTAAGTCAGACACAGTAAGACAAATATTGTATGATATCACTTCTACGTGGAACCTAAAAATTGATACAAATTAACTAACTTACAAAACAGAGGCAGACTCACAGACTTGGAAAACACACTTATGGTTACCAAAGGGGAAAGGTGAGGGGTAGGGATAAATCAGGAACTTGGAGTAAACATACGGATACTACTATATATAATATAGATAAGCAACAAGGACCTACTGTATAGCACAGGGAACTCTACTCAATATTCTGGGAATACCTTTATCAGAAAAGAATCTGGAAAAGAATGAATATATGCATATGTGTAACTGAATCACTTGCTGTGCAGCTGACATGAACACAACATTGTAAATCAACTATACTCCGAGAACATTTAAATTACAAAATAAAGAAAATCACCTATATTTCAAAAGAAAAAAAAGAATTCCCATATATTTTTATGGCTTGATAGCTTACTTTGTTACTGCTCAGTATTATGCCATTCCCAGAATATATTAATACTGTATCATTTCATTCACCTATTGGAGGACACCTTAGTTTCATTCACATTTTGGCAATATTGAATTAGGTGCTATAAATATCCATATGCAAGTTTTCGTCTGGAAGTATGTTTTAAACTACTTTCAGTAAATATCCATGAGGACACTTGCTGGATTGTACAGTAAGGGAATGTTCAATATTATAGCAAGTGTCAATCAGACTACCAAAGTAGCTGTATTATTTTTCATTTCCACCAATAACAAATGACATTTCCTATTGTTCCACATCCCCTACAGAATTTGTTCTTGTCATTGTTCACATTTTAGCCATTCTAATGGCTAAAATTGTATGTAATTGTATTGTTAATTTGCTTTTTGATGGCAGCATGTAATCTGAATTATTCTTCTGTATACTTATATGCACAGTGTCTATTTTCTTTGGTGAGGTGTCCGTAAAGTATGTTGGTCCACATTTTATTTAGGCTGCTTTCATTTTTTTCTACCCAACCTGTATTTGTTTTATTTATTTTCATGCCTTATTGCATTAGCAAGGACTTGAAGTAAAATATGGAAAAGGAGTCATGAAAGGGGACATCCTTGCTTTTACCTGAACTTAGTGGAAAAGCTTCATGTTTTTGACCATTAATCATGATGTAAGATAAAAGTTTCCTGTAGATCTTTGTTATCAACTTGAGAAACCTCCAGTCTATTTCTTTAACTGAGAGTTCTTATGAAGAATGGGTGTTAGATTTTTTCAAAGGTCTTCTGAATCTTTTGATATGCTAATGATTGTCTTTAGGGTGTTGATATGATGGATATAATTATTTGATTTTAGAATGTTGAACCAGCCTTGCATACCTGGGATTATTCCCTCTCATTCATTATATAAAATTCTCTCAAAATGTTGTTGGATTCGATCTGTTAATATTTTGTTGAGGATTTTTGCATTGATGTTCCTGAGAGATATTAGTCAGTTTTCTTTACTATTCATATGTTCCTCTAATCTTGGATGCTGTGGATTTAGTGTCAGACATTCATTTGGGGAGATTCTCAGTCATTTAAAAAAATATATTTTCTGTTCTTTGTTATCTTTATTCTCCTCCTGCTATACCCATTATGTATAGGTCACAGCATTTTCATTGTTCCACAATTATTGATTACTCTGTTCTGCTGATTTCTTTCCTGCCCATTTTCTCTTTTCTTTTGAGATTTAACGGTTTCTCTTGATATGTCTTCAAGCTCACAGATATTTCTCCTCAGCCAGCTCTTTGACTGCTAAAACAAAGTACAAGAGACTTGGTATTTTATAAACAACAGAATATTTTTGTTTTCTCATAATTGCTGAGGCTGAAAAGTTCAAGAACAAGTTACCAGGGGCTTCCCTGGTGGCACAGTGGTTAAGAATCTGCCTACCAGTAAAGCGGACACGGGTTTGAGCCCTGGTCCGGGAAGATCCCACATGCCATGGAACAACTAAGCCCTGCACAACGAATACTGAGCCTGTATTCTAGAGCCCACAGGCCACAACAACCGAGCCCGTGTGCCACAACTACTGAAACCCGCATGCCTAGAGCCCGTGCTCTGCAACAAGAGAAGTCACCCAATGAGAAGCCCGCACACTGCAACAAAGGCCCAACGCAGCCAAAAAATTAATTAATCAATCAATCAATTAATTAATTAATTAATTTTTTAAAAAAGAATAAGCTGCCAGCTGTATCTGTATCTGGTGAGGGAACAATATCTGGTTCATCATGTGGGTCTTCTCGCTCGGCAATGATATCATGTGATGGGCATGAGATCTTCTGTGTGCTACATTTATTAGGTCACTAATCCCATGTTTGAGGTCTCTGGCCTCATGACCTAATCACCTCCCAAAAGCTCCACCTCCTAATACCATCAACATGGGAGCTGGGTTTCAAAATTTTAAAATGAGAGGTACAAAATCTTTACACCATAACAGGGACCACAGAGTTAACTGATTTTTCCTTTCATGTTAAAGGTTTGCACATTTATATTTATTATATAATCTCAAAACCCTTGTTTTTTTTTTTAAGATTCTTTTCCCGTATATGCCAGTACACACCACTGAGTAGAGTTCCCCGTGCTATAAAGCAGGTCCTTATCAGTACTTATCTATTGTATATATACTAGTGTGTATAGGTCAGTCCCAATCTCCCAATTCATCCCTTCCCCACTTATCCTCTGGTAACCATAAGTTTCTTTTCTATATCCATGACTCTATTTCTGTTGTGTAAATTAGTTCATTTGTACCTTTTATTTTTCCTTTTTTAGATTCCTCATATAAGCAATATCAAATGATATCTGTCTTTCTGTGTCTGACTTGCTTCACTCAGTATAACAATCTCTAGGTCCATCCATGTTGCTACAAAACCCTTAATTGTTAAGGATAACCCTCAATTTTTTTCCAGTATCATCAGCAATTCTTTCTGGCAGACATGTGGCAACACTTTTTAAACAGGGATATTGAGACCAAGGCTCCTGACCTGCAAACAAACAAAACATCATTTATATAGTAAAAACTTTGCACATCAAAGGATGAAAGCACTTGGTCTAAATCCCTTTGCACCCACTGCTGACAGAGGGCAGAGGAGTTTGACTCACTAATCTTCCTTACGTGCACTTCTTCCTAATGGGTTATTCCATCTAAAACTTATAAGAAGCGGGAATGCATCATGGAACACACCAATCTCTACTACAGATTCTGAAGCAGCGAAAAAACAAAAACAAAAACATGATGAATCCATCCAAAGGGTTCTGTCCACATTGTTACAATAGTTTCCCTCGCACTGTGAACCCTTTTCAAACCCTATCACTTGAAACTAGTTTTATTTTTTTTTCAACAAAAATAATGTTAATCTGCAGTCACACGGTCCAGTAATATTCCACTATCCCTTGTGCAAGTATGTAGGGATTCGAGGAGCTATGGGAGGCTATCATGAGAGGTTCCCTAGAGTAATTAGGACATTTCATTTAATGTTGGCTCTTCTCCCTAAGATGTCTGCTGTCCTCTTCTTTTTGTAGCTACTAGCATTGAGAAAGTGACCAAGATAAGGCCCTTCTCTTTTCCTGCCCATGAATGCATCTGTGATTAACCCCACAGACCTTGGTGCTTCCAGAATCCCCTGAAGCTACTGACCCTCCATGCATGGCATGACATAGATAAGGATGGTGACGTGTATATTTGTATAAAGCATGCTATAAAATTTTCGAGTCTTCCCTTCCTCATAATTCCAAAGAATAGAGTTCTTTGGATTTCTGCTTAATGCTGCTGGAGTTGGTAGATACGTTGAGGGAGGTATCAGGGCACACCAAAAGAGAGGGTAACTGCACAGAAAATACAAGCAGGTATATTTCTGTGTAGTTTCAAGCAGCTTATATGCTATATCAACCATGGTGACATGTTGAGCCTTCCTCTTTCTACTAGTAGTACAACAAACATAAAGGATATTTAGGCTGCTTGTTTTATCCCCACCTCTCTCAATTGATCTGCATTCACATATAGGACAATGAAGGGCCCTTTCTACCATCTTAACCAATACTTGAGAACTAGAAAATGTCCAGATGTTTCCAGGGATTATTTTCATATTCCCCAATCAGGCCTATGAAGGAATCTTACCTATTGTGTTTAATGAAGTCATATCTCTGACGGCATCCCATCATCAACAAAACTGGAAAGAAATTTGAAGGGTCTTAGATTTTACCGTATTTGAAATTCCAATATTTTAGCCTGACACGTTTTTGGATTTTAGAAAAAAATATTCTAAATGAGACAAAAATCATTTTTATGACACAAAAAGACAGCAAGAGTTTTATATTTTTATCTGTTCCACTTGCACACAAAAGTCTCATGGGGTTATGTAAAGCACTCCTGTTGGGTGCTGTCCATGTAAATCTTAGGAATCTTAAGCTTCAGTCATCTGAAACTTTTAAATTAGGATGCAAGCAATCCTGTCCAACATTTGAGCAGAGCAAGACACTGTCTTTATTTTATTTGTCAGGTAATTAATCTGTCTTTTGCCCCAAGGAGAGAAACAACTGGCATCTTCCATCAATGTGTTGTACAAAAATCTTTGAACACAGAGTGCAAGCAAAGGCTGATACAAGATGTGAAAAAAATATGAGAGACCCTTGTGGCATTTTCTCCTAACTTATTGCAATCTCCCATTTAAAATGTGGGAATAATCAATCTTCTGAGGAAAAAGGCCCAAGGAAGGTTGTTGCTTCTGTGGAATAATGGGATTGCTAAAGATTTCAGGAGGCAAGATGAATTAGTGAGAATGACCATGAGAAATTAGAGAAAAGTCAGATCCATGGATGAAGTGATGTTTACCTCTGTGAATCAATGAGAAGTAGGAGCAAATGAAAAGAAAGCTGAATACAACATTTTCTGAATAAATGTAACCTTTCAGCTGTCATAGAAAAATTAATACTCACTATGATAGTTAACTTAAATTTAAAGCTTAATAATTAGATTTATTGAAGAAACAAAAAACATATTTGTGGTTTAGAATAAATAATGTGTTCTGCTACAGATAAGAAGACTACATAAATAAATAGAAATAAGACTAAATAAATAAGTAAATAGGAAAATAACAAATTAGATGTTATTAACATTAAAAACTGACACTCATCTAAAGAAAGAGAAGGAGAGACAGAAAGAGAGAAGAACTCATAGCAAGCATATATTAAAAACTCCTAAATAAGAAGTCTTCAGATATTAAAAAAATAATAACAATAAGTCTTCAATAAGAAGATAATGTAATAGCAAAAATGGGGAAAATATACCAAAAGATATTTCAAAAAAGAGAGTACAGAATGTTAAGTAAACATATCAAAAGAACTTGGCTTCTTAGTAGTCAATTAAATGAAAAAAAGTAATACCTGGAATTATCATTTGCCAACCAGAAAGTTCAAATGAAAATGACAGGTATTATCAAGTTTGACAAGAATGTGTATAATCCTTGAATCTCATTCACTGCTGCTGAGGATGAAATCATACAAATGAGTGAAGTAAGTCAGAAAGAGAAAGACAAATACCGTATGCTAACACATATATATGGAATTTAAGAAAAAAAAATGTCATGAAGAACCTAGGGCTAAGACAGGAATAAAGACACAGACCTACTAGAGAATGGACTTGAGGATATGGGGAGGGGGAAGGGTAAGCTGTGACAAAGCGAGAGAGTGACATGGACATATATACACTACCAAGCGTAAAATAGACAGCTAGTGGGAAGCAGCCGCATAGCACAGGGAGATCAGCTCAGTGCTTTGTGACCACCTAGAGGGGTGGGATGGGGAGGGTGGGAGAGAAGGAGACACAAGAGGGAAGAAATATGGGAACATATGTATATGTATAACTGATTCACTTTGTTATAAAGCAGAAACTAACACACCATTGTAAAGCAATTATACTCCAATAAAGATGTTAAAAAAAAGAAAAATCATACAAATGTTTTGAAAATATTTAGAAATATCTAAAAACATAAACACATGAAAGCTATGACTCGAAAATTTTACTACTACATGTATACTGAACAATAATTTATACACACACCACCAAAGCTCAAGTTCTAGAATTTATATAACAGTGCTATTCTCAATAGACACAAACTGAAAATCACTCATATTGTAATACACATTGGAATAAATTAATTAATAGTTAAATATTTACACTATGGAATCCTATGCAACAGTGGCAATGCATGATCACAACAACAGGCAACCATATAGGCATATTCACAAGCAACATAAACTAAAAAAGCCCAATCCAAAAGTGATTTTACTGTGCCATACCATTTATATAAAATACAAAATACAGGTAACATGATCTTTTTGTTAGATAGAAGAACAATATTACACCTTAAGGGGAGTCACTAGAATGGGACCAGGGGGCCTCTGAGTATCTGGCAATTTTCTGTGTCTTTATCTAGAAGCTATGTATAGAGTGTATTCAGATTCTGAATTTTCTGAAATTTGTCATTTCCTTACAAACCATGCATGTTTTTAGCTCTTTCTTATACATAACAAAAAGTAAAAATGATAGACTAGGGAAGTCAATTATATTAGCACTTTAATATCCATGCTTTTCAAGGTGGAAGTGAAAGGTATTAAATACTTGACATTGTGATTACTTCTTAAAAGTAAGGTGAAAATTTGAGATTAATAAATAAGACATACTTCTTCATATATAATCCTCAAACAGGAGGGGTAGAAAGGAGTATTATTTTTTTATTTAATACAGAATCGATAAGATAGAAAATAATGAAAACAGACTAGGTTTAAAAAAGAGCACACTGGACTTCCCTGGTGGCACAGTGGGTAAGAATTTGCCTGCCAATGCAGGGGACAGGGGTTCAATCCCTGGTCTGGGAAGATCCCACATGCCGCAGAGCAACTAAGCCCGTGTGCCACAACTACTGAGCCTGTGCTCTCGAGCCAGCAAGGAACAACTATTGAGCCTGCATGACACAACTACTGAAGCCTGTGCACCTAGAGCCCATACTCCACAACAAGAGAAACGACCGCAGGGAGAAGCCCGTGCACCACAACGATGAGTAACCCCAGCTTGACACAACTAGAGAAAACTTGTGCAGCAACGAAGACCCAAAACAACCAAAATAAATAAAATTAAATCTTTTGACTTCTGAGATGACTCACTCACGTGGCTGTAGGTAAGAGGCCTCAGTTCCTTGCCACATGGATCTCTCCTTAGGGTTGCTTGAGTGTCCTCATGACACGGCAGCTGGCTTACCCCAGGATGAGCGATCTAGCAGAAACCAAAGCAGAAGCTGCAATGTCTTTTACAACTTTGGAAGCTGCACTTTGTCATTTCTGCAATTTCTTATTAGTTAAACAGTCAGCCCTTTTCAAGTGCGAGGAGCCACACAGGTACATGAAGGCTGGGAGATAATTAGGGGATAATTAGGGCCATCTTGGAGGCTGGCTTCCAAAGTGGCTGACTAGCCGAAGACTGAATTTTGTTTTCTTCACTTCTGGAGAGAAAATGGTCAGTGAATCTCATTGGTGGTCATTGAGATGTACCAAAGCTACCTCTTGCTCTCACCCCCAGCCGTGTGGCCGACAGGGTCTTGGTGCTCCGGCCGGGTGCCAGGCCTGTGCCTCTGATTTGGGAGAGCCGAGTTCAGGATACTGTTCTACCAGAGACCTCCAGCACCTTGTAATATCAAATGGCGATAGCCTCCCAGAGATAACCGTCTCAATGCTAAGACCCAGCTCCACTCAGAGACCAGCAAGATCCAGTGCTGGACATCCCATGCCAAACAACTAGCAAGACAGGAATGCAGGCCCACCCATTAGCAGAGAGGCTGCCTAAAATCATAATAAGGCCACAGACACCCCAAAACACACCACCGGATGCGGACCTGTCAACCAGAAAGACAAGATCCAGACACACCCAGCAGAACACAGGCACCAGTCCCCTCCACCAGAAAGCCTACACAACCCACTGAACCAACCTTAGCCACTGGGGACAGACACCAGAAACAACGGGAACTACGAATCTGCAGCCTGCAAAAAGGATACCCCAAACACAGTCCCCACAGACAAATGAGAAGACAGAGAAACACACAGCAGATGAGGGAGCAAGGTGAAATCCCACCAGAACAAACAAATGTAGAGGAAATAGGCAGTCTACCGGAAAAAGAATTCAGAGTAATGATAATAAAGATGATCCCAAATCTTGGAACTGGAATGGAGAATGTACAAGAAACGTTTAACAAGGACCAAGAAGAACTAAACAGCAAACAAACAATGAGGAACAACACAATAAATGGAATTAAAAATGCTCTAGAAAGAAACAATAGCAGAATAACTGAGGCAGAAGAATGGATAAACGACCTGGAAGACAAAATAGCAGAAAAAACTACCACAGAGCAGAATAAAGAAAAAAGAATGAAAAGAATTGAGGACAATCTGAGATACCTCTGGGACAACATTAAACACACCAACGTTCAAATATAGGGGTCCCAGAAGTAGAAGAGAGAAAGAAAGAGACTGAGAAAATATTTGAAGAGATAATAGTTGAAAACTTCCCTACTATGGGAAAGGAAATCATTAATCAAGTCCAGGAAGTGCAGAGAGTCCCATACAAGATACACCCAAGGAGAAACATGCCAAAACATATATTAATCAAACTATCAAAAATTAAATACAAAGAAAAAATATTAAAAGCAGCAAGGGAAAAACAACAAATAACATACAAGGGAATTCCCATAAGGTTAACGGCTGATCTTTCAGCAGAAACTCTGCAAGCCAGAAGGGACTGGCAGGACATATTTAAAGTGATGAAAGGGGAAAAACTACAACCAAGATTACTCGACCCAGCAAGGATCTCATTCAGATTTGACAGAGAAATTAAAACCTTTACAGACAAGCAAAAGCTAAGAGAATTCAGCACCACCAAACCAGCTTTACAACAAATACTAAAGGAACTTCTCTAGGCAGGAAGCACAAGAGAAGGAAAAGACCTACAATAACAAATCCAAAACAATTAAGAAAATGGTAATAAGAACATACATATCAATAATTACCTTAAATGTAAATGGATTAAATGCTCCAACCAAAAGACATAGGCTGGCTGAATGGATCCAAAAACATGACCAGTAAATATGCGGTCTACAAGAGACCCACTTCAGACCTAGAGACACATACAGACTGAAAGATAGGGGATGGAATAAGATATTCCATGCAAATGGAAATCAAAAGAAAGCTAGAGTAGCAATTCTCATATCAGACAAAAAAGACTTTAAAATAAAGACTATAACAGGAGACAAAGAAGGACACTACATAATGATCAAGGGATCAATCCAAGAAGAAGATATAACAATTGTACATATTTATGCACCCAACATAGGAGCACCTCAATACATAAGGCAAATGCTAACAGCCATAAAAGGGGAAATCGACAGTAATACAATCATAGTAGGGGACTTTAGCACCCCTCTTTCACCAGTGAACAGATCATCCAAAATGAAAATAAATAAGGAAACACAAGCTTTAAATGATACATTAAACAAGATGGACTTAATTGATATTTATAGGACATTCCATCCAAAAACAACAGAATACACTTTTTCTCAAGTGCTCGTGGAACATTCTCCAGGATAGGTCATATCTTGGGTCACAAAAAAAAAGCCTTGGTAAATTTAAGAAAATTGAAATCATATCAAGTATCTTTTCCGACTACAATGCTATCAGACTACATATCAATTACAGGAAAAGAACTGTAAAAAATACAAACACATGGACGCTAAACAATACACCACTTAATAACCAAGAGATCGCTGAAGAAATCAAAGAGGAAATTTAAAAATACCTAGAAACAAATGACAATGAAAGCATGAAGACCCAAAACCTATGGGATGCAGCAAAAGCAGTTCTAAGACGGAGGTTTATAGCAATACAATCCTACCTCAAAAAACAAGAAACATCTCAAATAAACAAGCTAATCTTACACCCAAAGCAATTAGAGAAAGAAAGAAAGAAAAAAAACCCAAAGTCAGCAGAGGAAAGAAATTATAAAGTTCATATCAGAAATAAATGAAAAAGAAATGAAGGCAACAACAGCAAAGATCAAAAAAACTAAAAGCTGGTTCTCTGAGAAGATAAACAAAATTGATAAACCATTAGCCAGAGTCATCAAGCAAAAAAGGGAGAAGACTCAAATCAATAGAATTACAAATGAAAAAGGGGAAGTAATAACTGACACTGCAGAAATACAAAGGATCATGAGTGATTACTGCAAGCAACTATATGCCAATAAAATGGACAACCTGGAAGAAATGGACAAATTCTTAGAAAAGCACACACTTCCAAGACTGAACCAGGAAGAAATAGAAACTATAAACAAACCAATCCCAAGCACTGAAATTGAGACCGTGATTAAAAATCTTCCAACAAACAAAAGTCCGGGACCAGATGGCTTCACAGGTAAATTCTATCAAACATTTAGAGAAGAGTTAACACCTATCCTTCTCAAACCCTTCCAAAATATAGCAGAGGGAGGAACTCTCCCAAACTTATTCTATGAGACCACCATCTCCCTGATATCAAAACCAGACAAAGATGTCACAAAGAAAGAAAACGACAGGCCAATATCACTGATGAACATAGATGCAAAAATCCACAGCAAGATACTAGCAAACAGAATCCAACAGTGCATTAAAAGGATCATACACCAAGATCAAGTGGGGTTTATCCCAGGGATGCAAGGATTCTTCAATACAGGCAAATCAATGTGATACACCATATTAAAAAGCTGAAGGATAAAAACGATATGGTCATCTCAATAGACATAGAAAAGGCTTTCGACAATATTAAACACCCATTTATGATTAAAAAAAAACTCCAGAAAGTAGGCATAGAGGGAACTTTCCTCAACATAATAAAGGCCATATATGACAAACCCACAGCCATCATCGTTCTCGATGGTGAAAAAGTGAAACCATTTACACCAAGATCAGGAACAAGACAAGGTTGCCCACTCTCACCACTATCATTCAACACACTTTTGGAATTTTTAGCTACAGCAACCAGAGAAGAAAAAGAAATAAAAGGAATCCAAATCGGAAAAGAAGAAGTTAAGCTCCCACCGTTTGCAGATGACATGATACTCTACATAGAGAATCCTAAAGATGCTACAAGAAACCAACTAGAGTTAATCAATGAATCTGGTAAAGTTGCAGCGTACAAAATTAATGTACAGTTATCTCTTTCATTCCTATACACTAAAGATAAAAAATCTGAAATAGAAATTGAGGAAACACTCCCATTTACCACTGCAACAAAAAGAATAAAATACCTAGGAATAAACCTACCTAAGGAGACAAAAGTCGTTTACTCAACAAACTATAAGACACTGATGAAAGAAATTAAAGATTACACAAACAGATAGAGACATATACCATGTTCTTGGATTAGAAGAATCAACATTGTGAAAATGACTATACTACCCAAAGCAATCCACAGATTCAATGCAATCCCTATCAAACAACCAATGGCATTTTTCAGAGAACTGGAACAAAAAATTTCACAATTTGTATGGAAACACAAAAGACCCCGAACAGCCAAAGCAATCTTGAGAAGAAAAACAGAGCTGGAGGAATCAGGCTCCCAGACTTCAGACAATAATACAAAGCTACAGTAGTCAAGATGGTATGGTACTGGCACAAAAACAGAAATATAGATCAATGGAACAGAAGGGAAAGCACAGAGATAAACCCATACACATATGGTCACCTTATTTATGATAGAGGAGGAAAGAATGTACAATGGAGAAATCACAGCCTCTTCAATAAGTGGTGTGGGGAAAACTGGGCAGCTACAGGTAAAAGAATGAAATTAGAAGATTCCCTAACACCATACACAAAAATAAGCTCAAAATGGATTAAAGACCTGAATGTAAGGCCAGACACTGTAAAACTCTTAGAGGAAAGCACGGGCAGAACACTCTATGACATCAATCACAGCAAGATCCTTTTTGATCCACCTCCAAAAAAATGGAAATAAAAACAAAAATAAACAAATGAGACCTAATGAGACTTAAAAGGTTTTGCACACCAAAGGAAAACGTAAACAAGACGAAAAGACAACCCTCAGAATGGCAGAAAATATTTGCCAATGAAGCAACTGACAAAGGATTAATCTCCAAACTTTACAAGCAGCCCATGCAGATCAATATCAAAAAAACAAACAACCCAATCCATAAATGGGCAGAAGACCTAAATAGACATTTCTCCAAAGAAGATATACAGACTGCCAACAAACACATGAAAGAATGTTCAACATCACTGATCATTAAAGAAATGCAAATCAAAATTACAATGAGGTATCACCGCACACAGGTAAGAATGGCCATCATCAAAAAAAAATCTACAAACAATAAATGCTTCAGAGGTGTGGAGAAAAGGGAACGCTCTTGCACCGATGGTGGGAGTGTAAATTGATACAGCCACTATTGAGAACCGTATGGAGGTTCCTTAAAAACCTAAAAATAGAGCTACCACTACCATATGACCCAGCAATCCCACTACTGGGCATATAACTGGAGAAAACCATAATTCAAAAAGAGTCATGTTCCACAGTGTTCATTGCAGCTCTATTTGCAATAGCCAGGACATGGAAGCAATCTAAGGGTCCATCAACTGATGAATGGATAAAGAAGATGTTGCACATCTTCAATATAAAATGGAATATTACCCAGCCATAAAAAGAAATGAAATTGAGTTATTTGTAGTGAGGGGGATGGACCTATAGTCTGTCATACAGAGTGAAGTAAGTCAGAAAGAGAAAAACAAATGCTGTATGCTAACACATATATATGGAATCTAAACAAAAAGAAAAAAATATGGTTCAGAAGAACCTAGGGGCAGGACAGGAATAAAGACGCAGACATAGAGAATGGACTTGAGGACATGGGGAGGGAGAAGGGTAAGCTGGGATGAAGTGAGAGAGTGGCATGGACTCATATATACTACCAAACGTAAAATAGATAGCTAGTAAGAAACAGCTGCATAGCACAGGGAGATCAGCTCGGTGCTTTGTGACCACTTAGAGGGGTGGGATAGGGAGGGTGGGAGGGAGACGCAAGAGTCAGGAGATATGGGGATATATGTATATGTATAGGTTGTTCACTTTGTTATAAAGCAGAAACTAACACACCATTGTAAAGCAATTATAGTCCAATAAGATGATATAAATAAATAAATAAATAAATAAATAAATAAATAAATAAATAATTTATGCCCCCCCAAAATTAAATCTTTTATAAAAATAAATAAATAAATAAGAGCACTCAATAACATGGTAACTCTAAACCTAAGTATTTTCAGTACTATAGTAAATGTAACTGGATTAATATCTCCTATTAAAGTGTAATTTTTTATATTATGTACAACTAAAATTTTTTTCACAATATACAGGTCAAATAAAAGAATTACATTAGAAAGGAGAAAACATTCCATGTATTTTAAAACAATAAAACAATAAGCATGTAATATCATGCTTATAATAAGCATATAAAAAGCATCTTAGATAAAGTAGTCTTTAAGTTCAGAACAATTTGTCATTATTGTAATTAGTATTATTATCCCAATTTCTTAAAAATATTTCAATACTTTTTCTATTTGAAAAAATATTTTAATATTTTTTTCTTCATTCTTTTGTGGTCTAATACATGGTAAGTATTTAGGTGCTAACATAATCTAAAAATATATGTTGTCTTTTTACAGCTGAACAGAACTGAATCAAGAAGAAATAGAAAACTTGAACATACTGATCACTAAAAGCAAAGCAGAATCTGTAATTTAAAAAAACTCCCTACCAACAAAAGTCCAGTATCAGATGGTTTCACAGGCAAATTCTACCAAATATACAAAGCAAAACTTACACTGATTCTTCTCAAACTCTTCGAAAAGATTGAAGAGTAAGGAATACTTCCAAAGACATTCTATGAAGCCACCATCACTGTGATATCAAAAACAGATGGGGGGGGGACTTCCCTGGTGGCACAGTGGTTAAGAATCCATCTGACAATGCAGGGGACATAGGTTCAAGCCCTGGTCTGGGAAGATCCCACATGCCGCGGAGCAACTAAGCCTGTGTGCCACAACTACTGAGCCTGCGCTCTACAGCCCAGGAGCCACAACTACTGAGCCTGATATCCACAACTGCTGAAGCCCACGCACCTAGAGCCCATGCTCTGCAACAAAAGAAGCTACCGCAATGAACAACCTGTACACCACAATGAAGAGAAGCCCCCGCTCGCCACAACTAGAGAGAGCCCGTGCACAGCAACGGACACCCAATGCATCCAAAAAGACAGAAAGAAATTTACTAAACAAACAAACAAACAAACAAATGGGGACTTTTCTGGTTGTCCAGCAGTTAAGATTTCGCCTTCCGGGGGGGAGGGTTCAATCCCTCATGGTGGAGATAAGATCCCACATGCCTAACAAGCAAGAAACCAAAACATAAAACAGAAGCAATATTGGAACAAATTCAATAAAGACTTAAAAAAACACACACAGAGAAAGACACTACCAAAAAAAGAAAATTGCAGGCCAATATCTTTGATAAATATAGATGCAAAAATTCTCAACTGAATATTAGAAAACCGAATCCGACAACACATAAGAGGATCATACACCATGACCAAATTTGATTCTCCCCAGTGTCACAAAGTTGTTTCAACATATGCAAATCAATCAACATGATACACCCCAACAACAAAGGAAAAACACAAACAAATGATCATTTCAATAGATGCTGAAAAAGCATTTGAAAAACTTCAACATCCATTCATGATAAAAACACTTACCATGTCTTCCCTGGTGGCGCAGTGGTTGAGAGTCCGCCTGCCAACGCAGGGGACACGGGTTCGTGCCCCGGTCTGGGAAGATCCCACATGCCGCAGAGTGGCTGGGCCCATGAGCCATGATCACTGAGCCTGTGTGTCCGGAGCCTGTGCTCCGCAACAGGAGAGGTCACAACAGTAAGAGGCCCGCGTACCGAAAAAAAAACAAACAAACAAACACTTACCAAAGTGGGTATAGAGGAAACATACCTCAACATAATAAAAGCTATTTATGACAATCCCACAACCAATATAATACTCAATGTTCACAGGCTGAAAGCCTTCCCCCTAAAATCTGGAACAAGGAAAGGATGCCCACTCTCACCTCTTCTCTTCAACATAGTATTGGAAGTCTTAGCCACAACAATCAGACAACAAAAAGAAATAACATCTCACCACATTGGAAGGGAAGAGGTAAAGTTGTCATTATATGCAGATGACATGATGATAACATATATAAAGGAAACTCTAAAAGTTCCACACAAAAAGTACTAGAACTGACAAACAAATTCAGCCAAGTAGCAGGATACAAGATTAACATACATAAACTGGTTGCATTTCTTGGTTTTTCTTTTTCTTTTTTTAATTTATTTTGGCTGCATTGGGTCTTCATTGCTGTGCACAGGCTTTCTCTAGTTGTGGCCAGTGGGGGCTAGTCTTCGTTGTGGTGCACAGGCTTCTCATTGCAGTGGCTTCTCTTGTTGCGAAGCATGGGCTCTAGGCACGTGGGTTTAAGTAGTTGTGGCACATGGGCTCAGTAGTTGTGGCTCACGGGCTCTAGTGTACAGGCTAAGTACTTGTGGCACACAGGTCTAGTTGCTCCACGGCATGTGAGATCTTCCTGCACCAGGGCTCAAACCCAGGCCCCTTGTATTGGCAGGTGGATTCTCAACCATGGAGCCACCAGGGAAGTCCCTGGTTGCATTTCTTTACACTAACAATGAAATATCAGAAAGGAAATGTAAACAAGCAATCCTTTTTTAAATGGCATCAAGAAAATAAAATACTTAGGAATAAACCTCACCAAGGAGGTGAAAGACTTATATGTTGAGAACTACAAAACATTAGTAAAGGAAACTGAAGATGATTCAGAGAAATGGAAAGACATCCCACGCTCTTGGATGGGAAGAATTAAGACTGTTAAAATGGCTATACTACCCAAAGCAATCTACAGATTTAATGTGATCCCTATCAAATTGCCCATGACACTTTCCCCAGAACTAGAACAAATAATCCTAAAATGTATCTGGAACCATAAAAAGTGAGAACGGTCAACACAATCCTGAGGAAAAAGAACAAAGCAGGAGGCATAACCCTCCTAAACTTCAGACAATACTACAAAGTTACAGTAATCAAAACCGCATGGTATTGGCACAGAAAGAGATACATGGATCAATGGAATGGAATAGAGAGCCCAGAAATAAACCCACACATCGATGGTCAATTAACCTTCGACAAAGGAGGCAAGAATATACAATGGGGAAAAGAGAGTCTCTTCAGCAAGTGGTGTTTTGAAAGTTGGACAGCCGTATTCAAATCAGTGAAGTCAGAACATACCCTCACACCGTACACAGAAATAAACTCAAAACAGCTTACATGCTTAAATATAAGATAGGACACCTTAAAACTCCTAGAAGAGAACATAAGCAAAACATTCTCTGACATAAATCATACCACAGTTTTCCTAGGTAGTTCTCCCTAGGCAGTACAAATACAGTAAGTCACCTACATACGAACCTTTAAGTTGCAGACTTTCAAAGGTGCAAACGTCCATTCGCACGTCCAATTCGCATGTAAGTTAGTTCACGTGTCTGGCATACATTGTCATGTGCTTGCATCCTCTATAAGTGGTTGTGCTTTTGTGTTCTTTACAGTACTGTGTAGAGTACAGTAGTACAGTACCTTTATTTCAAGCCCAAGATGTCTGGAAGCAAGTGTAAAAGCAGCGGTGATGTAGCTGGTACTGTTAAGAAGGGCCAAGCGATAATGATGGAAACAAAAGTGAAAGTAATTGAGAGAGTGGAGCGAGGCAAAAAGATGTTAGACATCGCTCATTCTTATAACATGAATCATTCAATCATTAGCACGAATCTAAAGAACAAGGACAAGATCATGGAACATGTGAACTCTGCTGTGCTGATGATGTTGACAAAATATTGAAGAAGCATGGAAAAGTGATGGAGGAGATGGAGAAACTTCTCAGTGTGCAGATGCAGGATCAACATCAGCGCTGAGTCCTGCTCAGCTTAATGCTGATTCAAGAGAAAGCTAAAAGCCTTTGTGAAGACTTGAAGAAGAAACACGGCAAAGAATCAGAGGGCACGTCTTTTAACGCCAGCCATGGCTGGTTTCATCGGTTCAAGGCTAGAGCCAACCTTCACAATGTAAAAGTAAGTGGAGAGGCAGCAAGTGCAGATAGGGTAGCTGTCCGGGAACTTCCAGAAACACTCTGAGAAATTATTGATGATGTTGTGTATTTACCCAACCAGGTTGTTAATGTGGATGAGACACAACTGTACTGGAAGAGGATGCCAGACCGAAGTTACATCAGTAAGGAGGAAAAGTTGATGCCGGGCTATAAAGCAGCAAAGGATAGGCTAACTGTTGTTTGGTGGCAATGCTTCTGGTGAATTGAAGCTGAAGCCTCTCTTAGTTTATCATTCAGAGAACCCAAGAACCCTTAAAAGCATAGCCAAGGACTCTCTTCCTGTTGTGTAGAAGCATAAACCCAAATCCTATATCACACAGGCCACGTTCCACGACTGGTTTTCCACCACTTTATCCCAGATGTAGAGAAATACTGCTTGGAGAGGACGTTCCAGCAAAACATTCTTTTGCTGCTCGACAATGCTCTGGGCCACCCCCCATCCATGGATGACTTTCATCCAAACGTCAGAGTAGTGCATCTGTCACCGAATACTATGTTGCTCATCCAAACTATGGGCCAGGGAGTTAGAGCGACTTTCAAGAAATAATATTTATGTCACACTTTTTGTCAGGCAGTAAAGGTAAGTGACAAGTCAGGAACAACCTAGGGACAACTTTGGAAGGACTATAACATCTACAAGACCATAAAAACATTGACTTTGCATGGTGTGAGGGTATGGTGGTCACCATGAATGGGGTTTGGAAGAACCTTTGCCCACAGTTTGTTCATGATTTTTGTGGATTTGAGAAGGTAGATCAGAAGTCCGAAGAGGTCTTCAGCAATGTAGTGACCCTCAGTGAGAAGCTGGAGCTAGATCTGCAAGAGGACGATTTCATTGAACTCCTTGCTGTGCAACATGAGGAGCTTACTGATGGAATTGGAGGCCCAGAGAAAGGATGAAGAGGGACAGGAGGAAGAAGAAGTAACTGAAGAACTGAAGAGATTCACGACACAGAAAATGGCAAGGGAATCTTCTTTATTTGAGGAAGCACTGTTAGTTTTTGAGGCACAGGACCCGAACCTAGAATGGTACCCAAAGGTGGCAGCAGCCATTCAGAATGAAATCCAGTGCTACCTTGTCATCTATGATGAGAAAAAAAGAGCTACGACCCAGACATCAATGGATCATTTTTTAAAGAGGGTAGATAGAATTAAATCCAGCAAGGAGCCAGAACTTGTGCCATCAACGTCAGGTATGAGTGAAATGGCAGCTTGCCCTCTGTCTCCTACTGCTGATAATCCTTCACCTCTACCTTCTCCCACCTCCTCTCCCTCCTCTAATCAGTAACTCTTCTCGCCTGTTCCCTCGATGCCAGCCCGAGTGTCCCAGCTGTTGTACTGTATTACTGTACTTTTCAAGTTACTGTACTGTAAGATTAAAAATGTTTTCTTTATTTTTGTGTTTGTTTTCTATGTATTGTTTCTGTGAAGAGTATTATAAACCTATTACAGTACAATACCATAGAGCAGCCGACTGTGTAAGTTGGGTACCTAGGCTAACTTTGTTGGACTTACAAACAAATGGGACTTACAAACGCACTCTTGGAACAGAACTTGTTCATATGTAGGGGACTTACCGTAAAAGCAAAAAAGAAACAGGAACTAATCAAACTTAAAAGCTGCTGCACAGCAAAGGAAACCATAATCAAAATGAAAATACAACCTATGGACTGGGAGAAAATATTAGCAAATGATGAGACTGACAACGGCTTAATTTCCAAACTGTACAAACAGCTCATACAACTCAACAACAAAATAACAAATAACTCAATGGAAAATTGGGTAGAAAACCTAAAGAAACATTTCTCCAAAGAAGACATACAGATAGCCAATAGGTACATGAAAAGATGCTCACCATCACTAGTTATTAGAGAAATGTAAATCCAAATTACAATGAGGTATCACTTCACACTGATCAGAATGGCCATCATTAAAAAAAATCTACAATTAACAAATGCTGGATGGGGTGTGGAGAAAAGGGAACCCTTCTACACTGTTGGTGGCCATGTAAGTTGGTGCAGCCACTATGGAAAACAGTATGGAGGTTCCTCAAAAAAAAAACTATAAAGAGAGTTGCCATATGATCTAGCAATCCCACTCGTGGACATATATCTAGACAAAACTATAGTTCAAAAAGATACATAAAACCCTATGTTCATTGCAGCAGTATTTATAATAGCCAAGACATGGAAACAACCTAAATGCTCATTGAAAAATGAATGTATAATGAAGGTGTGGTATACGTATACAATAGATATTACTCAGAATGAAATAATGCCATTTGCAGCAACATGGATGGACCTAGAGATAATGATATTAAGTGAAGTAAGTCAGAAAGAGAAAGACAAATACCGTATAATATCACTTATATGTGTAATCGAAAACAGGACACAAATGAACATGTCAGTGAAACAGAAACACACACACAGATATAGAAAACAGAGTTGTGGTTGCCAAGGAAAGAGTGATGGAAAGATTGGGAGTTTTGGAATAGCAGAAGCAAACTATTCCACATAGGATGGACAAACCACAAAGACCTACTGTATAGCAGAGGAAACTCTATTCAATATCCTGTGATAAACCATAATGGAAAAGAATATATATATATAAAACTGAATCACTTTGCTGCACAGAAGAAATTAACACAACAATGTATAAAGGCTGCAGAGGGTGTGGAGAAAAGGGAACCTCCTGCACTGTTGGTGGGAATGTAAACTGATACAGCCACTATGGAGAACAGTATGGAGGTTCCTTAAAAGCTAAAAATAGAACTACCATATGACCCAGGAATCCCACTACTGGGTATATACCCGGAGAAAACCATAATTCAAATAGATACATGTACCTCAGTGTTCACTGTAGCACTATTTACAATAGCCAGGACATAGAAGCAACCTAAATGTCCATCGACAGATGAATATATAAAGAAGATGTGGCCCATATATATAATGGAGTATTACTCAGCCATAAAAAGGAACAAAATTGAGTTATTTGTAGTGAGGTGGTTGGACCTAGAGTCTGTCATACAGAGTGAAGTAAGCCAGAAAGAGAAAAACAAATACCATATGCAAACACATTTATATGGAATCTAGAAAAATGGTACTGATGAACCTAGTGACAGGGCAGGAATAAAGACACAGATGTAGAGAACGGACTTAAGGACATAGGGTGGAAGGGGAGACAGGGACATAGTGAGAGAGTAGCACTGACATATATACACTACCAAATGTAAAAGAGCTAGTGGTAAGCTGCCACATAGCACAGGGAGATCAGCTCGGTGCTTTATGCCCCCCATAGCGGTGGGATAGGGAGTGTGGGAGGGAGCCTCAGGAGGGGGGGGATATGGGGATATATGTATACATATAGGTGATTCACTTTGTTGTAAAGCAGAAACTAATACAGTGTTATAAAGCAATTATGCTCCAATAAACATGGATTTAAACAACCCACAACATTGTAAATCAACTACAAAATAAAGAATTTTTGATATTCTACATCAGCTTCATAATATAAATGCAGAAAAACTATATTATTTTTTCCTAAAGTTCAGAAATAGCCATTTTGCTCATTCGGTATACTATAAACCACTAACTGTTAAAAAGGGATTCGTGACCTCTTCCTTCCAAAGAAATATTTCTGCACTCACACAAGTTTAATAGAATGTTCCGCCATGAACTGACTTCCCACGTTAGAGACACCAGATGTGCATCCTGAAATCTCTTTCTTGCAAAAATGTCCAATTAACATCCTAGCATTACAGAAAAGTAATGCTTTTTTCCAGATCTCAAATTCCATACAACTTTATCAAGACATCATGTATGATTTTTTTCACACACCCAGACTGTATTTTATTTTTACAAGAGATAAATCAACTGACACCAAGCATTGTAAATGAATGACCACAACAAAAGCAACAATGATTGCAATTACCAAACACGAAACACCCTCACACTATGTCATAATATTGACATTCAGTCCAGGAATCCTCCACTGTAAGAGCTCCTTTACTTTGCAGTGAAAGACATCATGTATTTTTAAATTATCAGCACTCACCTGAGGTCTTCAAAAATCAACAAAAACATAATTTTGTGTTCTCTTTCATTTATTCTGGTTCTAAGTGGTCATTTCTAAACAAAAGTATTTAAGTATGTTAACGTCATCTTATAACATCATATTTCAAATGACTACCGTGTCTCCAAAGATGAAATATGAGGAACTCCTAATTAGGCTCTCCAAAGTATTACTCTCTGAATCTGTATTACCCTTCTGCTGAACTCCACACTGTTCATTATTCTCGGAGAATATTCTTTTCCTTGTATGGCCATCACATGCTCTTTCATTGCATGAGGTGCTTTCCTACAATTTTATGCCTAGTTTATTTCTGAGAATATGCATTATTTCAGATTGATATTTATAGACACAAAGACTTCTCTATAATTCCCTGAGAACTTCAAGAACTCCTTCTTCTTTTTTTTAATACCTAGATTCTGAAGCTCTCCACAAAGCATTACTAAAATTGCATTTACATAAGTATCTACATATTAATCACACATTAATGCATTTACAATTGTATTATGCTTTATTGCTAATTTTGGAGCATAAATGTAGCTGTCTTATTTACCACCCTCTGGGAAATCACTTTAATATTTGCACTTAGGACTTGAAAGAGAATGGATAAATAAAAACCTGAAGAATATGCAAATACAATTTATATATTTCTCATAAAATTAGGTGATTATCTAACCTTTATCCAGAAAAAAAGAAGAGCCCAGATACTCTGGAGGCATGATTCTCGAGAATGTGTGGTCTTCCAGCAGGAAAACACGCTGTAATCCATGTGGCAGAGTTTACCTGTGACCAGCTGGGGTTAGTGACCTATGCATTCCTTACATGCAACATATCAGGAGTGGAAAAAGGGAATTCGCCAGTTGTGGCAATAAGTATAATGAAGATTTGTAGCAGGTCATGCTCATATATTCAACACAGGTACAATCAAAATTTTGCTCAATTCTGGTAGATCTACGTCTGTATCTGTTAGCTTGTCTTTAACGAGGAAATGTCAGAAATGACTTACAAAAAAAGTGTTTTGTTTGTTTGTTTGTTTTAATTACAGTCACGGTGAGTAAGACATAGCTCAGAACAGCTAAGGTGACTTAGTGATTCTCTCATCAGGAAATACAGTTTCTACTTCCCTGTTTATTCTCCACATCCTGTAGTAAGTTAAGCTTCAATGAAAGATAAATCTACAGGGTGAAAAAGAAAAGAAAACTTACATGTGTTGATAAGATCATTCTGACAGGTTTTACCACGTATGTCAGTGTTTCTGGGGATGGACACAAGCCAGAGCTCCCTACTGACATTTTCACTGATGTCATTCCCTTTGATCCTCAATTTGAAAGTGGATAAAAATGTTTTCTATGTTTTCTTCTCTAAGAAATTAAATAAAGAATGCTTTCTAGACATGATCCTCTAATGATTTTCAGTCAATGGTCATCAAGAGAGGAAAAGCACAGAATCTCATCCCCACAGAAGGGTGACATTCAGTCAGGTAAGAAAATTCTCCCCCAAATCAGAACTTCACCTTTAACATGCAATCAGAGGCTTTCACAGGTTCTTCATCACTCTGCACTCAGCCCTACCATATGGGATTGGCTCTGAGAATCTCACATCACATGACTGACAAACATGTCATAGTACACTGATCTCGTACCAGATCCTGCCTCTCTTAATGATCTCCTGCAGGGATATTGCAATATTCTAGGATATTTCCTGGAGCCCTCTACTCTATACAGGTACACTTCCAAGTAGAAACAGAAGCTTTGATTCTCACTGGGAACCCTGCTCTGTCCAACCAACCTCTCTAGAAATATGATGTTCTAATCTCTCCTGATTAGAACATTTCAAGGTCTCTCCCTGTGCTAATTTCCTAAAGGTTAAAGAGAAACAAGAAAGAGCAAACTATGCAGGGAGCAATATATATGATTCCTTTACTTAATGTATTTATCTGATATACCCAAATATTGAGAAATATAGATTCATTTCATAATGGTCAAGAAAAGAGGAGGAGGAACCTCCATGCCAACAGTATATATAAAATGGAATCAATACTGCATAAGCTCCAGCTTAAGCTTGGCTACGAGGTACTAACTCTTCTCATAAAGAAGCAATAGTTCTCCATCATTTGAAGCACACTGAGGACTCAGACAGCTGGATACTGAGGGTGTAGTCTCCTCACTCGAATTCTGTACCTGCATCACAGAGCAATGAAATATTCCCAAAGAATTATTAAGGATGAGGTGGGGAGCCGAAATAAGAAAGATGAATCCATATAGCCTGCCCTGCCATCTGTTCTGCTGGATATTACCACCATCTTGGCCCAGTACGACCTTCCCACTTTTCTCTGGGCCTCCCTACTTTCCACCTCCATCCTCTCATTATATCTTACCTACACTTGGCAACGACTCTAGTATTTCCACTTATCTTTATCAACAAGTAATCCAAAGAGCAACTTTGTATATAACTCCTTAGAAACCTCAGGTCTGACTCAGTAATACATGACCTTCAAAGTCCAAAGTTTTCCTAATTCCCTTTATTATTTTTTTCTAATTTCCATGTGCTTACACTCTCAGGACCTTCACTGTTCTCAGGTTCGTCTTCCCTGCAAAATCTGTCAACCTAGACATAGACTTAAGTACCACCCTCTAATTATCTCCTAGGGAATCCAGCTTTTAAAAAAGCCTCAGCAAGCCTTATGGACTTTATTAAAGACTCTTTAAGATAACCCATGGGAGATAGCAGTACACCCACAGATATCTATTTAATACACCCTCAGAGTATTTTTTTTTCTTTTTTATAAAGTCTCTTCTGTCCAATGAAGACTCTCAGCTCTTCTTCAATATATGCAGTGTCTCACCCTTCTGATTACTCTCTGCTCTATCCTAGGGCCACTTCCTTTCCTGATATTACATTCTTTCCCAATTTTGTATGTTAGTAAAATCAAATAACATAAAGTATAACATGTTAATTATTATAAACTGCACCATTCAGTGATATTAAATACATTCATATTATTGGGCGATGAACATCACCATTTATCGTTCTAATCCTTTTCTACGTTTTAAAACTGTAACTCTATATCCTTGAAACATAACTTTCCTTTTGGTTCCATAACCACCTGAAAAGCATCATTACCCTCCCAATTTCTATGGTTTTGACTACACTAAGTACCCCATATAATTGAAATAAGTAGTTGTATTGTTATGACTCACTAAAAGTCACAAAAATGGCATTTTGGTAGCTAAATTTCCTCAAGATTCATCCATGTTGTAGCATATTCCTAGATCTTTTCCTTCTTAACACTGAATAATATTGTATTATATGGGTATACCACACTTTGCTTATCCAGGAACTAGTGGATGAACACTTAGGTCGCTTTCATATTTTAGCTACTGTGATTATTACTGCTCTAAACCCTGGAGTACAAATATTTCTTTAGGACCCTGATTTCAATTCCTTTGGGTATACCTCATAGTACAATTCCTGGATCATGTAGTAATTCTATTTTTCAATATCTGAAAAATTGCCATACTCTTTTGCAAAGCAGCTGTATCATTCTACGTTCCCACTGACAGAGCACAGTGCTTCCAACTCCCTCACATCCTCACCAATACTCGTTTTCTGCTTGTGTATGTGTGTGTGCGCTTGTGTGTGTATGCATGCACACAAATAGATAAACATGCATTTAGTGACACGGAGCATCTATTCAAGTGCTTAGTCATTTTTACATCTTTTTGAAGAACCATCTCTTCAAGTCTTTTATCCATTTTTGAATCAGGGTGTTTGCTTTTAGTTGAGTTGTACGAGTTCTCTGTATATTCTGAATAGAAATCTCTTGTCAGATAGATGGCTTTCAAATATTTTCTCCCATCTTGTGGGTTGCCATTTTATTCTGTTTACATTTCTTTGATACACATTTTTTAAAATTATGTACTGCAAATTGTTTATTTTTTTGTTCCTTCGTTTCATATTGAGGAAAACACTGCCAAATCCAATGTCATGAAGCTCTTGTCCTGTGTCTTCTTCTAAGACTTTTTATTTTAGTAGGTCTTATGTTTAGTTTCTAGATACGTTTTCATTAATTTTTGCATATGATGTTAGGTAAGGGTCCATCTCCTTCTTTTGCATGTTGACAACAAGACCTCTCAACACCATTTGTTGAAAATACCGTCCTTTCTACTTTGAAAAGTCTTGGCAACTTGTCAAAAATCATTTGGCCATATATCAGGGTTTATTTCTGGGTGCTCTATTCTATTCTATTGGTCTTGAATAAGGGAGAAAATAGTATAACCTATCCAGGTTGATGAAGAGCATAAAGAAAGACCAGGACTGAGAATTAGGAGGGCAATATAAAACAGCAGGGAGTAAAAGACAGTGTGAGAGAAGATCTTGTATTTGCAAGTTCATGGAAATATGATCATGTTAAACCACTAAACGCCTGACATTGAACAATACGGTAAATGTGCTAGCAAGAAACATAGCACTTACTGATCTCTGGGAAATATAGTATGGGCATAAAGATAAACTACACACAAATATATTAAAAAGGGAACGGTTTTCATGGTGTGAGAATACTGTGGGATTTGAAATACAATTTACTTCTGTTCTACCGTTCTCTCTAAAATTTATCAAAGTGTATATACAAGCAATTCCAATTCTGGTAATGTGCTTGACAGGTTTATATATGAACTTCAGCATACCAGTAAATGTACATTCACAGTAGGACTGCTCCCTAATCCAAAAAACAAAACACAAAAACTGGAAAGACTAGAGTTCACTTTGTCAACACACATATGGATGCAGTGACAGTTAACAGTCCAAAAACAGAAGGTGAGCATGGGTGCAAGAGGTTAATCCCCAGGCTGGGGTGGGGTGCAGAGTTTGAGGGTAACACAGGTAGAAAAGGCTTTTGTCCTATCCTTGATTTTTGAGGTATGGAAATTCACAGGTCACTACCTTCATTTCAAAATGAATGAATGCACTATTCAATTTTTTAAAACAGGAGAAGTAAACATGAGTGATAATAGATTTCAAACTGTCACTAATCAAATAAGATACTAAGAAAAATTAAATAATATGATTTAAGAATGAAGTGGAGAGATTGTCCAAGATGGTAGCATTCAAATACCCAGAGCTTGATGCCTCTCATGGGCACACCAAAGTCACAACTGTTTACAGAACAGCAGTTGATGAAAAAGGCTGGGACCTACCATAAAAGATGTCTTAGAGCTAAAGATATAAGGAAGGCACCTCGGCAAGACAAGAAGGAAGGGCAAAATCTCAATAGAGTCAAGACCCGTACCACCAGGTGGGTGGCCCACAAATGGGAAAATAATTACAATTTCTGAGGTGCTCCCAGGTAGCAAGGGGTATGAACAGAACATCAGGCTCCCAAGCCCAGGGATCCTGTGCTGGAAAGAAGAGTTCCTAGAAAGTTGGGCTTTGAAGACCAGTAGTGCTTATTTTCCAGAGAGCCAGAGGGTTGTGGGAAATAGAGATTCCACACTTAAAAGATGCTCACAGGGCTTCCTGGGTGGCGCAGTGGTTGAGACTCCGCCTGCCGATGCAGGGGACACGGGTTCGTGCCCCGGTCCGGGAGGATCCCACATGCCGCGGAGCGGCTGGCCCCGTGAGCCATGAAAAAAAAAAAAAAGATGCTCACAAAATCCCACATGACCCGAGAATCAGAACAGAAGCAGTCATTTGAAAGGATCCTGGGTCACACCTACCTCCTGATCTTGGAGAGTCTCCCAGAGAGGCAAGAGGCAACTACAGCACAGCCTCAGGGTCATAGACACTGGCAGCAGCCATTTGGGGGAGCTCCTTCTACCTCGTGGCAACTGGTACCAGCAAGCATAATTTCAGATTCCTCCCTCTATCTTTTTAGCCTCAGGACTTGGCCTACCCACTTCCACCAGACTATAGACACAAGTACTAGGATGCTGCAGGCCAAACAACTAACTGAGCAGGGGCATAGCCCCATCCACCAGCAAACAGGCTGCCTTCAGACCCTCTCAATGCACAGCTGACCCTGGACATGGGCCCAGCCACCAAAAGCCCCAGGACCAGCCTCCACACCTCAATGGACAGACACCAGCCCCAGAGTCCCTGGCCCCTCTGACAAGTGAGCCTGCTCTGGCCTTGGAATCAGCCTCACCGTTGGCAGGTGATTACTGCACAGGGACTGGATGGAGCTTGGACTTACCCAACAGCAAACCTGCTCTAGCAGTGGGATCAGCCTCATACACCAACAGGCACACACCAGCTCCAGGAATACCACAGCCCAGCAGCGTGTGTGACCAGAACACTGACTTGCAGGCCAGAAGCAGCCATGGACTCAGCGGGGTCTTGACCCTGCCCATCAGAATGCCAATACAAGATTAGGGATACCCCAGACCCTGCAGATAGCTGTGTCAGAAACAGTGATCCAACACCAGCTCTGTGACTCCTGGGTCCTGCAGCCAGAACTCAGGACCTGTGTCTTCCTACCAGTAGCCAGCATAGCCCCAGGACCAGTGACTGGGCACTAGCCCTGATATCCCCTGGACTGCAGTTCTACCCATAAGTGAACCAGCACTAGATTTGGTGTCCCCCAGAGTTGTTCAGCCAGCTGTCTTATGATTTAGCCTCACCAAGCAGCACAGACAGCCTCCATACAAGGCAGAGTCTGGCAAACAAGCACTCCGGGGGCAGCCAAGCCTACCAGACCACCCACAGTAGTCAGCCCACCACAACAGAAGAGCCCAAGCAGCCCACATAGAGGGTACACCTAGAACATATAGTTCTAGTGACCAGGGGACAGTGGGCTGCTGGGACACATAGGACCTCTCCTACAAAAGGCCACTTCTCCAAGGTCAGGAAATGTAACGAACCTACTACATACATAACAATAAAAACAGCAAGTTAAGAAAAATGAGTTGACACAGAAACACGATCCAAATGAAGGAACAAGATAAGAACTCAGAAGGAGATCTAAGTGAAGTGGAGATAGCCAATCTCCTCAACAAAGAGTTCAAGGTAATGACTATAAAGATGATCAAAGAACTCAGGAGAAGAATGGACAACCAGAGCAAGAAGTTAGATTTTTTTAAAAAAGAGTTAGACCATTAAAGAACAACAAAAGAGAGATGAGAAATACAATAACTGAAATGAAAAATACACTAAAAGGAAACTACTGTAAACTAAATGATACAGAGGAATGAATCAGAAAACTGAAGGACAAAGTACCGGCAATCACTGAAGATGAACGGTAAAACAATAGATTAAAATGAAATGAGGAAAGTTGAACAGACTTGTGAAACAACATCAAGTGTACTAATATTTGCATTATACTGGTCCCAGAAGCAAAAAAGAAAGAGAAAGCAGCATAGAACATACCTGAAGACATAAGAGCTGAACACTTCCATAACCTGGGAAAGGAAACAGACATCCAAGTCCAGTAGACGCAGTAAGGCCAAAACAGGATCAACCCAAAGAGGACCACACCAAGACTCATTGTAATTAAAATGGCAAAAAATAAAGACAAAAAGACACTATTAAGAGGAGCAAAGGAAAAGCAACAAGTTACAAACATGGGAACTTGCATAAAGTTATCAGCTGAATTTTCAGGATAACCTCTGCATGCCAGAAGGGAGTGGCATGGTATATTTAAAGTCATGAAAGGGAAAAGCCTATAACCAAAAACACTCTACCCAGCAAGGCTCTCCTTCAGATTTGATGGTGAGATCTAAAGTTTTACAGAGAAGCAAAACTAAAAGAGCTCAGCATCGCCAAACCAGCTTTATGAGAAATCTGAAAGGGGCTTTTCTCAGTGAAAAAGAAAATGCCACGACTGAAACATAAAAATTAGGAAAGGAAACTTACTAAAGGAAAAACCTCATTGAATAAGGCAAATATTCAACAAAGGCAGTAAATCAACCATGTACACAGCTAACAGGAAGGATGAAAGAAAACAGTAATAAAATCATCTATATTCACAATAAGAAGTTAAGGAACACACAAAACAAGTAGATGTAAAATATAAGGTCAAATTCAGTAACTGTGGGGGAGCAGAGTAACAATGCAGGGTTGTTAGTGTCCATGTGAAATTAAGAGCTCAGCAACTTAAATAATCACACACACACACACACACACACACACAAAACTGAAAGAAATCCAAACATAATATTAAAGATAGTCCTCACATCACAGATGAAGGGAATCAAAGGGAAAGAAAGGAACACTGAAGAAATTAAAGAGGGATTCTAAAACTACCCAAGACAAATGAAAATGAACACACAATGACCCAAAATCTATGGGACACAGCCAACGCAGTTCACAGGGGGAAGTTATAGTGATACAAGCTTATTCTTAGAAAACAAGAAAAATATCAAATAAACAACTTAACATTACACCTGAAGGAATTAGAAAAAGAAGAAAAAACAAAACTCAAAGCTGTCAGAAAGAAAAAAATTAAGAAAACAATACCATATACAATCACACCAAAAAGAATAAGATACCTAGGAACAAACACGCCTAAGCAGGAAAAAGACATGTACTCAGAAATCTATCAGCCATTGGTGAAAGAAATTGAAGGCAACAGAAAAAGATGGGAAAATATAGCAGGTGCATGGACTGGAAGAATTAATACTGTTAAAATAACCATACTACCAAAGACAATCTACAGATTTAATGCAATCCCTATCAGAATACCAAAGCATTTTCACAGAACTTGAAAAAGTAATTTTAAAATTTGTATAGAAACACAAAGACCCCAAATAGCCAAACAATCTTGAGAAAGAACAGAGCTGGAGGCATCATGCACCTTGACTTCAGATTACACTTCAAAGAGACAGAAATCAAAGAGAGTCGTACTGGAGCAAAAACATACACAAAGATCACTGGAATAGGATAGAGATCCCAGAAATAAGCCCACACACTTATATTTAATTGATTTATGACAAAGCAGGCAATATGGAGAAAAAACTGTCTCTTCATTAAGTGGTACTGGGAAAACTGGCCAGCTACATGGAAAAGAATAAAACTAGAGTATTTTAGCACACCATATATAAAATAAATGCAAAACTGAATAAAGACCTAAATATAGGACCATAAAATCCCTAGAGGAAAATACAGAACATCCTTCAACATAAATGATAGCAACAGTTTTAGGTTCAGTCTACTAAGGCAAATGAAACAAAAGCAAAAATAAACAAATAGGACTTCACTAAACTTAAAAGATTTTGCACAGCAAAGGAAACCAAAGACAACCTGCTGAAGGAGAGACAATATTTGCACATGATAAGAGGTTAACACCAAAAAGATGACCAAGCAAGGGTTCATGTCTAAACTACAGAAACAGCACATACATCTCAATATCAGAGCAACACCCAAAATCTTTTTTAAAAAAATGAGAAGACCTAAATAGATATCTTTCCAAGGAAAAAATACAGATAGACAGCCAGAGCTCACAAAGATGCTAAACATAGCTAATCGGCAATAAAATGCAAATCAAAACAATGAGATATATCACCTCAGTCTTGTCAGAATGGCTGTCATCAAAAAGGTCACAAATAACAAAGGTTAGTGAGGATGTGGAGAAAGGGAAACTCTTGTACACTCTTGATGTGAATGTGAAGTAGTGCAGCTACTGTGGAAAGCAGAATGGAGGTTCCACAAAAAAACTAAAAATAGAACTACCATAATATCCAGCAATTTCACTGTTGGGTATATCAGAAGAAAACAAAAACACTATTTCAAAAACATAACTGCACACCAATGTTCATAACAGTGCTATTTGCCATAGCCAAGATATAGAGTCAAACTAAGTGTTCATCAATAGGTTAGGGGATAAAAATGATTTTTTATGGTGACTTCAGCAAAAAATGAAATTTTGCCATTTGCAAGAACATGGATGGACTTGGAGGGTATTGTGCTTAGTAAAATAAGCCACAGAGAAAACAAGCCTGGTAGGTTATCACTTACACGTGGCATCTAAACAACTGAATACAACAACAACAACAACAAAACAGACTCACAGATTAAAGAACAGACTAGTGGTTACCAGCAGGGAGAGACAGGGTGGAGGAGCAAAATAGTGGTAGGAGATTCTGAGGAAGAATCCACTCTGTATAAAATCAATAATCTACAGTGACGTACTGTATAGCATGGGGAATAGAGCCACTCTTTTATAATAAGTACAAATGGAGAACAACCTAAACATTTATGAATCACTCTGTTGTACCTCTGAAACTAATATAATAATGTAAATTAACTATAGATCAATAAAATATAAAGTAAGAAACAATAAAGGGGAGACACTGATTATTAGATAGAAATCAATTAAATAAACACAAGTTTTGGAAATCAAGGAATTAAAAAACAACATGTAAGACACAACATTGACATTTAAAGTGTATGATCTATTCATTTAAGTGGTGAAAAATGGTAGCCATTCTCACAATTTTGTATATCTAGGATAAATTATTATCTACAAAAATATGTTACAAATATTCACTCAAAAAAGAAAGAGAGGGGGCTTCCCTGGTGGCGCAGTGGTTGAGAATCCGCCTGCCGATGCAGGGGACATGGGTTCGTGCCCCGGTCTGGGAGGATCCCACATGCCGCGGAGTGGCTGGGCCCGTGAGCCATGGCCGCTGAGCCTGTGCGTCCGGAGCCTGTGCTCTGCAACGGGAGAGGCTACAACAGTGAGAGGCCCGCGTACCGCAAAAAAAAAAAAAAAAAAAAAAAGAAAAAAAAGAAAAAGAAGATTTGGTTTAGCCCATTTTAGTATACAAATTTAATATCAAAGTCTCTATGTAACATTGATTTGAATAAGTTCTGTTAGCCACTTCTAGTTTCTTTGTGATGTAAAATCTTTTAAAGCATAAAAATCAGCCTTTCTACATTATTCTATTAGACAAACATAGAAGTTAAAAGAAATGAGAAGACAGAACAATCAACCAGGAAGGTGAATTTACTGAGAAACAGTCATTCGTTCTCCTTCCTCCTTTTCTTTTCCTCCTTTTCCAGGTCGCTTTCGGTTCCAATCAAGAGAAGTCTTGAGAATTCTGAGAATATTTCTTGGAGGGCTTCAAATCACCATACCTACGTCCTGTGCCACAAGTACACACACGGGAATAAAAATAAACCTCTGCTATCTACTCATGTAAGAGGGATTCACGCAAAATAAACTCCTACATGGAGACCAACAGGTGAGTTTTCTACCTGTTCCTTTATAATGTCCTTCCATTATAGTAAATCCCACACATTATGAGGTGGAAGGGGTTATGTGAGCTCTTCCTTGAAGTCAAAAAACTTGCATTCATTTCAAGTACCTGGTGATCATAGGGTACAGCCAGGGAAGGTGCCATCCCCCTTGTGGGGTGGGGCGGTGAATGGGCTCCCACAACCATGGACCTCCTGATGTACAGATTCTGGCGAAACAAAGGGTGGTCACACTGCAGTCAGCCTGTCAGGCTGTCGGGCCACTGGGCAACCCCACCAGCCTGGAAGTGCCCCATCAGTTGCTGAAAGCAAAACTCTGCCCCCCGCCCCGTGAAGCCAGGCAATTTGGGCCAGAGAGTCAGAGGAGACCGGTAATCAACTCCTCCTCTCTGCTCACCTCCTTGGGGTTACAGCAACCCCATCTCCAAGCCCAACTCTGATCCTGGAGTGCCAAAGTGGGAGTGCAGGTGGGCTCTGCCGGTGCTTCAGCGCCCTCTGGGAAGCCCCCTAGTTTGAATATGATTTGAGTTTGATCCTGTGAAACCATCAGAACTTCCCACCAGCGATAAATGAGGAGATTCTGGCCTTTATTAGTATGCACGGTGAACACGGTTGTCCTGGCTGTACTTTCTAGCCCTCCTGTTTTATCCACCTACTTTTATCCACCTTCCTCCCTGTGAGTACCTTTGACCAGCCCTGAGCTCAGACTCCTGACCTGCTACAGAGACTTTGTCAGTCTTTCTTTAAAAATGGACAGGTAGGGCTTCCCTGGTGGCGCAGTGGTTGAGAGTCCGTCTGCAATGCGGGGGACACGGGTTCATGCCCCGGTCCGGGAGGATACCACATGCCGCGGAGCAGCTGGGCCTGTGAGCCATGGCCGTTGAGCCTGCGTGTCCGGAGCCTGTGCTCTGCACGGGGGAGACCACAACAGTGAGAGGCCCGCTTACCACACACACAAAAAAAGGACAGGTAATAAAATGAATTTAACCTAGAAGCAGCAGCTCAGTAAGGGAAATAAAACCATCAGAAGTTATCTAATCACAGCCACAGCTATCCAGGGCTCTTGTCTTATCTGCTGGGACATAAGAATGGGACCTTCCTAAACTTGAAGGGCATCCGATCAAATAAGTAAAGGTGTTGCTCACCTCTGGCTCTTGGAGGGATTGCTAGGCAGTCTACCCAGGGTATACTAACTGCAAAACACTGTCATGGTTTTGAAACACCTATGTTCCAGGAAAGCTTTTTGGGGTGCATGGGGAAGGTTTCTTTTGGACATCAAGCAAAAAATAAATCACCAAGCTCTTTGTGCACAGGGGTTCTTAGGAGGGAAGGAGAAGGAAGGAATGGGCAGAAAAGACGATCTCCTCTGAAGTGAAGGTCATCTTTCCAAAAGAGAAGGATTTAGTCTCAGTTTAAGGAAAACACTTTTAAATAGCTGGGACAACTCCAAACTGCAGTTTAGGGAATGAGTGCTTCAAAAGAACAGTGCTTTAAAAGTCCTGGCAAGGCAGCAAGAGGATGAAGAGTTGGTTTTGTGTAGTTTTGAACGCAGGAGTAAAGAAACAGAGGCATCTCTGACTAAACGGCCCTGAGATCCTATGGCATCAATGGGTCAGTTGCAGGGGGCAGGGGGTGTGGGGGGCGATATTTCCCTCTCAACGTCTCGCAGGGCAGCCACCCCTCCCTACCCCACCCCCCTACTCCCTTCACCCTTCCTCCCTCCACTGTTGGGTCCCCAGGGACAGCACTTCTTAAGCTGGAGCGCTCAGGCACCATCTCTTCAGTCTGGATCCTTCCTGGAGCCTGACCAGGTCTGGGACAGGAAGCCAGGTCTGTAAGGCCGCTGGGGTGCAGTCGGACCTGGAGGCCTGGAGGGGAACTGGAGCCCTGAAGCCTACCCACGTCCTTGAAGCCCAGGGAGGAACACATCCTCCTAACAGTACTTCTCAGGGCTCAGTGTGCTCCCCACCCGACGGTGATCCATACTCACTTGAGGCAGCAAGGACTGCCTCTAACTGGCCCCCTCAATTCCGCCTTAAGGGTCCTCGCACACATGTGAGAGCGCAGGCCCCGGATCTCTTTAGTCAGCTGAGGCCAGTGCTGCCGGGGTCCCTCCAGTCCCATCCCCCAGCCCCTCCCTCTGGGACTGTATCTAATAGAAGAAAGAGCACAGAGGAATTGGCTGAATCAAGGGACCTGGGAGCCTGGGTATGAGTTTGAAGACCGAGAACCTAAGGCGCAATTACATATTATTGGAGACTCTTGTGGGGTGTGTGGGGGGAGGTGAGGAGGCTGAGAGGCTGTGTCAACCTGGTGAGTCCAGTCCCAGGACACCACACAGCCCCGCCCCCACTTCCCTGCCATCAGACAAGGGGTGCTGCAACTCCAGCCGGGTCTCTGCAATTCCCCCCTCCCTGATTCTCCTCCAGAAGAGCAGGTGGCCCCCCACTGAGGGCAGCGGCAGGACAACGGACCAAGTCCCCCTGCACTAAGGCGCTACTGGAAGCTCTTCCTGAACAGCAGTGCTGGCTTGGAGCGAACCCGTGCACCGCCAAAGTTGGTCTCGTCCTGCAGCTGAGGGACACAGGGTTTAAGTCAGCTGCCCTGGCTTTAAATCAATCAGCCCCCTCTTTAAGTCAGGTGACCCGACTTTAAATCACTGTGTGCCCCTCAAGCCTGTAACTTCAAAAGTTGGGAACTTCACTTTGATCAAAGCACCTCACATAGCTGAATGCACACTGTAGTCACCCCCAAGCCTGGCTTAGAGGCAGGATATAAGGTAAGGGGATGGGCGTGCACTCATGGTGATGAGAGTGTACTTCATGTACCAGAAGGATCTAGGTATTCTGGGGTACAGCAAGCAGTGCACGATACAGCAGTTCCCTGGCAAAGCTGGTGAGGCACAGGGAGAGCAGGCACACCCATGCGTGCAGAGGTTCCAGGATGGGAGCTGGGGCACAGCCAGACGGGAGGGTGTGAAAGTGGAGGATCCGAGCCTTCTTGAGAAAGGCAGACACAGAGGATGGATGAGAAACAAAGACCAGATGAAATATGGCTTTGAAAAACACACCCTGCTCTTGAAATTGGCATGGGGGGAACCCCAGATTTGAGTCTTCTTACTCCCCTTTTGCTAGTGCTTTGGCATTTGCCCAGTTACTTTAAAAATGTGACTGATAATATCTAACCCATAGAATACTGCATTTGTAGTGCTATTGTGAGTTAATGTTTCTATAGTGGAATAATCTTTTCTACAAGAAAAATGTACACTATCTGAAATAAATTAAACCCCCTCTTTAAAAAGTACTATATCGGACTTCCCTGGTGGCGCAGTGGTTAAGAATCTGCCTGCCAACGCAGGGGACATGGGTTCAAGTCCTGGTCAGGGAAGATCCCACATGCCACGGAGCAGCTATGCCCATGCGCCACAACTACTGAGCCTGCAGGCCACAACTACTGAAGCCCACGCACCTAGAGCCGGTGCTCCACAACAAGTGCAGCAAGAGAAGTCACCGCAATGGGAAGCCTGCACACAGCAACGGGAAGCCCGCACACAGCAACAAAGACTAGCCCCCACTCGCCGCAACTAGAGAAAGCCTGTGCATAGCAACGAAGACCCAACGCAGCCAAAAATTAATTAATTAATTTTTAAAAAATACCTACTATACCCTTCTGTACAACTTCTCTGGAAAGAACAGAGAGATGGCATGGGAGAGTGAGAAAGACCCATATTTAGTGCACATCTCTCACGCAGGTGCTCTGCTGGCTCAGATACATTTATCCCCACTATACAAAGGAGGAAATAAGCTCAGAGAGGTTTAGTAATTTTCCCAAAGCCAAACAGCTATTGAGTGGCAGAACCAAGATCAGAACCAAGTCTGTTACCTTCAAAGCCTAAGTCCTCATCATAACAAAACTCAGTTAATATTTACATTTATCGAATTACATTGCAACTGGGGAGTTCTTGGCACAATCCTGAATAAGAGTGAGAAAGAAAGAAATAGCACTGTTCCTACAGTCAACCAAAATTTTTGCAACAGCTGCTAGATACCTGGCCCTTTTTGGCGTTCAGCAGTGATCACGACAGGAAGGGTCCTGCTTTCATGAACCATGTAGTGGGGAGGAGAGACAGGTGCAACTTGGGTGAGGGATTTCACCTTGCTGGGCCTCTGTTTTCTAATCTGGAAAACTGGACGGGTGTTCCTCATTTTCTGGGATTGTCCAGACCTCACATTCTCTGATTCCATAAGAAGCATTTGTTTTCCTGTTTCTTTAAAATTCATTCAGGCTGTGAGCCGTGATGAATGTTGTTAGCTGCTCCCCAAATCACACTATTCCCACCCTTTTCCTGTGATCAATCTTTCCCGAAACATGACTCACAATCAGTCAAGTCACAGAACCTAAGGGGCACTCAGCAGAAGAATTCCAGCCCTGGCTTCTCAGGAGCTCTGTGGTCTACCTTAACTCACCTGGCACAAGGTGGCCATCCCTGGTTTCACATCAACATGGTCTCAGGCACAAACCTCCTTGTTTTTCCATTTTGCTTTAAGTTACTTGTTGAAACAACTGTACAAATATGACAAAGATATAAAATCAGGCATCTTCTGCCTCCAGTGCCTACTAATACATGATTTTCTGCCACTTTCATGATAAAGATAGAACATATCAACATTCTGCTGTCCTTATTATTTGTCATTATGTTGATATTTCTATTTAATACATCTTTCAATTTTTTAACAATGCAACATTTATTTAGGTTGATCCAGACCCAGGCTTTAGTGGAAAAGGTTTCCTTGTTATATTTCTATTATGTTTCCTTTAAAAATCATTATCCTATTTAATGGATTAAGTCAATTCTATAGGCATTTATCTTATAATATTGATGAAATTAATACATAGAGGGCAGTAGTACAAGTTGATTGGACTGGAGAACATCTATTTAGCACAGTTAAGTATAAATATTATCTATATGTAAACCACAGTACATGCCGAGTGAGATTCTCTGACACTTTTCACTGTCTGCCCCTCAAGCCTGTGAGAAATGGAATATTTCTTGCCATCTCAGTAAACAAAGGATGTCACAGTCATCAGCCCTCGTGGCCCTCCAGTGTGAGGTGCGGGCCCTGAGGAACTCAGGATATGCAAATACAGAATCTGCAGGCCCCAGGGCGCTGAGGTGCATAACAAAAGAACGAATTCAGTGAGCCGAGACTCTGGCATCTTCGTATACAAAAAAAAAAAGCGCTACATTCCTCACGTTGGGAGAGCTGGTTTTCCTTAGTTAACAATCACCTGTTGATGGTCCCCATTACCTGCGCCAGTCCCCTGCCCTGTCCAGTCCCCCCGGTACTTTAGCTCAGGGAGGAAGGAGCGCAGAGGGACTCGGCTGAATACGGGGCCTGCGAGCCTTGGGAGGAGCTTTCAGCCGCTTTCCCCATAGCCGGGAGGAGGGGCGCTGACGCTGCAGCCGGACCCTGCACCTCGCTTGTCCCGTTTCCCCTCAGGACGCTCAGGCCGACCGCCTCCCCGCGCCCTCCGGGCCTCAAGAGCCAGGCGGAGGGCGGGGGCGAGAGGAGGGACCGAAATTCCCCGGGACCAGAGGCTGGGGGGCAGCCCTTTCTGCACAGCAGCGGCGGGTGGCAGCGAACCCCTGCCCCTCAGAAGCTGGTCTCGCCCTGACGCCAGTGCACCGGACCAGGCGGAGGGTCTACGCCCACTTACACGGCCTGCCGTCCCCACGACTGTCGCGGCTTCGGCCGCCAGGGCCCCTCCACAGCCGGCAGCCTCAGTGAGGCCGCCCTCCCCTCGGGCTCCGGGGCACTTCCGTGACGGCGGAGGGAAGAGACCCCGAGCCGGGAGTTCCAGCTCTGTGGAAACGCGGCTCCGTTCTGGGCGCCGGGGGTGGGAGCCGCCAGGAGCTCAGGGCCCCGTCGGGGGTCCTGGAGGGGAGGCCCGGCCTGAGGGCCCCGCCCACTCTGACCGCAGCCCAGGCCGTTTTCCTGGAATCCTACACAAAAATGTTAGAAAGAAACGCTCTCTACAGTAAATATTCACAAATGATTGTTGCTGCTGTGCTTCCTATTCTATTAAACGTGTAAAATCCATAAAACACTTTAAGTTCAGAGTTCTCTATGGATTTTTACCTGTCCTTATTATGTCTCCGCTATTCCCAATTGGGGTGAATGAATCAGAGAGGGTGGCATCACTAGTTAAAAATGAGCTTGTTAAAAAAATAGAACTCAGGCCCACCGGACCTACTGAATCACCATCGGCACTTTTACAATCTCCCCAGTGTACTTTTGTACCCATGAATAGTTGCAAGGTTCATTTCTACCTCGACCTGTCTCTTCTGTCTGAGAAATACACACATTTTATGCAGTTTGATATAAATAAAACACTCAAAAATGCATATGCCTGTGTTGAAACCATCCTTTTATCATTTCTTTTCCAGATAAGTATAGTCTCTATACTGGTTTTGTGGATCACATGCCATACTCTTTTCTTGTAGTTAGAAATAAGATAGAGAAACTTACTTTAAAATATAAATAAATAAATAAATATATATATATATATATATATATATATATATATATATATATATATATATATATATATATATATAATTAGTGGATAATTGAAGACACTCTTCTAAATTAAAACCAGTTCTCTTAACTTGCTCTTTTCTTCTTGGGTCACATTATGAACTCTTCCCGTGGCCACACGGTATGTGTACTTTTAATTTCAGGGACTGCTGACATTCCAGGATATGGCCATAGATTTCTCTCAAGAGGAGTGAGACTGCCTGGACTAAGATCAGTGGGAATTGTACAGGGATGTGATGTTAGAGAAGTATAGGAACCTGCTCTCCTTGGGTGGGGATACCTTCCTTCCAGAATTCCTTATCCACCCACAGGGTTTAGAGTCCTTCATTTGTAGAATGTCTCCTGGAATCTTCTGCTTCCTACAATAGGGTTTCAGATTGCAATGTTTCAGGAAATATTGGGAGTTTGTGGGTATAACTTATCTTATTCTTTTAATATTGCAGCCTCCCTCAGCCACATAGCACAGGGAGAGCAGCTCGGTGCTTTGTGACCACCTAGAGGGGTGGGATAGGGAGGGTGGGAGGGAGGGAGATGCAAGAGGGAAGAAATATGGGAACATATGCATATGTATAACTGATTCACTTTGTTATAAAGCAGAAAATAACAAATCATTGTAAAGCAATTTTCCTCCAATAAAGATGTTAAAAAAGTAATAAAAAAATAAAATACAATTGCAGCCTTCCTTTTAATATACTTTGTAACTGCTTGGGATGTGTCTATATGAACTGTGTACTATATGCTTCTGTTATAGTCCTTACAATATTTTATTGTCTTATTTTCTGTAACAATTTTCCACGGATTCTTTGGGCTTAAGATATACTAAAAGGGAGACTGCGATTCTGGGACTTCCCTGGTGATGCAGTGGTTAAGAATTTGCCAGCCAATGCAGGGGGCACGGGTTTGATCCCCAGTCTGGGAAGATCCCACGTGCCACGGAGCAACTAAGCCAGGGGGCTACAAGTACTGAGCCTGCACGCCACAACTACTGAAGCCGGTGTGCCTTGAGTCTGTGCGCCACTTATTTTTTGGAGAATCACACCACCTCTGAGTGATTAAAATTTAGACCAGCTAGTCAAAATGCTTTATCACCTGTTCTTCTAAAACATTCATCAACGGGACAAGTTTTACTAGGGATAACAGTGTCATTGTATCCTAGAGATCATATCGGCAATATGGTTTATGACCTTGATGCTGGATCAGGACATTTCAATGGTATAACTGCTATTAACTGTCTGTTCAATGATTAAAGTCTCACGTGATCTGAGTTCAGACTGGAGTCATCCTGCTTGGTTTCTGTCTATTGCAGTTTTCTCCCAGTATGAAAGGACAAGAGCAATACAGCTTACTTTGCAAAATGTCTTCAAACTAAATGATGATATAATCTACATTCAATTAATTTATACATACCCTACTGTAGAACAGGTTTCGTTACGGTGGCAGAGCCCAGTAATTATGTAAAACTGAAACCTTTATGTGCACTGGTTCAAGTCCTCTTCCTAAGAATACGTTTATAATCAACATTCTTTCACAAATGACCCAAATTAACTCACCATAGTATTCCTCATATTAACTAAATGGAAAATCCTAGGCTGTATACAAATCCAGAAAGGGCCAAAAATCATCAGCCCCCATGGATGATTACAAACCATTGCTGAGGCATTCAAATTACTTATTAAAGAACCACTATGTCCATCAACATCATCAATTTATATATTATTGCCCCAATGCTAGCCTTAACCCTGGCTCTCACAACATGAATTCCTCTTCCCATATCGTATGCACTAATTCATATAAATGTAGGCATACTATTTATATTAGCCATATCACACCTAGCCATTTATTCCATCCTCTGATCTGGATGATCTTCAGATTCAAAATATTCACTCACTGGAGCCCTAGGGACAGTAGAACATACAATCTCCTATGAAGTAATGTACCAGTTATTCTATTCTCAATCTTACTGATAAATGGATCATTTACACTTTCAACAGTAATTATTACACGAGAACACCTATTACTAATTTTCTCCTGACCGCTACCCAGAATTTGATTGTCTGCACAGTAGCAGAAATCCAATGAAGTCCCACTTGATTTAACAGAAGTAGAATCACAACCTGTATATGTCTTCTGTGTAGAAAATGTAGCAGGCCCACTCACGCCGTCCTTCCTAGAGAATTTGTCAATTTCCTTATAATAAACATTTCCACAACAATCTATTTTTAGGAGCGTTCGACAATCCCTAGGTGCCTGAATTATATACAGCCCAAGTCATCATTAAAACACATCTAACAATTTCCTTTCTATGAATTCGAGCATCCTACCCACAATTTTGATATGATCAACGTCTACATCTCTTATAAAAAGTATGTTTTTACTACTAACATTAGCCCGATGTATATGAGAGTTTTCACTACCTGTCATCATACCAGGCAACCCACCACAAACTTAAGAAATATGTCTGACAAAAGAGTTACTTTGATAGAGTAAATCATAGAAGTTTCAATGCTCTTATTCCTGAAATTGAATTCTTCCTAAGAATTTTACATTCACCATGCTACCACATTACACTACATGCTATATAGTAAGGTTCTCTAAGTAAGGTTCAGACCCATACCCCCAAAATGTTGTATATCCTTCCTGTACTAATAAACTCTCATTGTTTTTACTATCATTCTACTGACTATTATCTCAGGAAATATAATTGTATAAGAAGCTCACACTGGATAATGGTATCCCCATTCTAATAAAAAACATGAACCCATAAGCTACAGAAGCATCCAAGAAATATTTTCTAAAACAATCCACCACATCAATACTACTTATAATGGCTATTATCATTAATCTAATGTACTCTGGTCAAAGAACACAAAGAATAACAAAAATCTTTAATCCAGCAGCATCCACCCTCATGAAAATCACCCTTGTCACAAAAGTAGGACTTTCCCCATTTCACTTCCGAGTGTCTGAAGTAACACAAGGCATTCCATGAGTAGCAGGCCTGATGCTATTTACATGACAAAAGTGCACCCCTATCAGTTTTATACCACATGTCGCCATCCATCAACCTAAATATACTATTAATCACAGTGATATTTTAAATCATAGCTGGAGGCTGAGGCAGACTTAGCCATACTCACCTGGAAAAAAATTACACCCTCCTCATCAATTGCCCATATAGGATGAATAACAGCTATTATAAAGTATATTCCAAATATAACAATCTTAAACATACTAATGTATATCATAACAACACTCTCTGCTTCTTATTTATGCCCAGATCATATACTACAAGAGTGTCATTATCACACACGTGAGATAAAACACCTCCCATCACAATCCTTTTCCTCACCATTATAGTATCATTAGGACATCACCCATCACTCAGGGTTTTTACCCAAATGAATAATTATCCAAGAGATAACAAAAATGATAACATCATTCTACCAACAGTGATAGCCATCATAGCCATCCTCAACATATATTTCTACTTGCAGCTAACATACTCCACATCACTAACTATGTTCCCTTCATTAAACAACAGAAAAATAAAACAATTTGAACATACAAAGAAATAACCTTCCTATCATTACCAATCATAATATCCACATGATTCCTACACATACACCCATTCTATCAGTGCTGGACTAGGAATTTAGGTCAGTTCAGACCAAGAGCTTTCATAACCCTAAACAAGTAAAATTTATTTAATTCCTAAAAATAAGGATTGCAAGACTTCATCCTACATCAATTGAATGTAAAGCAGACATTGTAATTCAGCCAAATCTTTAGGAGATTGATGAGCTTTAACCCCAAGAGACTTTAGTTAACAGGCAAATCCTCTAGTCTACTGGCTTCAATCTGCTTCTCCTTCATTTGAGAAAGAAAAAAAAAGAAAAAAGGCAGGAAAATCTCTGGCAGAATTGAAGCTGCTTCTCTGAAATTACAGTTTGATTCGTTGATTCACCACAGGGTTTGCGACAAAGAGGGCTCAATCTCTGTCTTCACATTTACAGTCTAAAGCTAGCTCAGTCATTTTACCTCTGTTCATACACTGCTGATTATTTTCTACAAATCACAAAGATATCAGCATTTTATATTTACTATTTGGTGCTGGAGCTGGAGTAACAGGCAGCACCATACGTATATTAATCCATGCTGAGATATGCTAACCTGGAGCGTTACTTGGAGATGCCCAAATCTGTAAGGTAGTCATAACAGTCCCTTCACTTGTAATAATTTTCTTTATAGTTGTACCCATTATATTGCAGGGTTTCAAAATTGACTTGGGCCGCTAATAAGTAGGACACCTGAGGTAGCATTTCCCCAAATAAATCATATAAACTTTTGACTATTTCTCCCATCATTCTTACTCCTACTCATATCACCAACAGTAGAAGCTGGTTCTGGTACCAGTGGAACCGTGTATTAAGCTCTAGCCTGCAATCTGGCTCACACAGAAGCCTCTGTCGACCTAACCATTTCCTCCTTACATTTAGCAGGTGTCTCTTCCATTCTTGGTGCTATTACTTTTATCACTATAGTCTTTCATACAAAACCAGCAGTCATACCCCAATACCAAACACCATTATTTGTTTAATCTTCCCCAACTATAGCCATATTACTATAATTACCAATGTCAGTCCGAGCAGCCAGAATTGCCATACTGTTAAGAGATAGAAATCTCAACACTACTTTCTTTGACCCTGCAGGAGACCGAATCCTATACCAACACCTATTTTGATTCTTTGGTCACCCTGAAGTCTGTATTTGTGGCCTACCAGGGTTTGTTATAAACTCACATATCATTACATACTATTTAGGATGAAAAGGGCCTTTCAGCTATTTGGGAATAGTATGAGTCATGTCTACTGGCTTTTTAGGATTTCTCTTGTGGGTCCATCATATGTTTACCATAGGGATAGCAACACTCTCTTTAATTTTTCTTTTTTTTTTCTTTTGGCTGTGTTGGGTCTTGGTTGCTGCATGTGGGCTTTCTATGGTTGCGGTGAGCGGCAGCTACTCTTCATTGTGGTGTGCGGCCTTTTCATTGCACTGGCTTCTCTTGTTTCAGAGCACGGGCTCTGGCACGTGGGCTCAGTAGTTGTGGCTTGTGGGCTCTAGAGGGCAGGCTCAGTAGTTGTAGCGCACGGGCTTTTTGCTCTGCAGCAAGTGGAATCTTCCCGGACCTGGGATCGAACCCGTTTCCCCTGTATTGGCAGGACAATTTTTTACCACTGTATCACTAGGGATGTCCCTGATTAGCAACTCTTCACGGAGGTAATATTATATGTGATCCCACTCTATTATGAGTTTTAGGCTTTATTTTCCTTTTTACAGTAAGTGGTTTGACAGGAATCATCTTAGCCAACTCATCCCCGGACATTGTCCTCCAGGATACATACTATGTAGTAGCACAATTCCATGACGTAGTGTCCATGGGAGCAGTCTTCACTATTATAGGAGGCTTCCTACACTGATTCCCACTATTCTCAGGTTACACAGTCAACTCAGCTGTAGCAAAACTCACTTCACAGGTATATTTGTAGTAGTAAATATGACTTCCTGCAGCACTTTCTTGGCCTCTCAGGGAGGTTACTACATTCCTCTGAGACACACACAACATGAAATATTTTGTCTTTAGGCTCATTCATCTCAGTAGCAGCAGTAATGCCAACAATCTTCATACTGTGAAAAACATTTGTGTCTAAACGAGAAGTCTCAGCAGTGGAAACTGCTACTCCTAACCTAGAATGGTTGCACGGATGCCCTCCACCATATCCTATATTTGAAGATCCTACCTATGTAAATGTAAAATAAGGAAGGACTCAAGTCCTTTTCAACCAGTTTGAAGCCAACAGCATAACAATTATGTCTTTCTCAATAAATGAGATAAAAGCAAAAAGTGATGTAAATTTTTCAAAGTGAAATTATAGGCTAAATAGTGTATATCATGAAGGCATATCAATTTCATCTAGGCTCTCAAGATACAACATCACCGATTATGGAAGAACTTTTACATTTTCATCACACACATTAATAGTGATTTTTAAAAGAAGTTCTCTAGTCCACTATATTATTTCACTAATATTGACAACTAAACTAACTCATATGCGTACAATAAATGTACAGGTAGAGAACATTTGAAAAATTTACCAGCCATTATTGTAATCTTAATTGCCCTATCATCATTGTGAATCCTTGACATGATACATGAAATCAATAACTCTTCCCAAACCATAAAATCTATGGGTCAGTAACGATACTGACGCTACAAATGCACAGATTATGAAGATTTAAATGTTGACTCCTCTGTAATCCCCACATCAGAGCTAAAACCAGGAGAATAGTGATTAATAGAAGTCAACAACCTAGCAGTATAGAGATAGTCATTGAATGTTAGTTTCATCTGAAATTGTTGTACACTCCTGAGCTGTTCCTTCTCAGGCCTAAAAAGAGCTGCTATCCCAGGACGCCTAAATTAAAGAATCTTAATACCAACAGGACCAGGCCTATGTTGTGGACAATGATCAGTAGAAGTCGTTTTCCTGAGTTCAAAGGCAGGACAGAGGGATATGGCTGAGATATGGGGTGAATCTGGAGCCCATGGGGATGCACTCTCCAAGCTCCAGGATAGGAATGGGGTCTCTGGGGTCCCAGGCCACCCACCACATCCTCCTGAGCAGGATCTTGGCAACATGCCCTGTCAGTGATGAGGCAGCCCTAGCACTTGTCATGCCCCAATGCTGTGTCCTATGTGGATCCCATGCTCTTGGGGCGACACCCACACTCTGCAGGTCCATGCTGCAGGGTCCTTCGTGCCTCAGGAGTAGAGACCACACAGCAAGCAGGTCCCTCCCCAACCAGCAGGAGGAGGGAAGGAGAGCAGGAGCACCAGGGGAATCTCACTCAGACAACAACACCCCAGGGGTGCCAGAGGGGACAGTGATGATGCAGATGAGGCACAGACCAACAGACGGAACCAGAGGACCCAAAAGGCAGCTGGTCAGGTCCTGGTTCATCTGCATGCCAGACACCATTGTCCCTCATACACCCCCTTCCTCATACACCCTCTCCTTAAATGCAGATTCTTCAGATGCAAACAGGCAGAGCTTCAGACTGAAAGTCAGCTTTTCCAAAGTGACCTGTCAGCAAACACTGCAGGATTCCACTCCAGTGGGCATCCTGGAGTCCACAACTCAGGGACTGAAGATATCAGTGCCAGGGGCAGTGGGAGGGAATGGGGAGTGAGACATTCATGGTTGTGGAATTTTGGTTTTGCAAGATGAAAAGTTCTAGGAATGGTGGTGATGGCTCCACGAGAAAGTGAATAGATCTGATGCCTCAGAAACGTGCACTTAAAATGGTGTTGATGGTAAAGTGTATGGGACGTGTGTTTTATTTCACTTAAAATAAATTCTTAAAATAATGTCTTGTTAATTGAGATTCCATTTCGACTCCCCTTCATCAAAAATGTCGGAGGCCAAGACACAGTCCCCTACCTTAGGGGCCATCATGGTACCCTCACACGGCACATGGGAGACCATTCTTGGGGGCGTGGCTAGTCTGTGCTCACCTGACCTCTGTCCAGGGGTACCCAGGCAGTGGTGACCCCCATAGATTAGACATATGATATATGTTATTAATGTGATACCACCAAGTGTTGTCACTCACCAGAACACAGAGCAGCAACCCACTCAAACATGCCTGACCTCATAAGAATGTGAGAAGACTAAGAGAAGAAAAGATACCACAGGTTAATCAAGGCAACACCCTTAATGCAGAGGTTGGAAATATCAAAGGGGAAAAGACACACTGCAGGCAAAGAGCACATATGGGGTCTCCCCGTACATGTGATCCTGACCCATGCAGATGTGGTGAGACCCACACATTCCCCACACCCTTTACCTGGGGTCACACGTCCACACTCACCATGGTGACCCCACCTCCCCAGACCCTGCACCTAAAGTCACACGTTCTCTCTCAACAGGTGACCCTTCCTACACAGACCCCTCCAACTGAGTCACATGTCCACAGTCCCAGGGTGAACCGCCCTCCCCAGACTCCCCCAACTGGGCTCACACGTGCACAGTCTCCAGGGTGACCTCACCTCCCCAGACCCTACACCTGGGGTGACATGTCCCCTTGGTCAGGACACCATGGCTCTGCTGGTGGCTCCCCTCATGTGGAAACAAACTGTGTTCCTGGGATGGGAAAAAGTGGCAGATGGGTCTCCTCTCCCCACACTTGTCCCAGAGAAGTCCTCCTCTTTTCACTGTGCTTCTGTTGATTTTACCTGTTTTTAAAGCTTTCATGCTAGAGTTGAACACACTACTTGGTTCTGGCAGGCTCAGTCCTTTCTTGTCTCACATACTTGTTGAGATAACTCACAGGACAGCAGGGCTGAAAGCCGAGGGGCAGCTCTGGACACTTCTGAGTAAGGATGGTAGACTGGAAGGAGAGCTCAGCAGCAGCCTCAGCTGTTACCCATCGGCCTTTTGCCCGATCTGCGTGCCCTGAAATCAATTAACCAGCTAAACCTGCCTCCCTACGCACCATGCACGTGCTAGTGAATTAGAATTATTGCCAGGTAGCCCTCCTGCGGATTTTCCACGAGCCCCAGGGAAGGTGAACCTTGCAGGGATTAAGACTAAGGCCCCGACCATAGCACTGACCATTGGGAGGACCAGGTAACCACACTCAGAAGATAGGCTGTTACTTAGACAAGCCCACCTCAGCTCCAGACCCCAGACATCTAAACACTGACCTTCAGATGCAGGCACAGAGTTTCCCAGTCCTGAGGCCAGGCTGGGTTTCTACCCAGGTTCCCATAGTCCTAGCATACACAGAACATGGTCAGGTCTAAATCTTCTTAGTATAGACAACACATGGTTAGCTCTAAACATAATCAGTAGACAGGACATGCAGAGGTCTAAGTCTACCATGTAGACAGAACTTGATCATGTTTAATCTAGCTTAGGGCTGATCTCATAGGAGGTACAGATCACACACATGGGTCTCTCATCTTTGGACACCCGCATCAGGAAACTGAACAAAATCTTTGTCATTAAACATTTCAACAGGCAAAACCGAAATGTTACCAATATCTCTGGCCACCTGATGCTCAGGATCCACGGGTGAGCCACGAACTTCTGAGAGTGCAGCCCAGTCTGCTGCCAGGACAGACAAGAAGTGGCCTGATTCCAGCCTCCCCAGCTTCCAGAAGGAGAGGGCCGCACTGGAAGCCCAGGCAGGACAGTCCTGCATGGTCCGGGCCGGGAGATCTGGTCTGTCCATTCCGCTGGCTGATTCCGGGCGGGGCGCTCAGGGCCACTGAGAGCCCTGCACTCAGGTCCTGCTTCCCTATAGCGTGTGTGTGTGTTTGTGCGTTTGTGTGTGTAGAGGGGGCGGTGGCTGACGGCTCCCATGGCTCTGGTCCCGGGCACCACACTGTTTTCGAGGGGAGGCACGGGGAGAGGTAGGGGCACAGAAGCCATTGGAGAGGAGAACCCACCGCAGAACTCCTTGCACACTGGCTCGCCCCACCTGGTGACCCGCCTGCCTATCGTGGGCCACATGTCACCCCCCAGCCCCCACCCCTGAGGGCAGGGCGTCTGCTCTTTCAACAGTACAGGGTCTCACATGAAGGAGACCCAGTGGGGACTCTCATGCCCCCACTCCTGAAGCTTACTTTGGGAGAATGAACCCCCTTGACTGGGAGATGGGACCCTGTGAGGAAAGAGGTGGCAGCCCCATCCAAGTCAGGGCCTGGCTGAGAGATGAGAACACAGGAGCCAAGTGCAGAGCCTGGAGGCCAGGCCAACAGGAGGGGCACCCCCAGCCTTGGCCGGGCTCTGCAACTGTGACATTGTAGCTTTAGGGGACCTGGGGCAGGTGACTGAATGTAATGGGGGTCTAAACTGAACCCAGAATGGGGCTTAAAGAAGGTGTGAAGGATGTTACTGAGACAGTGACAGTCATTGGAAGACAGACTCTGTGTCAGGACATCCTGCTGCATCCATTTAAATTCCTGAGATCTGTGACCTTTACATGGCTATGCAAGATTGTTAGAGCAGCTGCGTGTGGATATATCTGCAAGTGGTTCCAGCAAACACACAGCTGTGCACACAGGCGGGCACAGCACACACACAAACATATGCAGGTGCACAGCACAAATATATTCACACACTAGCATATGAAAACACATGCACGCATATGCCCATGCACACACTAATGTGTGCAAGTACACATACCTATGCACATGCACAGCATAGGTATGCAAACAGGCACATGTACACGAATGTACATAGCACACACACAGGGAATAAAGTGAATCCATAAAGTGAATCCCTAAAGCATTAAGTCCTGAACACAAGTGCAGCTGACATGTATTTTTACCTTTTCTTAGCTTTGATGTTTTTCACAATAAAAAGTTTAAGAAAAAAGTTAATGGCAAGTGACTTTTGATTCATAGGACTTTCTGACGTTATTCCACAAATATTATGACAGGAGAAATGAATGTAGATATTACATGTGTCCACTAATGGATGAATGGAGAAGAAAAACATGGTCCAGCAATACAAGGGAATGTTATTCAGCCTAAAAGGGAAGGCAATTCTGACACAGGCTGCAGCAGGGATGAACCTTGAGGGCATTAATGCTCAGTGATGTAAGCTAGACACAAACAAACAAACAGTGCTTGATCCACTCATACAAGGCCCCTAGAGCAGTCGGAAACATAGAGACAGAAAGTAGGATGTTGAGTGCCAGGGGCTGAGGGAGGGACAATGGGGACTGAGTGTTTAATGGGGAATGTTTCAATTTTGCAAGATGAAAAATTCTGGAGGATGATGGCGGTCAGGTTTGCACAACAGTGCGAATTACTTCTGGACCCTGAAATGTGCACTTAAAAATGGTTAAGTTAGTAAAGTTTATGTTTTGTGTATTGGACCACAATTTTTAAAACTTTTTTAAAAAAACAACAGGAAGTAGTACATGAATACCACAAGATGCACAACTTCACTAACAACCGAGGGATTAAAACCATAAGAAAACTACTGTGCACACACCTACCAGAATGGCAGACATGAAGACACAGTATCAAATATCAGCAGGATGCGGAGCAATGGAAAGCCTGGTTCGCAGCGGGGGGTGCAACCACTTCTGAAGCAATTGGGCCTCAGAGAGCGAAGTCCGTGCACACAGACACACAGTGTTCCTCCCAGCTGAACACAAACCCCCCAGCCCTGCACCAGGACACACGGACATAGACTCTGCAGCCACAGGAGCAAAACCTGAAAGAAACTGAAGGCCATCACCAGCGGATGCAGAAATGAACCATGCATGCTCTTATGAAGGAATATTCCACAGCAATGGAGTACATTTTGTTTAAAGGTGGTAAAACTCTAAAAAAATATTTAAAAAAAAACTATATTCACAAGACAAAAGAATCTATCATTCTGGCACCTAGGGATTGTCGAACGCTCCTAAAAATAGATTGTTGTGGAAATGTTTATTATAAGGAAATTGACAAATTCTCTAGGAAGGACGGCGTGAGTGGGCCTGCTACATTTTCTACACAGAAGACATATACAGGTTGTGATTCTACTTCTGTTAAATCAAGTGGGACTTCATTGGATTTCTGCTACTGTGCAGACAATCAAATTCTGGGTAGCGGTCAGGAGAAAATTAGTAATAGGTGTTCTCGTGTAATAATTACTGTTGAAAGTGTAAATGATCCATTTATCAGTAAGATTGAGAATAGAATAACTGGTACATTACTTCATAGGAGATTGTATGTTCTACTGTCCCTAGGGCTCCAGTGAGTGAATATTTTGAATCTGAAGATCATCCAGATCAGAGGATGGAATAAATGGCTAGGTGTGATATGGCTAATATAAATAGTATGCCTACATTTATATGAATTAGTGCATACGATATGGGAAGAGGAATTCATGTTGTGAGAGCCAGGGTTAAGGCTAGCATTGGGGCAATAATATATAAATTGATGATGTTGATGGACATAGTGGTTCTTTAATAAGTAATTTGAATGCCTCAGCAATGGTTTGTAATCATCCATGGGGGCTGATGATTTTTGGCCCTTTCTGGATTTGTATACAGCCTAGGATTTTCCATTTAGTTAATATGAGGAATACTATGGTGAGTTAATTTGGGTCATTTGTGAAAGAATGTTGATTATAAACGTATTCTTAGGAAGAGGACTTGAACCAGTGCACATAAAGGTTTCAGTTTTACATAATTACTGGGCTCTGCCACCGTAACGAAACCTGTTCTACAGTAGGGTATGTATAAATTAATTGAATGTAGATTATATCATCATTTAGTTTGAAGACATTTTGCAAAGTAAGCTGTATTGCTCTTGTCCTTTCATACTGGGAGAAAACTGCAATAGACAGAAACCAAGCAGGATGACTCCAGTCTGAACTCAGATCACGTGAGACTTTAATCATTGAACAGACAGTTAATAGCAGTTATACCATTGAAATGTCCTGATCCAGCATCAAGGTCATAAACCATATTGCCGATATGATCTCTAGGATACAATGACACTGTTATCCCTAGTAAAACTTGTCCCGTTGATGAATGTTTTAGAAGAACAGGTGATAAAGCATTTTGACTAGCTGGTCTAAATTTTAATCACTCAGAGGTGGTGTGATTCTCCAAAAAATAAGTGGCGCACAGACTCAAGGCACACCGGCTTCAGTAGTTGTGGCGTGCAGGCTCAGTACTTGTAGCCCCCTGGCTTAGTTGCTCCGTGGCACGTGGGATCTTCCCAGACTGGGGATCAAACCCGTGCCCCCTGCATTGGCTGGCAAATTCTTAACCACTGCATCACCAGGGAAGTCCCAGAATCGCAGTCTCCCTTTTAGTATATCTTAAGCCCAAAGAATCCGTGGAAAATTGTTACAGAAAATAAGACAATAAAATATTGTAAGGACTATAACAGAAGCATATAGTACACAGTTCATATAGACACATCCCAAGCAGTTACAAAGTATATTAAAAGGAAGGCTGCAATTGTATTTTATTTTTTTATTACTTTTTTAACATCTTTATTGGAGGAAAATTGCTTTACAATGATTTGTTATTTTCTGCTTTATAACAAAGTGAATCAGTTATACATATGCATATGTTCCCATATTTCTTCCCTCTTGCATCTCCCTCCCTCCCACCCTCCCTATCCCACCCCTCTAGGTGGTCACAAAGCACCGAGCTGCTCTCCCTGTGCTATGTGGCTGAGGGAGGCTGCAATATTAAAAGAATAAGATAAGTTATACCCACAAACTCCCAATATTTCCTGAAACATTGCAATCTGAAACCCTATTGTAGGAAGCAGAAGATTCCAGGAGACATTCTACAAATGAAGGACTCTAAACCCTGTGGGTGGATAAGGAATTCTGGAAGGAAGGTATCCCCACCCAAGGAGAGCAGGTTCCTATACTTCTCTAACATCACATCCCTGTACAATTCCCACTGATCTTAGTCCAGGCAGTCTCACTCCTCTTGAGAGAAATCTATGGCCATATCCTGGAATGTCAGCAGTCCCTGAAATTAAAAGTACACATACCGTGTGGCCACGGGAAGAGTTCATAATGTGACCCAAGAAGAAAAGAGCAAGTTAAGAGAACTGGTTTTAATTTAGAAGAGTGTCTTCAATTATCCACTAATATATATATATATATATATATATATATATATATATATATATATATATATATATATTATTTATTTATTTATTTATTTATATTTTAAAGTAAGTTTCTCTATCTTATTTCTAACTACAAGAAAAGAGTATGGCATGTGATCCACAAAACCAGTATAGAGACTATACTTATCTGGAAAAGAAATGATAAAAGGATGGTTTCAACACAGGCATATGCATTTTTGAGTGTTTTATTTATATCAAACTGCATAAAATGTGTGTATTTCTCAGACAGAAGAGACAGGTCGAGGTAGAAATGAACCTTGCAACTATTCATGGGTACAAAAGTACACTGGGGAGATTGTAAAAGTGCCGATGGTGATTCAGTAGGTCCGGTGGGCCTGAGTTCTATTTTTTTAACAAGCTCATTTTTAACTAGTGATGCCACCCTCTCTGATTCATTCACCCCAATTGGGAATAGCGGAGACATAATAAGGACAGGTAAAAATCCATAGAGAACTCTGAACTTAAAGTGTTTTATGGATTTTACACGTTTAATAGAATAGGAAGCACAGCAGCAACAATCATTTGTGAATATTTACTGTAGAGAGCGTTTCTTTCTAACATTTTTGTGTAGGATTCCAGGAAAACGGCCTGGGCTGCGGTCAGAGTGGGCGGGGCCCTCAGGCCGGGCCTCCCCTCCAGGACCCCCGACGGGGCCCTGAGCTCCTGGCGGCTCCCACCCCCGGCGCCCAGAACGGAGCCGCGTTTCCACAGAGCTGGAACTCCCGGCTCGGGGTCTCTTCCCTCCGCCGTCACGGAAGTGCCCCGGAGCCCGAGGGGAGGGCGGCCTCACTGAGGCTGCCGGCTGTGGAGGGGCCCTGGCGGCCGAAGCCGCGACAGTCGTGGGGACGGCAGGCCGTGTAAGTGGGCGTAGACCCTCCGCCTGGTCCGGTGCACTGGCGTCAGGGCGAGACCAGCTTCTGAGGGGCAGGGGTTCGCTGCCACCCGCCGCTGCTGTGCAGAAAGGGCTGCCCCCCAGCCTCTGGTCCCGGGGAATTTCGGTCCCTCCTCTCGCCCCCGCCCTCCGCCTGGCTCTTGAGGCCCGGAGGGCGCGGGGAGGCGGTCGGCCTGAGCGTCCTGAGGGGAAACGGGACAAGCGAGGTGCAGGGTCCGGCTGCAGCGTCAGCGCCCCTCCTCCCGGCTATGGGGAAAGCGGCTGAAAGCTCCTCCCAAGGCTCGCAGGCCCCGTATTCAGCCGAGTCCCTCTGCGCTCCTTCCTCCCTGAGCTAAAGTACCGGGGGGACTGGACAGGGCAGGGGACTGGCGCAGGTAATGGGGACCATCAACAGGTGATTGTTAACTAAGGAAAACCAGCTCTCCCAACGTGAGGAATGTAGCGCTTTTTTTTTTTGTATACGAAGATGCCAGAGTCTCGGCTCACTGAATTCGTTCTTTTGTTATGCACCTCAGCGCCCTGGGGCCTGCAGATTCTGTATTTGCATATCCTGAGTTCCTCAGGGCCCGCACCTCACACTGGAGGGCCACGAGGGCTGATGACTGTGACATCCTTTGTTTACTGAGATGGCAAGAAATATTCCATTTCTCACAGGCTTGAGGGGCAGACAGTGAAAAGTGTCAGAGAATCTCACTCGGCATGTACTGTGGTTTACATATAGATAATATTTATACTTAACTGTGCTAAATAGATGTTCTCCAGTCCAATCAACTTGTACTACTGCCCTCTATGTATTAATTTCATCAATATTATAAGATAAATGCCTATAGAATTGACTTAATCCATTAAATAGGATAATGATTTTTAAAGGAAACATAATAGAAATATAACAAGGAAACCTTTTCCACTAAAGCCTGGGTCTGGATCAACCTAAATAAATGTTGCATTGTTAAAAAATTGAAAGATGTATTAAATAGAAATATCAACATAATGACAAATAATAAGGACAGCAGAATGTTGATATGTTCTATCTTTATCATGAAAGTGGCAGAAAATCATGTATTAGTAGGCACTGGAGGCAGAAGATGCCTGATTTTATATCTTTGTCATATTTGTACAGTTGTTTCAACAAGTAACTTAAAGCAAAATGGAAAAACAAGGAGGTTTGTGCCTGAGACCATGTTGATGTGAAACCAGGGATGGCCACCTTGTGCCAGGTGAGTTAAGGTAGACCACAGAGCTCCTGAGAAGCCAGGGCTGGAATTCTTCTGCTGAGTGCCCCTTAGGTTCTGTGACTTGACTGATTGTGAGTCATGTTTCGGGAAAGATTGATCACAGGAAAAGGGTGGGAATAGTGTGATTTGGGGAGCAGCTAACAACATTCATCACGGCTCACAGCCTGAATGAATTTTAAAGAAACAGGAAAACAAATGCTTCTTATGGAATCAGAGAATGTGAGGTCTGGACAATCCCAGAAAATGAGGAACACCCGTCCAGTTTTCCAGATTAGAAAACAGAGGCCCAGCAAGGTGAAATCCCTCACCCAAGTTGCACCTGTCTCTCCTCCCCACTACATGGTTCATGAAAGCAGGACCCTTCCTGTCGTGATCACTGCTGAACGCCAAAAAGGGCCAGGTATCTAGCAGCTGTTGCAAAAATTTTGGTTGACTGTAGGAACAGTGCTATTTCTTTCTTTCTCACTCTTATTCAGGATTGTGCCAAGAACTCCCCAGTTGCAATGTAATTCGATAAATGTAAATATTAACTGAGTTTTGTTATGATGAGGACTTAGGCTTTGAAGGTAACAGACTTGGTTCTGATCTTGGTTCTGCCACTCAATAGCTGTTTGGCTTTGGGAAAATTACTAAACCTCTCTGAGCTTATTTCCTCCTTTGTATAGTGGGGATAAATGTATCTGAGCCAGCAGAGCACCTGCGTGAGAGATGTGCACTAAATATGGGTCTTTCTCACTCTCCCATGCCATCTCTCTGTTCTTTCCAGAGAAGTTGTACAGAAGGGTATAGTAGGTATTTTTTAAAAATTAATTAATTAATTTTTGGCTGCGTTGGGTCTTCGTTGCTATGCACAGGCTTTCTCTAGTTGCGGCGAGTGGGGGCTAGTCTTTGTTGCTGTGTGCGGGCTTCCCGTTGCTGTGTGCAGGCTTCCCATTGCGGTGACTTCTCTTGCTGCACTTGTTGTGGAGCACCGGCTCTAGGTGCGTGGGCTTCAGTAGTTGTGGCCTGCAGGCTCAGTAGTTGTGGCGCATGGGCATAGCTGCTCCGTGGCATGTGGGATCTTCCCTGACCAGGACTTGAACCCATGTCCCCTGCGTTGGCAGGCAGATTCTTAACCACTGCGCCACCAGGGAAGTCCGATATAGTACTTTTTAAAGAGGGGGTTTAATTTATTTCAGATAGTGTACATTTTTCTTGTAGAAAAGATTATTCCACTATAGAAACATTAACTCACAATAGCACTACAAATGCAGTATTCTATGGGTTAGATATTATCAGTCACATTTTTAAAGTAACTGGGCAAATGCCAAAGCACTAGCAAAAGGGGAGTAAGAAGACTCAAATCTGGGGTTCCCCCCATGCCAATTTCAAGAGCAGGGTGTGTTTTTCAAAGCCATATTTCATCTGGTCTTTGTTTCTCATCCATCCTCTGTGTCTGCCTTTCTCAAGAAGGCTCGGATCCTCCACTTTCACACCCTCCCGTCTGGCTGTGCCCCAGCTCCCATCCTGGAACCTCTGCACGCATGGGTGTGCCTGCTCTCCCTGTGCCTCACCAGCTTTGCCAGGGAACTGCTGTATCGTGCACTGCTTGCTGTACCCCAGAATACCTAGATCCTTCTGGTACATGAAGTACACTCTCATCACCATGAGTGCACGCCCATCCCCTTACCTTATATCCTGCCTCTAAGCCAGGCTTGGGGGTGACTACAGTGTGCATTCAGCTATGTGAGGTGCTTTGATCAAAGTGAAGTTCCCAACTTTTGAAGTTACAGGCTTGAGGGGCACACAGTGATTTAAAGTCGGGTCACCTGACTTAAAGAGGGGGCTGATTGATTTAAAGCCAGGGCAGCTGACTTAAACCCTGTGTCCCTCAGCTGCAGGACGAGACCAACTTTGGCGGTGCACGGGTTCGCTCCAAGCCAGCACTGCTGTTCAGGAAGAGCTTCCAGTAGCGCCTTAGTGCAGGGGGACTTGGTCCGTTGTCCTGCCGCTGCCCTCAGTGGGGGGCCACCTGCTCTTCTGGAGGAGAATCAGGGAGGGGGGAATTGCAGAGACCCGGCTGGAGTTGCAGCACCCCTTGTCTGATGGCAGGGAAGTGGGGGCGGGGCTGTGTGGTGTCCTGGGACTGGACTCACCAGGTTGACACAGCCTCTCAGCCTCCTCACCTCCCCCCACACACCCCACAAGAGTCTCCAATAATATGTAATTGCGCCTTAGGTTCTCGGTCTTCAAACTCATACCCAGGCTCCCAGGTCCCTTGATTCAGCCAATTCCTCTGTGCTCTTTCTTCTATTAGATACAGTCCCAGAGGGAGGGGCTGGGGGATGGGACTGGAGGGACCCCGGCAGCACTGGCCTCAGCTGACTAAAGAGATCCGGGGCCTGCGCTCTCACATGTGTGCGAGGACCCTTAAGGCGGAATTGAGGGGGCCAGTTAGAGGCAGTCCTTGCTGCCTCAAGTGAGTATGGATCACCGTCGGGTGGGGAGCACACTGAGCCCTGAGAAGTACTGTTAGGAGGATGTGTTCCTCCCTGGGCTTCAAGGACGTGGGTAGGCTTCAGGGCTCCAGTTCCCCTCCAGGCCTCCAGGTCCGACTGCACCCCAGCGGCCTTACAGACCTGGCTTCCTGTCCCAGACCTGGTCAGGCTCCAGGAAGGATCCAGACTGAAGAGATGGTGCCTGAGCGCTCCAGCTTAAGAAGTGCTGTCCCTGGGGACCCAACAGTGGAGGGAGGAAGGGTGAAGGGAGTAGGGGGGTGGGGTAGGGAGGGGTGGCTGCCCTGCGAGACGTTGAGAGGGAAATATCGCCCCCCACACCCCCTGCCCCCTGCAACTGACCCATTGATGCCATAGGATCTCAGGGCCGTTTAGTCAGAGATGCCTCTGTTTCTTTACTCCTGCGTTCAAAACTACACAAAACCAACTCTTCATCCTCTTGCTGCCTTGCCAGGACTTTTAAAGCACTGTTCTTTTGAAGCACTCATTCCCTAAACTGCAGTTTGGAGTTGTCCCAGCTATTTAAAAGTGTTTTCCTTAAACTGAGACTAAATCCTTCTCTTTTGGAAAGATGACCTTCACTTCAGAGGAGATCGTCTTTTCTGCCCATTCCTTCCTTCTCCTTCCCTCCTAAGAACCCCTGTGCACAAAGAGCTTGGTGATTTATTTTTTGCTTGATGTCCAAAAGAAACCTTCCCCATGCACCCCAAAAAGCTTTCCTGGAACATAGGTGTTTCAAAACCATGACAGTGTTTTGCAGTTAGTATACCCTGGGTAGACTGCCTAGCAATCCCTCCAAGAGCCAGAGGTGAGCAACACCTTTACTTATTTGATCGGATGCCCTTCAAGTTTAGGAAGGTCCCATTCTTATGTCCCAGCAGATAAGACAAGAGCCCTGGATAGCTGTGGCTGTGATTAGATAACTTCTGATGGTTTTATTTCCCTTACTGAGCTGCTGCTTCTAGGTTAAATTCATTTTATTACCTGTCCTTTTTTTGTGTGTGTGGTAAGCGGGCCTCTCACTGTTGTGGTCTCCCCCGTGCAGAGCACAGGCTCCGGACACGCAGGCTCAACGGCCATGGCTCACAGGCCCAGCTGCTCCGCGGCATGTGGTATCCTCCCGGACCGGGGCATGAACCCGTGTCCCCCGCATTGCAGACGGACTCTCAACCACTGCGCCACCAGGGAAGCCCTACCTGTCCATTTTTAAAGAAAGACTGACAAAGTCTCTGTAGCAGGTCAGGAGTCTGAGCTCAGGGCTGGTCAAAGGTACTCACAGGGAGGAAGGTGGATAAAAGTAGGTGGATAAAACAGGAGGGCTAGAAAGTACAGCCAGGACAACCGTGTTCACCGTGCATACTAATAAAGGCCAGAATCTCCTCATTTATCGCTGGTGGGAAGTTCTGATGGTTTCACAGGATCAAACTCAAATCATATTCAAACTAGGGGGCTTCCCAGAGGGCGCTGAAGCACCGGCAGAGCCCACCTGCACTCCCACTTTGGCACTCCAGGATCAGAGTTGGGCTTGGAGATGGGGTTGCTGTAACCCCAAGGAGGTGAGCAGAGAGGAGGAGTTGATTACCGGTCTCCTCTGACTCTCTGGCCCAAATTGCCTGGCTTCACGGGGCGGGGGGCAGAGTTTTGCTTTCAGCAACTGATGGGGCACTTCCAGGCTGGTGGGGTTGCCCAGTGGCCCGACAGCCTGACAGGCTGACTGCAGTGTGACCACCCTTTGTTTCGCCAGAATCTGTACATCAGGAGGTCCATGGTTGTGGGAGCCCATTCACCGCCCCACCCCACAAGGGGGATGGCACCTTCCCTGGCTGTACCCTATGATCACCAGGTACTTGAAATGAATGCAAGTTTTTTGACTTCAAGGAAGAGCTCACATAACCCCTTCCACCTCATAATGTGTGGGATTTACTATAATGGAAGGACATTATAAAGGAACAGGTAGAAAACTCACCTGTTGGTCTCCATGTAGGAGTTTATTTTGCGTGAATCCCTCTTACATGAGTAGATAGCAGAGGTTTATTTTTATTCCCGTGTGTGTACTTGTGGCACAGGACGTAGGTATGGTGATTTGAAGCCCTCCAAGAAATATTCTCAGAATTCTCAAGACTTCTCTTGATTGGAACCGAAAGCGACCTGGAAAAGGAGGAAAAGAAAAGGAGGAAGGAGAACGAATGACTGTTTCTCAGTAAATTCACCTTCCTGGTTGATTGTTCTGTCTTCTCATTTCTTTTAACTTCTATGTTTGTCTAATAGAATAATGTAGAAAGGCTGATTTTTATGCTTTAAAAGATTTTACATCACAAAGAAACTAGAAGTGGCTAACAGAACTTATTCAAATCAATGTTACATAGAGACTTTGATATTAAATTTGTATACTAAAATGGGCTAAACCAAATCTTCTTTTTCTTTTTTTTCTTTTTTTTTTTTTTTTTTTTTTTGCGGTACGCGGGCCTCTCACTGTTGTAGCCTCTCCCGTTGCAGAGCACAGGCTCCGGATGCACAGGCTCAGCGGCCATGGCTCACGGGCCCAGCCACTCCGCGGCATGTGGGATCCTCCCAGACCGGGGCACGAACCCATGTCCCCTGCATCGGCAGGCGGATTCTCAACCACTGCGCCACCAGGGAAGCCCCCTCTCTTTCTTTTTTGAGTGAATATTTGTAACATATTTTTGTAGATAATAATTTATCCTAGATATACAAAATTGTGAGAATGGCTACCATTTTTCACCACTTAAATGAATAGATCATACACTTTAAATGTCAATGTTGTGTCTTACATGTTGTTTTTTAATTCCTTGATTTCCAAAACTTGTGTTTATTTAATTGATTTCTATCTAATAATCAGTGTCTCCCCTTTATTGTTTCTTACTTTATATTTTATTGATCTATAGTTAATTTACATTATTATATTAGTTTCAGAGGTACAACAGAGTGATTCATAAATGTTTAGGTTGTTCTCCATTTGTACTTATTATAAAAGAGTGGCTCTATTCCCCATGCTATACAGTACGTCACTGTAGATTATTGATTTTATACAGAGTGGATTCTTCCTCAGAATCTCCTACCACTATTTTGCTCCTCCACCCTGTCTCTCCCTGCTGGTAACCACTAGTCTGTTCTTTAATCTGTGAGTCTGTTTTGTTGTTGTTGTTGTTGTATTCAGTTGTTTAGATGCCACGTGTAAGTGATAACCTACCAGGCTTGTTTTCTCTGTGGCTTATTTTACTAAGCACAATACCCTCCAAGTCCATCCATGTTCTTGCAAATGGCAAAATTTCATTTTTTGCTGAAGTCACCATAAAAAATCATTTTTATCCCCTAACCTATTGATGAACACTTAGTTTGACTCTATATCTTGGCTATGGCAAATAGCACTGTTATGAACATTGGTGTGCAGTTATGTTTTTGAAATAGTGTTTTTGTTTTCTTCTGATATACCCAACAGTGAAATTGCTGGATATTATGGTAGTTCTATTTTTAGTTTTTTTGTGGAACCTCCATTCTGCTTTCCACAGTAGCTGCACTACTTCACATTCACATCAAGAGTGTACAAGAGTTTCCCTTTCTCCACATCCTCACTAACCTTTGTTATTTGTGACCTTTTTGATGACAGCCATTCTGACAAGACTGAGGTGATATATCTCATTGTTTTGATTTGCATTTTATTGCCGATTAGCTATGTTTAGCATCTTTGTGAGCTCTGGCTGTCTATCTGTATTTTTTCCTTGGAAAGATATCTATTTAGGTCTTCTCATTTTTTTAAAAAAGATTTTGGGTGTTGCTCTGATATTGAGATGTATGTGCTGTTTCTGTAGTTTAGACATGAACCCTTGCTTGGTCATCTTTTTGGTGTTAACCTCTTATCATGTGCAAATATTGTCTCTCCTTCAGCAGGTTGTCTTTGGTTTCCTTTGCTGTGCAAAATCTTTTAAGTTTAGTGAAGTCCTATTTGTTTATTTTTGCTTTTGTTTCATTTGCCTTAGTAGACTGAACCTAAAACTGTTGCTATCATTTATGTTGAAGGATGTTCTGTATTTTCCTCTAGGGATTTTATGGTCCTATATTTAGGTCTTTATTCAGTTTTGCATTTATTTTATATATGGTGTGCTAAAATACTCTAGTTTTATTCTTTTCCATGTAGCTGGCCAGTTTTCCCAGTACCACTTAATGAAGAGACAGTTTTTTCTCCATATTGCCTGCTTTGTCATAAATCAATTAAATATAAGTGTGTGGGCTTATTTCTGGGATCTCTATCCTATTCCAGTGATCTTTGTGTATGTTTTTGCTCCAGTACGACTCTCTTTGATTTCTGTCTCTTTGAAGTGTAATCTGAAGTCAAGGTGCATGATGCCTCCAGCTCTGTTCTTTCTCAAGATTGTTTGGCTATTTGGGGTCTTTGTGTTTCTATACAAATTTTAAAATTACTTTTTCAAGTTCTGTGAAAATGCTTTGGTATTCTGATAGGGATTGCATTAAATCTGTAGATTGTCTTTGGTAGTATGGTTATTTTAACAGTATTAATTCTTCCAGTCCATGCACCTGCTATATTTTCCCATCTTTTTCTGTTGCCTTCAATTTCTTTCACCAATGGCTGATAGATTTCTGAGTACATGTCTTTTTCCTGCTTAGGCGTGTTTGTTCCTAGGTATCTTATTCTTTTTGGTGTGATTGTATATGGTATTGTTTTCTTAATTTTTTTCTTTCTGACAGCTTTGAGTTTTGTTTTTTCTTCTTTTTCTAATTCCTTCAGGTGTAATGTTAAGTTGTTTATTTGATATTTTTCTTGTTTTCTAAGAATAAGCTTGTATCACTATAACTTCCCCCTGTGAACTGCGTTGGCTGTGTCCCATAGATTTTGGGTCATTGTGTGTTCATTTTCATTTGTCTTGGGTAGTTTTAGAATCCCTCTTTAATTTCTTCAGTGTTCCTTTCTTTCCCTTTGATTCCCTTCATCTGTGATGTGAGGACTATCTTTAATATTATGTTTGGATTTCTTTCAGTTTTGTGTGTGTGTGTGTGTGTGTGTGTGTGATTATTTAAGTTGCTGAGCTCTTAATTTCACATGGACACTAACAACCCTGCATTGTTACTCTGCTCCCCCACAGTTACTGAATTTGACCTTATATTTTACATCTACTTGTTTTGTGTGTTCCTTAACTTCTTATTGTGAATATAGATGATTTTATTACTGTTTTCTTTCATCCTTCCTGTTAGCTGTGTACATGGTTGATTTACTGCCTTTGTTGAATATTTGCCTTATTCAATGAGGTTTTTCCTTTAGTAAGTTTCCTTTCCTAATTTTTATGTTTCAGTCGTGGCATTTTCTTTTTCACTGAGAAAAGCCCCTTTCAGATTTCTCATAAAGCTGGTTTGGCGATGCTGAGCTCTTTTAGTTTTGCTTCTCTGTAAAACTTTAGATCTCACCATCAAATCTGAAGGAGAGCCTTGCTGGGTAGAGTGTTTTTGGTTATAGGCTTTTCCCTTTCATGACTTTAAATATACCATGCCACTCCCTTCTGGCATGCAGAGGTTATCCTGAAAATTCAGCTGATAACTTTATGCAAGTTCCCATGTTTGTAACTTGTTGCTTTTCCTTTGCTCCTCTTAATAGTGTCTTTTTGTCTTTATTTTTTGCCATTTTAATTACAATGAGTCTTGGTGTGGTCCTCTTTGGGTTGATCCTGTTTTGGCCTTACTGCGTCTACTGGACTTGGATGTCTGTTTCCTTTCCCAGGTTATGGAAGTGTTCAGCTCTTATGTCTTCAGGTATGTTCTATGCTGCTTTCTCTTTCTTTTTTGCTTCTGGGACCAGTATAATGCAAATATTAGTACACTTGATGTTGTTTCACAAGTCTGTTCAACTTTCCTCATTTCATTTTAATCTATTGTTTTACCGTTCATCTTCAGTGATTGCCGGTACTTTGTCCTTCAGTTTTCTGATTCATTCCTCTGTATCATTTAGTTTACAGTAGTTTCCTTTTAGTGTATTTTTCATTTCAGTTATTGTATTTCTCATCTCTCTTTTGTTGTTCTTTAATGGTCTAACTCTTTTTTAAAAAAATCTAACTTCTTGCTCTGGTTGTCCATTCTTCTCCTGAGTTCTTTGATCATCTTTATAGTCATTACCTTGAACTCTTTGTTGAGGAGATTGGCTATCTCCACTTCACTTAGATCTCCTTCTGAGTTCTTATCTTGTTCCTTCATTTGGATCGTGTTTCTGTGTCAACTCATTTTTCTTAACTTGCTGTTTTTATTGTTATGTATGTAGTAGGTTCGTTACATTTCCTGACCTTGGAGAAGTGGCCTTTTGTAGGAGAGGTCCTATGTGTCCCAGCAGCCCACTGTCCCCTGGTCACTAGAACTATATGTTCTAGGTGTACCCTCTATGTGGGCTGCTTGGGCTCTTCTGTTGTGGTGGGCTGACTACTGTGGGTGGTCTGGTAGGCTTGGCTGCCCCCGGAGTGCTTGTTTGCCAGACTCTGCCTTGTATGGAGGCTGTCTGTGCTGCTTGGTGAGGCTAAATCATAAGACAGCTGGCTGAACAACTCTGGGGGACACCAAATCTAGTGCTGGTTCACTTATGGGTAGAACTGCAGTCCAGGGGATATCAGGGCTAGTGCCCAGTCACTGGTCCTGGGGCTATGCTGGCTACTGGTAGGAAGACACAGGTCCTGAGTTCTGGCTGCAGGACCCAGGAGTCACAGAGCTGGTGTTGGATCACTGTTTCTGACACAGCTATCTGCAGGGTCTGGGGTATCCCTAATCTTGTATTGGCATTCTGATGGGCAGGGTCAAGACCCCGCTGAGTCCATGGCTGCTTCTGGCCTGCAAGTCAGTGTTCTGGTCACACACGCTGCTGGGCTGTGGTATTCCTGGAGCTGGTGTGTGCCTGTTGGTGTATGAGGCTGATCCCACTGCTAGAGCAGGTTTGCTGTTGGGTAAGTCCAAGCTCCATCCAGTCCCTGTGCAGTAATCACCTGCCAACGGTGAGGCTGATTCCAAGGCCAGAGCAGGCTCACTTGTCAGAGGGGCCAGGGACTCTGGGGCTGGTGTCTGTCCATTGAGGTGTGGAGGCTGGTCCTGGGGCTTTTGGTGGCTGGGCCCATGTCCAGGGTCAGCTGTGCATTGAGAGGGTCTGAAGGCAGCCTGTTTGCTGGTGGATGGGGCTATGCCCCTGCTCAGTTAGTTGTTTGGCCTGCAGCATCCTAGTACTTGTGTCTATAGTCTGGTGGAAGTGGGTAGGCCAAGTCCTGAGGCTAAAAAGATAGAGGGAGGAATCTGAAATTATGCTTGCTGGTACCAGTTGCCACGAGGTAGAAGGAGCTCCCCCAAATGGCTGCTGCCAGTGTCTATGACCCTGAGGCTGTGCTGTAGTTGCCTCTTGCCTCTCTGGGAGACTCTCCAAGATCAGGAGGTAGGTGTGACCCAGGATCCTTTCAAATGACTGCTTCTGTTCTGATTCTCGGGTCATGTGGGATTTTGTGAGCATCTTTTTTTTTTTTTTCATGGCTCACGGGGCCAGCCGCTCCGCGGCATGTGGGATCCTCCCGGACCGGGGCACGAACCCGTGTCCCCTGCATCGGCAGGCGGAGTCTCAACCACTGCGCCACCCAGGAAGCCCTGTGAGCATCTTTTAAGTGTGGAATCTCTATTTCCCACAACCCTCTGGCTCTCTGGAAAATAAGCACTACTGGTCTTCAAAGCCCAACTTTCTAGGAACTCTTCTTTCCAGCACAGGATCCCTGGGCTTGGGAGCCTGATGTTCTGTTCATACCCCTTGCTACCTGGGAGCACCTCAGAAATTGTAATTATTTTCCCATTTGTGGGCCACCCACCTGGTGGTACGGGTCTTGACTCTATTGAGATTTTGCCCTTCCTTCTTGTCTTGCCGAGGTGCCTTCCTTATATCTTTAGCTCTAAGACATCTTTTATGGTAGGTCCCAGCCTTTTTCATCAACTGCTGTTCTGTAAACAGTTGTGACTTTGGTGTGCCCATGAGAGGCATCAAGCTCTGGGTATTTGAATGCTACCATCTTGGACAATCTCTCCACTTCATTCTTAAATCATATTATTTAATTTTTCTTAGTATCTTATTTGATTAGTGACAGTTTGAAATCTATTATCACTCATGTTTACTTCTCCTGTTTTAAAAAATTGAATAGTGCATTCATTCATTTTGAAATGAAGGTAGTGACCTGTGAATTTCCATACCTCAAAAATCAAGGATAGGACAAAAGCCTTTTCTACCTGTGTTACCCTCAAACTCTGCACCCCACCCCAGCCTGGGGATTAACCTCTTGCACCCATGCTCACCTTCTGTTTTTGGACTGTTAACTGTCACTGCATCCATATGTGTGTTGACAAAGTGAACTCTAGTCTTTCCAGTTTTTGTGTTTTGTTTTTTGGATTAGGGAGCAGTCCTACTGTGAATGTACATTTACTGGTATGCTGAAGTTCATATATAAACCTGTCAAGCACATTACCAGAATTGGAATTGCTTGTATATACACTTTGATAAATTTTAGAGAGAACGGTAGAACAGAAGTAAATTGTATTTCAAATCCCACAGTATTCTCACACCATGAAAACCGTTCCCTTTTTAATATATTTGTGTGTAGTTTATCTTTATGCCCATACTATATTTCCCAGAGATCAGTAAGTGCTATGTTTCTTGCTAGCACATTTACCGTATTGTTCAATGTCAGGCGTTTAGTGGTTTAACATGATCATATTTCCATGAACTTGCAAATACAAGATCTTCTCTCACACTGTCTTTTACTCCCTGCTGTTTTATATTGCCCTCCTAATTCTCAGTCCTGGTCTTTCTTTATGCTCTTCATCAACCTGGATAGGTTATACTATTTTCTCCCTTATTCAAGACCAATAGAATAGAATAGAGCACCCAGAAATAAACCCTGATATATGGCCAAATGATTTTTGACAAGTTGCCAAGACTTTTCAAAGTAGAAAGGACGGTATTTTCAACAAATGGTGTTGAGAGGTCTTGTTGTCAACATGCAAAAGAAGGAGATGGACCCTTACCTAACATCATATGCAAAAATTAATGAAAACGTATCTAGAAACTAAACATAAGACCTACTAAAATAAAAAGTCTTAGAAGAAGACACAGGACAAGAGCTTCATGACATTGGATTTGGCAGTGTTTTCCTCAATATGAAACGAAGGAACAAAAAAATAAACAATTTGCAGTACATAATTTTAAAAAATGTGTATCAAAGAAATGTAAACAGAATAAAATGGCAACCCACAAGATGGGAGAAAATATTTGAAAGCCATCTATCTGACAAGAGATTTCTATTCAGAATATACAGAGAACTCGTACAACTCAACTAAAAGCAAACACCCTGATTCAAAAATGGATAAAAGACTTGAAGAGATGGTTCTTCAAAAAGATGTAAAAATGACTAAGCACTTGAATAGATGCTCCGTGTCACTAAATGCATGTTTATCTATTTGTGTGCATGCATACACACACAAGCGCACACACACATACACAAGCAGAAAACGAGTATTGGTGAGGATGTGAGGGAGTTGGAAGCACTGTGCTCTGTCAGTGGGAACGTAGAATGATACAGCTGCTTTGCAAAAGAGTATGGCAATTTTTCAGATATTGAAAAATAGAATTACTACATGATCCAGGAATTGTACTATGAGGTATACCCAAAGGAATTGAAATCAGGGTCCTAAAGAAATATTTGTACTCCAGGGTTTAGAGCAGTAATAATCACAGTAGCTAAAATATGAAAGCGACCTAAGTGTTCATCCACTAGTTCCTGGATAAGCAAAGTGTGGTATACCCATATAATACAATATTATTCAGTGTTAAGAAGGAAAAGATCTAGGAATATGCTACAACATGGATGAATCTTGAGGAAATTTAGCTACCAAAATGCCATTTTTGTGACTTTTAGTGAGTCATAACAATACAACTACTTATTTCAATTATATGGGGTACTTAGTGTAGTCAAAACCATAGAAATTGGGAGGGTAATGATGCTTTTCAGGTGGTTATGGAACCAAAAGGAAAGTTATGTTTCAAGGATATAGAGTTACAGTTTTAAAACGTAGAAAAGGATTAGAACGATAAATGGTGATGTTCATCGCCCAATAATATGAATGTATTTAATATCACTGAATGGTGCAGTTTATAATAATTAACATGTTATACTTTATGTTATTTGATTTTACTAACATACAAAATTGGGAAAGAATGTAATATCAGGAAAGGAAGTGGCCCTAGGATAGAGCAGAGAGTAATCAGAAGGGTGAGACACTGCATATATTGAAGAAGAGCTGAGAGTCTTCATTGGACAGAAGAGACTTTATAAAAAAGAAAAAAAAATACTCTGAGGGTGTATTAAATAGATATCTGTGGGTGTACTGCTATCTCCCATGGGTTATCTTAAAGAGTCTTTAATAAAGTCCATAAGGCTTGCTGAGGCTTTTTTAAAAGCTGGATTCCCTAGGAGATAATTAGAGGGTGGTACTTAAGTCTATGTCTAGGTTGACAGATTTTGCAGGGAAGACGAACCTGAGAACAGTGAAGGTCCTGAGAGTGTAAGCACATGGAAATTAGAAAAAAATAATAAAGGGAATTAGGAAAACTTTGGACTTTGAAGGTCATGTATTACTGAGTCAGACCTGAGGTTTCTAAGGAGTTATATACAAAGTTGCTCTTTGGATTACTTGTTGATAAAGATAAGTGGAAATACTAGAGTCGTTGCCAAGTGTAGGTAAGATATAATGAGAGGATGGAGGTGGAAAGTAGGGAGGCCCAGAGAAAAGTGGGAAGGTCGTACTGGGCCAAGATGGTGGTAATATCCAGCAGAACAGATGGCAGGGCAGGCTATATGGATTCATCTTTCTTATTTCGGCTCCCCACCTCATCCTTAATAATTCTTTGGGAATATTTCATTGCTCTGTGATGCAGGTACAGAATTCGAGTGAGGAGACTACACCCTCAGTATCCAGCTGTCTGAGTCCTCAGTGTGCTTCAAATGATGGAGAACTATTGCTTCTTTATGAGAAGAGTTAGTACCTCGTAGCCAAGCTTAAGCTGGAGCTTATGCAGTATTGATTCCATTTTATATATACTGTTGGCATGGAGGTTCCTCCTCCTCTTTTCTTGACCATTATGAAATGAATCTATATTTCTCAATATTTGGGTATATCAGATAAATACATTAAGTAAAGGAATCATATATATTGCTCCCTGCATAGTTTGCTCTTTCTTGTTTCTCTTTAACCTTTAGGAAATTAGCACAGGGAGAGACCTTGAAATGTTCTAATCAGGAGAGATTAGAACATCATATTTCTAGAGAGGTTGGTTGGACAGAGCAGGGTTCCCAGTGAGAATCAAAGCTTCTGTTTCTACTTGGAAGTGTACCTGTATAGAGTAGAGGGCTCCAGGAAATATCCTAGAATATTGCAATATCCCTGCAGGAGATCATTAAGAGAGGCAGGATCTGGTACGAGATCAGTGTACTATGACATGTTTGTCAGTCATGTGATGTGAGATTCTCAGAGCCAATCCCATATGGTAGGGCTGAGTGCAGAGTGATGAAGAACCTGTGAAAGCCTCTGATTGCATGTTAAAGGTGAAGTTCTGATTTGGGGGAGAATTTTCTTACCTGACTGAATGTCACCCTTCTGTGGGGATGAGATTCTGTGCTTTTCCTCTCTTGATGACCATTGACTGAAAATCATTAGAGGATCATGTCTAGAAAGCATTCTTTATTTAATTTCTTAGAGAAGAAAACATAGAAAACATTTTTATCCACTTTCAAATTGAGGATCAAAGGGAATGACATCAGTGAAAATGTCAGTAGGGAGCTCTGGCTTGTGTCCATCCCCAGAAACACTGACATACGTGGTAAAACCTGTCAGAATGATCTTATCAACACATGTAAGTTTTCTTTTCTTTTTCACCCTGTAGATTTATCTTTCATTGAAGCTTAACTTACTACAGGATGTGGAGAATAAACAGGGAAGTAGAAACTGTATTTCCTGATGAGAGAATCACTAAGTCACCTTAGCTGTTCTGAGCTATGTCTTACTCACCGTGACTGTAATTAAAACAAACAAACAAACAAAACACTTTTTTTGTAAGTCATTTCTGACATTTCCTCGTTAAAGACAAGCTAACAGATACAGACGTAGATCTACCAGAATTGAGCAAAATTTTGATTGTACCTGTGTTGAATATATGAGCATGACCTGCTACAAATCTTCATTATACTTATTGCCACAACTGGCGAATTCCCTTTTTCCACTCCTGATATGTTGCATGTAAGGAATGCATAGGTCACTAACCCCAGCTGGTCACAGGTAAACTCTGCCACATGGATTACAGCGTGTTTTCCTGCTGGAAGACCACACATTCTCGAGAATCATGCCTCCAGAGTATCTGGGCTCTTCTTTTTTTCTGGATAAAGGTTAGATAATCACCTAATTTTATGAGAAATATATAAATTGTATTTGCATATTCTTCAGGTTTTTATTTATCCATTCTCTTTCAAGTCCTAAGTGCAAATATTAAAGTGATTTCCCAGAGGGTGGTAAATAAGACAGCTACATTTATGCTCCAAAATTAGCAATAAAGCATAATACAATTGTAAATGCATTAATGTGTGATTAATATGTAGATACTTATGTAAATGCAATTTTAGTAATGCTTTGTGGAGAGCTTCAGAATCTAGGTATTAAAAAAAAGAAGAAGGAGTTCTTGAAGTTCTCAGGGAATTATAGAGAAGTCTTTGTGTCTATAAATATCAATCTGAAATAATGCATATTCTCAGAAATAAACTAGGCATAAAATTGTAGGAAAGCACCTCATGCAATGAAAGAGCATGTGATGGCCATACAAGGAAAAGAATATTCTCCGAGAATAATGAACAGTGTGGAGTTCAGCAGAAGGGTAATACAGATTCAGAGAGTAATACTTTGGAGAGCCTAATTAGGAGTTCCTCATATTTCATCTTTGGAGACACGGTAGTCATTTGAAATATGATGTTATAAGATGACGTTAACATACTTAAATACTTTTGTTTAGAAATGACCACTTAGAACCAGAATAAATGAAAGAGAACACAAAATTATGTTTTTGTTGATTTTTGAAGACCTCAGGTGAGTGCTGATAATTTAAAAATACATGATGTCTTTCACTGCAAAGTAAAGGAGCTCTTACAGTGGAGGATTCCTGGACTGAATGTCAATATTATGACATAGTGTGAGGGTGTTTCGTGTTTGGTAATTGCAATCATTGTTGCTTTTGTTGTGGTCATTCATTTACAATGCTTGGTGTCAGTTGATTTATCTCTTGTAAAAATAAAATACAGTCTGGGTGTGTGAAAAAAATCATACATGATGTCTTGATAAAGTTGTATGGAATTTGAGATCTGGAAAAAAGCATTACTTTTCTGTAATGCTAGGATGTTAATTGGACATTTTTGCAAGAAAGAGATTTCAGGATGCACATCTGGTGTCTCTAACGTGGGAAGTCAGTTCATGGCGGAACATTCTATTAAACTTGTGTGAGTGCAGAAATATTTCTTTGGAAGGAAGAGGTCACGAATCCCTTTTTAACAGTTAGTGGTTTATAGTATACCGAATGAGCAAAATGGCTATTTCTGAACTTTAGGAAAAAATAATATAGTTTTTCTGCATTTATATTATGAAGCTGATGTAGAATATCAAAAATTCTTTATTTTGTAGTTGATTTACAATGTTGTGGGTTGTTTAAATCCATGTTTATTGGAGCATAATTGCTTTATAACACTGTATTAGTTTCTGCTTTACAACAAAGTGAATCACCTATATGTATACATATATCCCCATATCCCCCCCCTCCTGAGGCTCCCTCCCACACTCCCTATCCCACCGCTATGGGGGGCATAAAGCACCGAGCTGATCTCCCTGTGCTATGTGGCAGCTTACCACTAGCTCTTTTACATTTGGTAGTGTATATATGTCAGTGCTACTCTCTCACTATGTCCCTGTCTCCCCTTCCACCCTATGTCCTTAAGTCCGTTCTCTACATCTGTGTCTTTATTCCTGCCCTGTCACTAGGTTCATCAGTACCATTTTTCTAGATTCCATATAAATGTGTTTGCATATGGTATTTGTTTTTCTCTTTCTGGCTTACTTCACTCTGTATGACAGACTCTAGGTCCAACCACCTCACTACAAATAACTCAATTTTGTTCCTTTTTATGGCTGAGTAATACTCCATTATATATATGGGCCACATCTTCTTTATATATTCATCTGTCGATGGACATTTAGGTTGCTTCTATGTCCTGGCTATTGTAAATAGTGCTACAGTGAACACTGAGGTACATGTATCTATTTGAATTATGGTTTTCTCCGGGTATATACCCAGTAGTGGGATTCCTGGGTCATATGGTAGTTCTATTTTTAGCTTTTAAGGAACCTCCATACTGTTCTCCATAGTGGCTGTATCAGTTTACATTCCCACCAACAGTGCAGGAGGTTCCCTTTTCTCCACACCCTCTGCAGCCTTTATACATTGTTGTGTTAATTTCTTCTGTGCAGCAAAGTGATTCAGTTTTATATATATATATTCTTTTCCATTATGGTTTATCACAGGATATTGAATAGAGTTTCCTCTGCTATACAGTAGGTCTTTGTGGTTTGTCCATCCTATGTGGAATAGTTTGCTTCTGCTATTCCAAAACTCCCAATCTTTCCATCACTCTTTCCTTGGCAACCACAACTCTGTTTTCTATATCTGTGTGTGTGTTTCTGTTTCACTGACATGTTCATTTGTGTCCTGTTTTCGATTACACATATAAGTGATATTATACGGTATTTGTCTTTCTCTTTCTGACTTACTTCACTTAGTATCATTATCTCTAGGTCCATCCATGTTGCTGCAAATGGCATTATTTCATTCTGAGTAATATCTATTGTATACGTATACCACACCTTCATTATACATTCATTTTTCAATGAGCATTTAGGTTGTTTCCATGTCTTGGCTATTATAAATACTGCTGCAATGAACATAGGGTTTTATGTATCTTTTTGAACTATAGTTTTGTCTAGATATATGTCCACGAGTGGGATTGCTAGATCATATGGCAACTCTCTTTATAGTTTTTTTTTTGAGGAACCTCCATACTGTTTTCCATAGTGGCTGCACCAACTTACATGGCCACCAACAGTGTAGAAGGGTTCCCTTTTCTCCACACCCCATCCAGCATTTGTTAATTGTAGATTTTTTTTAATGATGGCCATTCTGATCAGTGTGAAGTGATACCTCATTGTAATTTGGATTTACATTTCTCTAATAACTAGTGATGGTGAGCATCTTTTCATGTACCTATTGGCTATCTGTATGTCTTCTTTGGAGAAATGTTTCTTTAGGTTTTCTACCCAATTTTCCATTGAGTTATTTGTTATTTTGTTGTTGAGTTGTATGAGCTGTTTGTACAGTTTGGAAATTAAGCCGTTGTCAGTCTCATCATTTGCTAATATTTTCTCCCAGTCCATAGGTTGTATTTTCATTTTGATTATGGTTTCCTTTGCTGTGCAGCAGCTTTTAAGTTTGATTAGTTCCTGTTTCTTTTTTGCTTTTACGGTAAGTCCCCTACATATGAACAAGTTCTGTTCCAAGAGTGCGTTTGTAAGTCCCATTTGTTTGTAAGTCCAACAAAGTTAGCCTAGGTACCCAACTTACACAGTCGGCTGCTCTATGGTATTGTACTGTAATAGGTTTATAATACTCTTCACAGAAACAATACATAGAAAACAAACACAAAAATAAAGAAAACATTTTTAATCTTACAGTACAGTAACTTGAAAAGTACAGTAATACAGTACAACAGCTGGGACACTCGGGCTGGCATCGAGGGAACAGGCGAGAAGAGTTACTGATTAGAGGAGGGAGAGGAGGTGGGAGAAGGTAGAGGTGAAGGATTATCAGCAGTAGGAGACAGAGGGCAAGCTGCCATTTCACTCATACCTGACGTTGATGGCACAAGTTCTGGCTCCTTGCTGGATTTAATTCTATCTACCCTCTTTAAAAAATGATCCATTGATGTCTGGGTCGTAGCTCTTTTTTTCTCATCATAGATGACAAGGTAGCACTGGATTTCATTCTGAATGGCTGCTGCCACCTTTGGGTACCATTCTAGGTTCGGGTCCTGTGCCTCAAAAACTAACAGTGCTTCCTCAAATAAAGAAGATTCCCTTGCCATTTTCTGTGTCGTGAATCTCTTCAGTTCTTCAGTTACTTCTTCTTCCTCCTGTCCCTCTTCATCCTTTCTCTGGGCCTCCAATTCCATCAGTAAGCTCCTCATGTTGCACAGCAAGGAGTTCAATGAAATCGTCCTCTTGCAGATCTAGCTCCAGCTTCTCACTGAGGGTCACTACATTGCTGAAGACCTCTTCGGACTTCTGATCTACCTTCTCAAATCCACAAAAATCATGAACAAACTGTGGGCAAAGGTTCTTCCAAACCCCATTCATGGTGACCACCATACCCTCACACCATGCAAAGTCAATGTTTTTATGGTCTTGTAGATGTTATAGTCCTTCCAAAGTTGTCCCTAGGTTGTTCCTGACTTGTCACTTACCTTTACTGCCTGACAAAAAGTGTGACATAAATATTATTTCTTGAAAGTCGCTCTAACTCCCTGGCCCATAGTTTGGATGAGCAACATAGTATTCGGTGACAGATGCACTACTCTGACGTTTGGATGAAAGTCATCCATGGATGGGGGGTGGCCCAGAGCATTGTCGAGCAGCAAAAGAATGTTTTGCTGGAACGTCCTCTCCAAGCAGTATTTCTCTACATCTGGGATAAAGTGGTGGAAAACCAGTCGTGGAACGTGGCCTGTGTGATATAGGATTTGGGTTTATGCTTCTACACAACAGGAAGAGAGTCCTTGGCTATGCTTTTAAGGGTTCTTGGGTTCTCTGAATGATAAACTAAGAGAGGCTTCAGCTTCAATTCACCAGAAGCATTGCCACCAAACAACAGTTAGCCTATCCTTTGCTGCTTTATAGCCCGGCATCAACTTTTCCTCCTTACTGATGTAACTTCGGTCTGGCATCCTCTTCCAGTACAGTTGTGTCTCATCCACATTAACAACCTGGTTGGGTAAATACACAACATCATCAATAATTTCTCAGAGTGTTTCTGGAAGTTCCCGGACAGCTACCCTATCTGCACTTGCTGCCTCTCCACTTACTTTTACATTGTGAAGGTTGGCTCTAGCCTTGAACCGATGAAACCAGCCATGGCTGGCGTTAAAAGACGTGCCCTCTGATTCTTTGCCGTGTTTCTTCTTCAAGTCTTCACAAAGGCTTTTAGCTTTCTCTTGAATCAGCATTAAGCTGAGCAGGACTCAGCGCTGATGTTGATCCTGCATCTGCACACTGAGAAGTTTCTCCATCTCCTCCATCACTTTTCCATGCTTCTTCAATATTTTGTCAACATCATCAGCACAGCAGAGTTCACATGTTCCATGATCTTGTCCTTGTTCTTTAGATTCGTGCTAATGATTGAATGATTCATGTTATAAGAATGAGCGATGTCTAACATCTTTTTGCCTCGCTCCACTCTCTCAATTACTTTCACTTTTGTTTCCATCATTATCGCTTGGCCCTTCTTAACAGTACCAGCTACATCACCGCTGCTTTTACACTTGCTTCCAGACATCTTGGGCTTGAAATAAAGGTACTGTACTACTGTACTCTACACAGTACTGTAAAGAACACAAAAGCACAACCACTTATAGAGGATGCAAGCACATGACAATGTATGCCAGACACGTGAACTAACTTACATGCGAATTGGACGTGCGAATGGACGTTTGCACCTTTGAAAGTCTGCAACTTAAAGGTTCGTATGTAGGTGACTTACTGTATTTGTACTGCCTAGGGAGAACTACCTAGGAAAACTGTGGTATGATTTATGTCAGAGAATGTTTTGCTTATGTTCTCTTCTAGGAGTTTTAAGGTGTCCTATCTTATATTTAAGCATGTAAGCTGTTTTGAGTTTATTTCTGTGTACGGTGTGAGGGTATGTTCTGACTTCACTGATTTGAATACGGCTGTCCAACTTTCAAAACACCACTTGCTGAAGAGACTCTCTTTTCCCCATTGTATATTCTTGCCTCCTTTGTCGAAGGTTAATTGACCATCGATGTGTGGGTTTATTTCTGGGCTCTCTATTCCATTCCATTGATCCATGTATCTCTTTCTGTGCCAATACCATGCGGTTTTGATTACTGTAACTTTGTAGTATTGTCTGAAGTTTAGGAGGGTTATGCCTCCTGCTTTGTTCTTTTTCCTCAGGATTGTGTTGACCGTTCTCACTTTTTATGGTTCCAGATACATTTTAGGATTATTTGTTCTAGTTCTGGGGAAAGTGTCATGGGCAATTTGATAGGGATCACATTAAATCTGTAGATTGCTTTGGGTAGTATAGCCATTTTAACAGTCTTAATTCTTCCCATCCAAGAGCGTGGGATGTCTTTCCATTTCTCTGAATCATCTTCAGTTTCCTTTACTAATGTTTTGTAGTTCTCAACATATAAGTCTTTCACCTCCTTGGTGAGGTTTATTCCTAAGTATTTTATTTTCTTGATGCCATTTAAAAAAGGATTGCTTGTTTACATTTCCTTTCTGATATTTCATTGTTAGTGTAAAGAAATGCAACCAGGGACTTCCCTGGTGGCTCCATGGTTGAGAATCCACCTGCCAATACAAGGGGCCTGGGTTTGAGCCCTGGTGCAGGAAGATCTCACATGCCGTGGAGCAACTAGACCTGTGTGCCACAAGTACTTAGCCTGTACACTAGAGCCCGTGAGCCACAACTACTGAGCCCATGTGCCACAACTACTTAAACCCACGTGCCTAGAGCCCATGCTTCGCAACAAGAGAAGCCACTGCAATGAGAAGCCTGTGCACCACAACGAAGACTAGCCCCCACTGGCCACAACTAGAGAAAGCCTGTGCACAGCAATGAAGACCCAATGCAGCCAAAATAAATTAAAAAAAGAAAAAGAAAAACCAAGAAATGCAACCAGTTTATGTATGTTAATCTTGTATCCTGCTACTTGGCTGAATTTGTTTGTCAGTTCTAGTACTTTTTGTGTGGAACTTTTAGAGTTTCCTTTATATATGTTATCATCATGTCATCTGCATATAATGACAACTTTACCTCTTCCCTTCCAATGTGGTGAGATGTTATTTCTTTTTGTTGTCTGATTGTTGTGGCTAAGACTTCCAATACTATGTTGAAGAGAAGAGGTGAGAGTGGGCATCCTTTCCTTGTTCCAGATTTTAGGGGGAAGGCTTTCAGCCTGTGAACATTGAGTATTATATTGGTTGTGGGATTGTCATAAATAGCTTTTATTATGTTGAGGTATGTTTCCTCTATACCCACTTTGGTAAGTGTTTGTTTGTTTGTTTTTTTTTCGGTACGCGGGCCTCTTACTGTTGTGACCTCTCCTGTTGCGGAGCACAGGCTCCGGACACACAGGCTCAGTGATCATGGCTCATGGGCCCAGCCACTCTGCGGCATGTGGGATCTTCCCAGACCGGGGCACGAACCCGTGTCCCCTGCGTTGGCAGGTGGACTCTCAACCACTGCGCCACCAGGGAAGACATGGTAAGTGTTTTTATCATGAATGGATGTTGAAGTTTTTCAAATGCTTTTTCAGCATCTATTGAAATGATCATTTGTTTGTGTTTTTCCTTTGTTGTTGGGGTGTATCATGTTGATTGATTTGCATATGTTGAAACAACTTTGTGACACTGGGGAGAATCAAATTTGGTCATGGTGTATGATCCTCTTATGTGTTGTCGGATTCGGTTTTCTAATATTCAGTTGAGAATTTTTGCATCTATATTTATCAAAGATATTGGCCTGCAATTTTCTTTTTTTGGTAGTGTCTTTCTCTGTGTGTGTTTTTTTAAGTCTTTATTGAATTTGTTCCAATATTGCTTCTGTTTTATGTTTTGGTTTCTTGCTTGTTAGGCATGTGGGATCTTATCTCCACCATGAGGGATTGAACCTTCCCCCCCGGAAGGCGAAATCTTAACTGCTGGACAACCAGAAAAGTCCCCATTTGTTTGTTTGTTTGTTTGTTTAGTAAATTTCTCTCTTTCTGTCTTTTTGGATGCATTGGGTGTCCGTTGCTGTGCACGGGCTCTCTCTAGTTGTGGCGAGCGGGGGCTTCTCTTCATTGTGGTGTACAGGTTGTTCATTGCGGTAGCTTCTTTTGTTGCAGAGCATGGGCTCTAGGTGCGTGGGCTTCAGCAGTTGTGGATATCAGGCTCAGTAGTTGTGGCTCCTGGGCTGTAGAGCGCAGGCTCAGTAGTTGTGGCACACAGGCTTAGTTGCTCCGCGGCATGTGGGATCTTCCCAGACCAGGGCTTGAACCTATGTCCCCTGCATTGTCAGATGGATTCTTAACCACTGTGCCACCAGGGAAGTCCCCCCCCCATCTGTTTTTGATATCACAGTGATGGTGGCTTCATAGAATGTCTTTGGAAGTATTCCTTACTCTTCAATCTTTTCGAAGAGTTTGAGAAGAATCAGTGTAAGTTTTGCTTTGTATATTTGGTAGAATTTGCCTGTGAAACCATCTGATACTGGACTTTTGTTGGTAGGGAGTTTTTTTAAATTACAGATTCTGCTTTGCTTTTAGTGATCAGTATGTTCAAGTTTTCTATTTCTTCTTGATTCAGTTCTGTTCAGCTGTAAAAAGACAACATATATTTTTAGATTATGTTAGCACCTAAATACTTACCATGTATTAGACCACAAAAGAATGAAGAAAAAAATATTAAAATATTTTTTCAAATAGAAAAAGTATTGAAATATTTTTAAGAAATTGGGATAATAATACTAATTACAATAATGACAAATTGTTCTGAACTTAAAGACTACTTTATCTAAGATGCTTTTTATATGCTTATTATAAGCATGATATTACATGCTTATTGTTTTATTGTTTTAAAATACATGGAATGTTTTCTCCTTTCTAATGTAATTCTTTTATTTGACCTGTATATTGTGAAAAAAATTTTAGTTGTACATAATATAAAAAATTACACTTTAATAGGAGATATTAATCCAGTTACATTTACTATAGTACTGAAAATACTTAGGTTTAGAGTTACCATGTTATTGAGTGCTCTTATTTATTTATTTATTTTTATAAAAGATTTAATTTTGGGGGGGCATAAATTATTTATTTATTTATTTATTTATTTATTTATTTATTTATTTATTTATATCATCTTATTGGACTATAATTGCTTTACAATGGTGTGTTAGTTTCTGCTTTATAACAAAGTGAACAACCTATACATATACATATATCCCCATATCTCCTGACTCTTGCGTCTCCCTCCCACCCTCCCTATCCCACCCCTCTAAGTGGTCACAAAGCACCGAGCTGATCTCCCTGTGCTATGCAGCTGTTTCTTACTAGCTATCTATTTTACGTTTGGTAGTATATATGAGTCCATGCCACTCTCTCACTTCATCCCAGCTTACCCTTCTCCCTCCCCATGTCCTCAAGTCCATTCTCTATGTCTGCGTCTTTATTCCTGTCCTGCCCCTAGGTTCTTCTGAACCATATTTTTTTCTTTTTGTTTAGATTCCATATATATGTGTTAGCATACAGCATTTGTTTTTCTCTTTCTGACTTACTTCACTCTGTATGACAGACTATAGGTCCATCCCCCTCACTACAAATAACTCAATTTCATTTCTTTTTATGGCTGGGTAATATTCCATTTTATATTGAAGATGTGCAACATCTTCTTTATCCATTCATCAGTTGATGGACCCTTAGATTGCTTCCATGTCCTGGCTATTGCAAATAGAGCTGCAATGAACACTGTGGAACATGACTCTTTTTGAATTATGGTTTTCTCCAGTTATATGCCCAGTAGTGGGATTGCTGGGTCATATGGTAGTGGTAGCTCTATTTTTAGGTTTTTAAGGAACCTCCATACGGTTCTCAATAGTGGCTGTATCAATTTACACTCCCACCATCGGTGCAAGAGCGTTCCCTTTTCTCCACACCTCTGAAGCATTTATTGTTTGTAGATTTTTTTTTGATGATGGCCATTCTTACCTGTGTGCGGTGATACCTCATTGTAATTTTGATTTGCATTTCTTTAATGATCAGTGATGTTGAACATTCTTTCATGTGTTTGTTGGCAGTCTGTATATCTTCTTTGGAGAAATGTCTATTTAGGTCTTCTGCCCATTTATGGATTGGGTTGTTTGTTTTTTTGATATTGATCTGCATGGGCTGCTTGTAAAGTTTGGAGATTAATCCTTTGTCAGTTGCTTCATTGGCAAATATTTTCTGCCATTCTGAGGGTTGTCTTTTCGTCTTGTTTACGTTTTCCTTTGGTGTGCAAAACCTTTTAAGTCTCATTAGGTCTCATTTGTTTATTTTTGTTTTTATTTCCATTTTTTTGGAGGTGGATCAAAAAGGATCTTGCTGTGATTGATGTCATAGAGTGTTCTGCCCGTGCTTTCCTCTAAGAGTTTTACAGTGTCTGGCCTTACATTCAGGTCTTTAATCCATTTTGAGCTTATTTTTGTGTATGGTGTTAGGGAATCTTCTAATTTCATTCTTTTACCTGTAGCTGCCCAGTTTTCCCCACACCACTTATTGAAGAGGCTGTGATTTCTCCATTGTACATTCTTTCCTCCTCTATCATAAATAAGGTGACCATATGTGTATGGGTTTATCTCTGTGCTTTCCCTTCTGTTCCATTGATCTATATTTCTGTTTTTGTGCCAGTACCATACCATCTTGACTACTGTAGCTTTGTATTATTGTCTGAAGTCTGGGAGCCTGATTCCTCCAGCTCTGTTTTTCTTCTCAAGATTGCTTTGGCTGTTCGGGGTCTTTTGTGTTTCCATACAAATTGTGAAATTTTTTGTTCCAGTTCTCTGAAAAATGCCATTGGTTGTTTGATAGGGATTGCATTGAATCTGTGGATTGCTTTGGGTAGTATAGTCATTTTCACAATGTTGATTCTTCTAATCCAAGAACATGGTATATGTCTCTATCTGTTTGTGTAATCTTTAATTTCTTTCATCAGTGTCTTATAGTTTGTTGAGTAAACGACTTTTGTCTCCTTAGGTAGGTTTATTCCTAGGTATTTTATTCTTTTTGTTGCAGTGGTAAATGGGAGTGTTTCCTCAATTTCTATTTCAGATTTTTTATCTTTAGTGTATAGGAATGAAAGAGATAACTGTACATTAATTTTGTACGCTGCAACTTTACCAGATTCATTGATTAACTCTAGTTGGTTTCTTGTAGCATCTTTAGGATTCTCTATGTAGAGTATCATGTCATCTGCAAACGGTGGGAGCTTAACTTCTTCTTTTCCGATTTGGATTCCTTTTATTTCTTTTTCTTCTCTGGTTGCTGTAGCTAAAAATTCCAAAAGTGTGTTGAATGATAGTGGTGAGAGTGGGCAACCTTGTCTTGTTCCTGATCTTGGTGTAAATGGTTTCACTTTTTCACCATCGAGAACGATGATGGCTGTGGGTTTGTCATATATGGCCTTTATTATGTTGAGGAAAGTTCCCTCTATGCCTACTTTCTGGAGTTTTTTTTTAATCATAAATGGGTGTTTAATATTGTCGAAAGCCTTTTCTATGTCTATTGAGATGACCATATCGTTTTTATCCTTCAGCTTTTTAATATGGTGTATCACATTGATTTGCCTGTATTGAAGAATCCTTGCATCCCTGGGATAAACCCCACTTGATCTTGGTGTATGATCCTTTTAATGCACTGTTGGATTCTGTTTGCTAGTATCTTGCTGTGGATTTTTGCATCTATGTTCATCAGTGATATTGGCCTGTCGTTTTCTTTCTTTGTGACATCTTTGTCTGGTTTTGATATCAGGGAGATGGTGGTCTCATAGAATAAGTTTGGGAGAGTTCCTCCCTCTGCTATATTTTGGAAGGGTTTGAGAAGGATAGGTGTTAACTCTTCTCTAAATGTTTGATAGAATTTACCTGTGAAGCCATCTGGTCCCGGACTTTTGTTTGTTGGAAGATTTTTAATCACGGTCTCAATTTCAGTGCTTGGGATTGGTTTGTTTATAGTTTCTATTTCTTCCTGGTTCAGTCTTGGAAGTGTGTGCTTTTCTAAGAATTTGTCCATTTCTTCCAGGTTGTCCATTTTATTGGCATATAGTTGCTTGCAGTAATCACTCATGATCCTTTGTATTTCTGCAGTGTCAGTTATTACTTCCCCTTTTTCATTTGTAATTCTATTGATTTGAGTCTTCTCCCTTTTTTGCTTGATGACTCTGGCTAATGGTTTATCAATTTTGTTTATCTTCTCAGAGAACCAGCTTTTAGTTTTTTTGATCTTTGCTGTTGTTGCCTTCATTTCTTTTTCATTTATTTCTGATATGAACTTTATAATTTCTTTCCTCTGCTGACTTTGGGTTTTTTTTCTTTCTTTCTTTCTCTAATTGCTTTGGGTGTAAGATTAGCTTGTTTATTTGAGATGTTTCTTGTTTTTTGAGGTAGGATTGTATTGCTATAAACCTCCGTCTTAGAACTGCTTTTGCTGCATCCCATAGGTTTTGGGTCTTCATGCTTTCATTGTCATTTGTTTCTAGGTATTTTTAAATTTCCTCTTTGATTTCTTCAGCGATCTCTTGGTTATTAAGTGGTGTATTGTTTAGCGTCCATGTGTTTGTATTTTTTACAGTTCTTTTCCTGTAATTGATATGTAGTCTGATAGCATTGTAGTCGGAAAAGATACTTGATATGATTTCAATTTTCTTAAATTTACCAAGGCTTTTTTTTTGTGACCCAAGATATGACCTATCCTGGAGAATGTTCCACGAGCACTTGAGAAAAAGTGTATTCTGTTGTTTTTGGATGGAATGTCCTATAAATATCAATTAAGTCCATCTTGTTTAATGTATCATTTAAAGCTTGTGTTTCCTTATTTATTTTCATTTTGGATGATCTGTTCACTGGTGAAAGAGGGGTGCTAAAGTCCCCTACTATGATTGTATTACTGTCGATTTCCCCTTTTATGGCTGTTAGCATTTGCCTTATGTATTGAGGTGCTCCTATGTTGGGTGCATAAATATGTACAATTGTTATATCTTCTTCTTGGATTGATCCCTTGATCATTATGTAGTGTCCTTCTTTGTCTCCTGTTATAGTCTTTATTTTAAAGTCTTTTTTGTCTGATATGAGAATTGCTACTCTAGCTTTCTTTTGATTTCCATTTGCATGGAATATCTTATTCCATCCCCTATCTTTCAGTCTGTATGTGTCTCTAGGTCTGAAGTGGGTCTCTTGTAGACCGCATATTTACTGGTCATGTTTTTGGATCCATTCAGCCAGCCTATGTCTTTTGGTTGGAGCATTTAATCCATTTACATTTAAGGTAATTATTGATATGTATGTTCTTATTACCATTTTCTTAATTGTTTTGGATTTGTTATTGTAGGTCTTTTCCTTCTCTTGTGCTTCCTGCCTAGAGAAGTTCCTTTAGTATTTGTTGTAAAGCTGGTTTGGTGGTGCTGAATTCTCTTAGCTTTTGCTTGTCTGTAAAGGTTTTAATTTCTCTGTCAAATCTGAATGAGATCCTTGCTGGGTCGAGTAATCTTGGTTGTAGTTTTTCCCCTTTCATCACTTTAAATATGTCCTGCCAGTCCCTTCTGGCTTGCAGAGTTTCTGCTGAAAGATCAGCCGTTAACCTTATGGGAATTCCCTTGTATGTTATTTGTTGTTTTTCCCTTGCTGCTTTTAATATTTTTTCTTTGTATTTAATTTTTGATAGTTTGATTAATATATGTTTTGGCATGTTTCTCCTTGGGTGTATCTTGTATGGGACTCTCTGCACTTCCTGGACTTGATTAATGATTTCCTTTCCCATAGTAGGGAAGTTTTCAACTATTATCTCTTCAAATATTTTCTCAGTCTCTTTCTTTCTCTCTTCTACTTCTGGGACCCCTATATTTGAACGTTGGTGTGTTTAATGTTGTCCCAGAGGTATCTCAGATTGTCCTCAATTCTTTTCATTCTTTTTTCTTTATTCTGCTCTGTGGTAGTTTTTTCTGCTATTTTGTCTTCCAGGTCGTTTATCCATTCTTCTGCCTCAGTTATTCTGCTATTGTTTCTTTCTAGAGCATTTTTAATTCCATTTATTGTGTTGTTCCTCATTGTTTGTTTGCTGTTTAGTTCTTCTAGGTCCTTGTTAAACGTTTCTTGTACATTCTCCATTCCAGTTCCAAGATTTGGGATCATCTTTATTATCATTACTCTGAATTCTTTTTCCGGTAGACTGCCTATTTCCTCTACATTTGTTTGTTCTGGTGGGATTTCACCTTGCTCCCTCATCTGCTGTGTGTTTCTCTGTCTTCTCATTTGTCTGTGGGGACTGTGTTTGGGGTATCCTTTTTGCAGGCTGCAGATTCGTAGTTCCCGTTGTTTCTGGTGTCTGTCCCCAGTGGCTAAGGTTGGTTCAGTGGGTTGTGTAGGCTTTCTGGTGGAGGGGACTGGTGCCTGTGTTCTGCTGGGTGTGTCTGGATCTTGTCTTTCTGGTTGACAGGTCCGCATCCGGTGGTGTGTTTTGGGGTGTCTGTGGCCTTATTATGATTTTAGGCAGCCTCTCTGCTAATGGGTGGGCCTGCATTCCTGTCTTGCTAGTTGTTTGGCATGGGATGTCCAGCACTGGATCTTGCTGGTCTCTGAGTGGAGCTGGGTCTTAGCATTGAGACGGTTATCTCTGGGAGGCTATCGCCATTTGATATTACAAGGTGCTGGAGGTCTCTGGTAGAACAGTATCCTGAACTCGGCTCTCCCAAATCAGAGGCACAGGCCTGGCACCCGGCCGGAGCACCAAGACCCTGTCGGCCACACGGCTGGGGGTGAGAGCAAGAGGTAGCTTTGGTACATCTCAATGACCACCAATGAGATTCACTGACCATTTTCTCTCCAGAAGTGAAGAAAACAAAATTCAGTCTTCGGCTAGTCAGCCACTTTGGAAGCCAGCCTCCAAGATGGCCCTAATTATCCCCTAATTATCTCCCAGCCTTCATGTACCTGTGTGGCTCCTCGCACTTGAAAAGGGCTGACTGTTTAACTAATAAGAAATTGCAGAAATGACAAAGTGCAGCTTCCAAAGTTGTAAAAGACATTGCAGCTTCTGCTTTGGTTTCTGCTAGATCGCTCATCCTGGGGTAAGCCAGCTGCCGTGTCATGAGGACACTCAAGCAACCCTAAGGAGAGATCCATGTGGCAAGGAACTGAGGCCTCTTACCTACAGCCACGTGAGTGAGTCATCTCAGAAGTCAAAAGATTTAATTTTATTTATTTTGGTTGTTTTGGGTCTTCGTTGCTGCACAAGTTTTCTCTAGTTGTGTCAAGCTGGGGTTACTCATCGTTGTGGTGCACGGGCTTCTCCCTGCGGTCGTTTCTCTTGTTGTGGAGTATGGGCTCTAGGTGCACAGGCTTCAGTAGTTGTGTCATGCAGGCTCAATAGTTGTTCCTTGCTGGCTCGAGAGCACAGGCTCAGTAGTTGTGGCACACGGGCTTAGTTGCTCTGCGGCATGTGGGATCTTCCCAGACCAGGGATTGAACCCCTGTCCCCTGCATTGGCAGGCAAATTCTTACCCACTGTGCCACCAGGGAAGTCCAGTGTGCTCTTTTTTAAACCTAGTCTGTTTTCATTATTTTCTATCTTATCGATTCTGTATTAAATAAAAAAATAATACTCCTTTCTACCCCTCCTGTTTGAGGATTATATATGAAGAAGTATGTCTTATTTATTAATCTCAAATTTTCACCTTACTTTTAAGAAGTAATCACAATGTCAAGTATTTAATACCTTTCACTTCCACCTTGAAAAGCATGGATATTAAAGTGCTAATATAATTGACTTCCCTAGTCTATCATTTTTACTTTTTGTTATGTATAAGAAAGAGCTAAAAACATGCATGGTTTGTAAGGAAATGACAAATTTCAGAAAATTCAGAATCTGAATACACTCTATACATAGCTTCTAGATAAAGACACAGAAAATTGCCAGATACTCAGAGGCCCCCTGGTCCCATTCTAGTGACTCCCCTTAAGGTGTAATATTGTTCTTCTATCTAACAAAAAGATCATGTTACCTGTATTTTGTATTTTATATAAATGGTATGGCACAGTAAAATCACTTTTGGATTGGGCTTTTTTAGTTTATGTTGCTTGTGAATATGCCTATATGGTTGCCTGTTGTTGTGATCATGCATTGCCACTGTTGCATAGGATTCCATAGTGTAAATATTTAACTATTAATTAATTTATTCCAATGTGTATTACAATATGAGTGATTTTCAGTTTGTGTCTATTGAGAATAGCACTGTTATATAAATTCTAGAACTTGAGCTTTGGTGGTGTGTGTATAAATTATTGTTCAGTATACATGTAGTAGTAAAATTTTCGAGTCATAGCTTTCATGTGTTTATGTTTTTAGATATTTCTAAATATTTTCAAAACATTTGTATGATTTTTCTTTTTTTTAACATCTTTATTGGAGTATAATTGCTTTACAATGGTGTGTTAGTTTCTGCTTTATAACAAAGTGAATCAGTTATACATATACATATGTTCCCATATTTCTTCCCTCTTGTGTCTCCTTCTCTCCCGCCCTCCCCATCCCACCCCTCTAGGTGGTCACAAAGCACTGAGCTGATCTCCCTGTGCTATGCGGCTGCTTCCCACTAGCTGTCTATTTTACGCTTGGTAGTGTATATATGTCCATGTCACTCTCTCGCTTTGTCACAGCTTACCCTTCCCCCTCCCCATATCCTCAAGTCCATTCTCTAGTAGGTCTGTGTCTTTATTCCTGTCTTAGCCCTAGGTTCTTCATGACATTTTTTTTTCTTAAATTCCATATATATGTGTTAGCATACGGTATTTGTCTTTCTCTTTCTGACTTACTTCACTCATTTGTATGATTTCATCCTCAGCAGCAGTGAATGAGATTCAAGGATTATACACATTCTTGTCAAACTTGATAATACCTGTCATTTTCATTTGAACTTTCTGGTTGGCAAATGATAATTCCAGGTATTACTTTTTTTCATTTAATTGACTACTAAGAAGCCAAGTTCTTTTGATATGTTTACTTAACATTCTGTACTCTCTTTTTTGAAATATCTTTTGGTATATTTTCCCCATTTTTGCTATTACATTATCTTCTTATTGAAGACTTATTGTTATTATTTTTTTAATATCTGAAGACTTCTTATTTAGGAGTTTTTAATATATGCTTGCTATGAGTTCTTCTCTCTTTCTGTCTCTCCTTCTCTTTCTTTAGATGAGTGTCAGTTTTTAATGTTAATAACATCTAATTTGTTATTTTCCTATTTACTTATTTATTTAGTCTTATTTCTATTTATTTATGTAGTCTTCTTATCTGTAGCAGAACACATTATTTATTCTAAACCACAAATATGTTTTTTGTTTCTTCAATAAATCTAATTATTAAGCTTTAAATTTAAGTTAACTATCATAGTGAGTATTAATTTTTCTATGACAGCTGAAAGGTTACATTTATTCAGAAAATGTTGTATTCAGCTTTCTTTTCATTTGCTCCTACTTCTCATTGATTCACAGAGGTAAACATCACTTCATCCATGGATCTGACTTTTCTCTAATTTCTCATGGTCATTCTCACTAATTCATCTTGCCTCCTGAAATCTTTAGCAATCCCATTATTCCACAGAAGCAACAACCTTCCTTGGGCCTTTTTCCTCAGAAGATTGATTATTCCCACATTTTAAATGGGAGATTGCAATAAGTTAGGAGAAAATGCCACAAGGGTCTCTCATATTTTTTTCACATCTTGTATCAGCCTTTGCTTGCACTCTGTGTTCAAAGATTTTTGTACAACACATTGATGGAAGATGCCAGTTGTTTCTCTCCTTGGGGCAAAAGACAGATTAATTACCTGACAAATAAAATAAAGACAGTGTCTTGCTCTGCTCAAATGTTGGACAGGATTGCTTGCATCCTAATTTAAAAGTTTCAGATGACTGAAGCTTAAGATTCCTAAGATTTACATGGACAGCACCCAACAGGAGTGCTTTACATAACCCCATGAGACTTTTGTGTGCAAGTGGAACAGATAAAAATATAAAACTCTTGCTGTCTTTTTGTGTCATAAAAATGATTTTTGTCTCATTTAGAATATTTTTTTCTAAAATCCAAAAACGTGTCAGGCTAAAATATTGGAATTTCAAATACGGTAAAATCTAAGACCCTTCAAATTTCTTTCCAGTTTTGTTGATGATGGGATGCCGTCAGAGATATGACTTCATTAAACACAATAGGTAAGATTCCTTCATAGGCCTGATTGGGGAATATGAAAATAATCCCTGGAAACATCTGGACATTTTCTAGTTCTCAAGTATTGGTTAAGATGGTAGAAAGGGCCCTTCATTGTCCTATATGTGAATGCAGATCAATTGAGAGAGGTGGGGATAAAACAAGCAGCCTAAATATCCTTTATGTTTGTTGTACTACTAGTAGAAAGAGGAAGGCTCAACATGTCACCATGGTTGATATAGCATATAAGCTGCTTGAAACTACACAGAAATATACCTGCTTGTATTTTCTGTGCAGTTACCCTCTCTTTTGGTGTGCCCTGATACCTCCCTCAACGTATCTACCAACTCCAGCAGCATTAAGCAGAAATCCAAAGAACTCTATTCTTTGGAATTATGAGGAAGGGAAGACTCGAAAATTTTATAGCATGCTTTATACAAATATACACGTCACCATCCTTATCTATGTCATGCCATGCATGGAGGGTCAGTAGCTTCAGGGGATTCTGGAAGCACCAAGGTCTGTGGGGTTAATCACAGATGCATTCATGGGCAGGAAAAGAGAAGGGCCTTATCTTGGTCACTTTCTCAATGCTAGTAGCTACAAAAAGAAGAGGACAGCAGACATCTTAGGGAGAAGAGCCAACATTAAATGAAATGTCCTAATTACTCTAGGGAACCTCTCATGATAGCCTCCCATAGCTCCTCGAATCCCTACATACTTGCACAAGGGATAGTGGAATATTACTGGACCGTGTGACTGCAGATTAACATTATTTTTGTTGAAAAAAAAATAAAACTAGTTTCAAGTGATAGGGTTTGAAAAGGGTTCACAGTGCGAGGGAAACTATTGTAACAATGTGGACAGAACCCTTTGGATGGATTCATCATGTTTTTGTTTTTGTTTTTTCGCTGCTTCAGAATCTGTAGTAGAGATTGGTGTGTTCCATGATGCATTCCCGCTTCTTATAAGTTTTAGATGGAATAACCCATTAGGAAGAAGTGCACGTAAGGAAGATTAGTGAGTCAAACTCCTCTGCCCTCTGTCAGCAGTGGGTGCAAAGGGATTTAGACCAAGTGCTTTCATCCTTTGATGTGCAAAGTTTTTACTATATAAATGATGTTTTGTTTGTTTGCAGGTCAGGAGCCTTGGTCTCAATATCCCTGTTTAAAAAGTGTTGCCACATGTCTGCCAGAAAGAATTGCTGATGATACTGGAAAAAAATTGAGGGTTATCCTTAACAATTAAGGGTTTTGTAGCAACATGGATGGACCTAGAGATTGTTATACTGAGTGAAGCAAGTCAGACACAGAAAGACAGATATCATTTGATATTGCTTATATGAGGAATCTAAAAAAGGAAAAATAAAAGGTACAAATGAACTAATTTACACAACAGAAATAGAGTCATGGATATAGAAAAGAAACTTATGGTTACCAGAGGATAAGTGGGGAAGGGATGAATTGGGAGATTGGGACTGACCTATACACACTAGTATATATACAATAGATAAGTACTGATAAGGACCTGCTTTATAGCACGGGGAACTCTACTCAGTGGTGTGTACTGGCATATACGGGAAAAGAATCTTAAAAAAAAAAACAAGGGTTTTGAGATTATATAATAAATATAAATGTGCAAACCTTTAACATGAAAGGAAAAATCAGTTAACTCTGTGGTCCCTGTTATGGTGTAAAGATTTTGTACCTCTCATTTTAAAATTTTGAAACCCAGCTCCCATGTTGATGGTATTAGGAGGTGGAGCTTTTGGGAGGTGATTAGGTCATGAGGCCAGAGACCTCAAACATGGGATTAGTGACCTAATAAATGTAGCACACAGAAGATCTCATGCCCATCACATGATATCATTGCCGAGCGAGAAGACCCACATGATGAACCAGATATTGTTCCCTCACCAGATACAGATACAGCTGGCAGCTTATTCTTTTTTAAAAAATTAATTAATTAATTAATTAATTGATTGATTAATTAATTTTTTGGCTGCGTTGGGCCTTTGTTGCAGTGTGCGGGCTTCTCATTGGGTGACTTCTCTTGTTGCAGAGCACGGGCTCTAGGCATGCGGGTTTCAGTAGTTGTGGCACACGGGCTCGGTTGTTGTGGCCTGTGGGCTCTAGAATACAGGCTCAGTATTCGTTGTGCAGGGCTTAGTTGTTCCATGGCATGTGGGATCTTCCCGGACCAGGGCTCAAACCCGTGTCCGCTTTACTGGTAGGCAGATTCTTAACCACTGTGCCACCAGGGAAGCCCCTGGTAACTTGTTCTTGAACTTTTCAGCCTCAGCAATTATGAGAAAACAAAAATATTCTGTTGTTTATAAAATACCAAGTCTCTTGTACTTTGTTTTAGCAGTCAAAGAGCTGGCTGAGGAGAAATATCTGTGAGCTTGAAGACATATCAAGAGAAACCGTTAAATCTCAAAAGAAAAGAGAAAATGGGCAGGAAAGAAATCAGCAGAACAGAGTAATCAATAATTGTGGAACAATGAAAATGCTGTGACCTATACATAATGGGTATAGCAGGAGGAGAATAAAGATAACAAAGAACAGAAAATATATTTTTTTAAATGACTGAGAATCTCCCCAAATGAATGTCTGACACTAAATCCACAGCATCCAAGATTAGAGGAACATATGAATAGTAAAGAAAACTGACTAATATCTCTCAGGAACATCAATGCAAAAATCCTCAACAAAATATTAACAGATCGAATCCAACAACATTTTGAGAGAATTTTATATAATGAATGAGAGGGAATAATCCCAGGTATGCAAGGCTGGTTCAACATTCTAAAATCAAATAATTATATCCATCATATCAACACCCTAAAGACAATCATTAGCATATCAAAAGATTCAGAAGACCTTTGAAAAAATCTAACACCCATTCTTCATAAGAACTCTCAGTTAAAGAAATAGACTGGAGGTTTCTCAAGTTGATAACAAAGATCTACAGGAAACTTTTATCTTACATCATGATTAATGGTCAAAAACATGAAGCTTTTCCACTAAGTTCAGGTAAAAGCAAGGATGTCCCCTTTCATGACTCCTTTTCCATATTTTACTTCAAGTCCTTGCTAATGCAATAAGGCATGAAAATAAATAAAACAAATACAGGTTGGGTAGAAAAAAATGAAAGCAGCCTAAATAAAATGTGGACCAACATACTTTACGGACACCTCACCAAAGAAAATAGACACTGTGCATATAAGTATACAGAAGAATAATTCAGATTACATGCTGCCATCAAAAAGCAAATTAACAATACAATCACATACAATTTTAGCCATTAGAATGGCTAAAATGTGAACAATGACAAGAACAAATTCTGTAGGGGATGTGGAACAATAGGAAATGTCATTTGTTATTGGTGGAAATGAAAAATAATACAGCTACTTTGGTAGTCTGATTGACACTTGCTATAATATTGAACATTCCCTTACTGTACAATCCAGCAAGTGTCCTCATGGATATTTACTGAAAGTAGTTTAAAACATACTTCCAGACGAAAACTTGCATATGGATATTTATAGCACCTAATTCAATATTGCCAAAATGTGAATGAAACTAAGGTGTCCTCCAATAGGTGAATGAAATGATACAGTATTAATATATTCTGGGAATGGCATAATACTGAGCAGTAACAAAGTAAGCTATCAAGCCATAAAAATATATGGGAATTCTTTTTTTTCTTTTGAAATATAGGTGATTTTCTTTATTTTGTAATTTAAATGTTCTCGGAGTATAGTTGATTTACAATGTTGTGTTCATGTCAGCTGCACAGCAAGTGATTCAGTTACACATATGCATATATTCATTCTTTTCCAGATTCTTTTCTGATAAAGGTATTCCCAGAATATTGAGTAGAGTTCCCTGTGCTATACAGTAGGTCCTTGTTGCTTATCTATATTATATATAGTAGTATCCGTATGTTTACTCCAAGTTCCTGATTTATCCCTACCCCTCACCTTTCCCCTTTGGTAACCATAAGTGTGTTTTCCAAGTCTGTGAGTCTGCCTCTGTTTTGTAAGTTAGTTAATTTGTATCAATTTTTAGGTTCCACGTAGAAGTGATATCATACAATATTTGTCTTACTGTGTCTGACTTACTTCACTTAGTACAATCATCTCTAGGTCCATCCATGTTACTGCAATTGGCATTATTTTCTTCTATTTTATGGCTGAGTCAAATTCTATATATATATATATATATATATATATATATATATATATATATATATATATATATATATATATGTATCACATATTCTTTACCTATATTCATATGTTGATGGACATTTTGGTTGCTTCCACGTCTTTGCTATTGTAAAGAGTGTTGCAGTGAACATTGGGGAAGATGTGTCTTTTCGATTTATGCTTTCCTCCAGATATGCACACAGGAGTGAACTTGCTGGATCATCTGGTAGCTCTATTTTATTTTATTTTATTTCATTTCATTTCATTACAATTTCAATTTTTTGGAGTATAGTTGATTTACAATGTTGTGTTACTTTCTGCTGCACAGCAGAGTGAAGCAGTTATACATATATCCAATCCTTTTTGGATTCCTTTCCCATAGAGGTCATTACAGAGTATTGAGTAGAGTTCCCTGTGCTATACAGTAGGCCCTTATTTGTTATCTCTTTTATATATAGTGGTGTGTATATGTCAATCCCAATTTCCAGTTTATCCCTCCCGCCTCCCCTTACTCTGGTAACCTCCACTCTGTGCTCCATAGTGGCTGTTACCAATTGGCATTGCCACCAGTAACGTAGTATTGGTGGTGCAGTGGGTAAGAATCTGCCTGCCAGTTCAGGGGACACAGGTTCGAGCCCTGGCCCAGGAAGATCCCACATGCCACAGAGCAACTAAGCCCGTGCACCACAACTACTGAGTCTGCGCTCTAGAGCCCATAAGCCACAACTACTGAGCTCACATGCCACAACTACTGAGCTCACATGCCACAACTACTGAAGCCTGTGTGCCTAGAGCCTGTGCTCCACAACAAGAGAAGCCACCGCAAACAGAAGGCTGCATACCACAGCGATGAGTAGCCCCCCTTTCTGCAACTATAGAAAAGCTGCACGCAGCAACAAGGAACCAACGCAGATTAAAAAAATAATAATAAGTAGTAGTAGGTTTCTCTTTTTTCCACACCCTCTGAAGCATTTCTTGTTTCTAGACATTGTAAGGATGGCTATTTGAGTGGTTCCAGGTGATACTTCTTTGTACATCTGCTTTGCATTTGTCTAACATAAAGCAATGGTGAGCATCTTCATATTTGCTTTTTTTTTTGAACAGTGTGAGTAAAATTTCCCCCTTGAAAAAGGGTTATTGAAAGGTTGCCTTGTTTTGAAGTCTATTTCGATTACCTACCCCAAGACATTTTTTGAGGGCTGTCGTCATTTACAGCTCCCCAGGCATTGTGAATATGAAGTGCCTATAAGGTCCATTTTTAGAATTGTTGTTATGGGAAACAGAAGGCGGCAGGATTTCTACTGTCCCTCTCTGGTTACTGACACAACCTTAGATGTAGGGAAAGTCCTGTTCCTGGGTTTTAAATTAGAGTGGAATGTGCCTGACCGAACATGTAAGGACTTCTGTCCCATTCCTTCTTCCCCCTTACCTTTTATCCCCCAAACAAGTATAAACCCCTGCAAAATCACCTGTTGAGGATGCTGTCTTGTAGAGTGGGATGACCCTAATGAAGGAGTCAGGAGGTTGGAGCCCAAACACCAGGATATGTTGAGACCAGGTGTTTTTCCAAATGTCATGCAGCCCAGAGAGTCCACTATCCTTTGGGTGTCAGAGGGTTGGTTTAGTAGTATGAGGGTACACTTAGATCTGGAGATTGTGATCCCATGCAGAGGGGACCAGATACTACATGTTCAAGGGGTCGAATTAGCTGGCATATCCTCCCGAGGTCCTCAGGCCCATAACAGTCCAGCTTTGGGACCAAATTGGGTCTGTGTCGAGGGATGTGACACTAGCACGTTCACCACGACTAAACGAACTTAGTGATCATTTTTCTTTCCTATAATTTAATTTTAAATTTATAATGGAGTATAGTTGATTTACCATGTTGTGTTCATTTTTGATATACACCAACATGATTCATTTACACAGAGATGACTATATATTCTTTTTGGAATTATTTTCCCATTGAGGTTACTAAAGGGTGTTGAGAAGAGTTCCAAGTGCTCTACAGCAGGCCCATGTTGATTACAAGTTTTCTCTCTGTAAATATGTATATACTAACTCCAACCTCATGATTTATGCCTCCAACACACCTTTCCAGTTTGGTAACCATAAGTTTGTGTTCTAAGTCTGGGACTCTGTTTCTGTGTTGTAAGATAGTACCTTTGTATCAATTGTTAGATTCCACCGATAAGTAATATCACATGATATTTATCATTGTCTGATCTATGACACTTAGTATGAATGTATCTGTGTCCTTCAGAGTGGCTGCAAATGGCCTTATTCCATTCATTTCATGGCTGAGTAATATTCCATTGTACATATCTACCATAATTTCTTTATCCAGTCTTCCTTCCAGGACGTTTAGGTAGCTTCCAAGTAGAGGCTCTTGTAAACAGGGCTGCATAAATTTTGGAGTGCCTGGGTCCTGTCAATTTACATTTTTTCCAAGATACAGGCCCAGGAGTGGAAGCGCCATATGCTCTGAAGCTCTGTTTTTTAGATTTTTAAGGAATCACCACCCACTTCTCCACAGTGGCTGTTAGCAATTTACATTCCCACCATCAGCTTGTCAGGGTTCCCTTTTCTCCACACCCTGTCCTGCATTTCAGGTTTTACACTTTGTGAGCTTGGCCATTCTGACTGATGCGGAGTGATACCTCTTTGTAGTATTAATTTACATTGCCTGCCTGCTTTGTTGGCCAAAAATGGAGTAAGGGTTTCTCCTGTATATATTAAGGAATAATGCATACGGCCTTTTTGGCAAACTGCATCGTTGGCGATGTTCAGCAGCTTTGCATGTGCTTGAATGGTGAGTGCAAACTACCTCTTGAAATCCCTTTCCTTCAATTCCGCCTTGCTTACGAGGCCTTTACGAAGACTTGGCTCAAGAAATGACTCCGTTAGAGGTGTCAATTACAACCCTGCATGTTTGTGAATTGCAGTGCCCCTGAGCACCAGTTTTCAACTTGTTGTTTAGGGAAGCAGCCAAAAAGGGGCAGGATTTCTGCAGACCCATTCCAGTTACTGGGGCACCTGAAGGACAGGGAAATTCTTCTTCCAGATTAGGAAACTAGGCTGGCATATGCCTGTCCAAACATCTAGGGCTTGTGTCTCATTCCATCTCCCCATTCCCCTTCTTCACACGGAAAATTCCAAGCTGTGAAAAACCGGCTGTTGGGTGTGCTGCCTTCCCAAAGTGGGGAGACTCTAAGGAAAGGAGCTTGGGAACCCGAATACCAGGAGAAGTGGAGATGAGGTGACTTTCCCAAACTCTTCCCAAACAGACGATGTACCATCCTCTGGATGTCCCATTCATGTTTTCGCTGTAGGAAGGGTCCCCTGCACCTGGAGATATGGGACCCATGGAATGGGGGCCAGGCAGTATTACTCAAAAATTGCTGCATTTGCTGTCCCATCCTCACCAAGCCTCTCAGACCCACGAGTGTAGAGCCTTAGGTCTCATCTAGCTGTGTGTCTAGATGTGTTCAGTCCAGGTTGCATCACAGCCCTTGAACAAATTTTGTAAGAATTTCTCTCTCTCTCACTGTCTTATTTTTGTTCTTGTTATTTAATTTTATAATGGGGTATAGCTGATTTTCAATACTGTCTTTCTTCCTGCTCTACATCTATCCACTTGATTCACTTAAAGAGAGACATCAATAAATTATTTTACAGATTCTTACTAGTCTTATATATCTTTTCCAGTGACAACAGTGTGCTGAGTCCAGCTGTTTGAGCTAAAGAGTAGGTCCTGTCGATTACCTATTTTGGTTATGGAACTGTATCTATGCTAATTCCAACCTCCTGGTTTATGCGTCACCCCACTCCAAAATTCTCTTTTAGCAGCCAAAAGTGTGTTTTCTAAATGTGTGACTCTGTTTCTGTTTTCTAATTGAGTTCATGTGTAGCCATTTTTAGATACCATCTATAAGCGATACCTTATGATAAGTTTCTTTTTATGTCTGACTTATGTCACTTAGAATGATCGTACCTCAGACTCCAAGAGTTGCTGCAACTGGCATTATTTCACTGAATAATTGCTCAGTAATATTCCATTGTACATAAGTACCACAACTTCTTTATGCATTTTTTACTTCCAAGGACATGTAAGTTGTACCCAAGTCGAGGCATTTCTAAACAGAACAGCACTAAACGTAGGGGATCCTGTGTCCTGTCGATTTTTGGTTTTCCCAAGATATACGCCCAAGAGTGGAAGTGGCATATGCTCTGTAGCTGTGTATTTTAGATGTTTTAGGAAACAACATACACTTCTCCAGAGTGGCCTTGGCTGCTTACATCACCTCCATCAGCGTAACAAGGCTCCCTTTTCTCCATGGCCTGTACTGCATTTCTGGTTTTCCACTTTTCCGGGATGGCCCTTTTGACAAATGCGAAGTGAAACTTCTTTGGAGTGCTGATTTGCAGTTGGCGCTCATTTGAATGGCCAAAAGAGCGTATGCGTTTTTCCTGAATACATATATATTTATGATGGGGTTTAGCTGATTTGCACTACTGTGTTTATGGGGCTTCACTCCCACTTGATTCACTTACAAAGAGATATCAATAAATACTTTTTAAGATTCTTAAGAGTCACATATATTCTTCTACTGTGAATAGGGTGTGTTAAGTCCAGTTCATTGAGCAATGAGTAGGTCTTCACTATTACATGTTTGGTTTATGGAACGGTATCCGTGCTAATTTCAAACTCTGGTTTTATTCATCACCCCACCTCACCTTTCCCCTTAAGCAGGCATAAGTGGCTTTTCTAAATGTGTGACTCTGATCTGTTTTGTAATTCAGTTCATGTGTAGCCATATTTACATTCGCTCTATAAGTGATATCTTATGGTAAGTTTCTTTTTCTGTGTGACTTGCTTCATTTAGAATCATTGTACCAAAATCCAGTCATTATGGTCCTACTGGTGTTATGACATTGATTTCATGGCTGAGTGATGTTCCATTGTACCTAAATACTACAAATTCTTTATCCATTTTTCTGTTTCCTGGGATATTTAAGATGTACCGATTTCGAGGTTCTTGTAAACAGAGCAGCCCTAGACTTTGGGGAGGCTGTGTCTTGTTGATGTTTAGATTTCCCAAGTTATACGCCCATGAATGAAAGTGTCCTATATTCTGTAGCTCTGTTTTTTATTTATTTTTATTTTTTTATTTTTTTTTGTGGTACGGTGGCCTCTCACTGTTGTGTCCTCTCCCGTTGTGGAGCACAGGCTCTAGACGCGCAGGTTCAGTGGCCATGGTACACAGGCCCAGCCACGCTGCGGCATGTGGGATCCTCCCAGACCCGGGCACGAACCCGCGTCCCCCGCGTCGGCAGGCGGACTCTCAACTACTGCGCCACCAGGGAAGCCCCTGTAGCTCTGTTTTTAGAACTTTTAGGAAACACCAGACATTTCTCCAGAGCAGATATTGGCAATTTTCATCCCGCTGATCAGCATAACAAGGCTCCCTGTTCTCCATGGCATGTCCTGCCTTTTTGGATTTTACACTTTTTTCGGAATTCCATTTTGACTGGTGGGAAGTGAGACTTTTTTGTAGTGCGGATTTGCATTGCCCACTTGCTTGGTTGGCCAAAAAGGGCGTATGCATTTTTTCCTGAATATTCAGGAAAAAACGCATACGCCCTTTTTGGCCAAGTGCATCATTGTCAAACTTCTGCCGTAATCATGTGCTTTAAAGGCAATTCCAATCTACCTCTTGAAATATGTTTTCTGCAATTCTGCCTCGCTTTCACGTCCTCCTCATGGCCTTCCCTCAACAGATTTTTGTACGATAGTTGTCCAGTAAAATTCTGCAGGTGTGTGAATTGCTGTGCCGCTGAGCTCCATTTTTCAATTGGCTTTTTTGTGAGCTGGCCACAAAAGCGCAGGATTGCTTCAGGGCCTATTGTGGTTCAGGGGCTGAAGGCTGAAACTTTGATTAAATATTCTTCCTGACAGGAAATTAGAGTGACATGTTCCCATCCTAATGCCTATAGCTAGTCTCTCAGTGGTTCCCCCTTTCCCTTTCTTCCTCTGCACAAATTGCAAACTGTGCAAATCAGGCTGTTAAAGGTGCTGAGTCTCCAAGTGGGGAGATTGGTAGTAAAGCGGCTGGAATGGCAAACCCGAGCACCAGGAGAGGAAAAATGAGGTGCGTTTTTGAAACCTTTCCCAATCTCATGGTGTTCCATACTTCGGGTTTCCCATGCATGTTTTAACTGTAGTAAGATTCCCTTAAACCTCGAGAGTCAGGACCCATGGAGAGGGTGTCATGATTATTGCTTTAAAGTGTCAGCATTTGTTCACCCAAACTCACCAATCCTCTCAGCCCCAAGTGTCCAGACTTATGTCTCATCCAGCTGTGGGTGTAGTTGGGGTCAATCCAGGTTGCATCAGAGCCCCTAAACGAGTATTGTAATAATTTCTCTGTTTTTGTGTTTTATTTTTGAAATTTATTTTTAAAAAGGGGTTGAGCTGATTTACACTGCCGTTTTTATGCTACTCTAGACACACTTGATTCCCTTACAGAGACATATCAATACATAGGTTTTAAGATTGCTAGTAGTCAGGTATATTCCTCTATGGTGAATAGGGGGTGTTGAGTCCAGTTCACTGAACAAGGAGTAGGTCTTGTCTATTACATATTTGGTTTATGGAATGGTACCTGTGCTAATATCAAACTCTGGTTTTATGCATCACCCCACCTCACCTTTCCCCTTAAGGAGGCATAAGAATGTTCACTAAATGTGAGACACTTTTCTTTTTTCTAATTCAGTTCATGTGTAGCCATGTTTAGATTCCCTTTATAAGTGATATCTTAGGATAAGTTTCTTTTTCTGTGTGACTTATTTCACTTGGAATCATCGAATCTAAACCCATTCATTATGCTACTACTGGATTTATGACACTGATTTCATGGCTGAGGTATATTCCATCTTAAGTAACTTCCAAAACTTCCCTATCCATTTTTCTCTTTCCTGGGATATTTAAGGTGTACCGAAGTTGAGGTTCTTGTAAACAGAGCAGCCTTAAACTTTGGGATGGCTGTGTCTTTTTGATTTTCAGTTTTCCCAACGTATACGCCCATGAGTGGAAGTTCCCTTGGCTCTGTAGCTCTGTTTTTTGGATGTTTTAGGAAACACCATGCACTTCTCCGGAGTGGCTCTTGGCAAGTTACATCCCACTCATCGGCCTAACAAGGCTCCCTGTTTGGCAAGGCCTGTCCTTCCTTCCTGGTTTTTACACATTTTTAGGATGTCCCTTTTGACCGTTGGGGAGTGAGACTTATTTGTAGTGCAGATTGGCATTGCCCGCTTGCTTGGTTTGACAAAAAGGGCCTATGCGTTTTTTCCTGAATATATTCAGGGAAAAAACACACATGCCCTTTTGGGCAAGTGCATCATTGTTGAAGTTTTGCGGCTTTGCCTGTGCTTTAAAAGTGATTCCAATCTGCCTCTTGAAATCTCTTTCCTGCAATTCTACCTAGCTTTCAAATCCGCCTCATTGGCTTCCCTCAACAGATTTTTGGATGATAGTTGTCCTTTATAACTCTGCAAGTGTGTGAATTTCTGTGCCCCTGAGCTCCATTTTTCAACTCGCTATTTTGTGAGCTGTCCGCAAACCCACAGGATTGCTTCAGACCCTATTCTGCATCCAGGGCGGCAGGCTGAGCCTTCGGTTAATTCTTCTTCCTGACAAGAAATTAGAGCGAGATGTGCCCATCCAAATGCCTAGAACTAGACTCCCATTGTTTCCCACCTCTTCCCTTTCATCCTCCGCACAAATTGCAAACTGTGAAGAACAGGACGTTAAAGGCGCTGACCCTCCAAGTTGGGAGATTGAGAGTAAAGCAGCTGTAATGGGGAACACGAGCATCAGGAGAGGAAAAATGAGGAGAATTTTAGAAATCTTTCCCAATCACATGGTGTCCCATCCTCTGGGTTTCCCACGCATGATTTAGCTGTAGTAAGATTCCATTGAACCTGGATAGTTGGGACCCATGGATTGGGTGGCACGCATTATTACTTTAAAGGGTCTACATTTGCTCACCCAACCGCACCAATCCTCTCAGCCCCAAGTGTCCAGCCTTATGTCTCATCGAGCTGTGGTTGTAGATGGGGTCAATCAGGTTGCATCAGAGCCGCTGAACAAATTGTGTAAGAATTTCGCTGCTTCTGTGTTGTGTTTTTGAAATTCATTTTTATAATGGGGTTGAGCTGATTTTCACTGCCGTGTTTATGCCGATCTAGACACACTTTATTCCCTTACGGAGACATATCAATACATAGGTTTTAATAGTCTTAATAGTCAGATATATTCCTCTGTGGGGAATAGAGGGTGTTGAATCGAGTTCACTGAGCAAGGAGTCAGTCTTGTCTATTATATATTTGTTTTATGGAATGGTACCTGTACTAATATCAAACTCTGGGTTTATGCATCACCCCACTTCACCTTTCCTCTTAAGCAAGCATAATAGGTGTGTTTTCCAAATGTGAGACTCTGTTCTGTTTTCTAATTCAGTTCATGTGTAGCCATGTTTACATTCCCTTTATAAGTGATATTTTAGGACAAGTTTCTTTTTCTGTGTGACTTATTTCACTTAGAATCATCGTTCATAACTCCATTTCTTATGCTGCAGGTGGTCTTATGACATTGATTGCATGGCTGAGGGATCTTACAACGTATGTAAGTACCACAACTTCTTTAACCATTTTTGTCTTTCCTGGGACATTTAAGGATTATCGAAGTCGAGGTTCTTGTAAACAGAGCAGCCCTAAACTTTGGGGTGGCTGTGTCTTGTTGATTTTCAATTTTCCCAAGGTATATACCCATGAGTGGAAGTGCCCTAGGCTCTGTGGTTCTGTTTTTCAGATGTTTTAGGAAACACCCTGCACTTCTCCCGAGTGGCTCTTGGCAATTTACATCCCACCCATCAGCTTAACAAGTCACCCTATTCCCCACGTCCTGTCCTGCCTTTCTGGTTTTTACACTTTTTTCAGATATTCCTTTTGACCAGTGGGCAGTGAGAATTCTTTGTAATGCAGATGTGCATTGCCCACTTGCTTGGTTGGCCAAAAGGAATAAACACATACGCACTTCTTGGCCAAGTGCATCATTGTCAATGTTGTGCCACTTTTGCTGTGTTTTATAGGCGATTCCAACCTACCTCTTTAAATCTGTTTCCTGCAACTCTGCCTCGCTTTCAAGTCCTCCTCGATGGCTTCCCTCAACAGATTTTTGGACGATAGTTGTCCTTTATAACTCTGCAGGTTTGTGAATTTCTGTGCCCCTGAGCTCCATTTTTCAACTCGCTTCTTTGTGAGCTGGTCGCAAAACCGCAAGATTGCTTCAGGCCCTATTCTGCTTCCGGGGCGGCAGGCTGAGCCTTTGGTTAATTATTCTTCCTGACGGGAAATTAGAGTTACATGTGTCCGTCCAAAGGCCTAGAGCTAGACTCTCATTGGTTCCCCCTCTTCCCTTTCATCCACTGCACAATTTGCAAACTGTGCGGAACAGGAGGTTAAATGCGCTGACTCTCCAAGTGGGGAGATTGAGAGTAAAGCAGTTGTAATGGGGAACATGAGCACCAGGAGAGGAAAAATGAGGTGTGTTTTAGAAACCTTTCCCGATCACACGGTGTCCCATCCTCTGGGTTTCCCATGCATGTTTTAGCTGTAGTAAGATTCCTTGAACCTGGAGAGTTGGGACCCATGGAATGGGTGGCACACATTATTGCTTTAAAGGATCTGCATTTGCTCACCCAACCTCACCAGTCCTCTCAGCCCCAAGTGTCCAGCCTTATGTCTAATCCAGCTGTCGGTGTAGATGGTGTCTATCCAGGTTGCATCAGAGCCGCTGAAGGACCTTTGTAAGAATTTCGTTGTTTATGTGTTTTTTTTTTGAAATTTATTTTTATAGTGGGCTTGAGCTGATTTCCACTACCGTGTTTGTGCCGCTGAAGACACACTTGATTCCCTTACAGAGGCATGTCTATACATAGGTTTAAGAACCTTACTAGTCAGATATACTCCTCTGCAATGAATAGGGGGTGTTGAGTCCAGTTCACTGAGAAAGGAGTGGGTCTTGTTTATTACATATTTTATTTACAGAACGGTACCTGTGCTAACATCAAACTCTGGTTTTATTCATCACCCTACCTAACACTTCCCCTTAAGCAGGCATAAGTGTGTTTTCTAAATGTGAGATTCTGTTCTGTTTTATAAATCAATTCATGTGTAGCTATGTTTACCTTCCCTTTATAAGTGATATCTTAGGATAATTTTCTTTTTCTATGTGACATATTTCACTTAGAATCATCGTACATAAATCCATTTATTATGCTGCTACTGGCCTTATTACATTGATTTCAAAGCTGAGGGATATTCCATCGTATGTAAGTACCACAACTTCTATATCCATTTTCTGTTTCCTGCGATATTTAAGGTTTACAGAAGTCGAAGTTCTTGTAAACAGAGCAGCCCTAAACTTTGGGATGGTTGTGTCATTTTGATTTTTAATTTTCCCAATGTATACACCCATAAGTGGAAGTGCCCTAGGCCCTGTAGCTCTGTTTTTTAGATATTTTAGGTAACACCATGCACTTCTCCAGAGTGGATCTTCGCAATTTACATCTCGTACATCAGTGTAACAAGGCTCCCTGTACCCCACGGCCTGTCCTTCCTTTTGGGTTTTTACACTTTTTTTCGGAATTCCATTTTTACTTGTGGGAATTGAGACGTCTATGTAGTTCGGTTTTTCATTGCCCTCTTGCTTGGTTGGCCAAAAAGGGCGTATGCGTTTTGTCCTGGATATATTCAGGAAAACACGCATATGCACTTTTTGGCCAAGTGCATCATTGTCAAACTTCTGCAGCTTTTCATGTGCTTTTAAGGTGATTCCAATCTACCTCTTGAAATCTGTTTCCTTCAATTCTGCCTCGCTTTCACGTCCTCCTCGTTGGCTTCCCTCAACTGATTTTTGGACGATAGTTGTCCTTTAAAACTCTGCAGGTTTGTGAATTGCTGTGCCACTGAGCTCCATTTTTCAACTGGCTTTTTTTATGAGCTGGCCGCAAAAGCGCACGATTGCTTCAAGCCTGATTCTGGTTGCTGGGCTGCAGGCTGAACCTTTGGTTAATTATTCTTCCTGACAGGAAATTAGCGTGACATGTTCCCGTCCTAATGTCTATAGCTAGTCTTTCAGTGGATCCCCCTCTTCCCTTTCTTCCTCTGCACAAATTGCAAGCTGTGCGAATGAGGCTGTTAAAGGTGCTGAGTCTCCAAGTGGGGAGATTGATAGTAAAGCAGCTGGAATGGCGAACACGATCACCAGGAGAGGTAAAATGAGGTGCGTTTTAGAAACCTTTCCTGATCACATGGTGTTCCATACTTTGGGTTTCCCATGAATGTGTTAACTGTAGTGAGATTCCCTTAAATCTGGAGAATTGGGACCCATGGAGTGGGTGGCATGATTATTGTTTTAAAATGTCTGCATTTTTTCAGCCAAACTCACCAATCCTCTCAATCCTCCCCAAGTGTCCAGCCTTATGTCTCATCCAGCTGTGGATGTAGATGGGGTCAATCCAGGTTGCATCAGAGCCCCTGAGCGAATATTGTAAGAATTTCTCTGTTCTTGTGTTTTATTTTTGAAATTTATTTTTATAATGGAGTTGAGCTGATTTACACTGCCGTGTTTATGCCGCTCTAGACACACTTGATTCCCTTAAGGAGACATATCAATACATAGGTTTTAACATTCTTTCTAGTCAGATATATTCCTCTGCGGTGAATAGGGCATGTTGAGTCCAGTTCACTGAGCAAGGAGTCGGTCTTGTCTATTATATATTTGGTTTATAGAACGGTACCTGTGCTAACATCAAACTTTGGTTTTATTCATCACCCCACCTCACCTTTCCCCTTAAGCAGGCATAAGAGTGTTCTATAAATGTGAACCTCTTCTGTTTTCTAATTCAGTTCATGTGTACCCATGTTTACTTTCCCCTTATAAGTGATCTCTTAGGATAAGTTTCTTTTTCTGTGTGACTTATTTCACTTAGAATTGTCATATCTAAATCCATTCATTATGCTGCTACTGGCCTTATGACATTAATTTCATGGCTGATGGATATTCCATCATACAAAAGTACCACAAATTCTATATCCATTTTTTTCTTTCCTGGAATATTTAAGGTGTACCGAAGTCGAGGTTCTTTTAAACAGGGCAGCCCTAAACTTTGGGGTGGCTGTGTCTTGTTGATTTTCAATTTTCCCAATGTATACACCCATAATTGGAAGTGCCCTAGGCTCTGTAGCTCGGTTTTTTAGATATTTTAGGTAACACCATGCACTCCTCCAGAGTGGATCTTCACAATTTACATCTCGTCCATCAGCGTAACAAGGCTCCCTGTTCCCCACAGCCTGTCCTGCCTTTTTGGTTTTTACACTTTTTTTCGGAATTCCATTTTTACTGGTGGGAAGTGAGACATCTATGTAGTTTGGTTTTTCTTTGCCCGCTTGCTTAGTTGTCCAAAAAGGGCGTATGCGTTTTTTCCTGAATATATTCATGAAAAAAACGCATACACCCTTTTTGGCCAAGTGCATTATTGTCAAACTTCTGCCGCATTTCATGTGCTTTAAAGGCAATACCAATCTACATCTTGAAATCTGTGTCCTGCAATTCTGCCTCGATTTTAAGTTTTCCTCATTGCCTTCCCTAAACAGATTTTTGGACGATAATTGTTCAGTATAACTCTGCAAGTTTGTGAATTGCTGTACTGCTGAGCTCCATTTTTCAACTCGCTTTTTTTGTGAGCTGGCCGGAAAAGCACAGGACTCATTCAGGCACTATTCTTGTTCTGGGCGGCAGGCTGAGCCTTTAATTATTTATTCTTTCTGATGGGAAATTAGAGTGACTTGTGCCTGTCCAAATGACTATAGCTAGTCTCTCATTGGTTCTCCCTCTTGCCTTTCTTCCTGTGCACAAATTGCAAACTGTGCGAAACAGGAGGTTAAAGGCGCACACTCTCCAAGTGGGGAGACTGATAGTATAGCAGCTGGAATGGTGAACCCGAGCACCAGGAGAGGAAAAATGAGGTGTGTTTTAGAAACCTTTCCTGATCACATGGTGTCCCATGCTCTGGGTTTCCCATGCATGTTTTTGCTGTATTAAGATTCCCTTAAACCTGGAGAGTTGTGATCCATGGAATGGGTGGCACACATTATTGCTATAAAGGTCTGCATTTGCTCAACCAACCTCACCAATCCTCTCAGCCACAAGTGTCCAGCCTTATGTCTCATCCATCTGTGGGTGTAGATGGGGTTTATCCAGGTTGCATCAGAGCCACTGAAGGACTTTTGTGAGAATTTCGCTGTTTATGTGTTTTGTTTTTGAAATTTATTTTTATAGTGGGCTTGAGCTGATTTTCACTACCATTTTTACGCTGCTCTAGACACACTTGATTACCTTACGGAGACATATCAATACATAGGTTTTAAGATTATTACTATTCAGATATATTCCTCTGCGGTGAATAGGGGGGGTTGAGTCCAGTTCACTGAGCAAGGAGTAGATCTTGTCTATTACATATTTGTTTTATTGAACGGTACCTGTGATAACATCAAACTCTGGTTTTATTCTTCAACCCACATCACCTTTCCCTTTAAGCAGGCCGAAGATTGTTTTCTGAATGTGAGACTCTGTTCTGCTTCCTAATTCGGTTCATGGGTAGCCATGTTTACATTTCCTTTATAAGTGATATCTTAGGATAAGTTTCTTTTTCTGTGTGACTTATTTAACTTAGAATCATCGTACCTAAATCCATTCATTATGCTGCTACTGGCCTTATGACATTGATTTCATGCCTGAGGGATATTCCGTCATACATAAGTACAACAACTTCTCTATCCATTTTCTCTTTCCTGGGATATTTAAGGTGTACCGAAGTCAAGGTAATTGTAAACAGAGCAGACCTGGACTTTGTGGTGGCTGTGTCTTTTTGAATTTCAGGTTTCCTAAGGTATACGCTCATGAGTGGAAGTGCCCTAGGCTCTGTAGCTCTGTTTTTTAGATGTTTTAGGAAACACCATGCACTTCTTCAGAGTGGCTCTTGGCAATTTACATCCCTCTAATTAGCATAACAAGGCTCCCTGTTCCCCTTGGCCTTTCCTGCCTTTCTGATTTTTACACTTTTTTTCGGGATTTCTTTTTGACCGGTGGGAAGTGAGACTTCTTTTTTGTGCGGAGTTTCATTGCCCACTTGGTTGGTTGGCCAAAAATTGCGTACGCGTTTTTTCATGAATATATTCAGGAAAAAACGCATACGCCCTTTTTGGCCCAGTGCATCATTGTCGAAGTTCAGCCGGTTTTCATGTGCTTTTTTTTTTTTTTCTTTTTCGGTACGTGGGCCTCTCACTGTGGTGGCCTCTCCCACTGCGGAGCACAGGCTCCGGACGCTCAGGCTCAGGAGCCATGGCTCACGTGTCTAGCTGCTCCACAGCATGTGGGATCCTCCCGTACCAGGCACGAACCCATGTCACCTGCATTGGCAGGCGGACTCCCAACTACTGCGCCACCTGGGAAGCCCTCATGTGCTTTTAAGGTGATTCCAATCTACCTCTTGAAATCTGTTTCCTGCAATTCTGCCTCGCTTTCACGTCCTCCTCGTTGGCTTCCCTCAGCTGATTTTTGGACGATAGTTGTCCTTTAAAACTCTGCAAGTTTGTGAATTGCTGTGCCACTGAGCTCCATTTTTCAACTGGCTTTTTTTGTGAGTTGGCCGCAAAAGCGCACAATTGCTTCAGGCCTGATTCTGGTTGCTGGGCTGCAGGCTGAGCCTTTGATTAATTTTTCTTCCTGACAGGAAATTAGCATGATATATTCCCATCCTAATGCCTATAGCTAGTCTCTCAGTCCCTCTTCCCTTTCATCTTCTGCACAAATTGCAAACTGTGCGAATGAGGCTGTTAAAGGTGCTGAGTCTCCAAGTGGGGAGATTGATAGTAAAGTGGCTGGAATGGTGAACCCGAGCACCAGGAGAGGTAAAATGAGGTGCGTTTTAGAAACCTTTCCCGATCACACGGTGTTCCATACTTTGGGTTCTCCATGCATGTGTTAACTGTAGTAAGATTCCCTTAAATCTGGAGAGTTCGGACTCATGGAGTGTGTGGCATGATTATTGTTTTAAAGTGTCTGCATTTTTTCAGCCAAACTCACCAATCCTCTCAGCCCCAAGTGTCCAGCCTTATGTCTCATCCAGCTCTGGGTGTAGGTGGGGTCAGTCCAGGTTGCATCAGAGCCCCTGAGCGAATATTGTAAGAATTTCTCTGTTCTTGTGTTTTATTTTTGAAATTTATTTTTATAATGAGGTTGAGCTGATTTACACAGCCATGTTTATGCCGCTCTAGACACTCTTGAATCCCTTATGGAGACATATCAATACATAGTTTTTAACATTCTTTCTAGTCAGATATATTCCTCTGCGGGGAATTGGGGGTGGTGAGTCCAGTTCACTGAGCAAGGAGTAGTCTGGTCTATTACATATTTTGTTTATGGAACGGTAGCTGTGCTAATATCAGACTCTGGTTTTATGCATCACCCAACATCACCTTTCTCCTGAAGCAGGCAGAAGAGTTTTCTCTAAATGTGAACCTCTGTTCTGTTTTCTAATTCAGTTCATGTGTAGCCATGTTTACATTCCTTTTTAAAGTGATATCTTAGGATAAGTTTCTTTTCCTGTGTGACTTATTTCACTTAGAATCATCGTACCTAAATCCATTCATTATGCTGCTACTGGCCTTATGACATTGATTTCATCCTGAAGGATATTCCATCGTACGTAAGTACCACAACTTCTCCATCCATTTTTTGTTTCCTGGGATATTTAATGTGTGCCAAAGTCGAGGTTCTTGTAAACAGAGGAGACTTAAACTTTGGGGAGGCAGTGTCTTGTTGATTTTCAATTTTCCCAAGGTATACGCCCATGAGTGGAAGTGACCTAGGCTCTGTAGCTCTGTTTTGTAGACGATTTAGGAAACACCCTGCACTTCTCAAGAGTGGCTCTTGGCAATTTACATCCCGCCCAGCAGCGGGATGCTATCTCTCTTTTCCCCACGTCCTGTCCTGCCTTTCTGGTTTTTACACTTTTTTCGGATGTCCCTTTTGACCATTGGGATGTGAGACTTCTTTTTAGTGTAGATTTGCATTTCGGCTTGATTGGTTGGCCAAAAAGTGCATATGCGTTTTTCCCTGAATATATTCAGGAAAAAAAGCATACGCCCTTTTTGGCCCAGTGCATCACTGTCGCAGTTCTGCCGCTTTTCCTGTGCTTTAAAGGTGATTCCAATCTACCTCTTGAAATCTGTTTCCTGCAATTGTGCATCACATTCAAGTCTTCCTCGTTGGCTTCCCTCAACAGATTTTTGGACAATAGTTGTCCTTTATAACTCTGCAGGTTTGTGAATTTCTGTTCCCCTGAGCTCCATTTTTCAACTCACTGTTTTGTGAGCTGCCCGCAATACCGCAGGATTGCTTCAGGCCCTATTCTGCTTCCGGGGTGGCTAGCTGAGCCTTTGGTTAATTCTTCTTCCTGCCGGGAAATTAGAGTGACATGTGCCTGTCCAAATGCCTAGAGCTAGACTCTCACTGGTTCCCCTCTTCCCTTTCATCCTTCGCAAAAATTGCAAACTGTGCGGAACAGGAGTTTAAAGGCGCTGACTCTCCAAGTGGGGAGATTGAGAGTAAAGCAGCTGTAATGGGGAACACGAGCACCAGGAAAAGAAAAACAAGGAGGGTTTTAGAAACCTTTCCCGATAACATGGTGTCCCATCCTCTGGATTTCCCATGCATATTTTAGCTGTAGTAAGATTCCCTTGAACCTGGAGAGTTGGGGCGCTTGGAATGCGTGGCACACATTATTGATTTAAAGGGTCTGCATTTGCTCACCCAACCTCACCAATTCTCTCAGCCCCAAGTGTCCAGCCTTATGACTCATCGAGCTGTGGGTATAGATGGGGTCAATCCAGGTTGCATCAGATCCCCTGAATGATTTGTTTAACAATGTCGCTGTTTTGTGTTTTGTTTATGAAATTCATTTGTATAATGGGGTTGAGTTGATTTTCACTGCCGTGTTTATGCTGATCTAGGCACACTTTATTCCCTTACAGAGACATATGAATACACAGGTTTTAAGATTCTTACTAGTCAGATTTATTCCTCTGCGGGGAATGGGGGTGTTGAGTCCAGTTCACTGAGCAAGGAGTTGGTCTTGTCTATTACATATTTGTTTTACAGAATGGTACCTGTGCTAATATCAAACTCTGGTTTTTTAACATCACCCCACTTCACCTTTCCCCTTAAGCAGGCATAAGTGTGATTTCTAAATGTGAGACTCTGTTTTGTTTTCTAATTCACCTCATGTGTAGCCATGTTTGCATTCCCTTTATAAGTGATATCCTGTGATAAGTTTCTTTTTCTGTGTGATTATTTCACTTATAATCATCATACCTAAATCCACTCATTATGCTGCTACAGGCCTTATGACATTGATTGCTTGGCTGAGGGATCTTACAACGTACGTAAGTACCACAACTTCTTTATCCATTTTTGTCTTTCCTGGGATATTTAAGGATCATCAAAGTCGATGTCCTTGTAAACAGAGCAGTCCAATATTTTGGGGTGGCTGTGTCTTGTTGATTTTCAGTTTTCCCAAGGTATATGCCCATGAATTGAAGTGCCCTAGGCTCTCTGGTTTTGTTTCTCAGATATTTTAGGAAACACCCTGCAGTTCTCCAGAGTGTCTCTCAGCAGTTTACATCCCGCCCATCAGCGTAACAAGTCTCCCTGTTCCCCACGTCCTGTCCTGCCTTTCTGGTTTTTACACTTTTTTCTGATGTTCCTTTTTACCACTCGGATGTGAGACTTCTTTGTAGGGCTGATTTGCATTGGGCGCTTGCTTGGTCGGCCAAAAGGAAAAATCGAATACACCCTTTTTTGCCTAGTGCATCATTGTCGAAGTTGTGCTGCTTTTGCTGTGTTTTAAAGGCGATTCCAATCTACCTCTTGAAATCTGTTTCCTGCTATTCTGCCTCACTTTCAAGTCCTCCTCGGTGGCTTCCCTCAGCAGATTTTTGGACGATAGTTGTCCTTTAAATCTCTGCAGGTTTGTGAATTTCTGTGCCCATGAGCTCCATTTTTCAACTTGCTTTTTTGTGAGCTGGCCGCAAAACCGCTGGATTGCTTCAGGCCCTATTCTGCTTCCGGGTCGGCAGGCTGAGGCTTTGGTTAATTCATCTTCCTGACTGGAAATTAGAGTGACTTGTTCCCGTCCAAATGCCTAGAGCTGGACTCTCATTAGTTCCCCCTAATCCCTTTCATCCTCCGCACAAATTGCAAACTGCGTGGATCAAGAGGTTAAAGGTGCTGACTCTCCAAGTGGGGAGATTGAGAGTATAGCAGCTGTAATCGGGAACACGAGCACCAGGAGAGGAAAAATGAGGTACGTTTTAGAAACCTTTTCCGATCACACGGTGTCCCATCATCTGAGTTTCCCATGCATGTTTTAGCTGTAGTAAGATTCCCTTAAACCTGCAGAGTGGGGACCCATGGAATGTGTGGCAGACATTTTTGCTTTAAAGGGTCTGCATGTGCTCACCCAACCTCACCAATCCTCTCAGCCCCAAGTGTCTAGCCTTATGTCTCATCGAGCTGTGGGTGTAGATGTGGTCAATCCAGGTTGAATCAGAACCCCTGAAGGAATTGTGTAACAATGTCACTGTTTTTGTGTTTTGTTTTTGAAACTAATTTTTTTTTTTTTTTTTTTTTGCGGTACGCAGCCCTCTCAGTGTTATGGCCTCTCCTGTTGCAGAGCACAGGCTCAGGCCATAGCTCATGGGCCTGGCCACTCTGAGGCATGTGGGATCTTTCCGGATGGGGGCAAGAACCCATGTCCCCTGCATCGGCAGGTGGACTCTCAACCACTGTGCCACCAGGGAAGCCCGAAATTCATTTTTATAATGGGGTTGAGCTGATTTTCTCTGACGTGTTTATTTCGCTCTAGACACACTTTATTCTCTTACAGAGACATATCAATACATAGGTTTTAAGATTCTTACTAGTTAGATATATTCCTCTGTGGGGAATATGGGCTGTTGTGTCCAGTTCAGTGAGCAAGGAGTCGGTCTTGTCTATTACATATTTGTTTTATGGAATGGTACCTGTGCTATTATCAAACTCTGGCTTTTCTATCACCCCACTTCACCTTTCCCCTTAAGCAGGCATAAGTGTGTTTTCTAAATGTGAGACTCTGTTCTGTTTTCTAATTCAGTTCATGTGTAACTATGTTTACATTCCCTTTATAAGTGATATCTTAGGATAAGTTTATTTTTCTGTGTGACTTATTTCACTTTCAATCATCGTACCTAAATCCACTCATTATGCTGCTACTGTCCTTATGACATTGATTTCATGGCTGAGGGATATTCTATCGTACGTAAGTAACACAAATTCTTTATCCATTTTTGTCTTTCCTGGGATATTTAAGGATTATCGATCTCAAGGTTCTTGTAAACAGAGCAGCCCTAAACTTTGGGGTGGCTGTGTCTTGTTGATTTTCAGTTTTCCCAAGGTATACATCCCTGAGTGGAAGTGCCCTAGGCTCTATGGTTCTGTGTTTCAGATGTTTTAGGAAACACCCTGCACTTCTCCAGAGTGGCTCTTGGCAATTTACAGCCCACCCATCAGCGTAACAAGTCTCCCTGTTAACCACATCCTGTCCTGCCTTTCTGGATTTTACACTTTTTTCGGATGTCCTTCTTGACTGGTTTGCAGTGAGACTTTTTTGTTGTGCGGATTTGCATTGTGCGCTTGTTTTGTTGGCCAAAAAGGGCGTATGCGTTTTTTCCTGAATATATTCAGGAAAAAAAGCATACGCCCTTTTTGGCCCAGTGAATCTTTGTCGAAGTTCTGCCGCTTCTCCTGTGCTTTAATGTTGATTCCAATCTACATCTTGAAATAAGTTTCCTGCAATTCTGCCTCCCTTTCAAGTCCTCTTCATTGCCTTCCCTCAACAAATATTTGGACTCATAGTTGTCCTTTATAACTCTGCAGGTTTGTGAATTTCTGTGCCCCTGATCTCCATTTTTCACCTCGCTTTTTTGTGAGCTGGCTGCAAAACCGCAGGATTGCTTCAGGCCCTATTCTGCTTCCGGGGCGGCAGGCTGAGACTTTTGTTAATTCTTCTTCCTGACGGGAAATTAGAATGAAATATGCCCATCCAAATGCCTAGAGCTGGACTCTCATTGGTTCTCCCTATTCCCTTTCATCCTCCGCACAATTTGCAAACTGTGAGCAACAGAAGGTTAAAGGCGTTGACTCTCCAAGTGGGGAGATTGAGAGTTAAGCAACTGTAATGGGGAACACGAGCACCAGGAGAAGGAAAATGAGATGTGTTGTAGAAACCTTTCTGGATCACACGGTGTCCCATCCTCTGGGTTTCCCATGCATGTTTTAGCTGTAGTAAGATTCCCTTAAACCTGGAGAGTTGGGACCCAGGGAATGGGTGGCATGCATTATTATTTTAAAGGGTCTGCATTTGCTCCCCCAACCTCACCAATCCTCTCAGCCCCAAGTGTCCAGCCTTATGTCTCATCGAGCTGTGAGTGTAGATGGGGTCAATCCAGGTTGCATCAGAGCCCCTGAACGAATTGTTTAAGAATTTCACTGCTTTTGTGTTTTGTTTTTGAAATTCATTTTTATAATGGGGTTGAGCTGATTTTCACTGCCGTGTTTATGCCGATCTAGATACACTTTATTCCCTTATGGAGACATATGAATGCATAGATTTTAAGATTCTTACTATTCAGATTTATTCCTCTGTGGGGAATAGGGGGTGTTGAGTCCAGTTCACTGAGCAAGGAGTCGTTCTTGTCTATTACATATTTGTTTTATGAAACGGTACCTGTACTAATATCAAACTCTGGTTTTTTGCATCACCCCACTTTCCCTTTCCCCTTAAACAGGCATAAGTGTGTTTTCTAAATGTGAGACTCTGTTCTGTTTTCTAATTCAGTTCCTGTGTAGCCATGTTTACATTCTCTTTAAAAGTCATATCAGGATATGTTTCTTTTTCTGTGTGACTTATTTCACTTAGAATCATCGTACCTAAATGCCCTCATTATGCTGCTACTGGCCTTATGACATTGATTTCTCGGCTGAGGGATATTCCATCATACGTAAGTATCACAACTTCTTTATCTATTTGTGTCTTTCCTGGGATATTTAAGGATTATCGAAGTCAAGGTTCTTTTAAACAGAGCAGCCCTAAACTTTGGTGTGGCTGTGTCTTGTTGATTTTCTGTTTTCCCATGGTATACACCCATGAGTGGAAGTGCCCTAGGCTCTGTGGCTCTGTTTTTCAGATGTTTTAGGAAACACCCTGCACTTCTCCAGATTGGCTGTTGGCAATTTACATCCCGCCCATCAGCGTGACATGTCTCCTTGTTCCCCAAGTCCTGTCCTGCCTTTCTGGTTTTTACACTTTTTTCAGATGTCACTTTTGACCGGTGCTAAGTGAGACTTCTCTGTATTGTGGATTTGCATTGTCCCCTTGCTTTGTTCACCAAAAAGGGTGTATGAGTTTTTTCCTGAATATATTCAGGAAATTTGTTTGTTTAATAAATATATATTTAATAAATTTGTTTAATAAATTTGTGTAAGAAATTTGTGTAATAGATATATGTTTAATAAATATGTTTATTTCATAAATTTGTTTAATATATATATATTTAATTTGTTTAATAAAAATGTTTGTTTCTATATAGAATTTAATAAATTTGTTTAATAAATATATGTTTGTTTTGTTTAATAAATTTGTTTAATAAATATATGTTTGTTTATATATATATGGAAACATATATATTTCTCCAAATCCCCTATTTCCAGTTCTAAACTCCAAGAGGCCTGAAAGCCAAAGTACAAATTTTTATAACTTATCTCATGACAATAGCTCCCTTGAACTGACATGAAGCTATCTACAGTCTTTTTTATCCTACTAGAAATTGATATTAATGAATTTCATTATGAGATGGTGACTCAGACCAGGGGTATTAGGGTGTTACAAATATACAGTAAAAACCACCCACTTTCTTTCTAAAATTAATTGTTCTCAAATATTTTTGCTAAGGGAATATAGACCTGTATTATTTAATTCAGGTGGAATAGGTGCTGTAACAAAAAACAGAGTAATGAAGGATGAGGGTACTCTCTTAAATAAGGTGCCAGGCAAGGTCTCCCTGAGGAACTGACACCTGAGTGAGATGAAAGGATGGGCAAGCCATGGAGAAGGAGCCTCCAGGTGAGGATCCAGTGCAGGAGACAGATATGAAGTTGCACAAAGGCTGTATGCCTTTAATCAGGAAGCAAACACTATCAGGTGTTTCCACTCCCTTCTTTCCACTAATTACCTGTATGCTATTTAAAAGTCATTTCTGTTTCACAGCTGAAATCTCTAAAATGGTTTGCTTGTGGGTTGCAAACACACTACTGTCATCTTTTAGGTCTCAAGATATTGATGTAGATTCTTTGTACAGAGCAAGAGAAGAATTCTGATTCTTCATAAAATAAAACAGTGATGATATTGACACATGGGTATGCTGAGCTAGAATATATAAAATAATACCTCAATACATGATTCAAAGTCCTTAGGCAAAAATGATAAGTTTAAAATGTAATACTGTATTATAGTTTTTTTATTCAAGGAACATTCTTCAGATAAATCAATGTTATTGTTCAAAGTTATTGAATTAGCATTTTTCTTTTCCTTTTGTTAAATCATGTTCATGGCTAGTATTTTCGAAAAGGCAGATTTCTACTAAATCAATGAAGTTTGCTTGACACTTTTTTGCATTAGTTAACCAGTTACTTTTCATAGGATTCTCAGGTCCTTAATAAAGATAGAGGTTTGTAGTCCCTTATTAAATCAACACAAATCTGGGAAAGATAAATTATTATTTAATATACAATCCAGGTGGATTTAATGGAGAGGGATCTACTCAATTAAAATTCTATTCTGGAGACAGAATAATGCATTGACCACAAAGTGTGATCTCTGATGCACCTATAGTTTTGCCTGCTTTTTTCAAATGCTAATGCAAGAAACTGCTTCTTTCCTATTGATAAATGGAATATTTCCTGCCATATCAGTAAACAAAGGATGCCACAGTCATCAGCACTTGCAGCCCTCCAATGTGAGCCAGTGAGCCCTGGAAACTCAGGAAGGAAAGAACACATGCCATCAGCAGCCATCAGATTGCAACCACTCCCTATGACAAGCCCTAAGGAAACTCAGGATGTGAAAACACAGGATACTGGCCCCAGATAGCTGAGGTGCAGATCAAAGAAATGATTTCAGTGAGCCCAGACTCTTGCATCTTCCCATACATAGAAAAGCACAAAATTCCTTAACTTGGGATACCTGGTTTTCCTTAGTTAACAATAACCTTTCGATGTTCCCGACTACCTGCTCTTTGTTACAAACGTCTATATAACCTGGCTCCCCACCTCGCCTCCTTGGAGAAGTTCTCTCAGGGTTACTTGAGATGCTGCCTCCCAGGCTTAAAGTCCTAAAAATTCCTGCCAAATAAAACATAACTCTCAACTTTTAGGTTGTGAATAATTTTTTAAGTCCACAGTTATGGCGACTGAAGAAGGGACCAGAGCAGATTCCTCTCCTTCTCCTGAACTCTACAAGGATCCGGAGCATTGGTGTCAGCAGAGGCCTTTTGTGCCCATCCACATCCTCGGCCAGTCCAGATGAATTTGGTGAGTCTCTCCTGGTTCTAAGATCTCACATTATTGGTTGATGATCCTAAGTGTTATCCAGTGAGGGAATTGGTTATCCTTGAAACTTGGTTTCAAGAAGAGGTACCTGGGTAATCCTCAGTCAAAGGCCTGGGAAGATTTTGCTCAAGTGGGTTATCCTCAGTGTAAAAGGCACTGGGAAGAGAGACTCAGTTAGGATACTGAGTAGTTATCCTCAGTTTAGAGACTGGGAAGACTTTGCTCAGTTAAACACTGAGTAAGATGGGACTGAGTTATTAGGGGGAAGATGGCACTGTCATTTTTCCTTGAATTGGCTACCTTAATAGAGTTTGTCGAAATAAAAACTAAAATTTTATGAGACCTTCTGAGCTCCGAAGAAGGGAATCTCTCCTCCTGGCTGGCAACGGCTTTCTCCGGCAACTGAGAAACTTGCAGGAGTGGTGGAGGTGAGACCTCATGCTGTGCAGCTGTCCCTGTAGAGAAACCCACTCATTTAATTAACAACCTGCTCAACCGGCTACACATAACAACTGGCCATTCCGTGAACTGAGCACCTGTGGTAAACTTATACACCACTGGGAGAGCCCAAGACACATAAGAGGGGCCTGAAACAACTCTGGGGCAAAACCTAGAGTAGTTAAGCTTTCAAGCAGCACCCTGGCCCATCACACTATCGTCACCAGCAATTTTATTTTGATAAACAGAATGGAAATAAAGGTTTCAAAAAAAAAAAAAAGAATGACAGATTGCCAGCCTCCAACTAATACCTCAGCCAAGTTAATATACGTACAAAACTCACAACTATTTACTTACTTGGAAATTTCACCCTAAAAATGAGGAGGCTCCTTTATGGCATATGTAGCTAAGTTAAATTGAGGTTAAAAAGCCTGCTTGGTAAAAACATCCTTCCAGAATTCTGACTTTAAACAAAGGCCTTCTAAGGGGAAACATGCATTTCTCTGTGTCTTTTGAGATGTAAGTGTTCTACCTGATATTTTTAGGACATTCCGTGTGAATATTCATGTAGATGTTTTGAAAACTTGACCTCTGTCATACTATTTTTGAGGGTAAACTCTCTGGATTTTACTTACGGGGCATCCTCCCCCACTCTCTTATGGGGAAAACGCTTGCATCTTAGTGGTTTGAATCACTATTAATACATATATTTTATTAATAGCCAAATGATGGATCCTTTTAATATTGGGGAAACTAACAAATTGGTGAATCTAGAGCACTCTCATAAACAGCTGTTTTATTGGTAACTATAAAAACAAAAGTCAAATTAAAGGTGGAAAAAATATATCTAATGATTAACCTAAGGATGTCTTTAATTTAAAACAGGAAAACTGGTCTGGGAAGCTTCATTTGGGGTCTTTATGTCCCCTCAATGGGTCTTAGAGATGCTAATAAAGCATTAGAATAATTAATGTTAACAGGAAACATCCTATAAGGAAAGTCTAGATACTATTTCCAACAAGGTAGAAATTTTGAAAGGAATTATCTCAAATGAATAAAAAAACTATAGATGGTTATTTAAAATGGGATAAATAAAATGGACATTTATATGATTAAAACATGAGGTTTTGATATTACTATACTACCTAAGGTTAAATGGACCAAAAGGGACTCCCTACTGGTTCTCAATATTAAAAGCCAAACAAGTCCATTCTATTTACCCAGTTTTAAAATATATTTAAGAGACTGAAAAAAAATTTACACTGTGATACCTGACCAGCAATTATTTGGGGCAACAGTTAGGCAAAATGGTCTGAGTTCTTGGCTCAACCCTACTCTGGGGATCCCAGAGCATTTTATATAAAAATAGATAAAGTGAACAGGGAACAAGAAAAACTTTTAGAACTCCTCCTGTAAGATAAAAGCTTGTTGATTGGATCCTAATAAAAGCTAAAGTTAAAGGTATAAAATTTGACAGAATTGAGATGAAAGTGTATTAAATTGGTATATTTAAATGGGCTTTATATAAGATGGTTACATCCCTTTTTTAAATTATATTATGAGATAGGCATGTTTCACTAGGGAATGCTTCCCCTCCATGGTATTAGAAGACAAGGCATATATGTTGCCCTTCAGAAAATATTAAACATACTAAAGGAAACCAATAGTGTTACCTGAGCCATACTAATAAGTAAAAACTGGGAACTAACATTCAAGGGCTAATAAAAATAAAAATAGTGATTTTGCTCTGAGCTTAACTTGTGAACTCAAAATGAAGGTCTTTGCTGAATGCCTTATACAAACCTTTGAAGGCATGATAAATTAAACTCTAAAGTTCTAGAACATAGAACTCATAAAATAAATTTCAGTTTAGTAAGAAATCGTGTCACTGATAAAATCTTTTAGTATCATTTAGGTGACAGACGTGTTCTTTGGGGAACTAAAAACAACTGTTTTTCTCGTACAGATCTCTACAAACCAGAATGTAAATAAGGCTACAGGGACCTGACACTGGGCCTAATTAGCTCAATCAGGCAAGACCTGAAACCAAGGGGGAAAATGGCAGTTTTAAAATTCAAACCACTGGGAATGCTCCCTGAGACAAACTTTACAAATTGTAAAGCCTGAGTCACCTAACTAAGGAACTTTAATGTATTCCAACTGTTCTTTGTAAACTAATAAGTTTATATTGTGGTACCTGATTCATAACTAAGTTTTTAAGTGAAGACATGAGATCTCTAGTTGTGCCTGTTTATATTTAATGTCTGTGTACACATTATACACATGAGATATCTCTACCTCTGGAAATTATTATCAAAATTGAATTTATAAATAGCTCTATTTAATATAAAAGAAATCACTTACAAATAAAGAAACCAGCCAAAATGACTTTCAGATTCACGTGAACTGAGAAATAAACAATATTAAGTTGATACTTGGTATTAAAATTTAAGCTGGTTGATCTAATGAATATAGACATGCTGTTAGAGTCATCAACATGAGGTGTAATACTTTACAGTACCGAGGCTTGATAGAAGTCAAATAAGAACTTACAAGGAAGTTGCAAGGAAAATAAATTCATATGATGAGACTTTAAATGTAAATGAGATAAGAACCTTTGGGTAAACTCTTTAAAAATAATTATATTTTAGAAATGATCTTTCCAGGTGTTTGGTGACTTAAAAGTTCTAGAGTTGTACTAATTTTAAATGATGAAAGGTTTTTAAATAGCTAGGTAAATTTCCAAAAAACGATAAGATACTGAGATATCAATTCCTAAATAGAGAAACTAAAGGCATCTAGGACTATTAGTGAAAATGTTTGGTGCCACCCTGAGATGTTCTCTATAAGAAAACAAATGTTTTTAGAAATTATCACTAATATTTATGTTCACCAATCTACAGAAGGCTAATGTAAATGGCAGTTCATAATTGTTACTTCTTAACATTCACTAAAAATTAAGGTTTTTAAGAGCTGAGGATTCTAATTTAAACATGTAATTAAAACTAATAGGAATAATATGGAAACATTTCAATGTACAGTAGGAAAGTAGAATGTGTATTTTCAGTAGAAAAAGGTATGAGGAATGGAGTTACATTTTATTGAGGGAAAAGAAAGAATGTCTTAGAACTGGTTGGTTTATTTGGACTGGAGCTAAAATTAACTTGTAAGGAAACAAGTCACTTTTGTTAGCTAGACTAGGAGAATATTTCTTCATTTTGTGATTTCATAATTCTCTTTTGATCCTGTGTGATGACATGATCACAGAGAGCTCTTGCTTGTGCCTTACTCCATCATACCCAGTGGCCTTGTTTGATGACCACTGTGTTGTTTAAAATGGTTTCTGGGGACTTCCCTGGTGGCGCAGTGGTTAAAAATCTGCCTGCCAATGCAGGGAACATGGGTTTGAGCCCTGATCTGGGAAGAAAGAAAGAGAGGCAGAGAGAGAGAGAAAGAAAGAAAGAAAAAAGAAAGAGAGAGAGGCAGAAAGAAAAAGAAAGAAAGAAAGAGAGAGAGGAAGGGAAGGGAAGAGAAAGGGAAGAAGATAAAATAGAAAGAATTATCTGGTGCTGGTTGATACCATCCAGCTATGGTAGATTATTAACCCATATCTGTCTATCCCATCTCCCACCATTAGTGTTTCTCCAAATTACTTCCAGGTGTTTCTAGAGGGGCTTCATATATGGCCACAAGCAAGTCCTGTTAGCATTCAGTGTCTCCTGAGCTCTGCCTTGCTGTGCTTTACTATAGTTTCACCCGCTGAAGGCTCTGATGCATTATCTAAAAGCATGGCCTCTGGAAGATGGATCTGTTGCTGGAGATGGTGCCTCTGGCTATTAATAACCCCTTCCCACCAAGTTGTACTCCAGCAGAGCCTTACAGTACTGACAGTCCTGTATTAAAGTGGGTTAATTCTTTCTTGCCACCTTTTCACTTGACCTTAGAAAATGCCTCTTTGAACACCCCAAATTTCACAGAGACTTATGAGTAAACACTTCCTTTATTTTATCCTTGCATGCAGACTTTGTTACTTTTTGATGTAATTCATAAGAATCAGAAAGAAAAAACAAAACAAAGAAAAGTTGTGTATATTCGTTTTCTAAGGCTGCAATAATAAAATACCACAGACTGGATGGCTTAACAACAGAAATTAATTTTCTCACAGTTCTGGAGGCCAGAAGTCCAAGATCAAGGTGCTGTCAGGGTTGGCTTCTTCTGAGGCCTCTCTGTCTTCTACATGGGCTGTCTTCCTGTTCACATGGTGTTCTTCCTCTGTGTATCCATGTCTCATTTTTTTTATAAGGACAGCACTCATATTGGATTAGGGTCCACCCTAATGACCCCATTTAACCATGAAGGGATTAGTAGCCCATCAAAGTCATATAAAGATTACTTTATGCTGAAAATATCTGAACAATCAACAACCAGGGAAAGAAGCATTACCTAAATTTAAGCAGAGCCTTATGAAAGTACAGCTGCCATGGACCCACACTGAGAGAGTTTCCTGTTTGGGAGATTGACCCTTGGCACCAGTAGTGGAAATTCAGTTGCTATAAACCACCCTCTCTGGGGGAGCTTCCAGCCAATTCCCATTAGCAACAAAATTAGTCTAATAGAGCTATCCATACTATCCCACTGAAGCCCTTAATCACCTCCCCTATTTTTGATATATTGGTATATAAAACTTTACCTCTGTCTATTCAGTGAGTTACTCACCTATGAGTGCTTTTGTATACATGTGAATAAGCATTGTCTTTTTTTCTGTTAATCTGTGTATTGTCAATTAATTTGCATACACCACTCAATACACACACACACACACACACACACATCATAAGTTGGTGGAGAAAAAGATTTTTCTCCCTACAACTTTTTTCTTTTTGTTTGTTTTTTGGCTGTGTTGGGTCTTCGTTGCTGCATGCAGGCGTTCTCTGGTTGCAGCGAGCGGGGGCTACTCTTTGTTGCAGTGTGCAGGCTTCTCATTGCAGTGGCTTCTCTTATTGCAAAGCATGGGCTCTAGGCAAGTAGGCTTCAGTAGTTGTGGCACGCAGGCTCAGTAGCTGTGGCACATGGGTTCTAGAGCACAGGTTCAGTAGTTGTAGCCCACAGGCTTAGTTGCTCCACAGCAAGTGGGGTCTTCCTGGGCCAGGGCTCGAACCCGTGTCCCCTGTACTGGCAGGAGTATTCTAAACCAGTGCACCACCAGGGAAGCCCTCTCCCAACTTTAGTTACCTTTTTAGAGGCCCTGTTGCCAAACACAGCAACATTCGGAGGGGCTGAGTGTTAGGACCTCAACCTATTAATTTGAAGGGGGGCAGAAAAAATTCTGCCCACAAAAATGAACTGCAGATTTCTCCAAATCACTCTTCCTCTCTGATAATATGAAGCTGCTCTTGTCGAATAAAAAATTATTCACAACCTAAAAGTTGAGAGTGATGTTTCATTTGGCAGAAATTTTTAGGACTTCATGCCTGGGAGGTAGCATCTCAAATAACCCTGAGAGAACTGCTTTAAAGAGACGAAGGAGGGAGCCAGGATATATAGGAGTTTTGCAAAAGATAGGTAGTCTGAACATCAAAATATTATTGTTAATTAAAGAAAACCAGATATCTCAAATTAAGGAAATCAGCACTTTTATATGTATACAAAGATGCAAGAGTCTGGGATCACTGAGAACACTGCTTTGATATGTACCTCAGCTATCTGGGTCCAGTATCCTGAGTCTTCACATCCTGAGTTTCTTCAGGGCTTGCTTACTCACAGTCAGGGGGTGACTGCAGTCTGATAGCTGATAGATGACAGGTATTCTTTGTTTCTTTCCTGAGGTCCCTCGGAGCTCACCAGCTCACCTTCGGCTGGTGGCTGCAATCACTGATGACTGTGACATCCTTTGTTTACAGATATAGCAGAAAATATTCCATTTGTCACTCTTAAGCAAAACTTGTTCATCCCCTTTCTCCTCCAGTAGGCCTCAAACCTTTACACCAAGAGTCCTCTGAAGAGCCCAACCTGCTTACCCACTGGGCATGCCCAGACATGTCTTACTTCTGCAGTGAGGGAGAGTGAATTGAGATTCAAGCTGAGAAGCCTGCTGTGTCCTGTAAACCACCCATTAAAAACCCAATATGCAAAATGTGGAGTCGAGGCAAATATTCCCTAATGGTTAATAATTTAGGCCAATGATCTCTGTTTTGCTTTGTTTATCTGGATAGTCACCCAAAAGATGAAGCTGGATGATCATCCTGAAACAGGAGGGAAGGGGGCAGGGCACAACCTTTAAAATAATAACATAGCCATAAGACATGACAAAAACTTGTTTGAACCAACTAGGTCCAAGATGGCGGAATATTCCACTTCCAGTGGACCTTGAGCCTCATTAAACACTCATTGTAATACATTAGCATCTAAATGACACACCCACCAGCGCCATGACAGTTTAGAGGTTAACCATAAAAGGCCAAAACGTAGGCAGTGGCCCAACTGCTGGAAATCTTCTCCCCTTCCCCAAAATACTTGGAATAATCCTCCCACTCATTAGTCTATGAAATTGCCCAGCCCATGAAAACAAACCACACCATATTTTGAGGCCTCTCGCCTTCTGAGATAGCCCACACTCTGTCTGTGAATTGTGTTTCTCTCTAAATAAATCCACTTCTTACCTATCAGTTTGTTTCTCACTGAATTCTTTCTGTGATGAGACATCAAGAACCTCAAATTCACCGGACTAATATGAGACTAAAAAGAACTAATATGAGACGATAGTATACTCCAACATTGTTATTTGATGGATACAATCTCAGGCCCATTTTGGGGGAATACAGAATCTGTACTGATAGTTCTTTTCCAACTCCTGACTGGACCACATAGGACAATGAAAGGCGTGCATGGAAATAATATGGATGCTTTCACTTGCAAATTACAGAGAAGCTTACCCAAAGTGGTTTAATCAATAGAAACACATGTTATTCCATATAACAAAAGGTCTGGAAGTACCTGGTTCTAAGGTAGGTTAGTTACCTCAACAACTCAACAGAGTCAGCACTCTAGCTCAAAATTCTGTGATCCTCTTGGCTTTTCCCTCATACTCTTGACATGGTTGCAGAAGCTCCCAACATCAGGCATTCAGTGTACAAAGGCAGGAACAGAAACACTGCCCCAGAAACCTCACCAATACTTCCCTTTAAACTCCTCTAGCCAGGACACCCATGCTTAAAGAAATCATTGGCAAGTAGGATGGAATTGTCTTGATTGGCTTGGGCAAAACTATACTCCTCCTTGGGGACTAGGGAGGAGCCTAAAAAGTATGTGGATGCCAAAAATCTTCTTTAAGTGGTATTGTATCAGCAATAAAATGAAGACAGGAAATCTAGCTGTGGGACTGGCAAGTACACGGTCTTTCACACTGAATGTTGATAAAAAGAGCAGAAACAGGGTCACTAAAATTTCTCTCCAGTCCATGTAAATATTTTATATGTATAATTGCTAAAAAAAATAAATGAAAAGAAAAAGAAAAAATTTTGTGGACTTCTTTCTAAGACAGAAAAAATAGGAAAACACATATGTGTGGACTAAATATATTACACAGTAGATGTAAATAAATTGTCATGTACTATATAAAATGTACTAGAGCATAGTAGAAATTTAACTATTGACAGTTATTCTGTGAAAGTCTTGACAATATTAATGGTACCCTTTCCATTTTAAGTAGAAGTTTTTGTAAATCCTTGCAATAAATTTGTACTTCCTCTGAATGTTGTTGCTTCATTTCTTTTTCTGGACAGGAAAAGACAAATATTTCACACAAAATGTTCAGCTAAATGACATTTTTATGGGTGTTGTCCCTGCCAAGGCCTAAGTTTTTCTCTTCTAAGAGCAAGTAAAGAAGTAATGCAATGAGCTGTACTAGCCTGAACCTTCACTTTTCCTCCAAGTGCTCAATTCCAGTAGAGAGACTTCAGTGCTTAGAACAGTTGCTCCAAGTGTTCTACAATAATAAGGACAAGGAGATCTATAAAAACAGTTAATGACAAATGTGTTATGAGATTTTTTCAACCAGTTATTAATGTATTGTTTTATGAAGATTCACTTAAAATATTTTTTTAAGTCATAGACTCTATCTGAAAGATGTCTTAGAAATAATCTAATCAATCACCTCAATTTGCAAATGAATAAATTGAGGAGCAGAAATCTCAAAGATGTGTCAAGGCCACACTGTTTGCAAATGGAAGAGCTAACAAAAACAAAAGCAAAAACACTCCATTCTCCTGGTTACTAGTTCAGTCTTCTTTCCACTTTGGTCTGTTATCATTGTAGTAACTTTGTTTATTCACATTAACAATGCCAACATTAAATCAAAAAATATAAACAGTGTTGCATTAAAAATGAAGGATATCCTTTGTTTTCAGAGAGAAGCAACTATAAATAATGATCAGAAACAAGAAAAGTTATATTTTAGATAGTAAGATTCTGCACCCAATTCCACTGTTGGGGGAATTTTCCCACACCACCAAGGAATTCTCTGACACCAGCTGGGCATCCTACAATTCAACTCAATTTTGATACTACCTTCAAGTAGATAGAATGCTATCAGGACTTCCCTGGTAGTGCAGTGTTTAAGCATCCACCTGCCAATTCAGGGGACATGGGTTTGAGCCCTGGTCCAGGAAGAGTCCACATTCTGCGGAGTGACCAAGCCTGTGCACCACAGCTACTGAGCCTGCATGCCACAACTACTGAAGCCTGTGTGCCCTAGAGCCCATGCTTTGCAACAAGAGAAGCCACTGCAATGAGAAGCCCAAGCACCACAACAAAGGGTATCCCCTGCTGGCCACAACTAGAGAAAGCCAGCATGCAGCAATGAAGACCTAACACAGCCAAAAAAAAAAAAAAAAAAGTAGATAGAATGTTACCCAGGTCCTACTGGTTAACGGCTCAGTCTCACAAGATTGCCGCCCCCCCCAACACTTCTGCAGGTTGTCACCTGTGCTTCTGATCCACTGGCTATAAATTGGAGCTTTCAATGACTCCCTCTTTGGGTTTGATTAATTTTCTAGAGTGACTCACAAAACTCAGGAAACATTTTCTTACTAGATGACCAGTTCATTTTAAGAAGATATAGCTCAGGAACAGCCAGATGGAAGAGATGCATAGGGCACAGTAATGGGAAAAGGACACAGAGAATGCAGGCACACCACTCTCTCTGAATCTCCACATGTTCACCAACCCAGAAGCTCTCTGAACCTTGTTCTTTTGGGGTTTTATGGAGGCTTCATTACATAGGCATATTGATTAAGTCCTCCCTATGGATATTAATGGTTACAGAGCAGTTTTAGCAGCAGCAAGTCTCATATCCTCCCAGAAAAGTTCAAAGGATGGAGGAAGGGAGAGGCTTCTTGTGAGAAGTTTGCTGAAGCCTTCCCTTCAGGCCCCATGGGCCAACATGTGTCATATGCATGACATGTAAAAGGCAAATATATGGGAGGTAGGCTCTGCCAATAAGGAAGGGGAAGGTAAGGAATAGTCTTAGAACAGGAAGAACTGTATCACTACCTATTGCTTCATAACATATAACTGCAACATTTAATAGTTTAAAACCAGGTATTATTCATAAAGAATCTATGGGCCTCCTGACCTGTGCCAGGTTCAGCTAATCTTCGCTAGGTTCATTAATGCATTTGCAGGCCACTGGTAGGATAGTTTTTAAAACTGGGAGTCCTGGATCAATGTACTTTGAAGAGTTGCTCATTATTTTTCTTTTCCATTTTATCATTTGGTGCTAAAGCCAGATATTGATGCTGCGTTGCTCTGAGGTTTAGAATCCTGATCCCTCATAACACCAGTCCTGGGTGAAGTACGTGGGAGCCTATCTTTAGTTCCAGTGCCTGGCATTTAGTGGTAGGGTGGCTCTTTTTCTGGGTAGAACAAGTATGGATCTAGTTCACTGCTGAGTTGCTGATACATGTCTGATAATGTTGGTTGTATGAAGAAGGACTCTTCTAAGAGATCTTGACATTGTTTGCTTAAAGAACTGAAACATGTGAATAAATTAAGGCTCAGAGTGAAGGCATACTATACTAATCAGAATGAACAGGTAGTACATTCCCTATGAGATATATATTGTTAGAAAGAAAAACTAGCTCAAGAAATCTACTGCATAATTTATTTATTGGTTATAGAATTTTTTACTCACCTCTTCAGAACATTTTAGCTTCTATGTTTTAGAACATGGTCATAATCACTTATTAGTGTTACCCACACCTTTATTCCTTAGTGGTCTCTGTCTTCAGTGGCCCTGTTTGTATCAGATTGATGTAGTTTGGGTTAAGTTTTACTATTGGACATGGAAATAATTTGGAGATAGAGGCATTGTCAAATTCCTGCACAGATGTTAACCTCCCTTCTTCAAAGATATGAGAAAGCTGAGACTAATTGAAAAAGTCAGAAAAAGACTAACTGAATAGTCTAAGATTCAACAACCAAACTATGAGAGTATGAGATTAGATTCCAAAAACATCCTGTCTTTTGCAAACAATGCAAAAGAACAGCATTTAGTGAACACATTTATCTTCATGGATATCCAATCCTACTTGTATTTACACTGTGGACACATACCTTAGTCTGGGGAGAAAAGAAAGGAAGAAGAGACTGTAGAGTTAATCTAACAGCCCAAGTAAGGAAAGTCTTAGAACTTCTATGACTTATTCATCAGGACTGAGGAAAAAGATGATCTACATTGGGAGAGGCAGCACTTGGTGGGGGCAATGAAAGTGTTGTAGCCATAGGAAGGTGAGTCTTGGATATATGCTGTTCAGATTGGAAACTGTACTTTCTCAAGGTAGTACCTGTCCTTAGTAACTACTTACCTACTTATCAATTTTAGTAAACAGAACCCAAGTAAAATGTTTACATCCTTCATAGCCTCATATCACTATTATCATAATAAATTACCATTGAAAACACTCTCTTCAGAAGATACTCACTGTATTTTGAAGATAATAAGTATGTGAGAGTCTGGATGAAAAGTTTTAGTTTTGAGGAAATCTTCTGACAAAAGAGAATTGATTCTTGATCATCGCTTCAGTGATGTGAAATAATCAGAGCTCTTGTATTTAGCCAAAAGGAAGAGAATTGGGCATCAAAATCATAGACTATAAGAACAGGAAGGGATCTTTAAAAATATCCTGACCCAACTCCCTTCTTTTAGTGGTAAGAAATTAGGCTCAGAGAGGAGTATAGAACACTCAGTGTCATACAGGAGCAGCTTCATGGATTGCAGTTTTTTGCTTTTTGTTTTCATTCATTAAAATATGAACCACTTTCTGTGGCCCAGTCTTGTCAGCTGGCAGAGATGTAATTTTAAACAAATCCTGAGGAAAACACAAAGGAATCTTCACACATTTGTTCAGCCACACATCCCACCATTCCTCTACTCGATCAGCCTTACCAAATGTCTCCTCAGACACATCTGTTCTTTCAAACCTCTTTGTTTTTGCCCATGTTGCTGGTACTTTATAATTTATACTTTATAATAGCTAATACAAGTTCATGGTAGAAAATTCCAGAGATACAAAATGGCATATAGAATGAAAATTATGGCTTTCTTTTATCTGTGTCCCCATCACTCACTTCCCCTTCCCAGAAATAACCACTGTATTTGTGCATTCCTATGAAGATGTAAATATATAAATATTCCTATGGATATGTAAATATATATCCATGTATAAATCTTTTGTCCCTACCAAATGTTAACATGTTCTGCATGTTATTCTGTATCTTATCTTTTCGAACTTAAATTTGCGTGTTTAATACTAAATTTGATACTAATTTGTTAGATTAATAAATTCTCTCTTTACCTGGGCTTTAGTATACTCAATTTATAACTCAACCTGGGTCCTCCCTTGAATTATATTCTATAATAAAATTACAAATATTTCACCTAGGCATTCAGAGCTTGTTTCCATGTAGTCAGTAGCTTTATTTCATGGTACTCACCAACTTACTTTTTTTTTTTACCATCTTTATTGGAGTATAATTGCTTTACAATGGTGTGTTAGTTTCTGCTTTATAACAAAGTGAATCAGTTATACATATACATATGTTCCCATATCTCTTCCCTCTTGAGTCTCGCTCCCTCCTACCCTCTCTATCCCACCCCTCTAAGTGGTCACCGAGCTGATCTCCCTGTGCGATGTGGCTGCTTCCCACTAGGTATCTATTTTACATTTGGTAGCATATATATGTCCATGTCACTCTCTCACTTTGTCCCAGCTTTCCCTTCCCCCTCACTGTATCCTCAAGTCCATTCTCTAGTAGGTCAGCATCTTTATTCCCATCTTGCCCATAAGTTCTTCATGACCTTTTTTTTTTAGATTCCATATATATGTGTTAGCATATAGTATTTGATTTTCTCTTTCTGACTTACTTCACTCTGTATGACAGACTCTAGGTCCATCTACCTCACTACAAATAACTCAATTTCATTTCTTTTTATGTCTGAGTAATATTCCATTGTATATATGTGCCACATCTTCTTTATCCATTCATTTTCCAACTTACATTTTAATACCACCCGACCTGCTTCCTTATTGCCCCTTGGATGCTGAGGTGCATTCCTGCTCTGAACCACTGGAGGGTTGCATTAGACTGAGTGATGTATACTGTATGCCAAAATCTCAGCCTCTCTGCACTGGTGCCAAATCAAGTCTCAGAGATAAGAGTTTTGGGTGAAGTAGAAAAGGATTACTTCATTACTTTGCCAGACAAATGGGGACACATCAGCTTCTGCCTCAAAAAGCAATGTGTCCCAATCTGTGAGGATTTCATGATGGGTTTTACAACAGTGGTTGAAGGGTGGGATCTCTAACAAGATTAAGGTGTGTGCAAGGCTTGCACTCCCTTAATCTCATCTCAGGTAGTCAGTCTACTAATCTTGATGAGCTTCTCTGGTCCTTTTAATCATGCTTTAGGTTGTTTCTTGGCTGCTCCTCCCTTGATTAGCAACTGTTTGCATCTGCCCTTTAGAATCCAGGGAAAGTCATAGAGGTTGGAGTCTTGCCTACAAGAAACAGGGTGAGGGGAAGGGATGTGTGCAAAAAAAAAGCCTCCATACCTGGGAGCCCCACAGGGCCTCGCTTGGTTTCAAACTGACTTACATTTTAAAAGACTCATGGCTGCTTCCTTTAAGAACAGACTTACAGGGCTTCCCTGGTGGCGCAGTGGTTGAGAGTCCGCCTGCCGATGCAGGGGACACGGGTTCGTGCCCCGGTCTGGGAAGATCCCACATGCCGTGGAGCGGCTGGGCCCGTGAGCCATGGCCACTGAGCCTGCGCGTCCGGAGCCTGTGTTCCACAACGGGAGAGGCCGCAACAGTGAGAGGCCCACGTAACGCAAAAAAAAAAAAAAAAAAAAAAAAAAGAACAGACTTACAAGGTGTAAGGGGAGAAGCAGAGAGATGAATAGGTTGGTTATTGCAATCGACCAGGTGAGAGGTGATGGTGGATTTCACTAGGGTTATAGCAGTTGCCCAAAGACATCCTTAAGGATTCCCTCTGCTGTACCAAACTTTAAATAGGCTTCTTTCTGACTCCAGTTCTCATCTCCTTTTTCTGAGAGCATTTACCTTGAAAAACTTGTAAATGCTTTCTTTACCCCTTTGAAATATACATCTTTTAAAATAAGAACTTCTTATTAGTTTTACAACTCAGGAATGTCTTTCTGAAACTCAGCTGCTGTGTACTGGTGCCAAATAAAATTTCAGAGACACGCTTTTGGGTGAAGTAGAAAATAATAGTTTTGTTGCTTTGCCAGGCAAAGGGGAAAAACAGGAAGCTCGTGCCTCAAAAACTGTGCCCCAACCTGAAGGGGATTTGGTGAGGAGTTTTATAGACCTATAGTTCAAGGGCAGTGTTGCTGATAAGGATTAGGGTGTGCGCAAGGCCAGCAGTTCTTCAATCTGGCCTCAGGTGGACTCCTGATGAGTTTCTGTGGTTTTCTTTTGTTTTCATTTACCTCTAGCTATTTTTTAAATTAATTTATTTTATTTTATTTTTTATTTTTGGCTGCATTGGGTCTTCATTGCCATGTGTGGGCTTTCTCTAGTTGTGGCGAGGAGGGGCTACTCTTCATTGTGATGTGCGGACTTCCATTGTGGTGGTTTCTCTTGTTGTGGAGCATGGGCTCTAAGCATGTAGGCTTCAGTAGTTGTGGCTCACCAGCTCTAGAATGCAGGTTCAGTAGTTGTGGCTCACGGGCTTAGTTGCTCTGTGACATGTAGGATCTTCCAGGAGCAGAGCTCAAACTCGTGTCCCCAGCATTGGCTGGCAAATTCTTAACCACTGTGCCACAAGGGAAGTCCACAGGTATATTATTTTAAGTTTATTTTATTACATTTTTTATACAGCAGGTTCTTATTAATTATCTATTTTATACATATTACTATATATATGTCAATCCCAATCTACCAATTCATCATACCACCACCCCACACCACCCGAACCCCATTTTCCTCCCTTGGTGTCCATACGTTTGTTCTCTACATCTGTGTCTATTTCTGCCATGCAAACTGGCTCATCTATACCATTTTTCTAGATTCCACATATGTGTTAATATATTTGTTTTTCTCTTTCTGACTTACTTCACTCTGTATAACAGTCTCTAGGTCCATCCACATCTCTACAAATGACCCAGGTTTTTTCCTTTTTATGGCTGAGTAATATTCCATGCTATATATGTACCACTACTTCTTTATCCATTCCTCTCTTGATGGACATTTAGCTTTCTTTCATGAACTGGCTATTGAAAACAGTGTTGCAATGAACATTGGGGTACATGTGTCTTTTTGAATTATGGTTTTCTCTGGGTATATGCCCAGTAGTGTGATTGCTGGGTCATATGGTAATTCTATTTTTAGTTTTTTTAAGGAATCTCCATACTGTTCCCCATAGTGGTTGTGTCAATTTACATTCCCACCAACAGTGCAAGAGGGTTCCCTTTACTCCACACCCTCTCCAGCATTTGTTGTTTGTAGATTTTCTGATTATGGCCATTCTAAACTGTGTGAGGTTATACCTCACTGTAGTTTTGATTTGCATTTCTCTAATAATTAGTGATGTTGAGCAACTTTTCACATGTTTCTTGACCATCTGTATGTCTTCTTTGGAAAAATATCTATCTAGGTCTTCTGCCCATTTTTTGATTGGATTGTTTGTTTTTTTTAATATTGAGCTTCACATGCAGTTTATATATTCTGGAGATTAATCCTTTGTCTGTTGATTTGTTTGTAAATATTTTCTTTCATTCAAAGGGCTGTATTTTCATCTTGTTTATAGTTTCCTTTGCTGTGCAAAAGCTTTTAAGTTTCATTAGGTCCCATTTGTGTATTTTTGTTTTTATTTCCATTACTCTAGGAGGTGGGTCAAAAAAGATCTTGCTGTGATTTTTGTCAAACAGTGTTCTTCCTACGTTTTCCTCTAAGAGATTTATAGTGTCTGGTCTTACATTTAGGGCTTTAATCCATTTTGAGTTTATTTTTCTGTATGGTGTTAAGGAGTGTCCTAATTTCATTCCTTTACATGTAGCTGTCCAGTTTTCCCAGCACCACTTATTGAAGACACTGTCTTTTCTCCATTATATATCTTTGTCCCATATGTCATGGATTAGTTGAGCATAGGTGCATGGGTTTATCTCTGGGCTTTCTATCCTGTTCCATTGATCTGTATTTCTGTTTTTGTGCCAGTACCATATTGTCTTGATTACTGTAGCTTTGTAGTATAGTCTGAAGTCAGTGAGTATTGTTTCTCCAACTCTTTTTTTTTTTTTTTTTTTTCTCTCAAGATTGCTTTGGCTATTCGGGGTCTTTTGTGTCTCCATACAAATTTTAAGATTTTTTGTTCTAGTTCTGTAAAGAAAGCCACTGGTAATTTGATAGGGATTGCACTGACTCTGTAGATTGCTTTGGGTGGTATAGTCATTTTCACAATACTGATTCTTCCAGTCCAAGAACATGGTATATCTCTCCATCTGTTTGTGTCATCTTTAATTTCGTTCATCAGTGTCTTATAGTTTTCTGCATACAGGTCTTTTGTTTCCTTAGATAGGTTTATTCCTAGGTATTTTACTCTTTTTGTTGCAATGCTGAATGGGAGTGTTTCCTTAATTTCTCTTTCTGATCTTCTGTTGTTAGTGTATAGGAATGCAAGACAATTCTGTGCATGAATTTTGTATCCTGCAACTTTACCAAATTCGTGAGCTCTAGTAGTTTTCTGGTGGCATCTTTTGGATTCTCTATGTATAGTATCATATCATCTGCAAACAGTGACACTTTTACTTCTTTTCCAATTTGGATTCCTTTTATTTCTTTTTCTCCTCTGATTGCCATGGCTAGGACTTCCAAAACTATGTTGAATTATAGGTATGAGAGTGGACATCCTTGTTTTGTTCCTGATCTTAGAGAAAATGCTTTCAGTTTTTCACCATTGAGAATGATGTTTGCTGTGGGTTTGTCGTATATGGCCTTTATTATGTTGAGGTTGATTTGCTCTATGCCCACTTTCTGGAGAGTTTTTTATCATAATTGGGCATTGAATTTTGCGAAAAGTTTTTTCTGCATCTATTGAGATGATCATATGTTTTTTATTCTTCAATTTGTTAATATGGAGTATTACATGGATTGCTTTTCATATATTGAAGAATCCTTGCATCCCTGGGATAAGTCCCACTTGATCATGGTGTGTGATCCTTTTAAGGTGTTGTTGCATTCTGCTTGCTAGTATCTTGTTGAGGATTTTTGCATCCATATTAATCAGTGATACTCGTCTGTACTTTTCTTTCTTTTTTTTAGTATCTCTGTCTGGTTTTGGTATCAGGGTGATGGTGGCCTCATAGAATGAGTTTGGGAGTGTTGCTTCCTATGCAATTTTTTTGGAAAAGTTTGAGAAGGATGGGTGTTAGCTCTTCTCTAACTGTTTGATAGAATTCACCTGTGAAACCATCTGGTTTTGGACTTTTGTTTGTTGGAAGATTTTTAATCACAGTTTCCATTTCATTACTTGTGATTGTTCTGTTCATATTTTCTATTTCTTTCTGGTTCAGCCTTGAAAGGTTATACCTTTCTAAGAATTTGTCCATTTCTTCCAGGTTGTCATTTTATTTGTATAAAGCTGCCTGTAGTAGTCTCTTATGATGCTTTCTATTTCTACGGTGTCCATTGTAACTTCTCCTTTTTCATTTCTAATTTTATTGATTTGAGTCCTTTCCCTCTTTTTCTTTATGAGTCTGGCTAAAAATTTATCAATTTTGTTTATCTTCTCAAAGAACAAGCTTTAGTTTTATTGACCTTTGCTATTGTTTTCTTCATTTGTTTTTCACTTATTTCTGCTCTTATCTTTATGATATTTTCCTTCTACTGACTTTGGGTTTTCTTTGTTCTTCTTCTTCTAGCTGTTTTAAGTGTAGGGTTAGATTGTTTATTTGAGATTTTTCTTGTTTCTTCAGGTGAGATTGAATTGGTTTAACCCTCCCTCTTAGAACTTCTTTTGCTGCATCCCATAGGTTTTTGATCATTGTTTTTTCATTGTCATTTGTCTCTAGATATTTTTTGATTTCTTCAGTGATCTCTTGGTTATTTAGTAGCACACTGTTAAGCCTACACATATTTGTGCTTTTCACAGCTTTTTTCCTGTAATTGATTTCCAATCTCATAGCACTGTTGTCAGAAAAGATGCTTGATACAATTTCAATTTGCTTAAATTTTCCAAGACTTGGTTTGTGGCCCAAGATGTGATCTATCCTGGTGAACGTTCCATGTGCACAGGAGAAGAAAGTGTAATCTTCTGTTTTCAGATGGAATGTCATAAAAATATCAATGAAATATATCTGCTCTATTGTGTCATTTAAAACTTGTGTTTCCTTATTAATTTGATGACCTGTCCATTGGTGTAAGTGAGGTGTTAAAGTCCCCCACTATTACTGTGTTACTGTCGATTTCCTCTTTTATAGCTGTTAGCAGTTGCCTTATGTATTGAGGTGCTCCTATGATGGGTGCATATATATCTATAATTGTTATATCTTCTTCTTGGATTGATCCCTTGATCATTATGTAGTGTCCTTCCTTGTCTCTTGTAACATTCTTTATTTTAAAGTCTATTTAATCTGATATGAGTACTGATACTCCAGCTTTCTTTTGTTTTCCATTTGCATGGAATATCTTTTTCCATCCCCTCACTTTCAGTCTGTATTTGTCCCTAGGTCTGAAGTAGGTCTCTTGTAGACAGCATATATATGGGTCTTGTTTTTGTATCCATTCAGCAAGCCTGTGTCTTTCGGTTGGAGCATTTAATCCATTCATATTTAAGGTAATTATTGATACGTATGTTCCTATTACCATTTTCTTAATTGTTTTGGGTTTGCTTTTGCACGTCTTTTTCTTCTATTGTATTTCCCACATAGAGAAGTTCCTTTAGCATTTGTTGTAGAGCTGATTAGGTGGTGCTGAATTCTCTTAGCTTTTGCCTATCTGTAAAGGTTTTGATTTCTCTGTCAAATCTGAATGAGATCCTTGCCGGGTAGAATAATCTTGATTGTAGGTACTTCCCTTTCGTCATTTTAAATGTATCATGCCACCCCCTTCTGGCTTGTAAGGTTTCTGCTGAGAAATCAGCTGTTAACCTTATGGGAGTTCCTTTTTATTTTACTTGTCTTTTTTTCCTTGTTGCTTTTAATAATTTTTCTTTGTCTCTAATTTTTGTCATTCTGATTATTATATGTCTCATCCTGTTTCTCCTTGGGTTTATCCTGCCTGGGACTCTCTGTGCTTCCTGGACTTGGATGGCTACTTCCTTTCCCATGTTAAGGAAGTTTTTGACTATAATCTCTTCAAATATTTTCTTGGGTCCTTTCTCTCTCTCTCTTCTCCTTCTGGGACCCCTATAATGTGAATGTTGGTGCATTAAATTTGTCCCAGAGGTCTCTTAGGCTGTCCTTCATTTCTTTTCATTCTTTTTTCTTTATTCTGTTCCATGGCCCTGAATTCCACCATTCTGTCTTCCAGGTCACTTATCCGTTCTTCTGCCTCAGTTTTTCTGCTATTGATTTCTTCTAGTGTATTTTTCATTTCAGTTATTGTATTGTTCATCTCTGTTTGTTTGTCCTTTATGTCTTCTAGGTGTTTGTTCTTTAATTATTCTAGGTCTTTGTTAACCATTTCTTGCATCTTCTTGATCTTTTCTTCCATTCTTTTTCTGAAGTCCTGGATCATCTTCACTATCATTATTCTGAATTATTTTTCTTGAAGGTTGCCTATCTCCACTTTGTTTAGTTGTTTTTCTGTGGATTTATCTTGTTCCTTCATCTGGTACATAGTCCTTTGCTGTTTCATTTTGTCTATCTTTCTGTGAATGTTGTTTTCATTCCACAGGCTGCAGGATTGTATTTATTCTTGTTTCTGCTGTCTTCCCTCTGGTGGATGTGGCTGTCTAACAGCTTGTTTTTTTAATCTGGCCTCAGGTGTTCTCCTGAGGAGCTTCTGGAGGTTATCAAATTGTGACTTTCTCTTGAATGAAGAATGCTAACATCTTACATTTGTTGGGGAGTTTTGTTCGGCAGAAAAGCTCAAAGATATTGTTATGTGTATCCCTTGAGGCAGAATCAGGCCACTGTCCAAAGCTACACTATTGTTTCTTGGCTGCTCCTCCCTTGTATCTGCATCCCATCTCTTCCCTTATTAGCAACTGTTCGAATCCACCCTTTGTAACTTAGGGAAGGCCATGGAGGCTGGAGTCTATTCCCTACAAATAAGAAATGAGGGACAGAAAGGCTTCTTTGCCCAGGAGCTCCACAATATCCTGCTCAGTTTCACCACCTGTCATGAAGATATGAGAAAGTTTACTTTTCCTTTGGGTAAGGTCAGTTAGCAATATATGTGACCTACAATCTCATCCTCTCCCACTCCAGCTCTTAAATGCTTTCTAGCCTTTTCAGAAGATTTGCGCTCAGACTGAGGTCTCTCAGGAGCTCTTAGCAGATTCTCTCTCTTAATGTAGTAGTCTTGAATAAAGTCTTCTTTTCTGTTTATCTCTGTCCAGTGCAATTTTTGCTTTAACACAATAAGGGTGACCATTGGATATATTTTGGAACTAGAATTTTCTGATGAAGTAGATGTAGAAGGTAAGAAAAAAATAAGAATTAAGAACAATGTAAAAGGAGTCAATGCACAAATAAAAGCAATAAGTTGTCTTTGACTGACATGGAGAACCCTGTGGTTTGGGCATATGAGGTGGGCTTGAGAAGTTCAGTTTTGGGTGTGCTGAGTTTGAGATGTCAATTAGACTGTACAGTTGGCAATTGGATATTGAATCTGGAGTTCAGGAAGTAGGTCAGACATGAAGAAGTGGGCTTCATAAAACACAGACTATATATCCAATCAATCATTGGATGTAAAGCATGTGGATAGAGAGGAGAAGATTAAAGATTGAACTTTGAGCCATTACCTTAGCCAGTGGTTGAGAATAAGAGACTGAGAAAGTGCCTCCTGGATTGGAAGGAAGCTTAAGAGAGTCAAAGGGCTGCCTGGAAGCAGAGAGGAGAAAGGGTTTCCAGGAGGAGCAAATGATCATCTCTGCCATCTGTTAGATGCAAACTGAGAATTGATCATAGGATTCAACAACTTGGAGGTCATTGGTGACCTTGACTGGTGACATTTAAATGGAGTCCTGGGAACAAAAGCTAGACTGGAGTAAGTTAAGGAGAATAGGAGGAGGGGTTTGGAGAAAGTGAGTCTAGTAAGACCTTTTGACATAAAATTGAACAGAGAAACGTGTCAGTATCTAGAGGGAAAATTAGGGTAAAGAGGTTTTTTGGTTTTGCTTATTTGTATATTAGGGATGAGATAAATAAAAGCACATTTATAATGGTGAGAATGATACAGTAGAGAGGTTGATGACATAGGATAAAGAGAGAGGGAAGAATTGGTAGAGACATGCAGTGATGTCCCTGAGTAGTTGAGATGAATGAGAACACAGGGTCTAGGAATTGGCCAGTTGATGAGATGTTTCATCTTGATAACAGGGGGAAAGGAAGACATTTCATCTCAATAACAGGAAGTAAGGCAAAATGTATGGGTACACAAAATGCTGGCATGGGTGGTAGATGGTGGTAAAGGGAGTTTATGAAAATTCTCTTATGATTACTTTCAAATTCTGTTTTATGGAGTTTTAAAAAACCTATAGATCTTTAAAATACGTTATAGGGGAGCAATTTTAGGGAAGTTTTAAGACACAGATCTCCTCTCATTTATAATGTGAATTGTGGATCACTTCAAGGAGTACTTTCCAGACACTCCCCAAAGATAATTAAATAATCACTTAGTTTTAATGATATGTTTGTGACTTATTAACAGAGTTCTCTTTTCTTTTCCAGACAATAATAAAACAGTCATCCTGCAATTTAAGTATTATTTCCCAACATTTCTGTTTATTGCCTTTATTCTATTTACCTTTTTGCTGTTCCCTTTATGCTGCAGTGACAAAAAGAGGATATTCTTACTTTATCTGTATACAAACTTCATGTCAACATTTTGCATTTTACCCTATCAATGTTTAGCTCAGGGCACTGCATCCTTTTAACTGATATGAATAATATTATTGTTGTATCTTTGAAAGAGAATAAAATTAATGTTTTATTACAGCAACAATAAGAATAACTAGCATTAATTAGCTACTTATATACTGCTAAATAGTTTACACTTTATGTGGATTACATCATATAATCTTTCAGTAAAACTGGTGATTTAGCTACTATTATAACACCCATTATATAGATTATGGAATTGAGATTTTAAAAGGTTATATAACTTGTCCAAAGTCACATCTATTAAGTTACAAAACTGAGGTTTGTACGCAGGTATTCTGACAGCTCTGTATAACTACATTAACCTAGGAGGTGCCCTAAGGAAAGACTTTTCAAACTGGTAAAATATAGGTGGGTTCCTTTTGGTAGTGGTACTAGCAGAGCTGTGGTGTGTGTGTGCTTGTGTGTTTGTTAAATGTGGGTAAATATACTATTATGTAGGATTCTATTTATTTCTAAGTCCATATTCAATGGTTAGGAAAACAATCTCTCCTTCTCCTACTTTTTTTAAATTAACACTTAATTTACTTAACAACTGGTTCTCAGAACATCATAGGAGCCATTTATGTAAAGACCTATTCAACAATCCAGGCATCTGTTTTAACAGGTACAGAAGGAAATCATATTCATTGTTATAACAGTCAGGGTTCTCCAGAGAAGCAGCACCAATAGGAGAGGTAGGTAGGTAGATAGATAGATAGATAGATAGATTGATTGATAGATTGATAGATAGATAAATAGATAATATATAAATATAAATAGATAGGTAAAGTTTTTGTTTTTAAGATCTACAACTAATTGGAGGATTCACACCACATTATCAAAAGTATTCTCCGTCACTTAAACTCCAAATATTGTTCATTCTATTTTCTTAAATGTTAATGTAAGTATGTGTGCATGTGTGTGTGTTGATAAAGAAGGTGAGATCATTTTTATTAATTCTTACTTTTCTTTATGCCAAGCTTATTACAGTCCTCATGAGGTTCCTATTTTAGCACCATCTGCCCTGTCTGATGCATTGTTAAGCTGTCTCCAGTTCTAAACTTCTGCCCAGGCTCCTCTTGTGTTCTGATTGGATTTTCTGCTTAACATCAATGTCCCTGATACACAGAGCTGGACCTAAGTTTTAGCCATAACCCCAGAATCTTGACTGCAAACTTGTCCCCCAAGCATCAGTTGCTTTCTGATTCTATCCTAATGTACACACCTCCACTGGATGCAGTCCTTTCTTTTAAGGATGAGTGTCCTTACCTATCACCTACCTGAATAATTACAGTGTCTGGGTCCTAATTCCCTAGTGGTCATCTTGGTACCATCACTTGGTTGATTCATGACCCAGTGCATGCTTCCTTTGTATGACATCAGTGCTGTCACCATGATTGTATTAATTCTCTTAGACAATTAGATTGTAAGATCCTGTTTTATTATCCATACAACCTCTAGAATATTTTGTACATTTTAGGCAATTATTATTTATTTCTTCAATTGAAACTGCAATGAAAAAATAGATTAGCTTTATAGAACAATATTGTCTGCCTTTTAAATTCTATGATACACTGAATATGCATGCAATATATATTTCAGTTAACTTATGCCTAATTTGTCCTTGTATTAATGAGATTAGGGAGCCCTTCCTGAAACTTTTTTTTTTTTTTTTTTTTTTTTTTTTTTTTTTTTGCGGTACGCGGGCCTCTCAGTGTTGTGGCCCCTCCCGTTGTGGAGCACAGGCTCCAGACGTGCAGGCCCAGCGGCCATGGCTCACGGGCCCAGCCGCTCCGCGGCATGTGGGATCTTCCTGGACCGGGGCACGAACCCATGTCCCCTGCATCGGCAGGCGGACTCTCAACCACTGCACCACCAGGGAAGCCCCTTCCTGAAACTTTTGCATGCTAGTCAAGAATTAATCTATACTACTTGACCACTGTCACATGATACTAAAAATTTTTGAATACCTACAATGTGACAATCTACTGAACGCTAGGAGATTAAGACAAGGTATAATCCCTGATTGTAGAGAACTCACTGTCTAATGAAGGAAACAGATAAGTAAGGCAACAATTACAACACAGTATGATAAATACCATGACAAATCTAAGCTCCTGGTGTGATGTGGAAACAGAGTAGAAGCACTTTACCTAGTCTAAGCCAAATCCTAATGGGACATTAGACATTGTACCATCAAAAATGGGGAGAAGAGATTTCTTTCAAAGCAGAAAAAATGGCACAAGAAAATGTTCAAAAGAATAAGAAGTATGGCATTCTTAGGGCACTGTTGGAATGTAGGGAGAAGGAGGAAAGTAAAAAGACATGGATAATTCAAATTATGAATGCAAATTATGCATGGTTTTGTGTACCCTGACAAGGAATTTAGAATTTATCTTAAAATTATGGTGAAACACTGAATAATTTTAATCATGGGGTAACATGATCAGACTTACATTTAAGGAAAGTTTTCTTTTGGGGGAGATAAGGAGAATAGATTGGACGGGAGATTGGAAGCACATATGATAAGAAACGTGATAGTAATAGAGAAAGAGAAAGAGAAGTGGACAAATTGAAGACCATAAAGATAGTAGGATCTTTGCCAGAGCTGCTCCAGGTCTTTGCTCAAAACCTGCCATCCCACTTTTAGTAGGAGTTAACATAAATATTTAAGTTAAAGGCTCCAGAGATAAGAAAGGAAGCTACAAACAAACAAAAAAACCCAGATGGAACCATCTGGAACCAAGATGGAGACATATCTGACCTCCAACAGACCCTGAGTCTCATTACATGCTGAATTTACTACATTAGCATATTAAATGATACACGTACCAGTGGTCAGGAGTGGACTAAATGACCATAAAAGGATAGAAGGGAGGCACAACACTCACTCAAGAGAAGCCCTGTCCCTTCCCTGGTGGACTAATGCACATATCTTCCCATTATCAGCTTCACTCCTCCTCCCTTAATCTTTACTCTTTAAAATTAAATCCCTCTTCTCAGGTGGGCAAGAAGTTGATCTGTCAACTTAGCTCCCACTTCTCCATTCTTTGGCCGCTGAATAAATCTTGTGCAGTGTCCATCTCAGCTTCTGTTTCATTATTTGGCTGATCGAACTCAAGTGGAAAAAAACCCTCTCCAACAAAGGCAGAGAGGCTTGGCCAGGTATGACTCCAGCAGGGCCCACACAACTTAATTCAGATTTTGGTAACAGAATCAATTCAACTTGGAGACCAATAAAAATGATGAAGAGAGAGCATTCAGTGAGGAATTCTAAGGATCTTGTTTGTGGGACTTGGAGGCTGTTTTGCCAAGTTATTTGCTGAGATAAGAAATGAGGGGAGAGACTGAGGTCTGGGAATGCGTTGTGAGGGGAGGTGAGGAAATGGGTCTGGAGATATTACTGTATGCAAGTTCATGTGCCTGACACACAAACTGAAACACTGAACTGTGGAGCAGAGAAAGGCTTATTGCAGGGTCAAGCAAGGAGACCAGGTGGCTTGTGCTCACCAACCCCCCGAACTCCCTGATGGCTTTAGGAGAGAAGCTTTTAAAGGCAAATTTAGGATGAGGGCTTCAGGGTGTGTTACTTTCTTTTGATTGGTTGGTGGTGAGATAACAGGGCAGTGCCCCAAGAATCTTGTGCTCAGCCTGAAGTTACCATCTTTTACCTGGGTGGGGTGCTTAGTTTCTGCAGAAGAACTCAGAGATATTATATTGTTATGTATATTCCTTAAGGAGGAACCAAGACTCTGCCCCACTGCTGCACTCTTGTTTCTTACCTGCTCCTCTTTTGTTTCTGCATCCCCTCCCTTCCCTGATTAGCAACTCTTTGAATCTGCCCATTGGAACTCAGGGAAGTGTAAGGAGGCTGAATGAATCTTATTTCCTACATACAAGAAAAGGTGGACACTGAAAGAATTTGTATCCAGGGACCCCACTGGGTCCTGCTCAGTTTCAATCCCGCTTTGTCTTGATACTCTTCAATCTTGAGAGAAGATTAGAATTGACAAGAAAGGAATAACGTTTTGGATAGAGAGGTTAATCATAAACTCAGCAAAGTAAGTTGGTATTAGGGGAACTCGGTTTCAGAGAGAGGAGTAAGCAGGGAAGAGGGGGCATTGATCCAGTAAGTCATGGGCATTTTTGTGGGCCTTGAGATCAAAAGAGAGACATGCACATATGTGTAGGGCATCAACATGCAATAGGAGATGAATTCTTTGATTCAGGTGAGATTCCAAAGGGTAGTGTACTGAGTGAAATAGATCAAGAATGGAAGTTATAACCCCAGGGACCATCCATGGTTCCATGCCTTACTTTCCTCTATAATAAGATTTAAGGAGTCTGAAATTCTAGGGTAAGGGAGAAATAAGCTTTGTCAAAAAAAAATATATATCTGTAGGGGTAATTTTTGGCTAAATGGGCATCTGGTGTCTACTTGATTTGGATATTAATATGTACAAATCTCAGGAGAGGTCCATTTACTTGGATAAAGAAAATAAAACAATAAATTAAATATGAGTGAAACTACACAACTGAATGAAACTGTTATGGAACCATACTTGGGTCCACTTGCCCATGTACAGTAAAGCCAATCTACTGACACTGGCTTGTGGTGAAGGAAAATGAAGCATTTATTGCAGGACGCCAAGCAAGGAGTCCAGGGCATCTAGTGCTTAAAAGACCCAAGCTCCTTGAAGGCTTTCAGGGGAAGGTTTTTAAAGACAGGGAAATGTGTTGTGGGGTGTATGATCATCTCGTGGACACTCTTCTGATTGGTTGGTGATGAGGTAATCAAGAGTCAAAATCATCAACCTTCTGCTTCCAACCAATCTGGGGTCTACATGATTGCAGGCAGCATACAGTTAACTTCGCCCACCTGGCAGGTGTTTTAGTATCTGCAAAACAGCTCAAAGGACATGGCTCAGAATATTATCTATAGTCCTTGAGGAGGAATTAAATGTCTTTCACTTTGTTTAATGGCTAAAGTATTATTATTTTGTCTTGCTTGACTGTTTTCCTTTCTTTCTGCATTTTCTCACTTCTCTGATTAAATTTACTCTTTGGAACTCAGGGAAGGCCTAGGAGGCTACAGTTTTTCTACAGACAAGAGGCAGGTGGAGGACATGGAGTCAGAGTGGTGGGGGGTGGGTTGGCTGGGGGTCTGTTTTGGGAAGGCCCCATAGGGTCCTTCTTGGTTATAAAACTACATATAGTTTACTGTAGACAAATATAAAATATGTATAACAGCCATAATTACTACACAGTGTATTTCTGGTATTAATCCTCAGCACTCCATCTTCCCTCCTTGCCCCTCTATTCCCAAACACACACATATAGAGAATCATTGGAAATGGATGACACATCATCAGCTGAATTTGACTACATGACATATCTGTCCTGGCCAAATTTGTATCTTATTACCTACTATTGGGTTTTCACCATCTGGTTCACAAATTCTGGCTTCTTGAGTCTCAATATATTATGTTTCATATCCTTAACATAGAATCAGTGGCAGAAATTTCACTTTTGTATTTTAGGTACATCTCTTCATCTCTTTCTAGAAAACTTGTCACTGCTGCTCCTGCACACACAAACCTGTGTATATAAATTGGTTCTACAGACATTTCCCTCTTCAATAGCCCTCCCCTCCATTGCCTGCTTGTTGCCTCAGAGATAACATACTTCTATGCCAGTGGCTCAACTGTTCTGGTCTTTCTTATTAAATTCCCAAATATCTCTGGTCAGCTCTTGTAAGTCTCTCTGTCATGCTTCCACAGTGGGAAGGGAGCATTTTATCTTTCTCCTTTATGTGGGGGAAAGATTTCCAGAGTAAGTGTGATCTAAAACTTGCTTCCTAGTTGCATACTTCACATTCTTTATAATACTGAGAAATGGAATATTTCCTGCCATATCAATAAAGAATGGATGTCACAGTCATCATCGATTGCAGCCCTCCAACGTGAGCCAGTGAGCTAAGGAAACTCAGGGCTGAAAAGAAAGCCTGCCATCTAGCAGTCATCAGACTGAAGCCACTCCCTGTGGATGACCCCTGAGAAAACTCAGGGTGTGTCAGGATACTGACCCCAGATAGCTGAGGTGCATATCAAAGGGATGATTTCAATGAGCCTAGACACTTGCATCTTCCCATACGTAGAAAAGTGTTAAATTCTTTAACTTGATATATATGGTTTTCTTTAATTAGCAATAATCTTTTGACCTTCCCGACTACTTGTCCTTTGTTGCAAAACTCCTATATGTCCTAGCTCCCCCCTCACCTCCTCAGAGCAGTTTCTCAGAGCTATCTGAAATGCTGTCTCCAGTGTTGCAGTCCTCATTTTGCCCCCCAAAAAACTTAACTCACAACTCTCACATTGTATATTTTTTTTGAGTCAACAGTTACGGTGACCACTAAGGGATCCAGAGTGTACTTCTTTCCTTCACCTGAGGAACTCTATGAAGAACCAGACCCTTGGTACCAGCAGAGGCTACTTGTGTCCATCCACCTCCTGGGAGAGTCCAGACAAATTTGAGTAAGTCTCTCCTGGTTCTTGGATCTCCAGTGTTGGTTGATGATCCTGAGTTTTATTTCGTGGTGTAGTAGGTACCTGCCTCCTCCCAGTTGAGAGATACTGGTGGGGGTGGGGGTGGTTGAAAGATACCAGGGAAATACCCACCCAGGTGAAAGATAGTGGGGTGGGGGGCTTGGTTGAAAGATACCGGGGAATACCCATCAAGTTGCAAGATAATGGCGGGGGTGGGTAGCCCTGGCTGAAAGATACCAGGGTTTTCTCAGTTGTGGGAGACTGAGTGGACTTGGTTGAGTGATTGGGTAAGAGGCTGATCGGACGCTTTTCCTCAGTTAGGCTGGCTTAATAGAATTTTTCAGGATATGCTATATAAAGGCAGGACTGGTTCTCACAGAGTTGAGAAGAACTGGTCTGTGTGAACTTATTTTTAGCTCATACCTCTCTTCGAAACACCATACTCACAAATCCAACTTTCTCCTTGACAACTCCAATTAAAGGAACCAAAGACATGTCAAATTTAACGTGCCCAAATGGAAGTTGATTCTCAACCCACTCAATCTCTCTCAACCCCATGCAGACTGAGAAAATTGCCCCAGTGACTCCAGAAAGCTAGGACTCACCTTTCAGTCTCCCTTTCCCTGATCCCTACTCCAGTCTACCAACAAATCGTCTACTGTCTGTCTTCGAAACATATCTGGAATCCATCCACTTCTATAACCAAAACCATCACCTTTACCCTCACTGCCTCTTTTTTGAACTATAATGGAATCTCCTAACTAGTTGCCTGCTTCAGCTCTTTCCCCTCTGCAGTCCATTCTCCAAACAGCAACTAGAGTGCTCATCTTAACAAGTGCTTCCCACTGAACTGAGAATAAAATCCAACCTTCAGTCATGGCCTCTAGGATCCTGCACATTTGGCTCCTTGATTAACTCTGCAACGTTATCTTATAGCACTCTCCCCTTCACTTACTACATGCCAGAACACACATCTTCCTTCACTTCCTAAAACAAAGCAATCAGGATCTTCCCTCTGCTGAGACTTTCCTCTCCTCCAGCCTTTCTTGCCCAACCCCTCCCCTACACAGACACAGATACAGTCACACACACACACGCACACACACACCCTGAGCAGCTAGCTCCTTCTCATCCACAGGTCTCTGTCTAACTGGCACTTCCTCAGATGCCTCCCCTGATAATTCAACCTAAAGTTCCTGAGATTTTCTTTCTATCATTTTCTTTCATGACACTTATCACAACTTGTAATTATAAATGTACCCTTGGGACTTCCCTGGTAGTACAGTGGTTAAGAATCCACCTGCCAATGCAGGGGAAATGGGTTTGATCCCTGGTCCAGGAAGATCCGACATGCCACGGAGCAGCTAAGCCCGTGTGCCACAACTACTAAGCCTGTGCTATAGAGCCCACAAACCACAACTACTGATACTGAAGCCCGCACACCCTAGAGCCCACCTGCTGCTACCACTGAAGCCCAAGCACTCTAGGACCCATGCTCCACAACAAGAGAAGCCACTGCAATGAGCAGCCTATGCACCACAACAAAGAGTAACCCCCCCACTGGCCACAGCTAGAGAAAGCCCGAGTGCAGCCATGAAGACCCAATGCAGCCAATTTTAAAACAATGAAAGAAAGAAAAAGAAAGAAAGAAAGAAAGAAAGAAAGAAAGAAAGAAAGAAAGAAAGAAAGAAAGAAAGAAAGAAAGAAAGAAAGAGAGGGTGGGGGGAGAGAGAGGGAGAGGGAAGGAAAGAAGGGAGGGAGGAAGGAAGGAAGGAAGGAAGGATGGAAGGAAGGAAGGAAGAATTTGTCAGGATAAAAGTGAAGATGTTACATGAGAACTTTGCTCTGAAGAAAAGGAACAAGACTGCTCCTGACCAGTTACAGGTGTCTCAGGTGACAGAAATTTATGGGAGTGGCGGGGGCAGAGACCTGATAACGTTCAGTGGTCTCATAGGGGAACCCACTCATTAATTAAAACACTTCCTCGACCAGGGGTCCCAGATAAAAATTGGCCATTCAGCGATCCGAGCACCCGTGGTGGTCTTAGACCACTGAAGGGAGAAACTGAGACGTGTAAGAGGGCTAAAATGACTCTGGGGTGACTCCTAAGGGAGTTAAGCTCACAAGCAACACACTGGCCCACCACACAACTTCACTAGTAAATTTTATCCGTAACAAATTCAACTTAAAATTAGAGATAAGCTCTCAAACACAGAAACAAGGGGCGTCAGAAAACCAACCTCCAACTAACACCCCAGATCTTTTATTGCATAGCCAGTTAAATTAATTAAGGTTAAAAAAATAAAAAGCTTGCTTGATAAAAATGTCTTCTCAGAATTCTGACTTTAACAAAGGCTTTCTAGGGGGAAACTTGCATTTCTCTTCCTGTGTCTTTAAGATGTGAATGTTCTACCTGATCTTCCTAGGACATTCTGTGTTCCTGTGTTTTGAAAACTTGGTCCATTCCATGCTATTTGAGAGAAAACTCTCTGGACTTTACTTAGGTGACATCCTCACCCACACTTTTATGGGGAAACCTCTTGCATATTAATGGTTTGAATCACTATAAATATATATACTTTACTAATGGTCAAATGATGGATCCTTTTAAAATTGGAGAAACTAACAAACTGGTGAATCTAGAGTGCTCTCATTATAAATAGGTGTTTTATCAGTACCTATAAAAACAAAAAGCAAATTAAAAGTGGGGAAAAAAAGAAATATATCTATACCTAAGAACTTCTTTAGTTTATAACAAGTAAGAAAAACTGGTTTGGGAAGCTTCTTTTGTGGTCTTTGCCATCCCTCAACGGGTCCTACGGATGATAATATAAGCATTAGAATAATTAATGTTAACAGGAAAAAATCCTGTAAGGAAAGTCTAGATACTATTTCCAACAAGATAGAAAATTTAAAGGAATTTTCTCAAATGAATAAAAAAAAACCCTGTAGATGGTTATTTAAAATGGGATAAATAAAATGGACACTTATGTGATTTAAACAGAAGGTTTTGGTTTTATACTACCTAAGGTTAAATTGGCCAAAAGGGACCCCCTAATTGTCCCCAACATTAAAAGCCAAAGGAGTCTGTTCTATTTGCCCCAGTTTTAAAATATAATTAACAGGCTAGAAAAAAAAAAATTACACTTGACATACCTGACCAGCAATTATTTGGGACAACAGTTAGGCACAAATGTCTGAGTTCCTTGGCTCAAACCTACTCTGGGGATCCCAGGGCCTTTTATATAAAAATAGATAAAATGGACAGGGAGTAAAAAGAAGAAAAACTTTTAGAACTCCTCCTGTAAGATAAAAGCTTGTTGATTGGATCCTAATAAAAGTTTAAGTTAAAGGTATAAAAGTTGACAGAATTGAGATGAAAGTGTAAGAAGTGGGTATATTTAAATGGGCTTTATATAAGGTAATTACATATCTTTTGTTTAGTTATATTGTGGGATAGGCATGTTTCACTGGGAAGTACTTACCCTGCATGGTATTATAAGACAAGGCATATAGATTGCCCCTCAGAAAATATTAAACATACTAAAGGAAACCAGTAGGGTTACCTGAGCCATACAAATAGGTGAAAACTGGGAACTAAAAATCAAGGGCTAGTAAAAATGAAAATAGTGATTTTGCTCTGAGCTTAACTTGTGAACTCAAAATGAAGGTCTTTGCTGAATGCCTTATACAAACCTTTGAAGGCATGATAAATTAAACTCTAAGTTCTAGAACATAGAACTCATAAAAAAAGAACCAGAATGTAAATACAGGTCACAAGGGCCTCAGACAGAGCCTAATTAGCTCAATCAGACAAGACCGGAAACCAAGGGGGAAAAGGTGGCAATTTTAAAATTCAACCACTGAAAGTGCTCCCTCAGGGAAAATTAACAAACAGTAAAGCCTTAGTCATCTGAGCAAGCAATTTTAATGTATTCCAACTGTTTGTAAACTAGTAATTTCATATTGAAATACCTGTTTCATGACTGTTTCTAAGTAAAGCCATGAGATCTCTAGCTTTACCTGTTTATATTATATGTCTGTGAACGCATTATACATGAGATCTCTACCTCTGAAAAATATTATCAAAATTGAATTTATAAAGAGCTCTATTGAATTTAAAAGAAAGTGCTTACAAATAAAGAAACCAGCCAAAATGACTTTCAGGGTCATCTGAACTGAGAAAAAGTCAATATTAAATTGATACCTGGTATTAAAATTTAAGTTTGTTCATCTAATGAATATAGACATGTAGTTAGAGTTATCAACATGAAGTGTACTACTTTACTGTGCCTAGGCTTGACAGAAGTCAAATAAGACCTTAGTATATCTGTTGCAAGGAAAATAACTTGATATGATGAGACTTTAAATGTAAATGAGATAAGAAGTTTTGGGTAAACTCTTTAAAAATAATTATATTTTTAAAATGTCTACTTAAAATGATCTTTACAAATATTTGGTAATCCAAAGTTCTAGAGTTATGCTAGGTTAAGTAAGAAATTTATTGAATAGATAATTTCCAAAAAAATAAGATATTGAGACATCAATTACTAAATAGAGAGACTAAAAGTATTTAGGACTATTAATGAAAATGTATGGTGCCACCCTGATATGTTCTCTATAAGAAAACAAATGTTTTAGAAATTATCATTGATATTTATGTTCACCAATCTAAGAATACTAATGTAAAAAAACTGTTCATAACTGCTTACTTCTTAAATTTCACTAGAAATTAAGGTTCTTAAGAGTTGAGGATTCTAATTTAAACACGTAATTAAAACTAATAAGAATATTATGGAAATATTTCAATGTACAGTAGGAAAGTAGAATTGTGTGTTTTCAGTAAAGAAGGTATGAGGAATGGAATTACATTTTACTGAGGAAAAAGTATGTCTTAGAACTGGTTGGTTTATTTGGACTGGAACTAAAATTAACTTGTAAGGAAACAAGTCAGTTTTGTTAGCTAAACTAGGAGAATATTTCTTCATTTCTGTGATTTCATAATTCTCTTTTGATCCTGTGTGATGACATGATCACAGAGAGCTCTTGCTTGTGCCTTACTCCATCATACCCAGTGGCCTTGTTTGATGACCACTGTGTTGTTTAAAATGGTTTCTGGGGACTTCCTTGGTGGCTCAATGGTTAAGAATCTGCCTGCCAATGCAGGGGACATGAGTTTGAGCCCTGGTCCCGGAAAATCCCTCATGCTGCAGATCATGCCAGAGCTAAGCCTGTGCACCACAACTACTGAGACCGTGCTCTAAAGCCCATGAGTCACAACTACTGAGCCCTCATACCACAACTACTGAAGCCCACATAACTAGAGCCTGTGCTCCACAACAAGAAGCCACCTCAATGAGGAGCCTGCACACTGCAACAAAGAGTAGTCCCCGCTCGTCAAAACTAGAGAAAGCCTATGTGCAGCAACGAAGACCTATGCAGCCATATAAATAAATAAATAATAAATTTAAAAAATGGTTTCTGTCCAGGGAAGTCCCCCTGAAGTATATTTTAAAATATTTAACTATTGGGATATGAGGTAGTTTTATTTGTTTCTAATTATCATTATGTTCCAGTCTACAATTTGAATCTTCCTGCAAGGTCCAACATGTCCACCCACACCATTAATTTTATACTTTCTTGGTTGATGCCCTTCTCTGACATTCTCTCCTTTCTCCAGGTCTTACCATATTTGTGTTGGGTCTAATTTGTGTAGTGAACACCTTCATATAATATGTCTAGTAGCCCTGTGTTCCTGACTCTATCCTGAAAGTTATAATTGTGATGTCAGAAAACACGTAGGACATTATTTCTTAATGACATTGTTAAGAGGTTGCATTTACCCTGTACTTTTTGTTTCCAGACAATTCCACATAAGAAATATGTGGATGTATAAAGCAGCTTGTGTGAGTTTCTGTGCCCTTAAGTGAGCCATATATGTTGTTTTCTTTTAATCATTTTGCAATTTTGGTTAAATGAATAAGTACTGTTTCACAGTGATCTATGATCCTGTTGTGTTTTAAAACCTTTTTCTTATTTTTAACAAACTTCTTAAAATCTAACTAAAGCTCTCTTAGTCTCCAGCTGACTCTGGGATGCTTCAAAGGGGCATAAATATTCAAATAAATATTAAACCAACTAAGTGTATTTGGTATGTTTAATTACTTCAGAAACATTGTCAAGTGATTGGAGAGGAACCTTAAGTTATAGTGTAGGGATACATATTATTAATATACATATCCAAAATTTATATTAAATCCCTAACATCTCATATGTCTTGATATAATGTCATAATTCTAGTTATTTAAAAATGTTATATGTCACAGAAATATCCAAGTTTCCTACTAATTGAATTGTACTCAAATCTTTAACCATGCTATTTTAAGTTCTGTCTTGATGCTTTTACAAAATGAAGATTTTCAAGAAGACTCATAAAAAAGAACTTTTTAAACAAACATAAGTTTCTGATGGCCTTTAGATAATACCCCACTGAATTATGTAACAAATGACAGAAAACCTGGTTACTTCATCCAAATCAACAGGAATCAATTACATGAGACTAAATGAACTGATAAATGTAATTTATAACTTTATGACTTTGGGAAATATACTAGCCTTAATCTTTGTTTTCCAGGAAAAACTTTTCTCTCATTCTATGACCTACAACAACTTGATACGGTATACCTTTGTAAACAAAGATAAAACATTTATCTTTTTCTCTCTACCTGATCCTGCCAGAATTTGGCTGCTCCAGCTGGCTCTCCTGTGGACTTGATGGTTTATTGCAACTGGATTATAACTAGTTATACTAATCATTGTTTTAATTTGTTCTTTGTTCCCAAATTGTTTATGATTGTGTCTCTCTGCTGCACTATGACTTTGTCAGTATTACTAGTTGCATGACATATCCTGTCTGTTTTATAACATCGTCTCTTATAGTACTCAATGATAGTTACCAGGCTATTAACCTACTGAATTCTGAGGTCTCTATGATGTGAAAAGCAGTGCGACAAAACCACATGGCCTTTGACATCTTTACAGTACCTCAGGGAGGCACCTGTGCCATAATTCATACTGAATGCTGTGTTTTCATAGCTGATGAATCCTCTAATATAACATATTTAATGACCCATATGAAAAATCAGATTTCTGCCTTAAGTGACCCATTCCCTAGTCTTGACAACCTCTTCAAAAACTGGTTTGGCATGGGAAGCTCTTGGCTTAAATATTTAGTTATAACTCTATTAATGTTATTAGTTATATTATTTGTATTTTGCCTGATTTACTAGGTTATTTACTAGGTTTATTAGTAATTATTATTACTAGGTTATAACAAAAATAATGATGAATAGGTGACTTGAAGCAGTTGATCAAATATGTAGTTCTGTATGCGATCAACGTTTGTAATCTTGCAACTCTAGATATGGGAAGATGCAACTAGGGAAAACATTTCCTGGATTAAACTAGATTAGTAAGAACGAGGATCCAGAGAATCTTTAATTATCAATAGGGCCTAATCCGAAAATTAACACCTGTAGTGGCATATCAAAAGGAATTTTCATCTGATCTGGGATGAGCCTCCCAGCACCATGGGACAAAATTTGGTCATGAAATGTCTTCTAAATATTGGTCAAATTCCTGACCAAGAGGAGGAGACCTAAGAAATGGAATATTTCCTGCCATATCAATAAACAAAGGATGTCACAGTCAATAACTATTGCAGTCATCCAATGTGAGCCAGTGAGCCAAGGAAACTCAGGGCTGAAAAGAATGCCTGCCATCTAGCAGCCACTCCCTGTGGTGAACCCTGAGGAAACTCAGGATATGTCAGGATACTGGCCCCAGATAGCTGAGGTGCATATCAGAGGAATGATTTCAATGATCCCAGACTCTTGCATCTTCCCACACATAGAAAAGTGCTAAATTCCTTAACTTGAGATATCTGGTTTTCTTTAATTAACAATAATCTTTTGATGTTTGCAACTACCTGTCCTTTGTTGCAAAAACTCCTGTATATCCTGGCTCCCCCCTCGCCTCCTTGGAGCTGTTTCTCAGAGTTATCTGAAACACTGTCTCCTGGGCTGCTGTCCTCATTTTGCCCCAAATAAAACTTAACTCACAACTCTCACGTTGTACATTATTTTTTAAGACAACAATACAATTAAACATGGCCCTTGGCTCCTGGACAATATTTTACTATTTACATATAAATTTAAACCTGTCTTCTCTCTTTCTCATAAGAGATATTATTTCCCTGAGAGTTAGGGAACCAAGTATCAGGGCTCTGTGTTGGGTTGGGGGCATTAAGTGGATATTACTTATTGTAATGGGTCACAGGCAGGTGATCCTGTAATCAACATGACTGGATCACTCAGAAGGCACAACACCAGGAAGTCATCCTTCTGGGAGTGTTGCTGCACCTCTCACTGAGCTACAGATCTAGCCATGGTAAAAAGTTGTGTGGAGGGCTTCCCTGGTGGCGCAGTGGTTGAGAGTCCGCCTGCCGATGCACGGGACACGGGTTCGTGCCCCGGTCTGGGAAGATCCCACATGCCGCGGAGCGGCTGGGCCCGTGAGCCATGGCCGCTGAGCCTGCGCATCTGGAGCCTGTGCTCTGCAACGGGAGAGGCCACAACAGTGAGAGGCCCGCGTACCGCAAAAAAAAAAAAAAAAAAAAAAAAAAAAAAGTTGTGTGGAGGCACACTCCCATTCTCCCAAAGAAATAAACATGATAAAGCTGTGGAAATCCACTTAGTCTGTTCTATTACACACTCTTTACTTTTTTCCCTGAAACGTATCCTTCTCCTTTTTTATTACTATTTTAAGTTTCTCTGTCCTTTATCTTTTCCCTAGACTTTCTCTATTATTCATTTTTGCATTTATAAAAGAAAAAACATTTAAATGTTCAAATATATTCAATATCAACCAGATAAAAATAAGAACAATAAAAAATTCATATATTGCTAAGGTTTTACATACACTAAATAACAAACTTATGAAAATAGAGTACTTCTATTTTCCCAACTTTACCAAGGTAAACTGAAAATTAGAGGGAGTAACAAGTTGTTCAAGGTCACATAGCTAATAAAAGAAAGGATTCAAATCTTATTCTAATTGACACTAGAAGACATGATTAATTTATCCAATAAATAGTGATGGAATACCTTGGTGTTAGAAACACAACAGTGACAAAACAGACCAATCACTGCCCTCATGGTGCTTGCCTTCTTGTGGAGTGTCAGATAAAAAGTGCACCAGACAAGTAAATAGGCAAAGAAAAGTTCATTCAAAACTATGATAGAGACTGAACTGAACTCCCCTAAGGCATAAGGTAAGATATATATTTTTCAGATTTTTCAAGTTATATTTATATAGGTTTAATTTACAAACAATAAATTTTACCCTTTTAATGTTAAAGATTGAGGAATTTTGACAAATATGTAAAGGACTCGTATTTATTTTTTTGAATTTTTAAATTTTATTTTATTTATCTTTTTATACAGCAGGTTCTTATTAGTCATCCATTTTATACAGATCAGTGTATACATGTCAATCCCAGTCTCCCAATTCATCACACCACCACCCTCACCCGCCACTGCTTTCCCCCCTTGGTGTCCATACATTTGTTCTCTATATCTGTCTCTCAATTTCTTCCCTGCAAACAGGTTCATCTGTACCATTTTTCTAGGTTCCACATATATGTGTAAATAAACGATATTTGTTTTTCTCTTTCTGACTTACTTCACTCTGTATGACAGTCTCTAGATTCATCCACGTGTCTACAAATGACCCAATTTTGTTCCTTTTTATGGTTGAGTAATATTCCATTGTATATATGTATCACATTCTTTATCCATTTGTCTGTCAATGGGCATTTAGGTTGCTTCCATGACCTGGCTACTGTAAATAGTGCTGCAATGAACATTGGGGTGCATGTCTCATTTTGAATTATGGTTTTCTCAGGGTATATGCCCAGTAGTTGGATGGCTGGGTCATATGGTAGTTCTACTTTTAGTTTTATAAGGAAGCTCCATAAAGTTTTCCATAGTGGTTGTATCAATTTACAATCCCACTGACAGTGTAGGAGGGTTCCCTTTTCACCACACCCTTTCCAGTATTTATTGTTTCCAGGTTTTTTCATAATGACCATTCTGACCAGGATGAGATGATACCTCGTTATAGTTTTGATTTGTATTTCTCTAATAATTAGTGATGTTGAGCATCTTTTCATGTGCCTCTTGGCCATCTGTATGTCTTCCTTGATGAAATGTCTATTTAGGTCTTCCAACCATTTTTTTAACTGGATTGTTTGTTTTTTTGAGATTGGGCTGCATGAGCTGTTTGTATAATTTGGAGATTAATCCTTTGTCTATTGTTTCATTTGCAAATATTTTCTCCCATTTGGAGGGTTGTCTTTTGTCTTCTTTATGGTTTCCTTTGTTGTGCAAAAGCTTTTAAGTTTACTTAAGTCCCATTTGTTTATTTTTGTTTTTATTTCTGTTACTCAAGGAGGTAGGTCAAACAAGATTTTGCTGTGGTTTATGTCAAAGAGTGTTTTTCCTAAGTTTTCCTCTAAGAGTATTATAGTGTCTTATCTTACATTTAAGTCTTTAATCCATTTGGAGTTTATTTTTGTTTATGGTGTTGGGTAGTGTTCTAATTTCATTCTTTTACGTGTAGCTGTCCAGTTTTCTCAGCACCATTTATTGAAGAGACTCTTTTCTCAATTGTATGTTCTTCCATCCTTTGTCATAGATTAGTTGACCATAGGTACATGGGTTTATCTCTGGGCTTTCTATCCTGTTCCATTGATCTGTATTTCTATTTTTGTGCCAGTACCATATTGTCTTGATTACTGTAGCTTTGTAGTATAATTTGAAGTCAGGGAGTCTGATTCCTCCAGCTCCACTTTTTTCCCTCAAGATTGCTTCTGCTCTTCAGGGTCTTTTGTGTCTCCATACAAATTTTAAGATTTTTTGTTCCAGTTCTGTGAAAAATGCCATTGGTGATTTGATAGGGATTGCATTGAATCTGTAGATTGCTTTGGGTAGTATAGTCGTTTTCACAATATTGATTATTCCAATCCAAGAACTTGGTATATCTCTCCATCTGTTTGTATCATCTTTAATTTCTTTCAACACTGTCTTATTGTTTACTGCATACAGGTCTTTTGTCTCCTTAGGTAGGTTTATTCCTAGGTATTTTATTCTTTTTGTTGCAGTGGTAAATGGGGGTGTTTGCTTAATTTCTCTTTCTGAGCTTTCATCATTAGTGTAAAGGAATACAAGAGATTTCTGTGCATTAATTTTTTATCCTGCAACTTTACCAAATTCATTGATTAGCTCTAGTAGTTTTCTGGTGGCATCTTTAGGATTCTCTATGTATAGTATCATGTCATTGGCAAACAGTGACAGTTTTACTTCTTTTGAAATTTGGATTCCTTTTATTTCTTTTTCTCCTCTGATTGCCATGGCTAGGACTTCCAAAACTATGTTGAATAATAGTGGCAAGAGTGGACATCCTTGTCTTGTTCCTGATCTTAGAGGAAATGCTTTCAGTTTTTCACCACTGAGAATGATATTTGCTGTGGGTTTGTCATATATGGCCTTTATTATTTTGAGGTAGGTTTCCTCTATGCCCACTTTCTGGAGAGTTTTTAGCATAAATGGGTGTTGAATTTTGTCAAAAGCTTTTTCTGAATCTATTGAGATGATCATATGGTTTTTATTCTTCAACTTGTTAATATGGTGTATCACATTGATTGATTTTTCATATATTGAAGAATCCTTGCATCCCTGGGATAAGTCCCACTTGATCATGGTGTGTGATCCTTTTAATGTGTTGCTGGATTCTGTTTGCTAGTATTTTGTTGAGGATTTTTGCATCTACATTCATCAGGGGTATTAGTCTGTAATTTTCTTTTTTTTTTTTTTTTGAAATTTCTTTTTTTTTTTTTTAAATACCTGGTTTGGGTACCAGGGTGATGGTGGCCTCATAGAATGAGTTTGGAAATGTTCCTTCATCTGAAACTTTTTGGAAGAGTTTGAGAAGGATGGATGTTAGCTCTTCTCTAAATGTTTGATAGAATTCACCTGTGAAGCCCTCTGGTCCTAGACTTTTGTTTGTTGGAAGATTTTTAATCACAGTTTCAATTTCATTATTTGTGATTGGTCTGTTCATATTTTATATTTCTTCCTAGTTCAGTCTTGGAAGGTTATAACTTTTTACGAATTTGTCCATTTCTTCCAGGTTGTCCGTTATATTGGCATAGAGTTGTTTGTAGTAGTCAAACAACTACTACAACTTGTAAGATGCTTAGTTGTAGGATGCTTTGTATTTCTGTGGTGTCTGTTGTAACTTCTCCTTTTTCATTTCTAATTTTATTGATTTGAGTCCTTTCCCTCTTTTTCTTGATAAATCTGGCTAATGGTTTATCAATTTTGTTTATCTTCTTAAAGAATCAGCTTTTAGTTTTATTGATCTTTGCTATTGTTTTCTTTGTTTCTATTTCATTTATTTCTGTTCTGATCTTTATGATTTCTTTCCTTCTGCCAGCTTTGGGTTTTCTTTGTTCTTCTTTCTCTAAGTCCTTTAGGTGTAAGGTTAGATTGTTTATCTGAGATTTTTCTTGTTTCTTGAGGTAGGCTTGTATAGCTATAAACTTCCCTCTTAGAACTGTTTTTGCTGCATCCCATAGGTTTTGGATCATCATGTTTTCATTATCATTTGCCTCTAGGTATTTTTTGATTTCCTCTTTGATTTCTTCAGTGATCTCTTGGTTATTTAGTAACGTATTGTTTAGCCTCCATGTGTTTTTTTAACGTGTTTTTCCCTGTAATTCATTTATAATCTCATAGTGTTGTGGTCAAAAATGATGCTTGATATTATTTCAATTTGCTTAAATTTACTGAGGTATGATTTGTGACCCAAGATGTGACCTATCCTGAAGAATGTTCCATGTGCACTGGAGAAGAAAGTGTAATCTGCTGGTTTGGGATGGAATGTCTTATAAATATCAATTAAATCTCTCTGGTCTATTGTGTCATTTAAAGCTTGTGTTTCCTTATTTATTTTCTGTATGAATGATCTGTAAGTGAGGTGTTAAAGTCCCCCACTATTATTGGGTTACTGTCGATTTCCTCTTTTATAGCTGTTATCAGTTGCCTTATGTATTGAGGTGCTCCTATGATGGGTGTATATATATTTATAATCATTATATCTTCTTCTTGGATTGATCTCTTGATCATTATGTAGTGGCCTTTCTTGTCTCTTGTAAAATTCGTTATTTTAAAGTCTATTTTATCTGATATGTGTGTTGCTATTCCAGCTTTCTTTTGATTTCCATTTATGTGGAATATCTTTTTTCATCCCTTCACTTTCAGACTGAATGTGTCCCTAGGTCTGAAGTGGGTCTCTTGTAGACAGCATATATATATGTCTTGTTTTTGTGTCCATTCAGCAAGCCTGTGTCTTTTGGTTGGAGCATTTAATCCATTCACGTTTAAGGTAATTATCAATATGTATGTTCCAATTACCATTTTCTTAATTGTTTTGTGTTTGTTTTTGTAGGTCCTTTTCTTCTCTTGTGTTTCCCACTTAGAAAAGTTCCTTTAGCATTTGTTGTAGAGCTGGTTTGGTGATACTGAATTCCCTTAGCTTTTGCTTGTCTGTAAAGCTTTTGATTTCTCCATCAAATCTTAATGAGATCCTTGTCAGGTAGAGTAATCTTGGTTGTAGGTTCATCCCTTTCATCCCTTTAAGTATATTATGCCACTCCCTTCTGGCTTGTAGAGTTTCTGATGAGAAATCAGCTGTTAACCTTATGGGAGTTCCCTTGTTTGTTAATTGTTTTTTTCCCCTTGCTGCTTTCAATAATTTTTCTTTGTCTTTAATTTTTGCCCATTTGATTATTATGTGTCTCAGCCTGTTTCTCCTTGGGTTGATCTTCCTTGGGACTCTCTGTGTTTCCTGGACTTGTGTGGCTATTTTCTTTCCCATGTTATGGAAATTTTCGACTATAATCTCTTCAAATATTTTCTTGGGCCCTTTCTCTCTCTCTTCCCCTTCTGGGACCCCTATAATGTGAACATTTTTGTGTTTAATGTTGTCCCAGAAGTCTCTTTGGCTGTCTTAATTTCTTTTCATTCTTTTTTCTCTATTCTGTTCCATGGAAGTGAATTCTACCATTCTGTCTTCCAGATCACTTATCCGTTCTTCTGCCTCAGTTATTCTCCTCTTGATTCCTTCTAGTGTAGTTTTCATTTCAGTTATTGTGTTATGCATCTCTGTTTGTTTGTTCTTTAATTCTTCTAGACCTTTGTTAAACATTTCTTACATCTTCTCGACCTTTGCCTCCGTTCTTTTTCCAAGGTCCTGGATCATCTTCACTATCATTATTCTGAATTCTTTTTTTCTGGAAGGTTGCCTATCTCCCCTTTGTTATTTGTTTTTCTGGGGGTTTATCTTGTTCCTTCATTCGGTACATAACCCTCTGCCTTTTCATCTTGTCTATCTTTCCATGAATGTGGTTTTTGTTCCACAGGCTGCAGGATTGTAGTTCTTCTTGCTTCTGCTGTCTGACCTCCAGGGTAAGAGAGATTTTAAACACTGGGGTGAGCTAGTGGAAAAGTACTGGAGGACCTTGAGGGCAGTGGTCAATGTGATTAGGTCATTTCTTGTTTGTTAGTTGATGCTTATGAAATTTAAACTGCTACTCTCCCATAGATCTGGAGATAGGGTGCTCTCTCTCTTGATGATGATGTTTCAAAAGGATGGCTTATAGGTCTCTGAGAAGGACATTTCTAGGTTGTAAAACTGGCAAGAGGTTGGGAGAAGATTTACATATTAAAGGGACAGGGAAAGAATTTACAATAGTAAGTTTTCTAAAATAAAATTTTTTAAGAAAAGAGAAGTCTATTGTCAGGAAGAAACCATTCTAAAATTTAGTCAAGCTGGGGGGGACATTAAGCTCATCTTTGTCAAGAGAGAGACAAAAATACATCGAAGTATAATACCAAACAGAATAATGGTGCTGGGTTTGATAGGGATGCTATTTTACATGATATATGTGATTTTATCCCAATTCATATCAAGAATAGCTGTCTTAAGCCCCCAGTTCCCGACTTATAGAGCAACTAATTAGAATTAGAATTATAAGAGAGAACATCTCCTAATGACTAAAATGTAACAACCAACCTACTGTTTACTAGAAAACATGTTGACAGGCTGCATCTTCTGGCTTAGCTCTGATCTCAGAGCTTTTCCAGCCATTATTCCTAATGTTCATCATTAATTTCAGGGCCATAATTTGGCATCAGCAAATAGGCTACTATCAATCACCTTCATCATCTTTCCCTACCCCAACTTTCTAGATCCTCTAACTTGAAGACCTGATTATAACCATCTCCTGGATAACATGGCTATCCTCTCATTTTCCTGAGGGAAAACATCCTGAGTCGCTTTAGCCTGTTCTCCCTTCATGTCTTCTAAATCTGGCATATTTGCCTAATAAGGCTAAACTGAAAGTGTTCTTACACAGTTTTCTAGACAATAGCATTTTTCATTTAATCTCCAAAAGACAAGGAAGTCACTTCAGCATCTCAGAAGTCATTTTTCCCCTTGGTTAATAAAGGAGACATTTCTGAAGCTCTCTCCCCAGCTAAGATAGGAAAAGCAACTGGCTAAAAAGCAAATTTAATCTCCGGCAGGGCACCTCTACTCCATTACACTATCCCTATTCTTTTTATGTTCTTACAAAAATGTTACAAAGATCTAAATTTAATAGATAAGAAGACTGAGCCTTTGAGAGTCTTATTCAAGTCACATAACTGTTAAGCAAAGGGCGGAGACGTAAGCCTAGATTTTCATAATTCCAAAGCCTGTTTTCTTTGCAAATTTTTTTTTGCATTGTTACATACTTAATCAAGTTTTAATCATGAGGATAAACTTAAATTCTATGGCTTTTATTTTTTAATGGAAAAATGTAGACATCTATAGTGATATCAAAATGAAACATAAAAATATTATTCTGCTCTAATGTGGAGTTTTTTTCTGAGTTACAATAATTATAACAGAGTTTTCTATTCAAATGTTCTTATCAGGAATAGATCATTAGAAAAAATATGCTGCATGGTATTGATTATTCATTTTTATTTCAACATTAAGATAAACTATTTTACTAGCTTATTATTTCTTTTGTGTCTTTATAAGGTCAATCAGTTTTGTTCTCTTTGGAAATAAGAATACTGAAGAAAACAGAGCACTATACGTAATATTCCTTTTTTCCTTTTTTACTTTTTATTTTTTATACAACAGGTTCTTTTTTAAACTTATTTATTAATTTATTTATTTGTTTGTTTGTTTATTTATTTGGTTGTGCAGGGTTAGCTGCAGCAGGTGGGCTCCTTAGTTGTAGCATGCAAACTAACATGTTCTTTTTAATTATCTATTTTATACATATTATTGTATATATGTCAATCCCAATCTCCCAATTCAACCCACCACCAACAACACCACTGCTCCCCACCCTGCTTTTCCCCCTTGGTGTCATACGTTTGTTCTCTACATCTGTAGCTCTATTTCTGTATAGGACAAATTCTAATTACTTTACAGAATATGAACTACTTTACCTTGTTTTCGTTGTTTGCTTAAGATATTTTATCTTATTAAAAAATTATAATGGAAAATGCAGAAGTAAATTTTCCTTTCACATTATTTCACTATTCATCTCGCTTCTCTTTCATGTACTTATACTATGAGGCTGGTTTTAATTCTTGGCTTGGTGAACAATAGTTGGTGCATCCCTTTGAAAAACTGAGCCATGCCTCTTTGCACTTCTGTCTTTCACTTCCTCAACCTAGAATTTATTTTGAATATTTCAGAAAGTTAAGCCTACATCTTCTCTATAAGAATGGGGTTTGAAGGACGAAAAGTCAAGTACCTGGAGAGGCACAGATGCATCTAAGTTGTATTCATGGAGATGGGGCTGTGGCTGCTATGTTCTTGCTGATGTTCTGTTCTGCTGCTGCCATGAGCCTACTGAGGTCATGAGCCCTTCTCTTTGTCATTGGCTCCTAATACTGCCACATAGCAATAGAATTCTCCATTGTGGAATTAGTTAGAGGGAATGTACAAAACTTCCTATCTCAAGAGATATTTAAAGATAGGTACTAGAGTTGTACCTAGTGAATGTGAGTGGTAGAATTATACAATCTCATAGGGAGATGGGACCATATAAAACCACAGTCATTGTCAGACTTCAGAATTACTTAGTATCACTCAGGGATGATTGTTAGGTAAGCAGATCCCCCTGTCATAGTAACAATGCATTTCTCTGAGTGGGTCCAGAATCTGCTTGTTTGACAAACTTCCGAAAGTATTTCTTAGTTACCTCTGAAACACAAAAGGATTTGACTGGGTGGTTAAATGGTGCAATGCACCTCTGAGATAATAGAATCTGCAAATGACAGCAAATAATTCCTGAATGATAATTTTCATCAAAATTATCTGGGTAAAATCTAACCAGATTCTAACTCTTTTATAGATCAAAAACCTATTCTGTTTTCTCCTAAATGGATGGATTGCAAATTGATTTGATTTTGCCTCCAGCAGACACTCTGTGACTGTGTCCCAGGGGAGAGACAAAAGGACTGGAAACAAGGGTCATGCTAGAGGACAGCTTTTGTTGAGAAAGGTACCTTCATTCTTCTCACTTGAGACAGAGAGCACCGTCTTCACCAGGTAATGAAAGATCTGCTTCTAAAGTCATTACTCCCTCACCCACTCCTGATTCTTGACAGAGTGCATCCAAAAAGTGAAAAAAAAACTGTTTCTCTCATGATTCTAGTGAACTGAAAAAAGGTAGCCTTCTCCCCACTCCTGGGTAATTAATTTAGCCTAATGTGTCTGTTCTAGAATCCAAGTACGGCAATAATAGGCGCCATGTAAATATACAGATAGCTTAAGAGAGATCACTTTATTTAGATAATCAAATAACTCTTTGGTCTACCCAAGATTAACAATGACTTGAAACTCTATTTAAACTAATACCATCTTACCTGTTATAACAATTTTTAGTATCTAATGCATAAATTTTAGTATTTAATACACTGTAAGGAAGGTAGTGCTTAACAAAGATTATATGCCTTGCTTTCAAGGTCTGACAACACAGGAAGGATCAGATTTGGGATCCAAATGCAAGCTTACAGACTCCAAGTCTAGTTCTCTTTAAAGGATGTGAGGGTGTATGTAATGAGTTTTTCTAGATTCTTACAGTTATGGAGGACATCCAAAGCTCTGGTTATAGTAAGAGTGTTATTGGCCTCAAACCCTCACCCAGATTTGCTAAGACTGTAAAGTACTCTTATCTCTCTTCAAGTCTTGGTTTCTCCTAAAATCATTCTCCAGTCTCCTTTCTCTGGTTAGGGTTCAGGGGCAACTCATTTGACATAACACTAAAGCCTAGGGTCATCATATAAGTTACTCATAAACCTTCGACAGACTCCATAGTTTCAAAATATTTACATCAGACAGATTCTGCCACAGCAATTGTTGTCTAGATGGGGAGACAGATTTCTGGTGCTCTCTACTCTGCCATCATCTCAGAACCCTTCCCTCAAGTCATACGTATTTGCACAAGAGAAGTGAAAACACATGTCCACCAAAAGCCTTCAACAAGAATATTTATAACCACGTTATTCATAATCACTGAAAACTGGAAACCACCAGATGTCTATCAGCAGTCGAAAGGATAAACCAAGTGTATATTCATACAAAAGAGTACTGAGTAGTATTCTACTCAGCAATAAAATGGACCAAACTGATGATAAAATTAGCAACATAGGTGAATCTCAAAATTGTTATGTTGGGTATATTTCTACTGATATGTATACTTTTGTGTAATTCCAAAATGGCCCAAATTAACACCGAGGATAAAAATCAGATCAGTGACTACCTGGGAAACAGAAGGAAGATATAAGCTGGGAAAGGACATGAGAGAACTCTCTGAGATGGTGGAAATGTTCTGTGTGGGGGTCAGTTTATATTTTTCAAACTGATTGGATGATATTCTTAAGATCTGAGCATTTTATTGAGTGTAAATTATACCTCAAAAGGAAATATTTTTAAAGCTCACTAAAAATTACCCCTGTAAATTCTACTTGATCTTGCTTATCAGTTGATGTTGAAAATACATATACAGATGATAACCACCCATGAATAGAAAACATCAAATAAATGGGTCAAAATATGATTTTATAAGTTTAATCCAAGTCATTCAGTATCTGTTTCAGTCAGGTCAGGCATGTATAAATGAGATACTAATAATTAACCAAATTCATTGTGATGTCCGGAGAATAAATTGATTGAAGATCTCTAAAACAATAAAAGCAAATCATTCTTTATATGCCATATAGTTTATCTTGACATGTAAAGTGGAAAATCATCATTCTTTTCTTCAGTTGTTATGTTAATTTTTGCTATACTTTAGGGAGGTCAAGCTATGTAGGCTGTATATAAAAAGGGAACAGGTCATTGTTATTTTGCATAATTGATTTTTAGTGATCTGAGACCCTTCTTGGAGGTTGATTTGTGTAAATACCATAGTGCATTTGTTGTCATAAATAAGGAAACAATTTATTGAGTTGATAGCTGTGAGAAAGTGGGAGAGGCAACAGATTGGTATCAACTGCAAACTTGTGGAATCATGAGGACATTTGGCCAAGTACCATTTCATATGGAACTAAAGGAGAGTATTGTCCCTACGAGCAATAATGCTTACCCGGACACAGAAGAATATAGAGAAAATCTAGATAGTGACAGAAAGCAGAAAGGTAAAGCAAATCAGATGTGATATAAACCATAGAGCACATCATGGTATTGCTCAATTCTCTATGAATTGCATTAAGATAAAGCAGAGGGGCTTCCCTGGTGGTGCAGTTGTTTAGAATCTGCCTGCCAATGAGGGAACATGGGTTCAAGCCCTGGTCCAGGAAGATCCCACATGCCATGGAGCAACTAAGCCCATGAGCTACAACTATTCTAATTGTGCACTCTAGAGCCCATGAGCCAAAACTACTGAGCCCACGTGCCACAACTACTGAAGCCCGCATGCCTAGAGCCCATGCTCCACAACAAGAGAAACCACCACAATGAGAAGCCCGCACACCGCAAAGAGGAGTAGTCCCCATTCATCACAACTAGAGAAAGACCAACTAGACAAAGACACAACACAGCCATAATTAATTAATTAATTAACTTTTAAAAAGATAAAGCACAAATAGCTGAAGCTGACTGTTTATACAACCAAATATTTAGAAATAAAAATATTTTCATCTACAACTGTCCTGAAAATCACTCTAGTTCCTAAAAGACCAAAGATAATTGGCAGGTATATAAAGAAAGCCATATTTAGAAGGGAAGACCTGACATTTAGTCTATTTAGATAGGTGACATCAATACATATTGTCAAGCTGGCCAATTGATGTGACACAATAAATCATTGTTACAACACAGTTTCAGAAGTACTATCTAAAAATAAAGTTATGTCCCAGAACAAAGAAAAACTTTTAGCTCCAACACTTGTTGATTCTGTTTTCTTGGGCAACTTACTTCCTGAGCCTCAGTGTCCCCATCAGTAAAATATGGATAATAATAGCACCTACATCATAGGGTGTTTGAGAGGATTAATGATAAAATGCAGACAAAACATTTAGCACCATGCTTAGAAGAGTAAGTGCCCAATAAGTGATAAAATATAGTATAGGTAGAAATGTATGCACATGCATATATACATAATTATAAATATTTGGCAAAAGAAGAGACAGATTTGACAGATATACATCAAATTTTTACTTGTTACTCATGCTAGGCACTGAATTCCTACCACTGGAATGAATAGAAGGGATGTGCACTGCCACTTCCAGGTCTGGCATATGAAATCCTTCCATGAATTTCTCTACATGTTCTCTTTTCCTTCTGCCAGCTAAATGTTAGGGGTCACTTGCTAAAGGATGGCAGAACCTGGATTACTGACAGCAAGGACCAAATGCCACCACCACCACCATCTCCATTCCCCTGACCCCATGTCCAAAAGTTTTAAGTTCATGAAAAATAAACTTCTATTGCATTAAGGCCACTGAAAATTGGGATCCACCTATTGTAGTAACCAGCATTTCTTTGACTAGCACACTAACACATTGGAACATCAGTTTCAGATTTTTGTTGTATGAATGAATAGCAGGAGAGGGTGTCAGTCAGAATTGTGTTTGGTTCTTAGTAGTAAAAACTCAATTTCCAGCAGCTTTAACACCTAGGGGGTTATTTTTCTTATAGAACACAGATCCAGAAGTAGCAGTTACTCCCTTATTTTGGCAGCCGGTATATCTGGGAATCTCTTGCTTTTCCTCCTGATTGCAATATTATGGCTGCAGTTCCCACATGCCCATGTATAGGGCAGGAAGAAATAGCAAACTCACTGCATCTGTCCCCTTTTATCAGGGAAGTCAAAGCATATATAGTTCTCAGCAGACATCCACTCAAAAATGGCAGAAGTGTGTCATCTAGTCACAACTAGCCACAGGAAGGATGGAAAGTCAATATTTACTGAGTACCTTGTTGCCCCAGATATTAGTATGGTTCTGTTATCAAGGAAGAATTGAGGAATGAATAGTGGGTAGGTAAATGACACTATCTGTAACTTATAGGGCTAACAATGAACTCTAACATGTCTGATTTTTGGCTGTATGTATAGACAAATATAGGGGATACAGAAACTCAGAAAAAGTCAGGAGTGAGTCTATTTTTACCAAATGCTGAAAACTAACCAAAATAATCTATCTCTGAAAAGGCCATATATTGTCACATATTTATAACTTCTGCTTCCACCTGGGAAACCACTTGCCACCTGAAAACCCAGCTGTATTCATGTATTTGGTTCTGGTTCATCATACAGTGAGAAAGATATTTTTAAAAACATATGATGTGTATAAATACTTCTAAAATGATGGTGGGAAAGAAAAGAGAAAGTACATATAAAAGTTTTCTGGGTTAAAGCCTCAAACAGTACCATATACTGATCTATTTAATCAAATTTTAACATTTCAATTTAACTTAATATTAATTTTTAATTAATTAGCTGATAATCTCCTTTCTGAGTTTGAGTGTTAATGGCAATGAAAAACACATTGGCTTCTTTTTTGATGTATTTTACCAGGAGTTTCTAATTAAGCAACTCTCTTGTATGACTCATAAATAAAACATATACTTTCACAAAGTCAAAAATGTCTGGAGGGACTTCTCTGGCTGTCCAGTGGTTAAGACTCTGCTTCCACTGTGGTCCAGGAACTAAGATCCCGTATGTCACATGGCGTGGCCAAAAACAACAACAACAACAAAAAATCCAGAAGCTGCTTTTATATGATATATTTATGACAGATTTCCTTTGCTGTCATGATGCATGAATGATAATTATTATCATTTATTTGAAAGTTGACATTTTCTTTCTTATTTTGGTGTGGGGTAGTTTAAGCTGAGACATTCAGCAACTAATGAGAATTTTGGTGTACTCTATATGAATGCTTAATATTTATATATTCTATTTATTTTCCTCAAAAGTGTTTCTTTCAACATAAAAAAGTAATTTTGTGGATATATTTATTTAATACATGTTAAATAATTACATATTAATATATAGTCAATTATAATTATTTAAATGAATTTCCAAATAAACGTGTTTGTTGCTTAGGGAATTTTATCAAAAACCTGTATTTTTGTCTGTAAATAGTCCAGATAAACATTCATTATTGCCAAATTTTAGGGCTGGTTAATATAAAATACAAGGGTAGAAATTTGTAACATTGATGTGAAAGAACCTTGACAGGCATCAAATCATTTTTATGATGTATAAGCATTGTATTTTAATTTCATTACTTAAGATATTTTCATTATTAGATTATGCTTAAGGGGGAGAAATCAAACATTATTGTCAGAATGGCATAGATCATTTTCATCTAAATTAATTGATTTCTGCAATATGTCCTGCCTGTAAAACACACAAGGCATAATTCTTTTCTAATTTTGTTAACTAATTATTGCAAATAAGCTATAAATTCTCTTTCTTAAAAACAAATAAACCCAGTCTTGACCTTACATCCCCTTAAGCTATGGCACCCCTCCATTGCTCTATTCCTGGCTATAGCAAAGGCTATTGGAAGAGTGGTTTATACTTGTCCAATTCTCTTTCTTCCCTCTTTTTCTTAGAAACATTCTAATCAGGTCTTCATCCCCATTACTCTGTTGAAATTTTATTTTTAGGTCACACTGACTCCCATTTTACAAAATAAGTCAATTGTCAGTCTCCTAATCACTTGATCTTTCAAAAAGATTTGACGCTGTGCATCAATTCTCCTTCTTGAAACATTGATTCCATTGATTTCCAAGGAAGCCATCTCTCCTGGATTTCCTCTTTACCACACTGGCACATCTCTTCCAGTCTCTTGTGCTGTGCCTTTTCTTCTTTCTGACCTCTAAATGTTGGGTTGCCCTAGAGTTTAGTCCAGGACCCCCTTTTCTTCTCTATTATAATGTCTTTCTAGGTGACCCCACCTAATCCCATGTTTTAATACCATATCACCTGTATCCTGGTAATGCCCAGATTTACATTGCTGGAGCTTTTCTTTTTTGATTTGAATATACAAATTACCTACAAAGGTATTTCCTTTTGAAATTAACATTTACAGTAAAGAACTCTTCATTTCCCTCTGAAACTTGGTTTCCCGGTGTTCCTATTTTAATAAATGGCACCATCATTCACTCAGTTACTCTGCCCATCTTTGATTCTTCCATTATTAGAATACACTCTTTGAACTCATCAGTAAATCCTGCAGCTACTCTCTCAAAACACACCTGCAATTTGATGATGTGGCAGCTCTTTCAACCACTATCATCTTTCTCCTAAAAAGTTGCAATAGCTTCCAATTCTTCACTCTTTCCTCCTAAAGTCTATTGTTCCCCCAACTGTCTAAGGAAACTTTCTGTATCATAAGATCTTGTGAGGTCATGGCTATTAATTCTCCAATTTTATAATATAATACTTAGTATAAAACCAGTCTGTTTTACACTTAGTGATGTCTTGTAAGTCCAAATGCTGTTCCTCCAGGTACTCATATGGTTTCTTATTCACTCCCTTTAGCTTTTTGTTCAGACCTCTTCTCATCAGACAAACCTCTGATAATTGTACATATAGCCTTTATTATTCTATCCCTTTACCCTGTTTGGAGGTTATTGTACTTCGAACTGATGAACATTACATTATATACATACTTGTTCATTTAGTGTTTCTCTTCCCTACTGGAATATACACTACATGAGGGCAGAAATTTTGCTTTATCTGTTCAGGCTTACTGAGTACATAGACCAGCACTTGGCACATCCAGTCCATTTACTAGGCTTCCACATTATATAGTTCATTAATAGTGCCAAAACCATTCCTGTAACTCAGAGAATGCTATTATTTTTCTCTCTGCAATTTTTTATTATGTTTGTCTACTACCCAGGATGATTCAGCATCTCCATTTTCTTTCAACAAAAGAAGACATCATTGAAATTTTTGTCATTCATCTCTATAACTAGCATGGAGAAAATGAGTCAATCTGAACAGATATTCTTTGTTCTGGAAGAGTCACAATTTTGATTATGTATTTCTGAAACAAGAGATATCCAAGAATGAAGAAAGGGTAGAGTTGTGCTTTGAAGATGTTTCAATGGCATCAGAGAAAACAATGTTATTACTGACTGCATCAGGCTTAGTTAACAAAGTTAATAGTATTTTCCTTATATAAAAGTTAAAAAAAACCATAAATTGTTAGAAAATAAATTAAATAATAAAACTGTATAAAATTTTCAAAATAAAATATTTAAAAATTTGAAAGGACAAATTGAATTTGCTTATTGTATGTGACTTCTTCAAATTGGGTTTTATAGTTTAGATTTCCATATGTAATCTTGATCAGGCCATTTAAAGACAATCTCATCCAACTCTTTGTCATCCCTGTAGACAGGACATACTGTTAAGATAATAGCTAATAAAGTTTTGAAAGATATTTTGTAACTTACATATTGGTAATTGCTATTTTTAACAATTTGATTGTATAAATCAAAACCATACAATTGGAATTATATCTAAAGAACCAAATAGACTTCTTGTTTTTCATGAATAATTATAATGTTAAAATTTCTTGTGATAAAGCAAATGGAGTTCAAATCATACTGACTATTTTCATGTCAAATACAGTATATCAAAATAATCATGGAACTCTGTTTTGCAGAACAGCACCTGCATGATGAGAATGGTCAGAGCTTTCACCCTGCAGTTAGCTTGGATGCTACTGAAAAGACACGCAAACTATAAAATGCAGCATATACTTGAAGACAGAACTGTGCCCTCTGGGAGACTCCACCTGGCCTCCAGGCACATCACATTTCCATTGGTCCTACCATAGTTGTGCTTCTTGGACACAGAAGAAAGAAACTCCTCTAGCAGCTCATGGACTTCTGTCCATAAGAAACAGCTGACTAGAGATTGGTTTAAGATGGCAGAGTAGAAGGACGTGTGATCACTCCCTCTGCAAGAGCACTGGAACTAACTGCTGAACAACTAACTGCTGAACAATCATTGACAGGAAGGCACTGGAACCCACCAAAAATGATAACCCACATCCAAAGACAAAGGAACAGCCACAATGAGATGGTAGGAGGAGTGCAGTCACAATAAAATCAAATCCCATAACTGCTGGTTGGCTGACTCACAAACTGGAGAACAATTATACCACAGAAGTCCACCTACTGGAATGAAGGTTCTGAGCCCCAAGTCAGGCTTCCAAACCTGGGGGTCTGGCAATGAGAGGAGGAATTCCCAGAGAATCAGACTTTGAAGACTAGCGGGATTTGATTGCAGGACTTCAACAGGACTGGGGGAAACAGAGACTCCACTCTGGGAGAACACACACAAAGTAGTGTGAGCATCAGGACCTGAGGGAAGGAGAAGTGACCCCATAGGAGACTGAAACTGACCTACCTGCTAGTGTTGAAGGGTCTCCTTCAGAGGCAGTGGGTGGCTATGGCTCACTGTGGGGACAAGGACACTGACAGCAGAAGTTCTGGGAAGTACTCCTTGGCATGAGCCCTCCCAGAGTCTGCCATTAGCTCCACCAAAGAGGCTGTAGCCTCCAGTGCTGGGTTGCCACAGACCAAACAACCAACAGGGAGGGAACTCAGTCCCACCTATTAGCAGACAAGGGGATTAAAGTTCGAGCTCTGCTCACCAGAGCAACACCCAGCTCTACCTACCACAAGTCCCTCCCATCAGGAAGCTTGCACAAGCCTCTTAGATAGCCTCATCCACCAGAGGGCAGACAGTAGAAGCAAGAAGAACTACAATCCTGCAGCCTGTGGAATGAAAACCACATTCACAGAAAGATAGACAAAATGAAAAGGCAGAAGACTATGTACCAGATGAAGGAACAAGATAAAACCCCAGAAAAACAACTAAACAAAGTGGACATAGGCAACCTTCCACAGAAAGAATTCTGAACACTGATAGTGAAGATGATCCAGAACCTCAGGAAAAGAATGGAGGCAAAGATAAAGAAGATGCAAGAAATGGTTAACAAAGACCTAGAAGAATTAAAGAAAAAACAACTGGAAGACTTAAAGAACAAACAAACAGAGATGAACAATACAATAACTGAAATAAAAATACACTAGGAGGAATCAATAGCAGAATAACTGAGGCAGAAGAACGGATAAGTGACCTGGAAGAGAGAATGGTGGAATTCATGGTCATGGGACAGAATAAAGTAAAAAGAATGAAAAGAAATGAAGGACAGCCTAAGAGACTTCTGGGACAACATCAAACTCATCAACATTCACATTATATGGGTCTCAGAAGGAGAAGAGAGAGAGAAAGGACCCAAGAAAATATTTGAAGAGATTATAGTCAAAAACTTCCCTAACATGGGAAAGGAAATAGCCATGTAAGTCCAGGAATCACAGAGAGTCCCAGGAAAGATAAACCCAAGGAGAAACATACCAAGACACATAGTAATAAAACTGACAAAAAATAAAGACAAAAAAAGTATTAAAAGCAACAAGGGGGAAATAACAAGTAACTTACAAGGGAACTCCCATAAGATGAACAGCTGATTTCTTGGCAGAAACTCTACAAACCAGAAGGGAGTGGCACGATATATTTAAAGTGATGAAATGGAAGAACCTACAATCGAGATTACTCTACCTGGCAAGGATCTCATTCAGATTTGACAGAGAAATCAAAAGTTTTACAGATAAGCAAAAGCTAAGAGGATTCAGCACCACCAAACCAGCTCTACAACAAATTCTAAAGGAACTTCTCTAAGTGGGAAACACAATAGAAGAAAAGGATGTGCAAAACCAAACTCAAAACAATTAAGAAAATGGTAATAAGAACATACATATTGATAATTACCTTAAATATGAATGGATTAAATGCTCCAACCAAAAGACACAGGTTTGCTGAATGGATGCAAAAACAAAACCCATATATATGTTGTCTACAAGAGACCCACTTCAGACCTAGGGACAGACACATACAGACTGAAAGTGAGGAGATGGAAATAGATATTCCATGCAAATGGAAATCAAGAAAGCTGGAGTAGCAGTACTCATATCAGATAAAATAGACTTTAAAATAGTGTTACAAGAGACAAGGAAGGACACTACATAATGATCAAGGGATCAATCCAAGAAGATATGACTATTATAAAGATACATGCACCCAATATTGGACACCTCAATACACAAGGCAAATGCCAACAGCTATAAAAGAGGAAATCGACAGTAACACAGTAATAGTGGGGGACTTTAACACCTCACTTACACCAATGGACAGATCATCAAATTAATAAGGAAACATAAACTTTAAATGACACAATAGAGCAGATAGATTTCATTGATATTTATATGACATTCCTTCCAAAAACAGAAGATTACACTTCTCAAATGCACAAGAACATTATCCAGGATAGATCACATCTTGGGTCACAAATCTAGCCTCAGAAAATTTAAGAAAATTGAAATCATATCAAGCATCTTTTCTGACAGCAACGTTATGAGATTGGAAATCAATTACAGGAAAAAAAACAGTTAAAAACACAAATACATGGAGACTAAATGCTGTACTACTAAATAACCAAGAGATCACTGAAGAAATCAAAGAAGAAATTAAAAATACCTAGAGACAAATAACAATGAAAACGGACAACCCAAAACCTATGGGATACAGCAAAAGCAGTTCTAAGAGGCAAGTTTATACCAATTCAATCACACCTGAAGAAACAAGAAAAATCTCAAATAAACAATCTAACCCTACACTTAAAACAGCTAGAGAGGGGCTTCCCTGGTGGCGCAGTGGTTGAGAGTCCGCCTGCCGATGCAGGGGACACGGGTTCGTGCCCCGGTCTGGGAAGATCCCACATGCCGCAGAGCGGCTGGGCCCGTGAGCCATGGCTGCTGAGCCTGTGCGTCCGGAGCCTGTGCTCCGCAAGGGGAGAGGCCACAACAGTGAGAGGCCCGCCTACCGCAAAAAAAAAAAAAAAAACAGCTAGAGAAAGAAGAACAAAGAAAACCCAAAGTCATTAGAAGGAAAGAAATCATAAACATAAGAGCAGAAATAAATGAAAAAGAAATGAAGAAAACAATAGCAAAGATCAATAAAACTAAAAGCTGGTTCTTTGAGAAGATAAACAAAATTGATAAACCCTTAACCAGACTCATGAAGAAAACAAGTGAGAGGATGCAAATCAATAAAATTAGAAAAGAAAAAGGAGAAATTACAACTGACACTTCAGGAATTCAAAGGATTATAAGAGACTACTAAAAACAACTATATGCCAATAAAATAGACAACCACGAAGAAATGGACAAATTCTTGGAAAGGTACAATTTTCCAAGACTGAACCAGGAAGAATTAGAAAATCTAAACAAACCTATCACAAGTAATGTAATAGAAATGGTAATTAAAAATCTTCCAACAAAGAAAATTCAAGGACCAGATGGCTTCACAGGTGAATTCTATCAAACATTTAGAGAAGAGCTTACACTGCTTCTTCTCAAACTCTTCCAAAAAATTGCAGAGAGAAACACTCCCAAATTCATTTTATGAAGCCACCATCACCCTGATACCAAAACCAGAAAAAGATATCACACACAAAAAAAGTTACAGGCTAATATCACTGATGAACATAGATACAAAAATCCTGAACAAAATACTAGCAAACAGAATCAAACAGCACATTAAAAGGATCACACACCAGGATCGAGTGGGATCTATCCCAGTGATGCAAGGATTCCTCAATATACACAAATCAATCAATGTGATACACCACATTAACAAATTAAGGAATAAAAACCATATGATCATCTCAATAGATGCAGAAATAGATTTTGACAAAATTCAACACCAAGTTATGATAAAAAGTCTCCAGAAAATAGGCATAGAGGGAACTTACCTCAACATAATAAAGGCCATATATGACAAACTGACAGCAAGCATCATACCACTCTTATTCAACATAGTTTTGGAAGTCCTAGCCACAGCAATCAGAGAAGAAAAAATGAATAAATAAAAGGAATAGAAATTGGAAAATAAGAAGTAAAACTCTCACTGTTTGCTGACAACATGATGCTATACATAGAAAATCCTAAAGATGCCACCAAAATACTACTAGAACTAATCAATGAATTTAGTAAGGTTCCAGGATACAAAATTATTGCACAGAAATCTCTGGCATTCCTATATACCAACAATGTAAAATCAGGAAGAGAAATTAAGGAAACACTCACATTTACCATTGCAACAAAAAGAATAAAATACTAGGAATAAAGCTGCCTAAGGAGGTGAAAGACTTATACTCAGAAAACTATAAAACACTTTTGAAAGAAATCAAAGATGACATAAACAGATGGAGAAATGAACTATGGTCTTGGATTGGAAGAATCAATATTGTGAAAATGACTATACTACCCAAAGCAATCTACACGTTCAATGCAATCCCTATCAAATTACCAATAGCATTCTTCACAGAATTAGAACAAAAAATCTTACAATTCGTATGGAAAAACAAAGGACCCTGAATAGCCAAAGCAATCTTGAGAAATAAAAACTGAGTTGGAGGAATCAGGCTCCCTGACTTCAAACAATAGCACAAAGCTAGAGTAATCAAGACAGTATGGTACTGGTACAAAAACAGAAATATAGATGAGTGGTACAGGGTAGAATGCCCCGAGATAACCCCATGCACATATAGGCATCTAATTTATGACAAAGGAGGCAAGAACATACAAGGGAGAAAAGAGCCTCTTCAATAAGTGGTGCTGAGAAAATTGGATAGCTACATGTAAAAGAATGAAATTAGAACACTGCCCAACAACATACACAAAAATAAACTCCAAATGGATTAAATATAAGACCAGACACTATAAAACTGTTAGAGTAAAACTTAGGAAAAACACTCTTTGACATAAACCACAGCAAGATCTTGTTTAACCCACCTCCTTGAGTAACAGAAATAAAAACATAAATAAACAAATGGGACTTAAGTAAACTTAAAGCTTTTGCACAACAAAGGAAACCATAAAGAAGACAAAGACAACCCTCTGGGGCTTCTGTGGTGGCGCAGTTGTTGAGAGTCCGCCTGCCAATGCAGGGGACGCAGGTTCATGCCCCGGTCCGGGAAGATCCCACATGCCGCGGAGTGCCTGGGCCCGTGAGCCATGGCCACTGAGCCTGCACGTCTGGAGCCTGTGCTCCACAATGGGAGAGACCACAACAGTGAGAGGCCCACGTACCTAAAAAAAAAAAAAAAAAGGTTGGGGACCACTGCTTTAGACTGAATGAGCCAGTGAGCTCTAGTCTGGCTCCCCTCTTTCCTTTTCTTTTTCTTTCTTTCTTCCTTTCTTTTCTTTCTCTCTCTCTCTCTCTCTTTCCTTTCTTTCTTTCTCTTTCCTTTCTTCCCCTTCCTTCCTCCCTTTCTTTCTTTTTTTCTTTTTCATTGTTTTTGCTTAAAAGAAGTACACCAAGGGCTTCCCTGGTGGCACAGTTGTTGAGAGTCTGCCTGCCAATGCAGGGGACACGGGTTCGTGCCCCGGTCTGGGAGGATCCCACGTGCCATGGAGCGGCTGGGCCTGTGCATCCGGAACCTGTGCTCCACAGTGGGAGGGGCCACAGCGGTGAGAGGCCCACATATTGCAAAAAAAAAAAAAAATACACCAAGGAAAATGAAAACAGTTTTCTTGGTAGGGCTCAATCTATTTAACTATAAATATTAGAATATACATAAGCTTTCCCAACATAATGAAATCAGTTTTTAAGTGTACAGTTATGTAATTTTGAGGATATTCGCATGGTTGTGCAGACAATCTCCAGAAATATTTGTATCTTGCAAAACTGAAATTCTGTACCCATTAAACTCCCATTCCATGTCTTATAGTCCTGACAGTATGAATCTGTTCCTAGCTTTACTTATGAAATTTATTTATCTGTAGCACTGATGTGATCTTACAAAGCGATCCATGACACTTTTCTCAATTTGTATATGCACTGCAGCAAGAAGGCTAATCCTCAGAGTGTGAAACCTCCTGAGTGACTGTCTCAAAAGCCTAAGTTACATAACCCACTGGATGTTTTGACATTTTAATACTAGATACAGGCATTTGACTAACTCCTTAAATATTCTGAATTATTTTTTCATTTCACAAATTTAATGAGGTTTACCATCACTAATAACAAGGCTATTGACTACAAGAATGTTGACTGTATTATTACTTATTATAGTCAACATTCTTAAGGAAACAAATTGCTCAAAAATAGGTTAAATAAATTGTAGTTGCATCAAAGATTATTTGAAAGGTGTAATAATGTGGAAATATGTTCATTATGTACTGTTGAGTGGAAAAAATCTGGTTACCAAATATGTAATTTGATCTCACTTTTAAAGAACAAAAATATGTATGTTTGAATATATGCATGTATGTGCATGTGTTGTATTTTATATAATATACACACATACCTTTACACACATATGTATACAGACATACAGCAGCATGGTAGAGCAATAGAGAGACACAGAGAAAAATAGAGAGAGGGGAAAGGAGAGGGAACTGTATCTCTACATTATTGACTCTCAGCTTAATTTAATGTATGGAGGAAAATGAACTAGAAAATAAAAACTGGAAGAAAACAAAATATTAACTATGATTGTCTTTGGGAAAAGACAATGTGGGTAATTTTTGCTATTTGCATTTTCTAGTTATTAAGAATTATATACTTACAGTACCTTTGTAATTTGTGTAGTGTTTTAAGTAAAAAAGTTTTATATCCAAATTTTCAGTGATTTTTAATAAAAGATATATCAACAAAATATGATTATTTCACCTTTAGCCCACAAATAAAACTCACACCATATCTTCTATCATTATGAAATACATTTGGGCACAGTCAATAAATAATATCACCCAATAAAATAAATCTTGTATGGTTCACTTTAATTAAACATTCCATGAAAATATGCTACTAAAAAGCAGACATTAAACACATCTCCTAAAATAATTCTTAAAACATCTTAAATCCAATACCAAGAATTTATTTGACACAAGTTAACATTATACAACCGTATGTAACACATGTTTCAAAATAACCAAATGACATGAAATTTTAAAGTAAAAAGAATTCAGAGAAGTCTTCAGTTAAATGTTACATAGTATTCATTATTTCTGTCAGCCAATGTACCTAGGAAGCAGGATAATTGATAGTATCTTTGCTTTGTGTAGAATGGAGGCATATGGGTTTAAATACTTTTTAATAGAGCACTATTGAAAACAGAGTCAAAATTAAATCAGGCAAATGTGTTTTCTGTATTAGTTTATTCTTGGGAGCTATTTTGACAAACGTCAATTTCTCCTATTTTGTAAAATACTTTTTCTCTACTTAGTCCATGATTCAGGATTTTAAAAATGTCAGTATTTCCCCACATTTTCAGTGACAGTGTAGGTGCACAAACAGCTCTGATCTGGTGGATAGTTATGGAGAAGGCTGTGAAAGAGCAAGGGCACATCTGAGAGGATAAAAATTAATGACATTAATAACGACCACAGTTACAAGAGTTAGAGCAAAAATTTTATCAGATTATCAAAATTGTGGAATGGTGGACAGTCTACAGCTGGGAAACCTGATACCTGAGTTGTCACTCTAGAATTCTTATGGTCATTTGTGTGATCTTGAGCAAGTCAGAGGCTTTGGAAATCAGTTTCTTCAATTTAGAAATAAGTCTGGACCAGGCTTGTTAAAATTCCTTTCAGATTCATAGTTATATCACTCTAAGGTACATATACCTTTGGACAGCTAAATACTATCAGGTACTGTTTTGGCAACATCAAAAATATCAGTTTCAATGCTATATAAAAAATAAATGAACTACTAACATTTTCAAAATGTGGTACAGTACAAACCACTGGAATATTGTTATGCCTGAACAGTTCTTATTTTCTTACATTAAGAAAAATTTAACCTCCTACAGATCTAAAATGCCATATTGTTTCTTTTTACTTATGTCACTGATTTTCTTGGTTATTATGAAACTTCATTTCTGAATAAAATTTTATTTTTTAGTATTATTATTTAAATTTCTAGGGGAATTATTTTCAGTAATCTTTTAAAATATTCATTAAATTCCTATTTACTTTAAGTGTCAGCATTCTTCAAGTGCTCAATACAGTTTACACAACTAGAAGTTTAATCTAAAAATCTATAGGTTTTTAGTGTCTTTAATTTGAATTAACAATCCCTCATACTATAACAAAAACTTAATGAAAGTTAATGATATTGATATCTGATAATTTCTAAGGAAATATGGGGAAAGCATACAATTTAAGTAGACAAATATATTCAGGAGAATATTATCTGGCTTGATTCTCCCCTTTGGATCTCAGAAAGTAAATAGCACTGTATTTTCATCCAGCTCCGAGAACTCAGCTTTATTTCTGCTATAAGCAAAGAGGTGATTTCACTCAACTAGACAATTCAATCAGCACAGCTTGCTGTAAACAGGAAATAATATATTATTTAGCGTAGTAAGATGAAAATCCCATTTGAGGGAAATGACTTGTTGGGTCTTTGCAAACACCTCAATTTCCCTTTTCATTGACCTCACAAGCAATGCTAAGGAATTAGTATTTAGATTTCTTTTTAGAAGGTCCCAAACACAGGTCACCTCTATATTTGAGTGCTACAACCTAGACTGGCGAGGAAAGCAGAGATTTCTTCTTATATGACAACCAAGTGAAATGTTAACTCATCATCATCAGCCTCATCCATGTTAACCTTCTCACAAACATGAGGTGGGGAAACAAACGGCTCAAGCTAGGAAGTAAGTGCAAACAATGAACATTTATTAAGCCTTTTCTTATGTGCCATATTCTTTATATTAATTAACTAACTTCAATTCTCACAACTCAGAGGTGATAATAGTTAATCCACTATGCATGATAAATTAGAAGAAATGTTCAGAATGCTTGTCAATATTTAATGTGATCTCACATTCATAAAAGTAGCTGTACATTTTTCTATTTTTCCTTTTACTTCCCTGGAATTTGCAAATATCTTTTAAGCTATGAATAGAATTCAATACAATAAATACTTACTCTTTTCTGTTTGGTACTGTGGGGGACACACAAATGAAATAAGGGAGGCCCTAAATCCCATACTGATACTGCTGGTAATTAGTTCAATTTCATGACAGATTCTCCTAGTTCCAGTAGTATAAAAAGGCTTTCAGTTTTAGTTATGAAATTTTAAATTTATCTGTAGCACTGATGTGATCTTACAAAGTGATCCACGACACCTTTCTTACCTTGCACATCCACTGCAGCAAGAAGGCTAATCCTCAGAGTGTGAAACCTCCCAAGTAACTGTCTGAAAGCCTAAGTTCCATAACTCGCTGGGTGCTCTGACATTCTAATACTAGACACGGGCATTTGACTAGCTCCTTAAATACTATGAATTCTTTTTTTCATTTGAAGATCTAATGAGGTTAACTGTCTCTAATAACAAACAGCTATTTCTTAAAGGAAAGATAATCTATGGATAACAATACATGATTTTAGGATCTGAGAAGTAAAATGTGTTTTTAAGGTTGATATAATACAGAGGTCTTGACAGAATTTACAATTCTCTGAGGTCACATGAGAGCATGAACATGAGCATCTGAATTCTAGAGGTAGAGAGACTTCATTAGCTCTAATCCCAGCTCACTCACATGCTAAATGTGTGGTAAGTTATTTGATTTCTCTGAGTATCAGTATTTTTATCTGCAAAATGAAGCTAATAACATGTACTCTGAATAGTTGTTGTAAAGACAAAAACTAATACTTGTAAAGATCTAGTAGAGAGGATACAACAGGTACTTCATAAATAGTAACTTTTTTCTCATCTATCATTGCATTGCATCATTGGCTGCAGTAGCATTTCAACTCTGAGGGCATATATTTGGTCTGTGATAAACTAGTTGACCAGTTCAAGTATGAGTCCGATTAATAAGGATATGCAGAGATAAAATAAAAAAATAGATTCTTTGGACATTTTCTACAAATTACCTTCCCATACAGCTGTCTTCTAAATATAAGGTAGATGACTCTGGATTAGCTAAGAGGACAAAAATTGCCATTATCATCTTTATGGCTTTAGTCTGGAAAATAAAAACAGCGATAATGACCTTGGACTCTTGTGGAATTTCCATAAGTAATGTATATAATTACCATGAAATGGACATCTTTTGATATCAATGAAATAGTAAAGTGAGATAGAATTTAGAAAGACACATTTCAGAGGTCTGCTCATTATAAAGCGCCTATGATTTTCACTTAAGCAGGAACGGATAAAGAATACTCATATTAAAACATATGTCAGGGCTTCCCTGGTGGTGCAGTGGTTGAGAGTCCGCCTGCCAATGCAAGGGGCACGGGTTCGTGCCCCGGTCCGGGAAGATCCCACATGCTGTGGAGCGGCTAGGACCATGAGCCATGGCCACTGAGCCTGCACATCCGGAGCCTGTGCTCTGCAATGGAAGAGGCCACAACAGTGAGAGGCCTGCGTACCACAAATATATATATATATATATATGGCAACATTCTTAAATAAAATGCCTCAGTGATTGGATGATTCTACTGAACTACTGCTTCAGTTGACCAAAATTCTAACTTGCACAGTGCAAATGCAACTACTTTGAACTAAAGATTCGTTTTAGAAGAAATAATATATGCATACTCCCCAGTGACCATTCATTTTAAAACCCGAATCTAGATGTGCAATCATTCGCAAAATCAATTATTTCTATGATTATGGTACCTAGATGGTTTTCTTTTTATATTGGAGAATAAACATACTAATAACATGAACAGGTTAGGGAAAGTGATCATGGATCATCAGACTATAAGAATTATCAGAACATGATAAAGGGTTATGTATTTCAATGGTAAAAGCAATCTGATTATTAGCTCTTCATTTGAAGTAGTTTATCTACAGTTCTAAAATGCTTTCAATGCTTTCACTGATTAAACTCTAAAGCATCTTTTTCATTGTCAGCAGAAGTGACTGGCATTTAATTAAAATAGACTCTTCTAACTATAAATAATTGAATTAATAGTTTTAAATTTAGATTGGCTAAAATTGATGAATTGATAAATAACTAAATAATGCAAGAGTAAGAATTATCAAGACACTTTTGAGAACACAGTTCTGCTTGGAGGGCTCCATGGAGGAAGTGCCTCATTTTCAAGAAAGGTATGATGTTTCTTTTGTTTTCGTTCAATTCTTTCCTTCTTTTCTTTTTTTTTTTCCTAAAGAGAAAATAGAAAACTATTTATATATAAATTTATATACAAATATGACCATTATTTTCATATCAAGTTGCTTGCTGAAGAACAAAATAATCATTATAAGGTATTTAAATGTCATTTGCTAGCTTAATTGGTTATAAAGTAATAGCAACTAGGGAATATTGCTAATTTATGAGTATACTATCAATAGGCATTAATGAACCACTTAATTTTTTAAATATTAAAAGTGATAATATTAAAAAGAATTATGTAAAATAGGAAAAAAAAAGACTGGTAATCCCATAATTCAAAGAGAATAATTATTAGAAGTTAGTGATGACTTTCTGAGAACAGAGTCTCAGAAATAAATTTACTGGGTGCAGAGGTTGAGTACGTGATGGCAGCAGAGGATACTTCACATTGTTTAAAAATATTGGAATATTGAGGTTCATGTTTCTTTGCTTGTTATTGAGCTTGAGCACATTTTCATTTCTTTAGTGCTTTTGTGAAATTTTTGCTCTCTTATTTGACTCTTCTAACTGTATGGGTATTGGTGCTTGTAATTTTTAGCAATTTACATATTTTCATATGATAAATATTATCCTTGCAGCATTTTATCTACATGTTTTAGTCATTATTTTTTTACCAAAATATTAATATTTCAACCATAGACAACTAAACTGTTTAAAGAGTAATATAGTCAAAATCTGCATACCCACTACCTGCCTTTTGAAATAAAACATGACCAATACTTGTGCAGCACTTGTACCCACTCCCTCACCATACCTGTTTTTTCTCCACCATCCAGAGATAACCATTACTGAATTTAGTGCTTATAGCTGCAGTGCATCCCTTAATACCTGTATCACACACATGTATTCATCGCCAAACAACAAATAATTTTGTTTTGCAGGGTTTTTGAGTTTATGCTAAAAGGTACCATGCTATATAATCTTTTGCATCTGTCTTTTATTTATGACCATATTTCTAAGATCCATCTATATGGAGCTGTAGCTCTAGTTCATTGATGCACAGAATTCCAGTATATCAACATATCACAGTTTACTAATCTATTTTTGTGTTGAAGACATGAAGTTCTAATGTTTTTTCCACACAAAGACAATGCGGCTGTAAATATCCCTGTTTGATTCCTTGTGCTTATAAGCCAAGATTTTCTCTCCAAGTATATGCCTAGGAGTGAAATTGCCAGTTTGTAGGGTATGAATATGTTCGACTTTGCTGGACAATAATGATTTATTCTCCAAAGTTGTAGAAAATTACCCTCCAGCCATCAAATATACTGGTTTCTAATTTTGTATTATTAATATGCTGTATTCTATTGTTTGGCATTTTATATTTAATGTTTAAATCTTTTGAAGTTTGTATTGCAGTAAAGTAATTGTTTGAAATGATTTTATGTCCAAATGTCACAAATAATCCCAACTGTTATTGCCTTGTATCCATTAATTTGTGTTCCTTTATTATATAATACATCCTTACAGGTAACAGGTTTTGAGGCTATTATTCTATTTGTACTATACTATAATTTGTGTTCATTCATTCAATGTTAAGCACTGAGATATTACTCTGGGTCAAGCAGTATACAGGGAGCCATGCATGAAGTGATTATAAAATACAAACACACAGGTTACTGTTCCTGTCCCTTAGGGAACTTTCAAAATAGATGGTTAATAAATAAGTACATAAACAACAGATAATTCCAAATTGTGTGAAATTCTGTGAAACATATAAACAAGCTGTTGTGATTGACAAAAAATGAAAGGAAGTACTTACTTTCAAAGAAAAGTGGATTCAGGGAAAGTCACTTTGAGACGTGATGGGTAAGAGGAGCCACTGGTGAAGTGCACTGAGGGGAGGGCACCCCATGCAGACAGAAGTGTGTGTGTGAGGACTCTGACAAGTGAGGCAAACTTGGGATGGGAGAGGAAGCCAGAGAGCCAGTGTGAATAAAGCCTGGCGGGAGATGGTAGCGGGGTCCCAGATGAGAATGACAAGGTATATGTGTAAGATCAGATGGGGCCTGGCAGGCCATGGTAACATTTAGAACACAGGTTTGGAAAAAAAAAAAAGAGTTGTCAACAGGTGATTTGGAGAAGAAAGGCAGAATGCTGAGAGGTAAACCGGGGAGGAACATGGCAGCAGAGGAGGAGGCAGCTCAAGTGGAAGGGGAAATCGACTGTGCAGAATGCCCAGAGGTCTAGGAAACAGGGCAGAAAAGAATACAAATCATAGGCTAGATGCTCTGGCAAAATCATAACTCTCAAAGTTTAGTTTCAGAAAAGGGATAAGATGGGGGTTTCCTGAGGAAGAAAAGGATATGAAGAACTAAGGAAGTGTAAACAAACTTTCCAGAAGTTCAGCTATTAAAAAAGATGAGGGGTTTCCCTGGTGGCGCAGTGGTTGAGAGTCTGCCTGCCAATGCAGGGGACACGGGTTTGTGCCCCGGTCCGGGAAGATCCCACATGCCGCAGAGCAGCTGGGCCCGTGAGCCATGGCCATTGAGCCTGTGCGTCCGTAGCCTGTGCTCCACAATGGGAGAGGCCACAACAGTGAGAGGCCTGTGTACCGCAAAAAAAAAAAAAAAAAAAGAAAAAAGAAAAAAAAAGATGAGGATCATAGCTGCAGGGAAATGAAGAATTAAGAGAGTTTATTTTTTATTAAGATTACTTACCCTGAGACTTGATGGGAATAATCCAGGAGGGTAGAAGAATGCAGATTCACAGGAGAGTGAAATGGTAGGTTCATATTTCATTGCTTGATTGGTACAGTCCTGCTTCATATTATTTTGAAAATATTATCTTCCATCGTCTCACATTTTTATTTTACCAGGTGAATTTTAGAACCATTTCATTTCCCTGCTATACTCCCTTCCAAGAAATGACTGAGTATCTGAGGATTAATATGAAATCTAAAAAATGATCTAGGAATACTTGAAATGTTAATAGCATTTGGCCTTTCATCCTGCAGCTTGGACTGTCTCTCTGTTTCTTCAAGTTTCTGCTAAAACTATAAAGTTTAGTGGTTTCCTTGTATTCCAAAGAGCAGTGGTGTCATGGAACACTTGGACAACCCTGCCTCTGCAGGCTGAATGGCACGGGAGGAGTGGTATTTTGGTAAATTATTAGGTGTCTATGCTTCTTTCATCAGTACATAAATGGAATTGATAATGTCACAAGAAGAATATGGTAATGTAAGTTTCCCTTAACATACAATTATTCACATATAACAAAAGGATTGAAGAGAGGTGTGAAATTTTCTTTTTGTCTTAACATTTTGCTCTTCATCATGAGAATGTTTTCATCCTTGCTATTTCTAATAAACAGAGAACCTCATTTCAGAATCCTAACTGAGAAAATAAAATCTGTAATTGGACCACGGTCAATCATCTTATTACTTTAGAGAGAGGCAGGCCCTCTAGCTAGATGAGAGAAAAGCAATGACCATACAGTGTCCTCAGAAACTGACTGAAAAAACCTCATTGTCCATTCCATTTAACATAGGGAGAAAGAGGAACTGGACGCAACCTTGAGTTTGCCGGTAGGTGCTAAAAAGTCAGGGCAGGAAATAGGCAAATAATTATCAACCTTAATATCAATTTACATGAATCAATGTTATCTTGAGTAATAATTAAAAGAGGTTTCTTAAAAAGTCCTTCTGTCTACTGTTTGTTGGGGGCTGAATCTTTTGCTTATTTTCTTATTAAATGTAACTATGAATTAATCTGGGAACCAGCTTGAAGAAGCATCTTACCTGATCTTTGGCTACAATTTTCACCTAAACCTGTGACCCATCAATTGCTCACTCCCAAAACTAGGTTTTACATCAAAATTTTGAGATGTTACTTTACATGAAAATTGAAGTAATTAGCTCTTCTTTATAGGGGTATTTTTCCATTCTCCCTGCAAACAAATTTCAATAAGAAATTGGTAAGATGGGGAATAGAGCTGTAACATGTTGTACATGGATATTTTTTTAGGTAGCACTGTATTGTAGGGATATATTGTATACCAAAGCAAGTTATTTTGTCTTAGGTCTTTGGTGAGTTTTTGTCTTCCAGAGGACTGATTAGAATGAGAAAGTGACTAGCCACTGTAATAAAACATTGTGTACCTAACTATGACTTAGTCACTAAGGAAATTCTATCTAATTTTCAGGACAATGTGAAAATAAAACTGAAAACTGAAACATTTACATTCAGTTACTACTCTAAAAGATACTAGCATAATTAGCATACATCCCCTTAATATAAGAAGATTTTTAATTTTTCTTAGAACAAAGCATTATTTAAGAGTTTAATCTAAGGAAATCATCATAGAATGCTACTATCCTCATTCAAACGACTGAACCAATTTTGATCGCCTTATTACTGTTTCTCTGCATGGATTTAGCATTATAGCAGTACTAAACTCAACACATAAACAACAATAAATTCTGTTTGTATTTTTATTAGGATTGCATTAAATTTGTAAATTACTTCAGGGAAAACTGACATCTTTATAGCATCATTATAAGATTGTTTCTATACAAGGACAGGTTTGTTCTAATTTCTCAGGTATTCATTTGTGTCCTTCAGAAGTTTTCTTTATATTGGTATTTCCTAAGTTTATTCCTAAATGTTACATCTTTTTATCCTATCTTTAAATAGCCTGATTTGGGTCCTGTGTGTGTCTCTAGCTACTACTGATTCTAAAATTTATGTGGAAAAAAAAAACAACCCAAGAATATTCAGAAATACTTTGAATGAAGAGTTATGAAGGGAGATTAACCCAAACATATATGAAAATATATAAAGTTCTGATGATGAAACAGTGTCATACTAGAATATGTACAGTGATAATGACCAATGGAACAGAAAGTTAAGAAACAAACAGACCTGAAAATATGGGAATGATCTAATGTATCATACAATAAAGACAGTACCTCAAATCAGTGGGTAAAAGATGTGCTGTTTTATGAAAGATGTATGTGGAAAAAATAAAGATGGAATCATATCTCCCATCATACACTAGGATAAATTCTAAGTAGAGCAAATGTTAAAATGTTAAATATTAAAATCATAAAGTTATTAGAAGAAAAATGGCAGCTTTGACTCTAAATTTTGGAGAAAGTCCTTTCATCTACACCTGAAAATCAGAAGCCATAAAAAAAGACTGATAGATTTGAAACCTGAAAATAAAATTAAATTCTTCATGGAATTAAATGATATAAGACTTCCCTGGTGGCACAGTGGTTAAGAATCCACCTGCCAATGCAGAGGACACGGGTTTGAGCCCTGGTCCAGAAAGATCCCACATGCTGTGGAGCAACTAAACCCATGTGCCACAACTATTGAACCTGTTCTCTAGAACCCGTGAGCCAGAGCTACTTAGTCCATGTGCCACAACTACTAAAGCCCATGCACCCTAGAGCCCATGCTTCACAATAAGAGAAGCCACTGCTATGAGAAGCCCACACATCACAATGAAGAGTAGCCACTGCTTGCCACAACTAGAGAAAGCCTGTGCGCAGTGAAGACCCAATACAGTGAAAAATAAATAATAAATAAATAAATTTCCTATAATAATGATATAAGCAAAGTTGAGAGACCAACAATACAATGGGAAAAAAATTGTAACTCATATCAGAAATGGTAGGCTAATTTCCCTAGTACCTAAAAAAGCTTCTAGAAATCAGTAAGAAAAAGACCAATGAAAAGTTCAGTTTATGAATTGACACTTTACAGGAAAAAAAAAATACAAATTATCTTCACACAAATGAAAGGATACTCAAGCTCAATCCTAACCAGAGAAATGCAAATAAAAAAGTACTCTGGATGACATTTTTTTAACTTGCTGATAGACATGAATTCAAAAAATTTGATAGGGCTTCCCTGGTGGCGCAGTGGTTGAGAGTCCACATGCCGATGCAGGGGACACGGGTTCGTGCCCCGGTCTGGGAAGATCCCACATGCCACGGAGCGGCTGGGCCCGTGAGCCATGGCCACTGAGCCTGCGTGTCCGGAGCCTGTGCTTCGCAACGGGAGAGGCCAAAACAGTGAGAGGCCCGTGTACAGCACACACACACACAAAAGTTGATAAGAAACCCAACTGGACCCTAAGCACTGTGGAGAAATTTTGCACTTTTTGATTGCTGAACATGTGAATGTGTTAACTATTCACATAAAGTACTTATGCATCTGAAATGTATTACTTATTTACTTATTCAAAAATAAATGAATAAAATACATATTTATATTGATATTTTAAAACAGAAAACAGTATTTTGCTTGCCGTCACTGAAAACTAACTATAAACATAAGTACATTGAAACAAAGAATATAAAGTCCCGTTAGATATCATTTCTCCCAACGTTCATACTTGATTGTTTTCATTAAAAAAACACTTAAATAAGACCTTCTCCTTGAGGTCATCAGAAAGGTCAAAAGAAAATAAAAAATGGAATAACTTTCTCATTAAATACAATTTTACTGTGTGTCAGGACCAAGTTCCACCTAAATTAACCTGGTATACCTTCAGTAATACACTTGTCAGTACACTTTTTTATAATTTTAAGTAGAAGAATCATTGCAAAGGACGAATGGGCATGACTGGTAAGTGACTAAATGTCGGGATGTAGGTAAGGAACATTATTATAACTAAAGTTTTAAGCCTGAGTGTTTTAAGGAATAGTAGAATCATTAATAGAAATGAGTAGATCAAATAAATTATGATATATGTAGGAGAGAATGAATTCAACAAGGTAGCTTCCAGGTAGAAATGGTCAGTAGTCATGGGACAAATAGAACTGGAATTAGGGACAGAAAAGTCAGAACAAGTACATTTAAAAGACACAGTGCATTAACAAATAACACCTACCAACCATTTTTCATATTCATCAAGAGCTTGTTTGTCTTTATCTTTTTTCTCAGCTCTTTTCAGTTCTTCTTTTCTTTTCTCATTTATTTTCTCTTTTTCCTTTTCCTTGAAAAAAGCTTCCTTTTTTTCATCCCTATGTATGATAGTCAAAACACTAGCAAGTTAAAGGAGAATATATAATAAAGATTCCCTAATGTGTCTTTGCAATAATGAGACTGAGTGCATTAGTAACATTCAAGTAAATGAATTTTAGAAAAGCCTAAAGTGTTACTAATTTAAGATCTATCAAAACATTTATTATTTTGGATTACCATTTTTCAACAGCAGTTATCTTTCCTTTTCTCAGCAACAGTTTCCTCCTCTTTCTGTTTCTTAGCTCTTTCATATTCTTTCTCTTTTTTACTTTTCTCTTTAAGATATTCCATCTTTTTCTCTTTCCATTTTTCAAAAGACTGAAAAAGTTCAGAGTTACTTTCTTATTTAATGTGAATATAATAAAATAGTAAAAACACAGTTAATCATTAACTTTCAAATATTTTAAAAATAATTTAGATAATCAAAACCACTGCATACTTGCAGTGCTCCTCTTTTTCTCACAGCACTTTCTTCTTCAGTTTTCTTCTTGTTTTTTTCCTCAAGCCATTTTTTTTGCAGCTACCTTCTTTGCTTCCTTTTCTTTCATGGCTTTCCAGGCCTCAAATGATGCTAAGCCTTCTTCTCTCTTAGCAGCTCTTTTCTATTTTGGAAAATAATAGACAGTAATATGTATATGTATAAATAGACAAATATAGATAGATATAGATATACATACATTCATTTTTTTAAAATTCCCTTCATATTCATCAATTTAGGTTTCAAAGCAATCTATTTAAAATAGATTTAGAGAAGTTAATTGATAAAAATGTTATCTGAATTATTCACTGCATTTTAAAATGTCCTTTCTTAAACATTTATCAGATATTGATCTACTACCATGCATGGGAAGGAATTTTTTTTGGAAGTATACTGAACAAATGCTATGAAAATAAACTGTAAAATGCTAATTGGTACTGCAAAGTGCTCATAATGCAATATGGCACTAAAAGAAAAATATCAGGAAAGTTACAGGCCAGAAAGGTAAAGTTATGTACTTTACCTTTCTGGCCTGTAACTTTCCTGATATTTTAACTTTAACTTGACCTTTCTGGCCTGTCAGAGTGAGGTAAATTGACCAAGTCACACAGTAAACTACAGATCTGTGCTTTAACCCTGAGTTTTGACTGACATCAGAGCGTAAAATTCTTACTGCATAAACATATCCCAAGTGTTGAAAACATATGCCAGATTAGAAAACATGTAGGTGAACATATAGCAAGTATGTTATTACTTTACTTACTTCAATCTAATCCCATAATATTCTGTTTGCCTTATAATATTGCGTAGCATTAAAGTATATAAAGATTTATTACAGAGATAACATAATTTAGAAGTAAAAGTATGAGCTCCCTCACTGATTTATGAAGAGCAAATGAGGTATCTGGCACTGGCTGTGGCAGATAATGCTACAAAGGCAGTGCCAGTGTCCAGGCACGTCCTCTGCAGGGCTGCTCCACACAGTGCTGTACGCTGGAGAAATATGTTTCTGTCCATGGTAGTATTAAAAATACAATGAAGGTTTTTTTTTTTTTTTCTTTTGTTTTTTTCAGGGATTTTACTTTAGAAGATGGGAAAGAACTGGAGCATGTTGTAGGCAGGAGTTAGAGGCTGAGGGTGAAGTACAGGAGAGAATGAAATGAGAGCCCAGCTCCAGTCAATGGGAAGGATGGGGCAAATACTCAGGTAGAGGCTGCTCTTGAAGATACATACAAAACTCAAGATAGAAAAGGGGAAAACTGAAGGTTAATGTCTGATGACCTGATATTCCTGGCTAAGTTGCAATATCAAAGTCAATTTTTAATAATGAAATAGGTACGTGGTCACAGAAAAAACAAGTTCATAATCAGTAGTGCCAAAGCTATTGCTCACATATAAATAATAAAAATCTCTGTGTATCCATGTTTTCATGTAAAACAGTTATATTTATATCAAACTAAAAGTGTATAAAGTACCAGAGAAATAAAATCAGAAATCAATTATTTTATATACAATTTATTTCACCATTTAAAAAACAGTTGATTTAGAAATATTAAACATTCAGACTATTTTACTGACTTAAAAATCCAGAGTATTTTTCACATCTATATTCAGAATACCTGTTCATTTTGAATCCTTAAGTTTTCACTTTCGATTCTTTTAATTCTGTGCATTTCATGTAAATAAACATTTTTCTTTTCTAACCACTCTTGTGGGGAAAAAAAGGCAATATGATATTCAAAGTTTTGCAAATGAATTAGAATTCTTATTTATTTCTGAAATATATGATTAAAACCTTAAAAAAGCAAAACATAAAACTTATAGATTTTATATGTACTAGTATCATTCTTTTTCTGATAATATTCTAATATGTAAAGATGAGCAAGAATTAAGAAAATCATGTGTTTATATGATTTATATATGTGTAATATAATGTGTAATATAATGACTACATATATTAACATTTTTCTCTGAAATTCACATGGACAATTTTCCAAAGTGTATGATATTCTGTACAACAATTTTCCAAAGTGCACTATATTCTGTACAACTATATACATTAACATTTTTCTCTGAAATTCACATGGACAATTTTCCAAATTGTACGATATTCTGTACAACAAATAAGACAAAAAAAAAAGACTTCTTTTTTGGAATTGTATAAAAATTAGGACAGCTTTCTTCTATGTAAGTTTAACTCAAATACAGAAAGTCTCAGGAAGGAAAAAAAAATTAAAACGCTTTTTGTTCATAACTATGTAAACTTTAAGGAGAAAAGGTATAGAACATAGGTGTACCTCAACTATATTCTGCTTTTGCTGTATTTTTATCAATTGCCATGGCATATTCTCTTTCTTTAAAAACAACTATGATCAGTTAAACAAAGCCTGGAAGGAGATAATTTAGTATAAAAGAAAAAAAAGCTTTGGATTGCTCAGGTATTATAAAGGAAATAAATTAAACATTAAATCATCATCTCTGACAGGGTCATTTTATTTCCTGATAAATCTTATGTGAGTGATTAATTCTTCTAATTTTTTAAAAATTATATTTTCCTTTTTACCTGACAAACAGCTGCCCTTATGTTATCTGCTCCGTCAGGTTCTGTGTTCTGTTTCTGTGAAGGCTTTTGGTGCAAGACTCTCAAAGTCCCTAAATAGTGAGACGTGGGAACTGTCAACGGAATTCTCCTTAGAGAACCAGGTTTCTTTAAGAACTCAGAGGTCACTAATCTGAAAAGATCCAAATGAATAAAGATAAACTATTACAATTGCACTTGGTAGAAGAGAGATTCATTAGATTTTGCAAATACTATATTTGAAAATTACATTATAATTTAATAAATTATAATTACTTTGAAAATGATGTGTTCTTAGTACACAAAGACCCCTATTCAACATAATTTAAATTTTATTACTTTAAGTTATATAGCTTCAATGCAATTTTTCTTTTTAGGTTTTGTAATTAAAACATTTTTAACAAACATGGACTCAAGTTACATGGGAAAAGACAATATTAATAAGTAGATTTTAATAGTTTCTTATGTTATTTTGCTACATAAACCATCTTAAATATAAAGTTAGACTAGTAACCTCTATTTCAGTGTTGGTGAGGAAATCTGGCCCCCATCTATTCTGGTATATAAAGTTTATTGCACCCTGGCTTTTTCATTTATTTTCATAATACCAACAGTGTCTTCCCTGCTACAATAGCAGAACTGAGTAGTTACAAGAGAGACAATATGGCCTACAAGACCTGACATATGTACTAACTGGCAAATTTACAGAAAACGTTTGCTGACCCCTGTTCTATTTGACTAATGATAATTTAAAAGATTCAGAAGGTTTTGAATAGCATTTATGAGTTCCTATCATTTTAATAAACCAACTTAGTCCATAGAACCTCTAAGTTTAAAGTACAATTTTTCATGTGTTGGACAAAGACATTTAATATAGAAGGTGAATGCTGGACTTTAGCTTTATTACCACTGTATATCTACTGTCTCAGGAAAAATAAAAGAAAGAAACTTATCCCAGGAGCAATGTAGAACATAGAGGATCATTGATCAATTCCTTTTTATAAATGAATATATTCAACTAGGGGGATTTACTATGAAGTAACTACTTCATTGTTCTCATAAGAAGAAAATTACGTGACACCAAATGAAATTTACTGTACAGAAGTTAAACTAAAACTAGTTTTCTTGGAATGTAAACCCATAACTGAGGGAAAATGATAATTGTATTACCTGCTAGATGCATTGGATGCTCTATTATTTGTTGACTTTTTATTCTTCATATTTCTATCTTGAATTATTTTCTATTAAATAGAAAAGGCCAAAGATGGATTACTCACTGTATCTATCACAGTTAGACTTAGAGGCCAATCTTCCAGTAAATCTATGTTTTTAAAGCATTTACTATGTGTCAAGTATTTCTGTCACCAGGTACAAATAAGGATATTACATTTTAGGGAGGTTGACTGGCAAAAAACACGTAAACTAATGTCACTCATGAAGGAGATAAACTAGGGTCCAGTGACAGGGACAGAGTGGAGTTGATGAGCCACAATAATGAATGTGATCAGGGAAGGCCTACCTGAAGGCTCGACATCAGAGCTCAGACAAATAATGAATAACAAAGGGCCACATGATGTTCTATGGAGAGCATGATAATTTTGAGAAACCAAAAAAGGTGAAAGATGCTGAGGCACAGTGAATGGCAGGGAGAGCTGAGAAGTATAAGGTCCGGGAAGAATCGTATGAGATCTCCAGTGGTGAGGAGTCTGCATTTTATTCCATGGGGAGAATCCAACAAAGTAACCTTAGAGCTGAATGATTAATCAGACTTCAGATCACTCAGTAGAGAGTAAGAATAAAGCTAAGGATTCATTCAAAAGAAATATTTTATAATCTTACTTGTTATATATAAATCACCTGTTCTAATTTAGAATTACCTCTGTTAAACATTTCTAAGAGCTGTCTATGAATTCCAGAGTACCCTTCTTCCTTTTAAGGAATAACTTTTCTACTTTACACGGACAGATGGGTGCTAACACTAAAGTGAGAGCAGGTGTAAACACATCCCTAGCTTGGCATTAGCACTTTTTCCTAAGGAAACTGGTTAATGACAATATACCTGGAATGTGGCTTAATGAACCTTCTCCATAAAATTTAATAAAAACTTAATACTCTGTATTATAAAAGTCTTGTTCAACCACAAGTTCTCAGCTAACTGTTATCTCCCCTAGTAATAAGTATACATAGTCACCAATTAACTGCAGGAGAAACTGCATAAAGAAAATTTAGGAGAAATAGGGCTTTCCTGGTGGTGCAGTGGTTGAGAGTATGCCTGCCGATGCAGGAGACACAGGTTCGTGCCCCGGTCTGGGAATATGCCACATGCCACGGAGCAACTAGGCCCGTGAGCCATGGCCACTGAGCCTGTGCGTCCGGAGCCTGTGCTCTGCAACAGGAGAGGCCACAACTGTGAGAGGCCTGCGTACCACACACACAAAAAAAGAAAATTTAGGAGAAATAAAGACTAAAGTGCTCCCCATAAATTTTAACGGTATAGTACTCTGGTGCAATGTAGTGTAGGGATAAGTAATCCTACATATCACAAATCTTCTCAAGGTAATAATAATAATATTCCTGATAATGATCCTGTCCATACATTTAAATAGGTATGGATGTTGATAAACTTTTCTTAAAGACTTTTATTAAATTTTATAAAATATTCAAAAATGATATCCAAAGGAATATCCTTCACTAACTCAAAACCTTAGAAATTATTCCAGACAGCTGCATTTTTATAACGTGAAGACCTACAGAAACCTACCCACTTCTGGGTATGTATTTCTGAAACATTTAAAAGTATATTATGATCATATACTCTGATAACTTTTAATGAAATGTTGGGTTTTATTATTTTCACTGCAAACCTCCCCTGAAGTTAAAATTCTATTGAATAAGAATCACTTGACAGTATAATACCATTATTTCCACAGATAATTCAGATGTACCTAACATGGAAGATAAAATATTTAAAAGTTCTATTTTGAATTTTAAGCTGTAGTATAAAAGGTACAATTTTATATAAATACCTTTACAGACTCAGTGCATAAGATACTCTGAAGTTGAAATAGTGGTGGATCATCAAACGTTAAGTCATTATTCATAATCAGTTCAGCTTTCTCCTTTTCTTCTTCAAGGTCACCAGTAGTCACTTGACTTTCCTTGGGTTTCTCAAGTGTAGTAACAGAGTCTATCAAAAATGAGTTCTCTTCATTTTTAATTGATTTCAAGGAATTATGGTTTTCAGTGCATTCTTCATTCTGATCTATTTTGTGACAAAGTAACAGAACTAAATCTCCCTTCTGAATTAATAAGGTGTATAACAGAATCATTTGCTTTCTGCTAAATTAAAACTGTCTATAATCTATTTCTTGCAAAATAATAAATAGAGAAAACTATCATATTCAACTAGAATAAACTTTTTTTTCCCAAGTGAGCTACAAAAGAAAAAAATGACTACTAAATCTACTAAAGCATTTGACACACCTTAGAAAATGGAAAAACAACCCTAAACCATAGACATGCCACAAGCCTTTGTTGGTGTATAAACCAAGTAAGTGAAATGGCAATATCTATTCTATTCAAAAGCCTGTGTTTCTTAGCTGGAGCAAGAGGCACAGATTTCTAAGATACTACAGTTACTAGCAATACACTTATAATACTGTACAGATGTAGAGAGAACCAAGAATCAATGCAGTTCTAGAAGAGGCCACCACACAGAGAATAAAGCCATCCTTTAGAGTTTTACTCCCACTAAGATGCAGTGTTGCCTCTGATACCAAAAGGGCAGGAAGGGAAGGCCTAGTACTTACCCTTTCAGTGCTCAAGGGACAGGCTTAAACTCTGGCATGGAGGATTCAGTTTTGCTTTTACAGAATTGCTTCTATTATTCTGATTCTACCACACTTTAGAATGTTCAACAGAAAACCAGTGCTTTCTGCGTTGATCACCAACTTTCAGTTCTACTAAGATCCACCTACTGGCCAACCTGTATCTTTACTATCAAAGTCTTAATTACGAGGTTTTCATTACAGCCATTTCTGGGGAACTCATTTTGAGGTAAGCTAGATATAATATCACTTTATAATTCCAGTTATACATTCATATTTGGAGACTACTCATGATTCAAAGTATCATTAATGGATTTTTTAGAGCTGCTAATCAAAGTAATCAGTGAAAAGAACAAGGACTCTGGAGCCAAAGATTCAAATTATGGCTCCATCACTGACCTTGGATATGTTTCCCAATATCTTTGCACTTCAGTTTTTCTCATCTGTAATATGACAAAAATTATACTACATAGTAAGCACTTAATAAATGTAAGTTATACATCCCAGTCTTAAAAACAGCTATGCCTTTAGCTCTCATTAAGTTATATGTCATAAGACTAAGGAAAGAAACAATGTTAACTACTCATACCTCACACTTACTATGTGCTAATGATGGTTCTGTTCTACATGAGTTACATGGATTAAAACTAATTTAATTCTCACAACCACCCTACTCTTATTAATCCCATTTTAAAGAGCAACATACAGGGCCAGAAAGGTTAGTTACTGTCTCATGTAGTTGTACCTAGATTCAAATCCAGCTTAATCTCACTCTAAAAATTCACCTAACCATTATGTTGACTATTGCAGCAACATCTACATAATAATAGTTCACATTTAGTGAATACTGTACTTGTGCCAGGAATTGAGTTAGTGGCTAAAATGCATAGTATCACTTAATTTTCACAATAGCCTTATGAGATTGGTCTTATTATAACTTGGGGGATTGAGACATTGAGAGATCAAGTTCTGCATCTACAATCACATGGTTAATAAATTGTATTTTGGGGATTAAAACTCAGGCAAACACAAACATATATTTTCCCTATAACTGTGTAAAGTATTATTTCTTTTACAAATAGCATTCTAAGCAACACAGAGTTCATAAATAAAATAAGGTAAAATAATTTGATATAATCACCTGTAATGGAGGCTTTTTCCCCAGATACTAGTGAAAAGGAATTTCTGAGACTTTCTTTAAGGGATGATGATGATAGACATGTTAACCATGCATCCTATTTAAAGAAAATGTGTTTACTAGTAAGTTTAATTCTCAAGAGTTGTGGGAGGCAATAGGATTATTAAAACTACTTCATAACTCTGAAATCTGCATTATTAGTTTTCTGCTAAACACCAAAAGTAAGTCAAAGGAGGTTATAATATGCTTAACTTTCAAGCCTTTATATCTTGATCATTAAAATAGGTCAGGGTTTCCCTGGTGGCGCAGTGGTTGAGAGTCTGCCTGCCAATGCAGGGGACATGGGTTCATGCCCCGGTCTGGAAGGATCCCACATGCCGCAGAGTGGCTGGGCCCGTGAGCCATGGCTGCTGAGCCTGTGCGTCCAGAGTCTGTGCTCCACAATGGGAAAGGCAACAACAGTGAGAATCCCCCATACCGCAAAAAGATATATAATAATAAAAATAATAATAATAATAAAAGAGGTCACTAAGAGCTATTCCAATTCTTTAACTGAAACCTCTATATTTTCAAAACTCCTGCTGCTCTAAAATCAAATCTCAGAAATATTTAAGGTAAATATTTGACATCTCTTTCTCTAAGTATATACTTTATTAGAAAGTATAAAGGAAATAGTAGGTAAAAACCTAGTTTCAAACAAATATTACTTGTTGACCAAGTAATTTATAAAACCAAGTAGACAGTTACTTCCAAATATTTCAGATAAAAAAACTACATAGGGGCTTCCCTGGTGATGCAGTGGTTGAGAGTCCGCCTGCCGATGCAGGGTACACGGGTTCATGCCCCAGTCCAGGAAGATCCCACATGCCGCAGAGTGGCTGGGCCCGTGAGCCATGGCCACTGAGTCTGCACGTCCGGACCCTGTGCTCCACAATGGGAGAGGCCACAACAGTGAGAGGCCCGCATAACGCAAAATAAAATAAAATAAAATAAAAACTACATAGATTTCATAAACTTTAGTTTTCCTCAAAATTCCTATATCTGAATTAAAATAATTATTATACTTGAAATGAAGTAATTATATTTGTGTGCATAAATTAAACATCTCTTTTTAGAATAATACTCTATTCTAAAGGTGATATTATAATGTAAGAAGTTTGATTTTGTTGCATAGATAATAAATTTTAATTTTCTTTCCCATAATATTTACAAAGAAAATTATATGTCAAAAGCAATAGAGAGAAACCATCTGGGCAGATGGCAGATGGGCTCAAACACTGGAGTCTACCCTGAGAGGAGAAGATTTACCCAAGGAGATTTTCAAGTTAGTCACCATTTTCCTGAGGAAATTCCCCCAAATGTGCAGCTTAGTAGAAGGCTGCAGCATTACTAGACTGGCTTGAGGGGTCAGAAGATCGAGTTTAGGACTAGAAGATCAGCCAATAAATTTGGAGAACAGCTGCAGAAGGCATGAATCCCAATATCTGCATATAAATCCACCTCAAACACTTGGCTCATCTATGCATGGCATGGGAAAGACCTCAGAGGGTCCTGTAAAATCACAGTAGCTAGAAAGTGAAAAAACTAAGCAGAGATTTCAGTCAATGTCAATGGCAAGGGAGACAGAGCTGGGAATTTGTCTAGCCATAATATCTGTGTGCTAGAACACATGTTCAGAGGAACATAACAGAATCCAGAATCTCTACAACATATAATTCATAATGTTCAGTAGTCAATCAAAAAGTTAATAAGTAATGTTAAAAAAAACGGTGACACATACTCATGAAAACAAAAACAACAAAACCACTCTATAGTAACCAAGCCAGAGATGACCCAGATGTTGCAATTAGCAAACAAGAACTTTAAAGTAGGGATTATAAATATTTTCAAGCACTTAGGAGGAAATATATACATAGTGGCTGAATAGATGGGGTATCTTATTATTAGATACAGAAAATACAAAAAATACCAATGGAAATTCTAGAGTTGAACACTACTGAAATTTAAAAAAAAAATCACTGATAGACTGAACAGCAGATCAGGAATGGTAGAAAAAGGCAGTGAACTTGAAGACAGAACAATACAACTTATTCAATCTAAAAAAACAAAGGAAAAAAAGATTAAATAAGCATGAAAGAAATTTAGAGATCAGTAAGACATATCAAAAATTTCAGTGTGCATGTAATTACAAACAAGAGGAAGGAAAATAAATCAGAGAAAAAAAATTAACTCCCCATCTGCATGGAAATTATCAGTTTACAAATCCTGAAATCTCAACAAAACCCAAGCAGAATAAATATAAAGAAAACCACACCTAGGTACTTCATAGTCAAATTGCTGTAATTCTAAGAAAAAAGATTAAATCTTGAAAATAATTCTGAAAGCTGCCAGAAAAAAACAAAACATTGTATAATGAGGATAGCAAAATAAATTTTTGCTGATTTCCTAACAGAAATAATAGAGGCCAGGAACAATGGAAACCTATAAAGAGCTGAGGATAGGAGAAGGAAACTGTCGGCCAAGAAGTGTATATTCAACTAAGCCATCCTTCAAAAATGAGATAAAGTGAATATGTTTTAGATAAGCAAAGACGAGAGAATCCATCACTGGTAAACCAAGAAATGCAAAAATTAGTTCTTAAGATTGAAGGGAAATAACACTAGAAGGTAATCTGGATCTATAGGAAGAAATGAAGATCCCTAGAAATGGTATATATATCTAAGAAAACTATAAATGTTTATTCTTTTCTTCTTTTAGTTCTTTAAAAGTCTAAGACAAAAAGTTTAAAAAGCTCTTTAAAGAAAAGTTATAACTGTGTGTTGTGGAAATTATATCATATGTAGGTGTAATATACATGACATCAACAGCATGATGGATGAGGGAGTATATGGAACTATACTGTGATAAGGTTTCTATTTTAAATGTGAAACAATACAGTGTCAACTGTACTCTGATCATTTATAGATGCATCTTTTAATCCATAAGACAACTACTAAAAATATAATGTGAATAGGTATAGTCAAAAGGCAACAGAGAAAACTAATGGAAAACTAAAACCTATGTGATTAACTCTGAATAAAAAGTCAAGAAAGAAGTTATAGAGGAACAACAACTTTAATTTTTTAAAAATAGATAAAATAAATAGAACACAAACAGCAACAAATTGGCCCTAAGTGTACTTACATTAAATGTATATGGACTGGATTTACCTGGTGGAGGATTGGTTAAGAATCCACCTGCCAATGCAGGAGACACGGGTTCAAGTCCTGGTGTGGGAAGATCCCACATGCCGTGGAGCCACTAAGCCCATGGGCCACAACTACTGAGCCTGCACTCTAGAACCCGTGAGCCGCAACTGCTGAGCCTGAGAGCCACAATTACTGAAGCCTGGGTACATAGAGCCCATGCTCCACAACAAGAGAAGCCACCACAATGAGAAGCCCGCACAACACAACAAAGGGTAGCCCACCGCTTGCCATAACTAGAGAAAGCCCATTCACAGCAATGAAGACACAATGCAGCCAAAAATAAAATAAATAAATTTATTTTAAAAATGTATATGGACTAAACACTCATAAAAGGAATAATGAATTCATAAGTAGATTGCAATTAAAAAGCAGATTGTCAGACTTGATAAAAAAGTAATACCAAACTGCTATTACAAGAGTCATTTAAAGAAAAATAAAAAAAAATTGTTTGAAAGAAAATGATGGAAAAAGTTATACCATGCAAATACTGAAATGTTGAAGTATCAGGCAAAACAAACTGCAAGATATGAAGCATTACCAGAGATACAAAAATTTCATAATGCTAAATAGGGTCAAGAACTAATAATGATGAATGTGTATGTGTCTAATTACAGAGTCATGGAATGCTGACAGAAAAAAAAGGAAGTACAGAGAAATTCACAAACATAACTGGAGATTTTAACACACTCTATTTAGTACATGGTAAATCAACTAGACAAAAATTCAATAAGAATGGAAAAGATCTGAATGACACTACCAACCATCTTGACCAAACTGAAATTACAAAACGTTATATCTAACACCTGCAGAACACACATTCTTTGTTAACACAAATGAAACTTTCACAAGACACACTTAGTCTGGGCCATAAAAAAAATCTCAACAACTTTAAAAAATGTGAATTCATATAAGATATATTCTTTGATCATAATAAAATAAAATTATAAATTTATGCAAGAATATATCTAGAGAAGATCTAAATATGTGGAAATAAAATCATTCACCATAAAATAACCATTTGGTCAAAAAAGAGATCACAAGGAAATTAGAAAATATATTTAAAGGAATGATAATGAAAATAAATGGCATCAAAAAAATTGAGTGCTGCTAATCAGTGCATTAGAGGAAAATTTATAGTTTTCAAAGGTTTTGACAGAAAGGATGAAAAGCTTAAAATGAATGGACACATTTTCTAACTTAAAGGTAAGCAAATTAAATCCAAAGAAAATACAAGAAAGAAATAATAAAGAGTGAAAATCAATGAAATTGGAAACAAACAACAGAGGAAGCTAACAAAGCCAACACTGGTTCTTAGGAAAGTTTTAACAAAACTGAGCAATGCCTATCAAAATTTAACAAGAAAGACAGAAAACATAAACTACATATTAGAAATGAAAGATGGAATGTCATGATAATTTTACTGTCATCAAAAGGATATGGGAATATCACAAACAACTTTATAAATTCAACATCTCAGATAAAGTGGACAAATTTCTAAATAGACATAAATTACCAAACTGACGAGAAAATCTGGATACCAAATATTTGCCAAAAAAAAATAAAAAATCAAACTTAGTGTCAAAGACCTCTCCACAAAGAAAATTCTAGGCCCAGATAATTTCGCTGGTGAATTCTCTCAATTAAGGGGAAAATGACACTAAACTTTTGGTTTCATACCAAACAAACTTTTAGAAAATAAAGGAGGAAGAGACACTCCCCAACTCATATGCTACGCACACCTGATAACATTATGAGGAAAAAATTATAGACAACCTCCATAAATATTGATGTAGAAATCTTAACAAAATATTAAAAAATCAAATCCCACACAGAAATGGTCTACAATGATTGACTAGATTTTATCCCAGGAATAATGAGTTAATTTAACATATAAACATAGATTTATATAATCATACACACACACACACACACACACACACACACACGCACACATAAAGGAAAGGTGGGAAGTGAGGTTGTAGCAAGAAAGAAAATGTCACCCTTTCGATACCCAGCTGTGACATTTGCAGGAATGTAAGGCAATAGGGAGAGAGGTACAGTGTCATGTGAAAGCTTATACAAAGTTAAAGAGGCTTCAGCATAGTTGAATGTGGATGAAAATAGACTCTTCCAGAGCCAAAGATTATAGACATAGGAGAGAGAAGGGTTGGACAAAAAATAAATGGGAAATCCCTGAAAATGTGGGCTTAAAGAAGATTCAGAGCATGGTCAGGAAAATTTTATAATGAGGAATAAGTAAAATTTAGACTATTAAAAACAGAAGTATCTAATATACCCAACAAAGATAATATCTCTACAATATGGGCTATGTTATAGTCATTAAGGTGAACATAGTCTCAAGATCACCCAGCAACATGGAAACACTTCATGACCTAATGTTAAGAGGTTAAACAAAAAAGCATGATACAAAACATTGTGAATGTTAAGATGACAAATATAAAAACAAGTATAGGAAAACAGCCCAAAAGGGGAGTAAGAATAATGAATATAGTTGTTATTAGGTGGTGGGATTATGGGTAGATATTTTTCAATTAAATTTTCTGTCATAATATAATGTTACTTTAAAAACATTAGGAATACTTTTTTTTTAATCAAGGAATATAGAATACAGCACAAAGAGCAATTAAAGTTAGGTATCACTACCAGTTTGAATAGTGTTCCCTCAAAATTCATGTCTATCCCAAATCTTCGAACATGATCTTATTTGAAAATAAGGTGTTTGCTGATGGAATTAGTTAAGATGAGAACCTACTGGAGTAGGGAGGACCCTAAATCAAATGACTGGTGTCTTTTTTTAGAGAAAAGTGAGGGGAGACACAGAGACCCAGGGAAGAAGACCATGGGTTGATGGAGGCAAGGACTGGAGTGATGCAGCTACAAGCAAAGGACCACCAAAGATTTCTGACAACCACCAGAAGCTGGAAGAAGCAAAGAAGGATTCTTCCCTAGAGCCTTCAGAGGGAACATGGCCCTGTCCACACCCTGATATTGGACTTCTGACCTCCAGAACTGAGAGAACTTCTGTTGTTTTAAGTCATCTAGTTTGTGGCAATTTGTTACAGCAACTACAGTGAACTAACACAATATCCACTTGGCCAGATGAATTTATTAAACATAAAATAATTGTTTGGTTTTGATAACACCCCCTCTTCACCTGATTTTCAGAACAAATTAGGACATAGCACATTGAAGTCAGGCAGATTTATATCAAATTGCCAGCTTTTCTGGTAAAGCTAACCTACAGAATGAGTGGAATCAGAGCCTACTGTGCTCATACTTCTGACCTGAATTGGAGAGATTCATCTGTTTTGTTGTGATACAAAGGACTTCCTCTGTCTGCTTTTGTACCACCTCCCAGGGAGCAGATCTTTTCTCACATCAGTAGCACAGAGGAGTTAGGAGAAGAAGAAAGAAGCTTAGCCAGTACTGTTTAGTCCCTTTTCTCTGATCTGCTCAAGCAGATGGTGGAGGATGAATGTTCTTCCCATACTTATCCCTTCTGAAATGTGAGGTGGAACTTCTCTAACCATAGTGAAATGTAAAGACAGGCGGCCAAGTGTTCTTCCCTAAAAACAATACACAGTAAACTCCTGATGAAGTCCTGAAGGATCATATCTACATCCTTTCTGGTATATCCCCAAAAATATAGGACTGTGCCATGAACACTCAATATACATTTGTTGAGTGATTAAAACCAAATGAATAAAATGACGCTGGCCATAAATTATACATTTCAAAGATATGTAAATAAAAACTCTTGCAATTAAAGTGTTGCATAGATTCAAAAAGGCAACAGTTTTTTTCACATTTTACTTTGTCTGAAATTGGATGCATCGTATGTTACAGTTTAGCAGTTTTCTTCTTTCTTAGCAGTACATAAAATAATGCTGTATTTTTGCTATATCTTGCAATTGAGTTATAGATTCAATAAAACATATTTTTAAAAAGTTAAAATTATTTCCTTATCAATTGCTGAAGAAATCATGTAAAACACACACACATGCACGCACACACACAAATATTCTTTCTCTCATAATCAGATGCAAAAACCTGAATTAGAAACACAGTTTAGCAGTAGTGCAAACCTCAGGGTCAAGGTTTTCAGAGAATACATTTTCCTCAGTTTCTGGTTGTCTGCCATTCAGCCTTGGGAGGAACGATGGCGCAGAATGTGCCTCTAATTCTTCATGGAGGGCAGTGTCTTTGTCTTCTCCTAGCCTGTCTTTCTCCTCCCTGTGGCTGTGCTTTTTCAACATGCTCCCTGGCCGAGGTGAAAGCCGAGGTGAAGTGGTTGTCTGCTTCAAGGCTGCTGTTATTTTCTGCAGAAAAATACAATGTTTTAATACATTAAATACAATTTAATACACTAAAAAAATACATTTTTTAAATGGCCATGGCTTCTCCTACACTGCAGGTGCCACCACACTTCCCTCCTGTGCCCAAGGACCTTGGTTTTCTATCCTGGAGAGTGTAGAAGAAGCCCACACCCTTCTCTACACAGAACTCCAGAAAGTACAAGGAGGCGATAGTTCATAACCAAATAAATTTTTTTAATGGCTGTCATCCTGGAAGTAACTAATATACTTCACTTTTGTGAGTAGTTAACTCATCAACTCTCATAGTATTAAAAAAAAAAATTAACAAACAAAAGCAAACTGCCTGAGTTTCAGCCTTTATAAAATGAGGCAGTTCATCCATCAAACCTTTATTGAGTATCTGCTGCCAGGCCCCACACACATCACTCACATTAATGGACCTCAGAATCAAGACACTGGCAATGGCCCTGTCCAAGGATTTTAGAGGTTGGGAAAGGAGACGATTCTAAACAAATAAAATTATAAGACAAAGGTAAGTGCTGTTACAAGTATAAAGATGATGTCAGTACAGGGAGTAGAAGAGCTAAATGTCCCTGGAAGGAGGAACAGACAACTGGATAACTTGTGAGCTGCTGTTCTCTGAGTCCATAAAACCTCTCCAGCAGTTATTAAAATATCTCAGTTACTATTTCATTACTGCTAAGTTAAAACAACAGTCTAATGCTGGTATACTTCCAGCCCTCAAAACATGATAAGAAACATTTTACATGAACTTTTCCCTAAATTTTACCTGTTATACATATCCATCTCTCCATTGCTCTACCAATGTATTTTTCTGATGAAACTTCAAAACTGAACTAATGAATACCTTTATCCTTTTTATCTATAAGTGGAGTTATAAATCCTGCTAGAAGATTCTACAAACATACGTAATTGGAACTGCTATAAATGTTTCATTACCAATTTTATGTATGTCCTAAACTCTGGTCAAATGTCCAATCCAAAATCCAAGAGTCATCCTAGATTCCTCCCACAAAATCCAAAGAGTCACAATACCCTATCCATTCTACTTGCTAAATTTCTCTCTCAATTACCCCACATTCTACATCCCCACTCTCAGTTCCTCATCTACTCTTGCCTAGATTACTGCCTCAGTGATACTTATAAAACACAAATCAGGTCACATCACTCCTCTCCACAAAATTTTTCAATGGCTCCCCATCAGCCAGTCTTACAGAATAAAAAGCTCATTGCCTCTGAACAATATAAAATGTTTCATGGTTTTGTCCCTGGCTACCTGTGCTGCCTTATCACTAACACACCCACTTATTAATCTGTCCTGAAATGCTGGGCTCACTGTCCTTCTGCAGCTGTGCCTCATCCCTCCTGACACCAGAGCTTGCCACCCAAGCTTTCCCTCTGTCTAGGATGTCCACTTCCTGTTTCTCCTCCTGACAAATGTTTGCCTGTCTTTGGAACCTCAGTTTAAGCAGAATATTGTATAAGGCCTGGTTTTGAGTCATTTTTTTTTATTGTGGTAAGAACACTTAATAGGAGATCCACCCTTTTAACAAATTTTCAAGTGCACATTACAGTATTATTAACTAAAGGCACAATGCCATAAGGCAGAGCTCTAGAACTTATTCATCTTGCATAACTGAAACTTTACATCTGTTGACTAGCAACTCCCATTTCTCTCTCCCTCCAGCCCCTCATAACCACCATTCTACACACTCTCTGTATGGGTTGCCTATTTCTGATATTTCATATTTGAATCTTGGTCTGACACTTATTAGCATTGTAAACTTACATGAATCAGATAACTGTCACACACCCCAGTTTTCCTCTAGGTAGAATTAGCTAAGATTTGCTAAAGTGCTCATGGGACTTGAATAAGATAATACATACAAAGCACACAACACAGTGTCTGACACATGGGAAGTGCTCAATGAATATCAATGATTATATAGACATTTCCTGTTCTGGTTTGTCCACCACTCCTGCTTTCTTTTTGGGTATCCTCTCCTTTCTATCCATGTGATTCTGGTGGGTTAATAAATATCTCCTCCATACCTCAGTGAGAATGATGGGCACGTGATGCAGCCCCCTCCTTCCTGTGAAGCTTATCACAGAAACTTCATTTCCCCTGACCACAGCAGGCAGTCAGGAGGTAAGGATTTTTCTACTTGGAGTTGGTGGATATGCCTTTAAGGCCATGGAGCTGGAAGGATGTGATTTAGAGACCACTAGTGGCATTCTCTGCTGCCAAGTGAAGGGCTGTCTGAGACAAAGAAACCAAATGACAGAAAAATGGACCAGGGGATGGAGTAAATGGGGCAGTGACAGTGCAGGAGGAAATAATGAGAGGGTCAGGGAGGGAGGACAAAAGTAAAAAGAATCCTGATGATATAGAAATACCGATTCTCTACAATTAATCACACCTAAAGCAAGGACTTCTGACCTCCATGCTCAACACAGGGATAGACTGTTTCCACTGATGTTTGAATTGGGTCATTTGCATCTGAGAGTCCTGACTACAGGTACTATTATTTGTCTGTTATATCTATTAACACCAGCTCCTCTAGGAAGCCTTCCCTAATGCCCTCAGGTAATTTAGATGCCCAATTTCCTGTCTTCTTACTATACCTTTTATACACCTTCCCACCAAATTGTAAAGTCTTTGCTATGGTCTGAATGTTTGTGTCCCCACCCAATTCTTATGTTGAAATCTTAACCCCAAAAGTGACGTGTTAGGAGGTGAGGCCTTTGGGAGGTGATTAAGTCATGAGGGTAGAATCTTCATGAATGGGATTAATTCCCTTAACACAATGCTCTACAAAGTTCCTTTGCCCTTTCCACCACATAAAGATATAATGAGAAGCCCTGCAACCCGGAAGAGGGCCCTAGCCAACCATGTGAGCCCTGTGATTTCAGACTTCCAGCCTCTAGAACTGTAAGAAACAGGTTTCTGTTGGTTATAATCCACCCAGTCTGTGGTATTCAGTTACAGCAGACCGAACGGACTAAGACAGTATTGGAGGATTGGTACTAGGTCTTTGTAATGCCGCAGTGATAACTACTATCACAGTGCTTGTAACAGTGAAACATATCATACCCACAATAAATATGTGGGATAAATAAAATGATCTGCTTATGAACAAATGCTGAATAATAAAATGAATAGTAAAAGCATTTATAGAGTACTTAATTTATGCCAAGATTGCTCTAAGCACTTCAAATACATGAACTCAATTTAATTGCCTCAAACCCCTAGTGGTGGTTCAACTATTGTCTCCATTTTACAGGTAAATAAAATGAGGAACAAAGAGGTCATGTGCCCATAGTCATAAACTCTAGTTTGTGGGATTAAAGCAGGAGCACCCAGACTCCAATGCTAATGGAGTCAAGGTTCTCCTGCTTTAAAGTTAAAATAAAAACAGCATAACCTGTAAAAATTACTTTCTACAATCACTACCAATGTGACCATTACCTGATAAAAGTGAAAGAGTTTGATTATTGTACTAGTTACAGCAGACAAGCAAGAACAAAGGAAACTTCAGGTTCTAATATTTTTATAAAGGATTAAGTGATACTCAGCAATATCTCACCACATTAAAAATATTAAGTTCTAAACTCTATAAGAAAAAAAAGTCTAAAAATTTAGAGAAGGATAAAGCCAAGTTCATTAACCACTTTCCTTCTTTAAAGAATGAATTATTCATTTATTCATTTATACATTCAAATACTTAATGAATTCTACATGCCAGGCACTAACCAGCAACCTCAACATTTTTCTTCAACTTGAATAACCTAGGAATAATTATTTTAATATATTTTATACCAAAATTCCACTTCCAGAAGCATCATCAAGTTTTCAGAAAAAAAATACATCTATACATTATCAAAATGTTTTATTTTACAATCAAGTGTAAATGATTACTTGTTTTGGTAAATTTTTTTTATCCTACATATACTGAATTGCAAATGGTTAATGATTGTTTAAAAACACAGTATTGCACATTTAGAATCCTGAGCTATCTTGTGGTCAAAATACAGTATATCTCCATTCATTTTAATTTGTCACAGGTTTTTGTTTTTTTGTTTTTTTTTTGTTTTTTTTTTTTTTTTTGCTGTACACAGGCCTCTCACTGTTTTGGCCTCTTCCGTTGCAGAGCACAGGCTCCGGACACACAGGCTCAGCGGCCATGGCTCACGGGCCCAGCCGCTCCGCGGCATGCGGGATCTTCCCAAACTGGGGCATGAACCCATGTCCCCTGCATCGGCAGGCGGACTCTCAACCACTGCGCCACCAGGGAAGCCCTGTCACAGGTTTTCAAAAAGGTATTAAATGGGTGGATTATTGCTGATTATCTACCATAAAGTTCTAATTATATACTTCTATCTATATCAGACTAATTTTTAGCTTCTATAATATGTTCACATTTTCTTATTAACCTAATGAAAAGCTTTTTAGAATCAGGACAAATAGAATAAACATAATCCATAAAAATAAGTTTCTAAACTCAACTAAGACTAGGAAACACTGCATACTCTTTCTTGAAGATTCCCCGTGCATATGTCTTTATTAACAGTTCCAAGAAGTTCATAAAGAAATTGGTTTAAAATTCCTATAACTGTGTTTTCCCCTCAATACCAATGAACAAACTGTGGAACATACTTTGGGAAATGGTGATGTAATGGATTATTCACTGTTTGATTACATTTCCCTTCTATCCATTTTTGATTTTACTCAGTACACTGGGAAGGTACATTTTAGCAAGTTAATTCTGTTTCATTAGGCCTTGTGCTTACACTTTTGTAGAAGTTTATAGTTTGAGACATACTTCAGTAGATTCTTAAAACAATTCTGTAGGAAAGGAGAGCAGGTTTCCTCCCCCTCCTCATGAAGACAGTAAGGCTTACCCTACGGCTGAGGTCACACATAATTAACTTGCAGTAGCTTTTCCCCTAGTATCCCTGCTTGCTCATATCTTCTCCTCATTTGAAAGTGGATGGAATTGTGGGGGTGGAAAAAGGAGTGTCTGAAATATAGCTTTGCCTAAGGTTACCAGTGCTATTACATAAAGTATGAAATACTTACCAGTACCATATTTAATGATGATATGAAGGAAAGAGGTTTTTGTGAAGGTTAGCATCAACTACTATTTTTTTTCTATAGAACAGAAAAAGACTGGAAGACTCCAAATCCTTAAACTTCTATGCCCTTGTTTCTGCATGACAGCCCAGGGGATGTCATAGCAGTTGGTGCCTGCTTCACTCCATCTCTGCTGCACTATGCACAGAGCTCAGTAGAACTGTGGAGAAACTACTGTAATCACACCAGGAATATCTCCACAGAAAATTGAGTTTTAGTGGATTTTCCTGGGGAACAGAGAAGCCAAATGGAGATTCTTTTTTCTTAAGGAAAGTCTGGAGGCTTAAACAATGACAGCAACAACACCTCCCCCCACTACCCCCTTCAAATATACAAATGCCAAACAAATATTCTGGCAAATGGCTGTATGGAAATGATATTTTTAAGGACTAGCTCCAATGCTGCTATAACCCTGATGTGTGGAGTGTGAGATGGATTAGAAAGGATTCCATTGTAGTTCCACTGCTAAAAACAAAATTGGAGCTCACAGGCCTAAGCAAGGCTGGACCCAGGAGCTTTGGAGCCACAGCTGTGGATGACTGAAGGTACTTTGGCCAGCTATCAGGCACTAGCAGAGATACAATACTGAATGTACAACTGGACGTCAGAATTATGTTTTTTCTCTATGGTTCTATTATTTTTATTTATATCTGTAATATGGAAAAGTTAAGTCTGATTTTTTTTTTCTTAAATATCTAGTAGCCACCATATGCAGTGGTTAAGAATCCGCCTGCCAATGTGGGGGACACGGGTTTGATCCCTGGTCTGGGAAGATCCCACATGCCACGGAGCAACTAAGCACATGCACCACAACTACTGAGCCTGTGCTCTAGAACGCATGAGCCACAGCTACTGAACCCATGCAGCACAACTACTGAAGCCCGCACGCTCCACAACAAGAGAAGCCACCACAATGAGAAGCCCGTGCACTGCAATGAAGAGTAACCCCCGCTCTCCACAACTAGAGAAAGCCAGTGAGTGGCAACGAAGACCCAACACAGCCAAATATAAATAATAAATAAATAAATAAAAATTTTAAAGAATCTCTTAGCTACCACATAAAAGTATTTTGTGACTGATTATCTTAAAATAAATTTTAAAGAAATGCAATTACAGTAACCTAACAAATTACCTGAAGATGCACTTTTGATTGGAAGAATTTTAGGTTTCGTTGCCATTTTAATTTTCTCTTTTTCAGTTTCTTGTTGTTTATTTTGAGATTAAGATAAGGGATTTACAATCATGCTTTTACAACCATGAGGTGCCATCTCATCATTTTTGATAGAGACGACTGGCTCATCTTTCCTCACATCATTGACTGATTTCTGATTTTCAAAAAAGACAGTTTTGGAGAATTCTTTTCTTCATCATCTGATATATGAAAATCATTAATCATTTTCTTAACTGAATTTTCATCTACTGAGGTGTCAGAAAAATCACCTAAGGAAACTGAAAAATAGAAGACAAAAATATTTTCAATAGTATATTTTAAAGTTTTGAAGATTACATCAATCAAAAAGATTACCTTAAAGACTGGAAATGAATTTACAACTGTGAATAGATTTGCAGCCCTACAAAACAGCTAACTTTGGCGGGTTTTATTGGCATTTGTAAAATAAAAATTTCAGTTTCATTAATTTATTCAAAACTTACTTATCGAGTATGAATAGTTTGTCAAGCCAAGCACTGTGCTTGCTCTGAGAAAAGTCCTTCAAAAGTTCTTCAAAGTAATAATCAGCCATGGACATTTAAATTAGATTTTGGACTCTAAAGCTTTTCTATATTTTTTCAAAAACTTCATAAAATCAACAATATTTGTAAATGGAAGAATTGGCTAATAATGTTTTTTCATAAAAATTTTGGAACTGCAATTCCATCCATGCCACAATATTAGATTTTACTATGAGAAGAATAATAAAGAATGCTAACTGAACCATAAAGCAATGATTTAACTATTGTTCTGATTACTTTTACAGAGAGCATTGAGAGTTATTCACTGAAAGTATAAAACACTGAATTTCAAGTTTATAATTTTGTATGTTTATCCTGAAATGTAAAATATTAATATTTTACATAATCAAAAGAAACCAAATTAACCATACAGTACTGATATACGGGGTTTTTTAAACTGATTCCCTTTCACAGCCAAAAAACCTTTGATTTATAAAAAAGCATTATAAAAGTGATCCTAACGTGCACAAAGTTTAGTTCTATGGGCCCTAGTTATTACCTCATAGGGTTGACCTTAAAGATGAACTTGTTATCTCCAATGTGGTTTACCACTAACACACATTTAGAAAAAAAACAAGGACTATCATACAACTTCTTTAAAATTAAGAGTGGCATTTTACTCATTAAAAAGTTGGAGGGCTTCCCTGGTGGCACAGTGGTTGAAAGCCGGCCTGCTGATGCAGAGGACACGGATGCGTGCCCCAGTCTGGGAAGATCCCACATGTCGCGGAGCAGCTGGGTCCGTGAGCTATGATCGCTGAGCCTGTGCTCCACAATGAGAGAGGCCACAACAGTGAGAGGCCCACGTACCACAAAAAAAACAAAGCAAAAAAAAGAAAAGTTGGAGATCTAAAACCTGTGAATTCATAGGTATTATTTTAACATAGTGATTGTTTTGCAGAGTTGGGCTAAACCCAACTAAAGAAGCAAAAAGAAGGAAAGTGGTTTACTTTCCCATGTTCTCACATACCAATCTCATCACTGTCAAAGTCATCTGAGTATTCAGAACTTCTTTGTCTGGCTGAGCGAGCTGTAATTGCTTTTATTAGTTCATCCTGAAATGAGATAATTAAAATCAATTTCTACCCAAATGTGGAGGTCTCATATATTGAATTCATTCTTTAAACAAATAATGCTTGATTAATAACTGCCTTAAAACTTAAGTTTCATTCATTTAACAGATATTCACTGAAAGCTTACCTTATGCCATGCACCTAACCCCTAAGACTCAATGCAGAACATCACAGACAATTCCTTTCCTCGTGGAGCTTTGGGTTAAATTAAAGAAGACAGACAACACCAAGCAAATTAATTGAAGGACTCAATTTAGACAGGGTTCATTATAATTTGGCATTATGGAAGAAACTGGTATTCATTATGATCTTTTTTTTTTCAGCATATTGCTGTTAAGAGATGTAATCAATACTGCAAATTTAGAGGCTGAGTTCAAAATTGTAGTGACTGGACAGAGAAAGCCTAAATGTTATAATGCTACACCAGGGGAAAAAAAAAACAATTTTTATACGAAAATGGCAATTAGAAGCTGCTATTCAATTTTTAAAAGCTAATTTAACTTTTTAATATAGTAAGAACCTAGCATTGAGTTTAGTTTGGTAGTCTTAAAGCCACACAGAAGAGTTGGTAATACTGGAGCCCAAATACAATCATCTGCAAAATTTCAAAAGAAACATAGATTTACTCCAGCTTTACATAGGACTGTTGTATTGAATAGAAGCATTTTCAAGTCCAATATTCCTAATACAGTGTTTACCTGGTAAAATCATTCAAAATAAAAATACTTTACCTGGAAAGTAGTTCTTTTGGTGACTTTTGGGCTCTTTGTATATGCCAAAGTTGTGTTAAAAACTTCATCAGACATAGTGCTTATTTTAATTTTCTAATTTTATAAAATGGCTAACAAACGATAGGGATAATTCAACCTCTGGTGGTGGCTGAAATATATAAAAAACCAAACTTTTTTGCATGCTTGAGAATTTCCATTACTACACTTAGTACTCCCTCCCTGCCCCCAAAGCCAAACTAAAACCAGAAAAGCATCATATGAACATTGAGCTATATCTTCCTGTTAAGTAGCAGAGTAATAAACAGAGCTCTTGTAAAGAAAAAGCAAATTCTACTAACAAACTTGTTTTCAGAAAAATATAATTCAAACTATAGTTATCCAAAAATATTTCTACAACTATTTTATTATCCTAAATAAGTTTTACAATTATTGCACTCATTTAAATAATGAGTGCAATAGGTTGTTGCCAATTAAAATAGAAACTTTTTCAGCTCTCTTCCATTCAAAAAGTATAATATAGCCTACAAAACAGCCATACTTATTTAAAAGGCTACAAAGAAGACGATTGTCAGCATAAAGTACAACAACGTTCCCCAACATTTCTGGCACCAGGGACCAGTTTCGTGGAAGACAATTTTTCCACAGATGGTGGGTGGGGGGAATTGTTCGGGTGGTAATGCAAGCGATGGGGAGCTATGGGGGTCGGCAGATGAAGCTTCGCTCACTCGCCCGCGGTTCACCCACTGCTGTGCGGTCCGGTTCCTGGTTCCTATCAGGGGTCTGCGGCCTGGGGTTGGGGACCCCTGAAGTACAGAAGTCCCCTACATACCAATGAGTTCCATTCCAAGATTGTGTTTGTAAGTCCAATTTGTTCATAATTCCAACAAATTTAGCCTAGGTACCCAACAGTAGTACAGTACAACAACTAGCATACAGGGGTCGGCATCAAGTGAACAGGCAAGAAGAGTTACTGACTGGAGGAGGGAGAGGAGGTGGGAGATGGTAGAGTTGAAGGATTGTCAGCAATAGGAGATGGAGGGCAGGCTGCAATTTCACTCATGCCTGACGTTGATGGCACATGTTCTGCTTCCTGGCTGCTTTCAATTCTATCTACCTTCTTGCTTCCGGGGATCCTGGGCTTGAAATAAAGATACTGAACTACTGTGCCCTATAAAGTACTGTACAGTAAAGTACACAAAAGCACAACCACTTGTAGAGGACGCACACACGTGACAGTGTACACCATACACGTGAACTAACGTACGTGATTGGACATGAGAATGCAGGTTCGCATCTTTTAAAGTTCGCAACTTGAAGGTTCATAGGTAGGGGACTTAGTGTACATAACTAAGAACATAACTTTTTTTTTAAGTTTATAAAAGGAAAGGAAAAGATCGTAAATAGTGATATTTTTCCAGCCACTCTTCCCTCTCACAAGTATTGAAATACTATTAGATAAAACAAAAAGAAGCTTCTGCGATGGACTGCATTTAAATCTCTGTTAAATGGTCCTGTGGACGTTTCCAGTGCTCCAGGAGGAGGCTGCTCACTCTCCCCGCCGCCCTCAGCAGAGCGGGGCGGGGGACTGCTCCGACCCGGCCAGGTGGCGCCCTGTCCCTGCCCGCTCTGCCCCGTGTGGTCGACCATGCACCCGCCACTAGCCAGGTACGTGCACAGCCGAGCACCGCCTCTGCCCCGATTCTCCACAACCCTCAAGTCCCGCGGTCTGTACTCACTCTGAATTCCTGCGGATGTCTCCCCACGACTGGAGGAACCAGCTGTTGGCCCCCTCTCCTTGGCCTGCGCCTGGCTGCTCTCAGAGATCAACTCTGCAGTAAGCGAGGAGGCTGTACTAAGAACGGAAGTAGGAAGGGGTTGCTAGGAAACAGCGTCTCTGGGAGGAAGTGACATAGGGCGCCGCAGGTCTCTCGGGTACCTAACACCACCCTACAACCCTCCGTGTCACTGGTGCAACCGCCCAGACGAAGGAAATGACATCAGCCCTCTGGGTCTGGGGAGAAGGGTGCTTTATCGGCCGCCTGTGCTTCAGTCATTACCTAGGAGACAGGACCTGTCCAGCTCCCACCTGCTGAGAGCTGGCGCTTGTCAGTGGCATTAGGATCTTCAGCCACACGAAGCACATCCATCGTTTAGCCACAGTTGTTACAGACATGAAGTTCTGTGAATCGTAGTAGTGTACTAATGGACTAGTGCACTGACAGATGAGACAGAATAGCAAAATAGAGACGTTTGCAGGCTCAGGAGTCAAACTGCGCGTTTGAATCCTGGTGCACCTCCCTCTGTCCGTGTGACGTCGTGCAAGTTAACGTCTGTACACCCCAGTTTCCTCTTCTGTAAAATAAATAAATAAAGATAATAATATTAATAGCCACCTTAAGAGCGTTGCTGTCAGTATTGAATGAAATCATGCAGATAGAATACTTGGAAGAGTGCCTGGGATTGCATTCTGTCAATGTTACATACTCTCTTTGTACAACTCAGCCACAAAGGGCCTGGATAGAAGTCACCCCTTGTCGACACAGCTGAAAACCCATTCCGAGTGTTTCTTTAATGTAAAGTTCCCCGCTTTGTATATGTACTCAGTGGATAATCTGGCTAAAATCAAACCAGTCCACACAATGACCTAATAGGCAGAGGACTGTGTGCTGATAAGGTAACCAAAATCAATACCACTTAATTAGCATAGGTAATCCTTAAACAAACAAAGACTTTTCTTTAAAGACTTTAAAATAACAAGGATTTCTACTTTTTTTTTTTTTGCAGTACGCGGGCCTCTCACTGTTGTGGCCTCTCCCGTTGCGGGGCACAGGCTCCGGACGCACAGGCTCAGTGGCCATGGCTCACGGGCCTAGCTGCTCCGCGGCATGTGGGATCCTCCCAGACCAGGGCATGAACCCGTGTCCCCTGCATCGGCAGGCGGACTCTCAACCACTGCACCACCAGGGAAGCCCATCTACTTTTTTTTAATTTAAAAGAAGCTCAATCCTAAATTGTCTGAATGCAGTTATTATTCATTGACAAGTAATTAAACTTGTTGCCGGTATTTTTCCCCTGACTCTGAAATTTATTTTCACTTGTTCAACAATTATTTATAAACAAATCACATTGAGATATGTTTAATAAATCAATGTGTTGAGAAACCAAATGTGCATAACAAGAAATATGAAATTTAGTGTAAAAAACAACCTATGCTTTTAACAATATGTGCAGTGCAACTTTTTAAATACTATGTTCAGTTTATGCTCAACTTGTCCTTGTTTGAAAAACTCATTTTGATCAACATTTGATTAACTTTGACGTTTTCAAACATTTTTGGTTGTCAGAAGTTGTAATTCAAACAAGTACCTACAGTGCGATTTTTTTCCTTAGCTGCATTCAGCTAAGAGGTGCAAAGGTGACTTGGAGAGAAAGCACTTCCACTACCTAAAAAGGCTTGTGTTCTGTGCTGTAATCCTATGTGTCTTCTGAAAGTGAGAGGAAAAGAATTTCAGGCATAATGTACTTTCTCTGTAAAAAAACAAAACAAAACAAAACAAAAAAATCATCCCCAAGGGAATTAGGACTTCGTGAATTGTTCCTGAACTCGGCAATATTCTTGCATCTCCAGCTAAATGAAGAGACAGACTTAGGTTAATTCCTTAGGGTAACTAGAAGTGAATGTCTTTAAGCCTGTTGCAAGGCTTGCATCCTACTGGGTAAAACATACAGACTTTTGCAAGCTACTAGGAGGAAGGAGAGAACATACCATAGACTGGGAGACTGACCTTAGGCAAGTGACAGAGAGATGAACGCATTGGGGAAGGACTGGTCTTTTCGAGACTTATATGGGCTACAGTTGAAATGCTTCTCTATAAGGTGTTTGACCAAGAATGGTTAAGACACAAGTTTTCACCCCTCCTAGCAGAAACAGATTCCTTTCCTATGTACAAGGTCTTTCTTCACACCCATGGGTACCAAGGCCAGGCACGGACGTTTCAGTGAAGAGTAATATTAGGAAGGATGGAATACCCACTGCAATTAGAGGTCTGGTGATCTTCAGCTGAGCACTGCCAAGGGCGGTATGAAATGGCAAGTGAAACCATTTGTGAAAACAATTCGTAGGAAGAGGCTTTGTGTTACCGGCTTAGACCTGTTTCTCCTCCATGGAGAGTAGGGTTTACTTACTGTCTATAGCAGAGAAAGTCTAGGTGCAGAGACCTTTCCTTAGGTGGATGATCAAATGGAAGTCAAGTGCATGGGGAGCCCTGTTAAAGGGATAGCCAAGCAAGACAAGAGGAGTCACTTGAAAAATGCACTCATCTTAGGGTAGCCGGTACAAGCAATCACTGTGTGAAATCTGTATCCTGCGAGCTGCTCTCTTTAGGCCATGAGTAGTCAGATACATGCTAGATATCAGAAATTTCACACAATGTATTGATTCACCATTTGAAACTCTTCGGTCAAACTGGAAACATGCTACTATTTGTCTGACAGCCTGCACTACAACGGTTTCCTCAGCTTAGTTTATATTTGACTTCAGGTAAGAGGTGCAAGCCTGAGTTGCCTAGAAAGCGTTTCCACTACTAAAAGGCCCATATTAAGACCAGTAAATATTTTTGTCATCTCAAACTGAGAAGAAAGGAATTTCATTCACAGTGTACTGTCTCTTTCAAAGAGTCACCACCAGAGGAAGCAGGGTGTGAGAATGGCTTCAGAGCTCTGAAATACTCTTCATCTTCAGCCGAATGACGAGAAGGGCTGAGCTTAGTTTCCTAGTGTGACTAGAGGCAGATGCCTTTAAGTTTGTATGAAAGGCTGGTGTCCTACTGGTAAAACATATGTGAGAATACCTAGCCACAAAGAGGATGGTTGAGAAGATATTGACCAATGTGGAGATGCACATTCGCACTTGGATAACAAAAGAAGAGCTGTGGATGTAAGACTCATGTATCTGCTGCTTCTATGGCCTATATTGAACACCCTCCTCCCTGTGGTATTGAACTGAGAAGGAGAGGGAAAAGCATACAACCAGCCAAAGAGAAGTAGCTGCCTTTCTGAAGCAGAAAGCCTATCTGCAATGCTATGTGAAGGGCCTTGTGTTCCACGTGGGTGAGAAAAAGGTAATGTTACAGAAGGAGAAATTCGCAGTGTACTGAAGACTGGGCAGTGCCCAGGGGAGTTTTACAAACAGCAGCTTTCATTGCAAACGTTGACAGTTAATGGAAGTATTTGAAAGGCCGAATCCTTAGTGTTACTTAGTTAGACCTGTCTCTCTTACACGGAGAGAAGGGCTTGCTTACTGGGTACTGCAGGGAAAGACTAGGTCCAGATACCTCTCCTTAGGTGGATGACGAAATGAAAGTCAAGTGTATGGGGAGCCCTGTTAAAGGGACAACCTGGCAAATTAAGAAGAGGCACTTTAAAAATGCACTCATCTCAGCATACATGATAGAAACGTCTAGAGTGAAGGCTATGTGAAATGTGTATGCTATGAGCTGTTCTCCAAAGACCATGGGTGAGTCTGATGAATGTTGGATCACAGAAACTTCACACATTGTATTCATTCACCTTTTGACACTCTTCGCTCACTTCAGAATAAGGCTACAATTCCTCTGGCAGGCCTACACAATGATGGTTTCCTCACGTAAGTTTATATCTGTAAGAGGGGCAAGGGTGCATTGGCTACAAAGCGTTTTCACTGTCTTAAAAGATCTGTATTCCGACCAGAAAATATTTCTGTCTTTTCAAATTGAGAAGAAGGGAAATACGGGCACTGTGTACTGTCTCTGTCAGAGAGTCTCTGTCAAAGACTCATCCACAGAGGAAGCAGTGTGTGAGAATGGTTGTAGAGTTCTGCAATACTCTTCATTTCAGCCGAATGACAAAAAGTGCTCAGCTTAGTTTCCTAGGGTAACTACAGGCACATGAATTTTACTTTGAAAGCCTGGGGTCCTACTGGTAAAATATATGTGAGTTTTGAAGCCAAAAGAAGGATGGTTGAGAAGACACCGACCTCTGTGGAGATGGACTATCGTGCTTGGATCACACTAGGAGAGCTGTAGGCATAGGGCTTTGGTCGCTGCTGCTTCTAGGGCTTAACCTGAACAACCTCCTCCCAGTGGTATTTAACTGAGAAGGGTAGGGAAAGCAATTTCAAACTGCCACAAGGAAGTACCTTCCTTTCTGAAGCAGAAACACTTTCTTCAACGCTATATGAAGGGCCTTCACTTCCAGATGGTCGTGAAAAAGACAACATTTCAAAAGGAGAAATTGACACTGTTCGTGGAATCCTGGGGATGCTCAGAGTAGTTTTGGCGAAAGTAGCTTTCACTGTGAACGTAGAACGTTTGGTGGAAGCATTTTCAAGGCAAAGTATAATGTTCCATGGTTAGACCTGTCTCTCGTACACGGAGAGTAGGAATTGCTTACTGGGTACTGCAGTGCAAGTCTAGGTGCACAGCCATTGCCTTAGGTGGAGGATCAAATGTAAGCCAAGTGCACAGGGAGCACTGTTAAAGAGACAGCTTGGCAAGAGAAGAAGAAGCAGTCATCTGAGCGAAAAATTTAGAGTAGTCTAGAGGGAAGTCTTTGTGAAATGTGTATGCTATGAGCTGTTCTCCAAAGACCATGGGTGAGTCTGATGAATGCTAGATCACAGAAACTTCACACATTGTATTCATTCACCTTTGGACACTCTTCGCTCACATCTGAATAAGGCTACAATTCCTCTGGCAGGACTACACACTGACGGTCTCCTCACATTAGTTTATATCTGTAAGAGGGGCAAGGGTGTGTTGGCTACAAAGCGTTTTCACTGCCTTAAAAGATCTGTATTCCAACCAGAAAATATTTCTGTCTTTTGAAATTGAGAAGAAGGGAAATACGGGCACTGCGTACTGTCTCTGTCAGAGAGAACGCGGTTCTTGACAGGCTTTCATTCCATGCGGGTCTGCCCCTTTTTGGAAACCTAAGCTGGCTTGAAAGAAACCACAGGGGCTCCAATTCAGTTTGGGGACTCCTGCTCGACATCTCTCTACGTGATGCGGAAACTGGACTTTAAGTCCAGCCCGAAATAAAGTAGAGAGTTACCCTGAGCATTGCTAGGCATTTGGAACATCCAAAGTCACCTAGGCCTCCTGAGGGCATTTAGAAGATTATGCCGTTGACCACATGCAGCACACACTGCATCCAAAAGTTTTACCGCAGAAGGCCGAATTGTGTTCCAAGGGTCTCCCTTGGATTGTCAGAGAAGACACGTGTATGTGCTGGGTGATCCAGTTTGTAATTGAGAAGCCTGGAAAAAGGCAGTATATTCCCCCATTTGAAAGGTAGATAGTGGCGGCCTCAGGGCTGACTGAAAGACAGTGCTGTTACCCGTCTTCTAGTCACCTCTGGGGACGCCTCAGTGAAGAAAGTGAGTTTTCTCCTACGAATCCAGGTGGTCTCCAGGGCTTTGATAGGAGCTCATCCCACGCTTGCCCTAGCTAAAGTGCGAAGTAAACGTGACCCTTAGCCTCAAGGTAAGCACGAGTGTTTCCTATCAGCAAAGTTTTGTGTGCAGCCATCTCCATGAACCCTGACTCGATAGAGTGCTTTAACTCCTCTACGGCTTTCCGTTGGCTGAAGACAGTCACGTATGTATTCCCTTCTGAGGAAGAGCGTGTGCGCTGTGAGTCCCCTTTTTGTTTTCCGAGCAACACAACACAGAACACACTGTTGGGGTCAACTCTGTCTACGCCGAGGGAAGGGCAATGAAGTGCTTCTCGCTTGCAGAGCTTGATTTCTACAGCTGTAAGGCAGCCGCGGGACAACGTTTTTGCCAGTAGTACATTCAATGTGGCTCTCCCTCTGTGGAGGCCCTCTGAACGGCACTGAAAGCATCCCTGAGCCAAAAGTGCATCCTGGCAACTCTTACCTGTCATCTCTCTTTTGTGACGCAGTGTACAGTGTAGGTGCAGCCTGACAGAAAGTACAGAGAAACCGGTACAATTGAGAGGCATTTGGACGATCCAAAGTCACCTAGGCCTGACTAATCATTAAGCGAGTAATGCTATTCATGGCACACAAAACACCCCGCGTCCAACGATGTGTGATCATAGAAAGGCCCAGTGTGGCTGAAAGTCTCCAGTAGTAAGTCAGAGAGTGCTGAAAATGCGCTGTGAGTTCAACATGGCAAATGGAGCACGTGAGAGAAGACCGACTTTCCCCCTTTGGAAAGCAACTTCGTTGCAGCTTCCAAGCCGCCTGAAAACCCCACCACCAGGATACTATTCACTCCACAGATGCCACTGAGGAGGAGTGAGTTATTCACAAAGAAACCAGGTGCTTGCGATTCCTTCCTGGGAGTTCACCCCACGAGCATACTGTAGCTAAAGTGCCAACTAAATGTGACCTCTAGTCTCGAGGTAAGGGGCTCATATTCCCATTACCAGAGAGAGGGGTGCACCAGTTTCCAGGAGGTCTTAGTCAGTGGACGGCTTTAGTTTTAGTGTGCCGCATGGCGCTCAAGACCCTCACGTGGGAACTTCTTTCCAAGGAAGTACACTGAGTACCCAAAGCCTCCTGAGCACAATCAAGGGATACACAGCTCTGGGAACATCACTCACTATACAGTAGGAACAAACGGGTACTTATGTGTTCTTTATGGGTAGCGTTCCACAGCTTTGAAACAGCCTCAGGAACGTGGTTCTTTGCAGGCTTTTGTTCCATGCGGGTCTGCCACATTGAGGAGACCTAAGGTGCCATGAAAGAAACCACCAGGGCTCCCATTCAGTTTCGGGACACCTGCTCGTCGTCTCTCTAAGTGATGTGGAAAGTGGACTTTAGGTCCAGCCCGAAATAAAGTAGAGAGTTACCCTGAGCATTGCTAGGAATTTGGAACATGCAAAGTCACCTAGGCCTACTGAGGGCATTTAAAGGATTATGCCGTTCACCACATGCAGCAGACACTGCATCCCAAAATTTCGTCGAAGAAGGCCGAATTGTGTTCCAAGAGTCTCCCTTGGATTGTTAGAGCAGATAGGTGTATGTGCTGGGTGATCCAGTTTGTAATTGGGAAGCCTGGAAAAAGGCAGTATTTTCCCCATTTGAAAGGTAGATAGTGGCGGCTTCAGGGCTGACTGAAAGACATTGCTGTTACCCGTCTTCTAGTCACCTCTGGGAATGCCTCAGTGAAGAAAGTGAGTTTTCTCCTACGAATCCAGGTGGTCTCCAGGGCCTTGCTAGGAGCTCATCCCACGGCTTGCCCTAGCTAAAGTGCGAAGTAAACGTGACCCCCTGGCCTCAAGGAAAGCACGAGCGTTTACTGTCAGCAAAGTTTGCTGTGCAGCCATCTCCATGAACCCTGACTGGATAGAGTGCTTTAATTCCTCTACGGCTATCCATAGGCCGAAGATAGTCGCGTATGAATTCCCTTCTGAGGGAGAGTGTGTGCGCTGTGTGTCCCCTTTTGTTTTCCGAGCAACACAACACAGAACACACTGTTGGGGTCAAGTCTGTCTACGCCGAGGGAAGGGCAATGAAGTGCTTCTCGCTTGCAGACCTTGATTTCTACAGCTGTAAGGCAGCCCTGGGACAACGTTTTTGCCAGTAGTACATTCAACGTGGCTCTCCCTCTGGGGAGGCCCTCTGAACGGCACTGAAAGAATCCCTGAGCCTAAAGTGCATGCTTGCAACTCTTACCTGTCATCGCTCTATTATGACGCAAGGTACACTGTACGTGTAGCCTGACAGAAAGTACAGAGAAACCGGTACAATTGTGAGGCATTTGGACGATCCAAAGTCACCTAGGCCTGACTAAGTTATGAAGATGGTAATGCTATTCATGGCACAAAAAACACCCCGCGTCCAACAACGTGTGATCATAGAAACGCCCAGTGTGGCTGAAAGTCTCCAGAAGTCAATCAGAGAGTGCAGGTAAATGCGCTGTGGGTTCAACATGGCAATTGGAGCATGTGAGAGAAGCCCAACTTTCCCCCTCTGGAAAGCAACTTCGTTGCAGCTTCCAAGCCGCCTGAAAACCCCATCACGAGGATACTATTCACTCCACAGATGCCGCTGAGGAGGAGTGAGTTATTCCCAAAGACACCAGGGGCTTGTGATTCCTTCCTGGGAGCTCACCCCACAAGCATACTGTAGCTAACGTGACAACTAAATGTGACCTCTAGTCTCGAGGTAAGGGGCACATTTTCCCATTACCAGAGAGAGGGGTGCACCAGTTTCCAGGAAGTCTTAGTCAATGGACGGATTTAGCTTTAGTATGCCTCACAGCGCTCAAGCCGCTCACGGGGGCACTTCTATCCAAGGAAGTGCACCGTGTACCAGAAGCCTTCTGAGCACAATCAAGGGATACACGGCTCTGGGACCATCCCTCACTATGCAGGTGAAAGGGCCGGCAACTAATCTGTTCTCTATGGCTAGCGTTCCACAGCTTTGAAACAGGCCCAGGAGCACGGTTCTTGGGCAGGCTTTCTTTCCATGCGGGTCTGCCACGTTGAGGACACCTAAGCTGCCCTGAAAGAAATCACCGGGGCTCCAATCCACTTTGGGGACTCCTGCTCGACGTCTCTCTAAGAGAGGCAGAAAGTAGACTTTAGGTCCAGCCCGAAATAAAGTAGAGATTTACCCTGCACCTTGCTAGGCATTTGGAACATGCAAAGTCACCTAGGCCTCCTGAGGGCATTTAGAGGATTATGCCATTCAGCCTATGCAGAACACCCTGCATCCCAAAGTTTCATCGGAGAAGGCCGAATTGTGTTCCAAGGGCCTCCTTTGGCTTGTCAGAGAAGAGAGATATATATGTGCTGGGTGATCCGGTGTGTAATTGAGAAGCCTGGAAAAAGGCAGTATTTTCCCCCATTTGAAAGGTAGATAGTGGCAGCCTCAAGGCTGACTGAAAGACAGTGCTGTTAGCCGTCTTCTAGTCGCTGCTAGGAATGCCTCAGGGAAGAAAGTGAGTTTTCTCCTACGAATCCAGGTGGTCGCCAGTGCCTTGCTAGGAGCTCATCCCACGGCTTGCCCTAGCTAAAGTGCGAAGTAAACGTGACCCCCAGGCCTCAAGGTAAGCACGAGCGTTTCCTGTCAGCAAAGTTTGCCGTGCAGCCGTCTCCATGAACCCTGACTCGATAGAGTGCTTTAACTCCTCTACGGCTCTCCAGAGGCCTCAGAGAGCCGCGGATGAATTCTCTTCTGAGGGAGAGCGTGGGTGCCGTGAGTCCCCTTCTGTTTTCCGAGCCACACAGCGCAGAACAGGCTGTTGGGGTCCACCCTTTCTATGCAGAGGGAAGGGCAATGAACTGATCCTCGCTTGCATAGCTTGATTTCTACCGCTGTAAAGCAGCCCCAGGACAACGTTTTTGCCAGTATTACATTCAACGTGGCTCTCCCTCTGTGGAGGCCCTCTGAACTGCACTGAAAGAATCCCTGAGCCTACAGAGCCCCCTGGCAACTCTTACCTGTCATCTCTCTATTGTGACGCAAGGTACACTGTAGGTCCAGCCTGACAGAAAGAACAGAAAAACCGGTCAACTTGTGAGACCTTTGGACGATCCAAAGTCACCTAGGCCTGACTAAGTCATCAAGCGGGTAATGCTATGCACGGCAGGCAAAAGTCCCCGCCTGCAACGAAGTGTGAGCATAGAAAGGCCCCGTGTGGCCGAAAGTCTCCAGTAGACAGTCAGAGAGTGCTGGTAAATGCGCTGTGGGGTCAAGTTGGAAACTGGAGCATGTGGGAGAAGCCCGACTCTCCCCCTTTGGAAAGCAACTTCGATGCAGCTTCCAAGCTGCCTGAACACCACACCACCAGGACACTGTTCACTGCACAGATGCCACTGAGGAGCAGTGAGCTTTTGCAAAAGAAACCGAACGCTTGCGCTTCCTTCCTGGGAGCTCAGCCCAGAGCATACTGTAGCTAAAGTGCCAACTAAATGTGACCTCTAGTCTCGAGGTAAGGTGCACATTTTCCCTTTACCAGAGGCAGGGGTGCACCAGTTTCCAGGAAGGCTTAGTCAATGGACGGCTTTAGCTTTACTGTGCCTCACAGCGCTCAAGCCTCTCACGGTGGCATTTCTTTCCAAGGAAGTGCACGGTGTACCAGAAGCCTTCTGAGCACAATCAAGGGGTACACGGCTCTGGGACCATCCCTCACTATGCAGGTGAAAGGGCCGGCAACTAATCTGTTCTCTATGGCTAGCGTTCCACAGCTTTGAAACAGCCCCAGGAGCACGGTTCTTGGGCAGGCTTTCTTTCCGTGCGGGTCTGCCACGTTGAGGACACCTAAGCTGCCCTGAAAGAAATCACCGGGGCTCCCATCCACTTTGGGGTCTCCTGCTCGACGTCTCTCTAAGTGAGGCAGAAAGTAGACTTTAGGTCCAGCCCGAAATAAAGTAGAGATTGACCGTGAGCCTTGCTAGGCATTTGGAACATGCAAAGTCACCTAGGCCTCCTGAGGGCATTTAGAGGATTATGCCATTCAGCCTATGCAGAACACACTGCATCCCAAAGTTTCATCGCAGAAGGCCGAATTGTGTTCCAAGGGCCTCCTTTGGCTTGTCAGAGAAGAGAGGTATATGTGCTGGGTGATCCGGTGTGTAATTGAGAAGCCTGGAAAACGGCAGTATTTTCCCCCATTTGAAAGGTAGATAGTGGCGGCCTCAAGGCTGACTGAAAGACAGTGCTGTTACCCGTCTTCTAGTCACTGCTAGGAATGCCTCAGGGAAGAAAGTGAGTTTTCTCCTACGAATCCAGGTGGTCGCCAGTGCCTTGCTAGGAGCTCATCCCACGGCTTGCCCTAGCTAAAGTGCGAAGTAAACGTGACCCCCAGGCCTCAAGGTAAGCACGAGCGTTTCCTATCAGCAAAGTTTGCTGTGCAGCCATCTCCATGAACCCTGACTCGATAGAGTGCTTTAAATCCTCTACGGCTCTCCAGAGGCCTCAGAGAGTCGCGTATGAATTCCCTTCTGAGGGTGAGCGTGGGTGCCGTGAGTCCCCTTTTGTTTTCCGAGCAACACAGCGCAGAACAGGCTGTTGGGGTCAACCCTTTCTTTGCAGAGGGAAGGGCAATGAACTGATCCTCGCTTGCATAGCTTGATTTCTACCGCTGTAAAGCAGCCCCAGGACAACGTTTTTGCCAGTATTACATTCAACGTGGCTCTCCCTCTGTGGAGGCCCTCTGAACTGCACTGAAAGAATCCCTGAGCCTACAGATCCCCCTGGCAACTCTTACCTGTCATCTCTCTATTGTGACGCAAGGTCCACTGTAGGTCCAGCCTGACAGAAAGAACAGAAAAACCGGTCAACTTGTGAGACATTTGGATGATCCAAAGACACCTAGGCCTAAGTCATTAAGCGGGTATTGCTATGCACGGCATGCAAAAGACCCCGCCTGCAACGAAGTTGTGATCATAGAAAGGCCCCGTGTGGCCGAAAGTCTCCATTAGACAGTCAGAGAGTGCTGGTAAAGGCGCTGTGGGGTCAAGTTGGAAACTGGAGCATGTGGGAGAAGCCCGACTCTCCCCCTTTGGAAAGCAACTTCGATGCAGCTTCCAAGCTGCCTGAACACCACACCACCAGGACACTGTTCACTGCACAGATGCCTCTGAGGAGCAGTGAGCTTTTGCAAAAGAAACCGAACGCTTGCGCTTCCTTCCTGGGAGCTCAGCCCAGAGCATACTGTAGCTAACGTGCCAACTAAATGTGACCTCTAGTCTCGAGGTAAGGGGCACATTTTCCCATTACCAGAGAGAGGGGTGCACCAGTTTCCAGGAAGGCTTAGTCAATGGACGGCTTTAGCTTTACTATGCCTCACAGCGCTCAAGCCGCTCACGGGGGCACTTCTATCCAAGGAAGTGCACCGTGTACCAGAAGCCTTCTGAGCACAATCAAGGGATACACGGCTCTGGGACCATCCCTCACTATGCAGGTGAAAGGGCCGGCAACTAATCTGTTCTCTATGGCTAGCGTTCCACACCTTTGAAACAGGCCCAGGAGCACGGTTCTTGGGCAGGCTTTCTTTCCGTGCGGGTCTGCCACGTTGAGGACACCTAAGCTGCCCTGAAAGAAATCACCGGGGCTCCCATCCACTTTGGGGTCTCCTGCTCGACGTCTCTCTAAGTGAGGCAGAAAGTAGACTTTAGGTCCAGCCCGAAATAAAGTAGAGATTTACCCTGTGCCTTGCTAGGCATTTGGAACATGCAAAGTCACCTAGGCCTCCTGAGGGCATTTAGAGGATTATGCCATTCAGCACACGCAGAACACACTGCATCCCAAAGTTTCATCGCAGAAGGCCGAATTGTGTTCCAAGGGCCTCCTTTACTTGTCAGAGAAGAGAGGTATATGTGCTGGGTGATCCGGTGTGTAATTGAGAAGCCTGGAAAACGGCAGTATTTTCCCCCATTTGAAAGGTACATAGTTGCAGCCTCAAGGCTGACTGAAAGATAGTGCTGTTACCCGTCTTCTAGTCACTGCTAGGAATGCCTCAGGGAAGAAAGTGAGTTTTCTCCTACGAATCCATGTGGTCGCCTGTGCCTTGCTAGGAGTTCACCCCACCGCTTGCCCTAGCTAAAGTGCGAAGTAAACGTGACCCCCAGGCCTCAAGGTAAGCACGAGCGTTTCCTATCAGCAAAGTTTGCTGTTCAGCCATCTCCATGAACCCTAACTCGATAGAGTGCCTTAAATCCTCTACGACTCTCCGGAGGCCTCAGAGAGACGCGTATGAATTCCCTTCTGAGGGAGAGCGTGGGTGCCGTGAGTCCCCTTTATGTTTTCCGAGCAACACAGCGCAGAACAGGCTGTTGGGGTCAACCCTTTCTATGCAGAGGGAAGGGCAATGAACTGATCCTCGCTTGCATAGCTTGATTTCAACCGCTGTAAAGCAGCCCCAGGACAACGTTTTTGCCAGTATTACATTCAACGTGGCTCTCCCTCTGTGGAAGCCCTCTGAACTGCACTGAAAGAATCCCTGAGCCTACAGAGCCCCCTGGCAACTCTTACCTGTCATATCTCTATTGTGACGCAAGGTCCACTCTAGGTCCAGCCTGACAGAAAGAACAGAAACCCGATTAACTTGTGAGACATTTGGATGATCCAAAGACACCTAGGCCTAAGTCATTAAGCGGGTATTGCTATGCACGGCATGCAAACGACCCCGCCTGCAACGAAGTTGTGATCATAGAAAGGCCCCGTGTGGCCGAAAGTCTCCATTAGACAGTCAGAGAGTGCTGGTAAAGGCGCTGTGGGGTCAAGTTGGAAACTGGAGCATGTGGGAGAAGCCCGACTCTCCCCCTTTGGAAAGCAACTTCGATGCAGCTTCCAAGCTGCCTGAACACCACACCACCAGGACACTGTTCACTGCACAGATGCCTCTGAGGAGCAGTGAGCTTTTGCAAAAGAAACCGAACGCTTGCGCTTCCTTCCTGGGAGCTCAGCCCAGAGCATACTGTAGCTAAAGTGCCAACTAAATGTGACCTCTAGTCTCGAGGTAAGGTGCACATTTTCCCTTTACCAGAGGCAGGGGTGCACCAGTTTCCAGGAAGGCTTAGTCAATGGACGGCTTTAGCTTTTGTATGCCTCACAGCGCTCAAGCCTCTCACGAGGGCATTTCTTTCCAAGGAAGTGCACCGTGTACCAGAAGCCTTCTGAGCAGAATCAAGGGATACACGGCTCTGGGACCCTCCCTCACTATGCAGGTGAAAGGGCCGGCAACTAATCTGTACTCTATGGCTAGCGTTCCACAGCTTTGAAACAGCCCCAGGAGCACGGTTCTTGGGCAGGCTTTCTTTCCGTGCGGGTCTGCCACGTTATGGACACCTAAGCTGCCCTGAAAGAAGCCACCGGGGCTCCAATCCACTTTGGGGTCTCCTGCTCGACGTCTCTCTAAGTGAGGCAGAAAGTAGACTTTAGGTCCAGCCCGAAATAAAGTAGAGATTGACCGTGAGCCTTGCTAGGCATGTGGAACATGCAAAGTCACCTAGGCCTCCTGAGGGCATTTAGAGGATTATGCCATTCAGCCTATGCAGAACACACTGCATCCCAAAGTTTCATCGCAGAAGGCCGAATTGTGTTCCAAGGGCCTCCTTTGGCTTGTCAGAGAAGAGAGGTATATGTGCTGGGTGATCCGGTGTTTAATTGAGAAGCCTGGAAAACGGCAGTATTTTCCCCCATTTGAAAGGTAGATAGTGGCAGCCTCAAGGCTGACTGAAAGACAGTGCTGTTACCCGTCTTCTAGTCACTGCTAGGAATGCCTCAGGGAAGAAAGTGAGTTTTCTCCTACGAATCCAGGTGGTCGCCAGTGCCTTGCTAGGAGCTCATCCCACGGCTTGCCCTAGCTAAAGTGCGAAGTAAACGTGACCCCCAGGCCTCAAGGTAAGCACGAGCGTTTCCTATCAGCAAAGTTTGCTGTGCAGCCATCTCCATGAACCCTGACTCGATAGAGTGCTTTAACTCCTCTACAGCTCTCCAGAGGCCTCAGAGAGTCGCATATAAATTCCCTTCTGGGGGTGAGCGTGGGTGCCGTGAGTCCCCTTTTTGTTTTCCGAGCAACACAGCGCAGAGCAGGCTGTTGGGGTCAACCCTTTCTATGCAGAGGGAAGAGCAATGAACAGATCCTCGCTTGCATAGCTTGATTTCTACCGCTGTAAAGCAGCCCCAGGACAACGTTTTTGCCAGTATTACATTCAACGTGGCTCTCCCTCTGTGGAGGCCCTCTGAACTGCACTGAAAGAATCCCTGAGCCTACAGAGCCCCCTGGCAACTCTTACCTGTCATCTCTCTATTGTGACGCAAGGTACACTGTAGGTCCATCCTGACAGAAAGAACAGAAAAACCGGTCAACTTGTGAGACCTTTGGACGATCCAAAGTCACCTAGGCCTGACTAAGTCATCAAGCGGGTAATGCTATGCACGGCATGCAAAAGACCCCGCCTGCAACGAAGTGTGAGCATAGAAAGGCCCCGTGTGGCCGAAAGTCTCCATTAGACAGTCAGAGAGTGCTGGTAAAGGCGCTGTGGGGTCAAGTTGGAAACTGGAGCATGTGGGAGAAGCCCGACTCTCCCCCTTTGGAAAGCAACTTCGATGCAGCTTCCAAGCTGCCTGAACACCACACCACCAGGACACTGTTCACTGCACAGATGCCTCTGAGGAGCAGTGAGCTTTTGCAAAAGAAACCGAACGCTTGCGCTTCCTTCCTGGGAGCTCACCCCACGAGCATACTGTAGCTAACGTGCCAACTAAATGTGACCTCTAGTCTCGAGGTAAGGGGCACATTTTCCCTTTACCAGAGGCAGGGGTGCACCAGTTTCCAGGAAGGCTTAGTCAATGGACGGCTTTAGCTTTAGTGTGCCTCACAGCGCTCAAGCCTCTCACGGGGGCAATTCTTTCCAAGGAAGTGCACAGTGTACCAGAAGCCTTCTGAGCACAATCAAGGGATACACGGCTCTGGGACCATCCCTCACTATGCAGGTGAAAGGGCCGGCAATTAATCTGTTCTCTATGGCTAGCGTTCCACAGCTTTGAAACTGCCCCAGGAGCACGGTTCTTGGGCAGGCTTTCTTTCCGTGCGGGTCTGCCTCGTTGAGGACACCTAAGCTGCCCTGAAAGAAACCACCGGGGCTCCAATCCACTTTGGGGTCTCCTGCTCGACGTCTCTCTAAGTGAGGCAGAAAGTAGACTTTAGGTCCAGCCCGAAATAAAGTAGAGATTGACTGTGAGCCTTGCTAGGCATTTGGAACATGCAAAGTCACCTAGGCCTCCTGAGGGCATTTAGAGGATTATGCCATTCAGCACACGCAGAACACACTGCATCCCAAAGTTTCATCGCAGAAGGCCGAATTGTGTTCCAAAGGCCTCCTTTGGCTTGTCAGAGAAGAGAGGTATATGTGCTGGGTGATCCGGTGTGTAATTGAGGAGCCTGGAAAACGGCAGTATTTTCCCCCATTTGAAAGGTACATAGTGGCAGCCTCAAGGCTGACTGAAAGATAGTGCTGTTACCCGTCTTCTAGTCACTGCTAGGAATGCCTCAGGGAAGAAAGTGAGTTTTCTCCTACGAATCCATGTGGTCGCCTGTGCCTTGCTAGGAGTTCACCCCACCGCTTGCCCTAGCTAAAGTGCGAAGTAAACGTGACCCCCAGGCCTCAAGGTAAGCACGAGCGTTTCCTATCAGCAAAGTTTGCTGTGCAGCCATCTCCATGAACCCTGATTCGATAGAGTGCTTTAAATCCTCTACGGCTCTCCGGAGGCCTCAGAGAGACGCGTATGAATTCCCTTCTGAGGGAGAGCGTGGGTGCCGTGAGTCCCCTTTTTGTTTTCCGAGCAACACAGCGCAGAACAGGCTGTTGGGGTCAACCCTTTCTATGCAGAGGGAAGGGCAATGAACTGATCCTCGCTTGCATAGCTTGATTTCTACCGCTGTAAAGCAGCCCCAGGACAACGTTTTTGCCAGTATTACATTCAACGTGGCTCTCCCTCTGTGGAGGCCCTCTGAACTGCACTGAAAGAATCCCTGAGCCTACAGAGCCCCCTGGCAACTCTTACCTGTCATCTCTCTATTGTGACGCAAGGTCCACTGTAGGTCCAGCCTGACAGAAAGAACAGAAAAACCGGTCAACTTGTGAGACTTTTGGACGATCCAAAGTCACCTAGGCCTGACTAAGTCATTAAGCAGGTAATGCTAAGCACGGCATGCAAAAGTCCCCGCCTGCAACGAAGTGTGATCATAGAAAGGCCCCGTGTGGCCCAAAGTCTCCAGTAGACAGTCAGTGAGTGATGGTAATTGCGCTGTGGGGTCAAGTTGGAAACTGGAGCATGTGGGAGAAGCCCGACTCTCCCCCTTTGGAAAGCAACTTCGATGCAGCTTCCAAGCTGCCTGAACACCACACCACCAGGACACTGTTCACTGCACAGATGCCTCTAAGGAGCAGTGAGCTTTTGCCAAAGAAACCAAACGCTTGCGCTTCCTTCCTGGGAGCTCAGCCCAGAGCATACTGTAGCTAAAGTGCCAACTAAATGTGACCTCTAGTCTCGAGGTAAGGTGCACATTTTCCCTTTACCAGAGGCAGGGGTGCACCAGTTTCCAGGAAGGCTTAGTCAATGGACGGCTTTAGCTTTAGTGTGCCTCACAGCGCTCAAGCCTCTCACGGGGGCATTTCTTTCCAAGGAAGTGCACCGTGTACCAGAAGCCTTCTGAGCACAATCAAGGGATACACGGCTCTGGGACCATCCCTCACTATGCAGGTGAAAGGGCCGGCAACTAATCTGTTCTCTATGGCTAGCGTTCCACAGCTTTGAAACAGCCCCAGGAGCACGGTTCTTGGGCCGGCTTTCTTTCCATGCGGGTCTGCCACGTTGAGGACACCTAAGCTGCCCTGAAAGAAACCACCGGGGCTCCAATCCACTTTGGGGTCTCGTGCTCGACGTCTCTCTAAGTGAGGCAGAAAGTAGACTTTAGTTCCAGCCCGAAATAAAGTAGAGATTGACTGTGAGCCTTGCTAGGCATTTGGAACATGCAAAGTCACCTAGGCCTCCTGAGGGCATTTAGAGGATTATGCCATTCAGCACATGCAGAACACACTGCATCCCAACGTTTCATCGCAGAAGGCCGAATTGTTTTCCAAAGGCCTCCTTTGGCTTGTCAGAGAAGAGAGGTATATGTGCTGGGTGATCCGGTGTGTAATTGAGGAGCCTGGAAAACGGCAGTATTTTCCCCCATTTGAAAGGTACATAGTGGCAGCCTCAAGGCTGACTGAAAGATAGTGCTGTTACCCGTCTTCTAGTCACTGCTAGGAATGCCTCAGGGAAGAAAGTGAGTTTTCTCCTACGAATTCATGTGGTCGCCTGTGCCTTGCTAGGAGTTCACCCCACCGCTTGCCCTAGCTAAAGTGCGAAGTAAACGTGACCCCCAGGCCTCAAGGTAAGCACGAGCGTTTCCTATCAGCAAAGTTTGCTGTGCAGCCATCTCCATGAACCCTGACTCGATAGAGTGCTTTAAATCCTCTACGGCTCTCCGGAGGCCTCAGAGAGACGCGTATGAATTCCCTTCTGAGGGAGAGCGTGGGTGCCGTGAGTCCCCTTTTTGTTTTCCGAGCAACACAGCGCAGAACAGGCTGTTGGGGTCAACCCTTTCTATGCAGAGGGAAGGGCAATGAACTGATCCTCGCTTGCATAGCTTGATTTCTACCGCTGTAAAGCAGCCCCAGGACAACGTTTTTGCAAGTATTACATTCAACGTGGCTCTCCCTCTGTGGAGGCCCTCTGAACTGCACTGAAAGAATCCCTGAGCCTACAGAGCCCCCTGGCAACTCTTACCTGTCATCTCTCTATTGTGACGCAAGGTCCACTGTAGGTCCAGCCTGACAGAAAGAACAGAAAAACCGGTCAACTTGTGAGACTTTTGGACGATCCAAAGTCACCTAGGCCTGACTAAGTCATTAAGCAGGTAATGCTAAGCACGGCATGCAAAAGTCCACGCCTGCAACGAAGTGTGATCATAGAAAGGCCCCGTGTGGCCCAAAGTCTCCAGTAGACAGTCAGTGAGTGATGGTAATTGCGCTGTGGGGTCAAGTTGGAAACTGGAGCATGTGGGAGAAGCCCGACTCTCCCCCTTTGGAAAGCAACTTCGATGCAGCTTCCAAGCTGCCTGAACACCACACCACCAGGACACTGTTCACTCCACAGATGCCTCTGAGGAGCAGTGAGCTTTTGCCAAAGAAACCAAACGCTTGCGCTTCCTTCCTGGGAGCTCAGCCCAGAGCATACTGTAGCTAAAGTGCCAACTAAATGTGACCTCTAGTCTCGAGGTAAGGTGCACATTTTCCCTTTACCAGAGGCAGGGGTGCACCAGTTTCCAGGAAGGCTTAGTCAATGGACGGCTTTAGCTTTAGTGTGCCTCACAGCGCTCAAGCCTCTCACGGGGGCATTTCTTTCCAAGGAAGTGCACCGTGTACCAGAAGCCTTCTGAGCACAATCAAGGGATACACGGCTCTGGGACCATCCCTCACTATGCAGGTGAAAGGGCCGGCAACTAATCTGTTCTCTATGGCTAGCGTTCCACAGCTTTGAAACAGCCCCAGGAGCACGGTTCTTGGGCCGGCTTTCTTTCCATGCGGGTCTGCCACGTTGAGGACACCTAAGCTGCCCTGAAAGAAACCACCGGGGCTCCAATCCACTTTGGGGTCTCGTGCTCGACGTCTCTCTAAGTGAGGCAGAAAGTAGACTTTAGGTCCAGCCCGAAATAAAGTAGAGATTGACTGTGAGCCTTGCTAGGCATTTGGAACATGCAAAGTCACCTAGGCCTCCTGAGGGCATTTAGAGGATTATGCCATTCAGCACATGCAGAACACACTGCATCCCAACGTTTCATCGCAGAAGGCCGAATTGTGTTCCAAGGGCCTCCTTTGGCTTGTCAGAGAAGAGAGGTATATGTGCTGGGTGATCCGGTGTGTAATTGAGAAGCCTGGAAAACGGCAGTATTTTCCCCCATTTGAAAGGTACATAGTGGCAGCCTCAAGGCTGACTGAAAGACAGTGCTGTTACCCGTCTTCTAGTCACTGCTAGGAATGCCTCAGGGAAGAAAGTGAGTTTTCTCCTACGAATCCAGGTGGTCGCCAGTGCCTTGCTAGGAGCTCATCCCACGGCTTGCCCTAGCTAAAGTGCGAAGTAAACGTGACCCCCAGGCATCAAGGTAAGCACGAGCGTTTCCTATCAGCAAAGTTTGCTGTGCAGACATCTCCATGAACCCTGACTCGATAGAGTGCTTTAACTCCTCTACGGCTCTCCAGAGGCCTCAGAGAGTCGCGTATGTATTCCCTTCTGAGGGTGAGCGTGGGTGCGGTGAGTCCCCTTTTGTTTTCCGAGCAACACAGCGCAGAACAGGCTGTTGGGGTCAAGCCTTTCTTTGCAGAGGGAAGGGCAATGAACTGATCCTCGCTTGCATAGCTTGATTTCTACCGCTGTAAAGCAGCCCCAGGACAACGTTTTTGCCAGTATTACATTCAACGTGGCTCTCCCTCTGTGGAGGCCCTCTGAACTGCACTGAAAGAATCCCTGAGCCTACAGAGCCCCCTGGCAACTCTTACCTGTCATCTCTCTATTGTGACGCAAGGTCCACTGTAGATCCAACCTGACAGAAAGAACAGAAAAACCGGTCAACTTGTGAGACTTTTGGACGATCCAAAGTCACCTAGGCCTCACTAAGTCATTAAGCAGGTAATGCTATGCACGGCATGCAAAAGTCCCCGCCTGCAACGAAGTGTGATCATAGAAAGGCCCCGTGTGGCCCAAAGTCTCCAGTAGACAGTCAGTGAGTGCTGGTAAAGGCGCTGTGGGGTCAAGTTGGAAACCGGAGCATGTGAGAGAATCCCGACTCTCCCCCTTTGGAAAGCAACTTCGATGCAGCTTCCAAGCTGCCTGAACACCACACCACCAGGACACTGTTCACTCCACAGAGGCCTCTGAGGGGCAGTGAGCTTTTGCCAAAGAAACCAAACGCTTGCCCTTCCTTCCTGGGAGCTCAGCCGAGAGCATACTGTAGCTAAAGTGCCAACTAAATGTGACCTCTAGTCTCGAGGTAAGGTGCACATTTTCCCTTTACCAGAGGCAGGGGTGCACCAGTTTCCAGAAGGCTTAGTCAATGGACGGCTTTAGCTTTTGTATGCCTCACAGCGCTCAAGCCTCTCACGGGGGCATTTCTTTCCAGGGAATTGCACCGTGTACCAGAAGCATTCTGAGCACAATCAAGGAATACATGGCTGTGGGACCAACACTCACTATACAGGTGAAAGGGCCGGCAACTAATCTGTTCTCTATGGCTAGCGTTCCACACCTTTGAAACAGCCCCAGGAGCACGGTTCTTGGGCCGGCTTTCTTTCCATGCGGGTCTGCCACGTTGAGGACACCTAAGCTGCCTTGAAAGAAACCACCGGGGCTCCAATCCACTTTGGAGTCTCCTGCTCGACGTCTCTCTAAGTGAGGCAGAAAGTAGACTTTAGGTCCAGCCCGAAATAAAGTAGAGATTGACCGTGAGCCTTGCTAGGCATTTGGAACATGCAAAGTCACCTAGGCCTCCTTAGGGCATTTGGAGGATTATGCCATTCAGCACACGCAGAATACACTGCATCCCAAAGGTTCATCGCAGAAGGCCGAATTGTGTTCCAAGGGCCTCCTCTGTCTTGTCAGAGAAGAGAGGTATATGTGCTGGGTGATCCGGTGTGTAATTGAGAAGCCTGGAAAACGGCAGTATTTTCCCCCATTTGAGAGGTACATAGTGGCAGCCTCAAGGCTGACTGAAAGATAGTGCTGTTACCCGTCTTCTAGTCACTGCTAGGAATGCCTCAGGGAAGAAAGTGAGTTTTCTCCTAGGAATCCAGGTGGTCGCCTGTGCCTTGCTAGGAGTTCACCCCACCGCTTGCCCTAGCTAAACTGCGAAGTAAACGTGACCCCCAGGCCTCAAGGTAAGCACGAGCGTTTCCTATCAGCAAAGTTTGCTGTGCAGCCATCTCCATGTACCCTGACTCGATAGAGTGCTTTAAATCCTCTACGGCTCTCCGGAGGCCTCAGAGAGACGCGTATGAATTCCCTTCTGAGGGAGAGCGTGGGTGCCGTGAGTCCCCTTTTTGTTTTCCGAGCAACACAGCGCAGAACAGGCTGTTGGGGTCAACCCTTTCTTTGCAGAGGGAAGGGCAATGAACTGATCCTCGCTTGCATAGCTTGATTTCTACCGCTGTAAAGCAGCCCCAGGACAACGTTTTAGCCAGTATTACATTCAACGTGGCTCTCTCTCTGTGGAGGCCCTCTGAACTGCACTGAAAGAATCCCTGAGCCTACAGTGCCCCCTGGCAACTCTTACCTGTCATCTCTCTATTGTGACGCAAGGTCCACTGTAGGTCCAGCCTGACAGAAAGAACAGAAAAACCGGTCAACTTGTGAGACTTTTGGACGATCCAATCACCTAGGCCTGACTAAGTCATTAAGCAGCTACTGCTATGCACGGCATGCAAAAGTCCCCGCCTGCAACGAAGTGTGATCACAGAAAGGCCCCGTGTGGCCGAAAGTCTCCATTAGACATTCAGAGAGTGCTGGTAAAGGCGCTGTGGGGTCAAGTTGGAAACTGGAGCATGTGGGAGAAGCCGGACTCTCCCCCTTTGGAAAGCAACTTCGATGCAGCTTCCAAGCTGCCTGAACACCACACCACCAGGACACTGTTCACTCCACAGATGCCTCTGAGGAGCAGTGAGCTTTTGCAAAAGAAACCGAACGCTTGCGCTTCCTTCCTGGGAGCTCAGCCCAGAGCATACTGTAGCTAAAGTGCCAACTAAATGTGACCTCTAGTCTCGAGGTAAGGTGCACATTTTCCCTTTACCAGAGGCAGGGGTGCACCAGTTTCCAGAAGGCTTAGTCAATGGACGGCTTTAGCTTTTGTATGCCTCACAGCGCTCAAGCCTCTCACGGGGGCATTTCTTTCCAAGGAATTGCACCGTGTACCAGAAGCCTTCTGAGCACAATCAAGGGATACACGGCTGTGGGACCAACACTCACTATACAGGTGAAAGTGCCGGCAACTAATCTGTTCTCTATGGCTAGCGTTCCACAGCTTTGAAACAGCCCCAGGAGCACGGTTCTTGGGCCGGCTTTCTTTCCATGCGGGTCTGCCACGTTGAGGACACCTAAGCTGCCCTGAAAGAAACCACCGGGGCTCCAATCCACTTTGGAGTCTCCTGCTCGACGTCTCTCTAAGTGAGGCAGAAAGTAGACTTTAGGTCCAGCCCGAAATAAAGTAGAGATTGATGGTGAGCCTTGCTAGGCATTTGGAACATGCAAAGTCACCTAGGCCTCCTGAGGGCATTTAGAGGATTATGCCATTCAGCACACGCAGAATACACTGCATCCCAAAGGTTCATCGCAGAAGGCTGAATTGTGTTCCAAGGGCCTCCTCTGTCTTGTCAGAGAAGAGAGGTATATGTGCTGGGTGATCCGGTGTATAATTGAGAAGCCTGGAAAAAGGCAGTATTTTCCCCCATTTGAAAGGTAGATAGGGGCGGACTCAAGGCTGACTGAAAGACAGTGCTGTTACCCGTCTTCTAGTCACTGCTAGGAATGCCTCAGGGAAGAAAGTGAGTTTTCTCCTATGAATCCAGGTGGTCGCCTGTGCTTTGCTAGGAGTTCACCCCACCGCTTGCCCTAGCTAAACTGCGAAGTAAACGTGACCCCCAGGCCTCAAAGTAAGCACGAGCGTTTCCTATCAGCAAAGTTTGCTGTGCAGCCATCTCCATGAACCCTGACTTGATAGAGTGCTTTAAATCCTCTACGGCTCTCCGGAGGCCTCAGAGAGACACGTATGAATTCCCTTCTGAGGGAGAGTGTGGGTGCCATGAGTCCCCTTTTTGTTTTCCGAGCCACACAGCGCAGAACAGGCTGTTGGGGTCAACCGTTTCTATGCAGAGGGAAGGGCAATGAACTGATCCTAGCGTGCATAGCTTGATTTCTACCGCTGTAAAGCAGCCCAAGGACAACGTTTTAGCCAGTATTACATTCAACGTGGCTCTCCCTCTGTGGAGGCCCTCTGATCCTCACTGAAATAATCCCTGAGCCTACAGAGCCCCCTGGCAACTCTTACCTGTCATCTCTCTATTGTGACGCAAGGTCCACTGTAGGTCCAGCCTGACAGAAAGAACAGAAAAACCGGTCAACTTGTGAGACTTTTGGACGATCCAAAGTCACCTAGGCCTGACTAAGTCATTAAGCAGCTAATGCTAGGAACGGCATGCAAAAGTCCCCGCCTGCAACGAAGTGTGATCATGGAAAAGCCCCGTGTGGCTGACAGTCTCCAGTAGACAGTCAGTGAGTGATGGTAATTTCGCTGTAGGGTCAAGTTGGAAACTGGAGCATGTGAGAGAAGCCCGACTCTCCCCCTTTGGAAAGCAACTTCGATGCAGCTTCCAAGCTGCCTGAACACCACACCACCAGGACACTGTTCACTCCACAGATGCCTCTGAGGAGCAGTGAGCTTTTGCCAAAGAAACCAAACGCTTGCCCTTCCTTCCTGGGAGCTCAGCCCAGAGCATACTGTAGCTAAAGTGCCAACTAAATGTGACCTCTAGTCTCGAGGTAAGGTGCACATTTTCCCTTTACCAGAGGCAGGGGTGCACCAGTTTCCAGGAAGGCTTAGTCAATGGACGGCTTTAGCTTTAGTGTGCCTCACAGCTCTCAAGACTCTCACGGGGGCATTTCTTTCCAAGGAAGTGCACCGTGTACCAGAAGCCTTCTGAGCACAATCAAGGGATACACGACTCTGGGACCATCCCTCACTATGCACGTGAAAGGGCCGGCAACTAATCTGTTCTCTATAGCTAGCGTTCCACAGCTTTGAAACAGCCCCAGGAGCACGGTTCTTGGGCCGGCTTTCTTTCCATGCGGGTCTGCCACGTTGAGCACACCTAAGCTGCCCTGAAGGAAACCACTGGGGCTCCAATCCACTTTGGGGTCTCCTGCTCGACGTCTCTCTAAGTGAGGCAGAAAGTAGACTTTAGGTCCAGCCCGAAATAAAGTAGAGATTGACCGTGAGCCTTGTTAGGCATTTGGAACATACAAAGTCACCTAGGCCTCCTGAGGGCATTTAGAGGATTATGCCATTCAGCACATGCAGAACACACTGCATCCCAACGTTCCATCGCAGAAGGCCGAATTGTGTTCCAAGGGCCTCCTTTGGCTTGTCAGAGAAGAGAGGTATATGTGCTGGGTGATCCGGTGTGTAATTGAGGAGCCTGGAAAACGGCAGTATTTTCCCCCATTTGAAAGATACATAGTGGCAGCCTCAAGGCTGACTGAAAGATAGTGCTGTTACCCGTCTTCTAGTCACTGCTAGGAATGCCTCAGGGAAGAAAGTGAGTTTTCTCCTATGAATCCAGGAGGTCGCCTGTGCTTTGCTAGGAGTTCACCCCACCGCTTGCCCTAGCTAAACTGCGAAGTAAACGTGACCCCCAGGCCTCAAGGTAAGCACGAGCGTTTCCTATCAGCAAAGTTTGCTGTGCAGCCATCTCCATGAACCCTGACTCGATAGAGTGCTTTAAATCCTCTACGGCTCTCCGGAGGCCTCAGAGAGACGTGTATGAACTCCCTTCTGAGGGAGAGCGTGGGTGCCGTGAGTCCCCTTTTTGTTTTCCGAGCAACACAGCACAGAACAGGCTGTTGGGGTCAACCCTTTCTTTGCAGAGGGAAGGGCAATGAACTGATCCTCGCTTGCATAGCTTGATTTCTACGGCTGTAAAGCAGCCCCAGGACAACGTTTTTGCCAGTATTACATTCAACGTGGCTCTCCCTCTGTGGAGGCCCTCTGAACTGCACTGAAAGAATCCCTGAGCATACAGAGCCCCCTGGCAACTCTGACCTGTCATCTCTCTATTGTGACGCAAGGTCCACTGTAGGTCCAGCCTGACAGAAAGAACAGAAAAACCGGTCAACTTGTGAGACTTTTGGACGATCCAAAGTCACCTAGGCCTGACTAAGTCATTAAGCAGGTAATGCTATGCACGGCATGCAAAAGTCCCCGCCTGCAACGAAGTGTGATCATAGAAAGGCCCCGTGTGGCCGAAAGTCTCCATTAGACAGTCAGAGAGTGCTGGTAAAGGCGCTGTGGGGTCAAGTTGGAAAGCAACTTCGATGCAGCTTCCAAGCTGCCTGAACACCACACCACCAGGACACTGTTGACTCCACAGATGCCTCTGAGGAGCAGTGAGCTTTTGCCAAAGAATCCAAACGCTTGTGCTTCCTTCCTGGGAGCTCAGCCCAGAGCATACTGTAGCTAAAGTGCCAACTAAATGTGACCTCTAGTCTCGAGGTAAGGTGCACATTTTCCCTTTACCAGAGGCAGGGGTGCACCAGTTTCCAGGAAGGCTTAGTCAATGGACGGCTTTAGCTTTAGTGTGCCTCACAGCGCTCAAGCCTCTCACGGGGGCATTTCTTTCCAAGGAAGTGCACCGTGTACCAGAAGCCTTCTGAGCACCATCAAGGGATACACGGCTCTGGGACCATCCCTCACTATGCAGGTGAAAGGGCCGGCAACTAATCTGTTCTCTATGGCTAGCGTTCCACAGCTTTGAATCAGCTCCAGGAGCACGGTTCTTGGGCCGGCTTTCTTTCCATGCGGGTCTGCCACGTTGAGGACACCTAAGCTGCCCTGAAAGAAACCACCGGGGCTCCAATCCACTTTGGAGTCTCCTGCTCGACGTCTCTCTAAGTGAGGCAGAAAGTAGACTTTAGGTCCAGCCCGAAATAAAGTAGAGATTGACCGTGAGCCTTGCTAGGCATTTGGAACATGCAAAGTCACCTAGGCCTCCTGAGGGCATTTAGAGGATTATGCCATTCAGCACATGCAGAACACACTGCATCCCAACGTTTCATCGCAGAAGGCCGAATTGTGTTCCAAGGGCCTCCTTTGGCTTGTCAGAGAAGAGAGGTATATGTGCTGGGTGATCCGGTGTGTAATTGAGAAGCCTGGAAAACGGCAGTATTTTCCCCCATTTGAGAGGTACATACTGGCAGCCTCAAGGCTGACTGAAAGATAGTGCTGTTACCCGTCTTCTAGTCACTGCTAGGAATGCCTCAGGGAAGAAAGTGAGTTTTCTCCTATGAATCCAGGTGGTCGCCTGTGCCTTGCTAGGAGTTCACCCCACCGCTTGCCCTAGCTAAACTGCGAAGTAAACGTGACCCCCAGGCCTCAAGGTAAGCACGAGCGTTTCCTATCAGCAAAGTTTGCTGTGCAGCCATCTCCATGAACCCTGACTCAATAGAGTGCTTTAAATCCTCTACGGCTCTCCAGAGGCCTCAGAGAGTCGCGTATGAATTCCCTTCTGCGGGTGAGCGTGGGTGCTTTGAGTCCCCTTTTGTTTTCCGAGCAACACAGCGCAGAACAGGCTGTTGGGGTCAACCCTTTCTTTGCAGAGGGAAGGGCAATGAACTGATCCTCGCTTGCATAGCTTGATTTCTACCGCTGTAAAGCAGCCCCAGGACAACGTTTTTGCCAGTATTACATTCAACGTGGCTCTCCCTCTGTGGAGGCCCTCTGAACTGCACTGAAAGAATCCCTGAGCCTACAGAGCCCCCTGGCAACTCTTACCTGTCATCTCTCTATTGTGACACAAGGTCCATGTAGGTCCAGCCTGACAGAAAGAACAGAAAAACCGGTCAGCTTGTGAGACTTTTGGACGATCCAAAGTCACCTAGGCCTCACTAAGTCATTAAGCAGGTAATGCTATGCACGGCATGCAAAAGTCCCCGCCTGCAACGAAGTGTGATCATAGAAAGGCCCCGTGTGGCCCAAAGTCTCCAGTAGACAGTCAGTGAGTGCTGGTAAAGGCGCTGTGGGGTCATGTTGGAAACTGGGGCATGTGAGAGAAGCCCGACTCTGCCCCTTTGGAAAGCAACTTCGATGCAGCTTCCAAGCTGCCTGAACACCACACCACCAGGACACTGTTCACTCCACAGATGCCTCTGAGGAGCAGTGAGCTTTTGCAAAAGAAACCGAACGCTTGCGCTTCCTTCCTGGGAGCTCAGCCCAGAGCATACTGTAGCTAAAGTGCCAACTAAATGTGACCTCTAGTCTCGAGGTAAGGTGCACATTTTCCCTTTACCAGAGGCAGGGGTGCACCAGTTTCCAGAAGGCTTAGTCAATGGACGGCTTTAGCTTTTATATGCCTCACAGCGCTCAAGCCTCTCACGGGGGCATTTCTTTCCAAGGAAGTGCACCGTGTACCAGAAGCCTTCTGAGCACAATCAAGGGATACACGGCTCTGGGACCATCCCTCACTATGCAGGTGAAAGGGCCGGCAACTAATCTGTTCTCTATGGCTAGCGTTCCACAGCTTTGAAACAGCCCCAGGAGCACGGTTCTTGGGCCGGCTTTCTTTCCATGCGGGTCTGCCACGTTGAGGACACCTAAGCTGCCCTGAAAGAAACCACCGGGGCTCCAATCCACTTTGGGGTCTCCTGCTCGACGTCTCTCTAAGTGAGGCAGAAAGTAGACTTTAGGTCCAGCCCGAAATAAAGTAGAGATTGACCGTGAGCCTTGCTAGGCATTTGGAACATGCAAAGTCACCTAGGCCTCCTGAGGGCATTTAGAGGATTATGCCATTCAGCACACCCAGAATACACTGCATCCCAAAGGTTCATCGCAGAAGGCCGAATTGTGTTCCAAGGGCCTCCTTTGGCTTGTCAGAGAAGAGAGGTATATGTGCTGGGTGATCCGGTGTGTAATTGAGAAGCCTGGAAAACGGCAGTATTTTCCCCCATTTGAGAGGTACATAGTGGCAGCCTCAAGGTTGACTGAAAGATAGTGCTGTTACCCGTCTTCTAGTCACTGCTAGGAATTCCTCAGGGAAGAAAGTGAGTTTTCTCCTATGAATCCTGGTGGTCGCCTGTGCCTTGCTAGGAGTTCACCCCACCGCTTGCCCTAGCTTAACTGCGAAGTAAACGTGATCCCCAGGCCTCAAGGTAAGCACGAGCGTTTCCTATCAGCAAAGTTTGCTGTGCAGCCATCTCCATGAACCCTGACTCAATAGAGTGCTTTAAATCCTCTACGGCTCTCCGGAGGCCTCAGAGAGACGCGTATGAATTCCCTTCTGAGGGAGAGCGTGGGTGCCGTGAGTCCCCTTTTTGTTTTCCGAGCCACACAGCGCAGAACAGGCTGTTGGGGTCAACCGTTTCTATGCAGAGGGAAGGGCAATGAACTGATCCTAGCGTGCATAGCTTGATTTCTACCGCTGTAAAGCAGCCCAAGGACAACGTTTTAGCCAGTATTACATTCAACGTGGCTCTCCCTCTGTGGAGGCCCTCTGATCCTCACTGAAATAATCCCTGAGCCTACAGAGCCCCCTGGCAACTCTTACCTGTCATCTCTCTATTGTGACGCAAGGTCCACTGTAGGTCCAGCCTGACAGAAAGAACAGAAAAACCGGTCAACTTGTGAGACTTTTGGACGATCCAAAGTCACCTAGGCCTGACTAAGTCATTAAGCAGCTAATGCTAGGAACGGCATGCAAAAGTCCCCGCCTGCAACGAAGTGTGATCATGGAAAAGCCCCGTGTGGCTGACAGTCTCCAGTAGACAGTCAGTGAGTGATGGTAATTTCGCTGTAGGGTCAAGTTGGAAACTGGAGCATGTGAGAGAAGCCCGACTCTCCCCCTTTGGAAAGCAACTTCGATGCAGCTTCCAAGCTGCCTGAACACCACACCACCAGGACACTGTTCACTCCACAGATGCCTCTGAGGAGCAGTGAGCTTTTGCCAAAGAAACCAAACGCTTGCCCTTCCTTCCTGGGAGCTCAGCCCAGAGCATACTGTAGCTAAAGTGCCAACTAAATGTGACCTCTAGTCTCGAGGTAAGGTGCACATTTTCCCTTTACCAGAGGCAGGGGTGCACCAGTTTCCAGGAAGGCTTAGTCAATGGACGGCTTTAGCTTTAGTGTGCCTCACAGCTCTCAAGACTCTCACGGGGGCATTTCTTTCCAAGGAAGTGCACCGTGTACCAGAAGCCTTCTGAGCACAATCAAGGGATACACGACTCTGGGACCATCCCTCACTATGCACGTGAAAGGGCCGGCAACTAATCTGTTCTCTATAGCTAGCGTTCCACAGCTTTGAAACAGCCCCAGGAGCACGGTTCTTGGGCCGGCTTTCTTTCCATGCGGGTCTGCCACGTTGAGCACACCTAAGCTGCCCTGAAGGAAACCACTGGGGCTCCAATCCACTTTGGGGTCTCCTGCTCGACGTCTCTCTAAGTGAGGCAGAAAGTAGACTTTAGGTCCAGCCCGAAATAAAGTAGAGATTGACCGTGAGCCTTGTTAGGCATTTGGAACATACAAAGTCACCTAGGCCTCCTGAGGGCATTTAGAGGATTATGCCATTCAGCACATGCAGAACACACTGCATCCCAACGTTCCATCGCAGAAGGCCGAATTGTGTTCCAAGGGCCTCCTTTGGCTTGTCAGAGAAGAGAGGTATATGTGCTGGGTGATCCGGTGTGTAATTGAGGAGCCTGGAAAACGGCAGTATTTTCCCCCATTTGAAAGATACATAGTGGCAGCCTCAAGGCTGACTGAAAGATAGTGCTGTTACCCGTCTTCTAGTCACTGCTAGGAATGCCTCAGGGAAGAAAGTGAGTTTTCTCCTATGAATCCAGGAGGTCGCCTGTGCTTTGCTAGGAGTTCACCCCACCGCTTGCCCTAGCTAAACTGCGAAGTAAACGTGACCCCCAGGCCTCAAGGTAAGCACGAGCGTTTCCTATCAGCAAAGTTTGCTGTGCAGCCATCTCCATGAACCCTGACTCGATAGAGTGCTTTAAATCCTCTACGGCTCTCCGGAGGCCTCAGAGAGACGTGTATGAACTCCCTTCTGAGGGAGAGCGTGGGTGCCGTGAGTCCCCTTTTTGTTTTCCGAGCAACACAGCACAGAACAGGCTGTTGGGGTCAACCCTTTCTTTGCAGAGGGAAGGGCAATGAACTGATCCTCGCTTGCATAGCTTGATTTCTACGGCTGTAAAGCAGCCCCAGGACAACGTTTTTGCCAGTATTACATTCAACGTGGCTCTCCCTCTGTGGAGGCCCTCTGAACTGCACTGAAAGAATCCCTGAGCATACAGAGCCCCCTGGCAACTCTGACCTGTCATCTCTCTATTGTGACGCAAGGTCCACTGTAGGTCCAGCCTGACAGAAAGAACAGAAAAACCGGTCAACTTGTGAGACTTTTGGACGATCCAAAGTCACCTAGGCCTGACTAAGTCATTAAGCAGGTAATGCTATGCACGGCATGCAAAAGTCCCCGCCTGCAACGAAGTGTGATCATAGAAAGGCCCCGTGTGGCCGAAAGTCTCCATTAGACAGTCAGAGAGTGCTGGTAAAGGCGCTGTGGGGTCAAGTTGGAAAGCAACTTCGATGCAGCTTCCAAGCTGCCTGAACACCACACCACCAGGACACTGTTGACTCCACAGATGCCTCTGAGGAGCAGTGAGCTTTTGCCAAAGAATCCAAACGCTTGTGCTTCCTTCCTGGGAGCTCAGCCCAGAGCATACTGTAGCTAAAGTGCCAACTAAATGTGACCTCTAGTCTCGAGGTAAGGTGCACATTTTCCCTTTACCAGAGGCAGGGGTGCACCAGTTTCCAGGAAGGCTTAGTCAATGGACGGCTTTAGCTTTAGTGTGCCTCACAGCGCTCAAGCCTCTCACGGGGGCATTTCTTTCCAAGGAAGTGCACCGTGTACCAGAAGCCTTCTGAGCACCATCAAGGGATACACGGCTCTGGGACCATCCCTCACTATGCAGGTGAAAGGGCCGGCAACTAATCTGTTCTCTATGGCTAGCGTTCCACAGCTTTGAATCAGCTCCAGGAGCACGGTTCTTGGGCCGGCTTTCTTTCCATGCGGGTCTGCCACGTTGAGGACACCTAAGCTGCCCTGAAAGAAACCACCGGGGCTCCAATCCACTTTGGAGTCTCCTGCTCGACGTCTCTCTAAGTGAGGCAGAAAGTAGACTTTAGGTCCAGCCCGAAATAAAGTAGAGATTGACCGTGAGCCTTGCTAGGCATTTGGAACATGCAAAGTCACCTAGGCCTCCTGAGGGCATTTAGAGGATTATGCCATTCAGCACATGCAGAACACACTGCATCCCAACGTTTCATCGCAGAAGGCCGAATTGTGTTCCAAGGGCCTCCTTTGGCTTGTCAGAGAAGAGAGGTATATGTGCTGGGTGATCCGGTGTGTAATTGAGAAGCCTGGAAAACGGCAGTATTTTCCCCCATTTGAGAGGTACATACTGGCAGCCTCAAGGCTGACTGAAAGATAGTGCTGTTACCCGTCTTCTAGTCACTGCTAGGAATGCCTCAGGGAAGAAAGTGAGTTTTCTCCTATGAATCCAGGTGGTCGCCTGTGCCTTGCTAGGAGTTCACCCCACCGCTTGCCCTAGCTAAACTGCGAAGTAAACGTGACCCCCAGGCCTCAAGGTAAGCACGAGCGTTTCCTATCAGCAAAGTTTGCTGTGCAGCCATCTCCATGAACCCTGACTCAATAGAGTGCTTTAAATCCTCTACGGCTCTCCAGAGGCCTCAGAGAGTCGCGTATGAATTCCCTTCTGCGGGTGAGCGTGGGTGCTTTGAGTCCCCTTTTGTTTTCCGAGCAACACAGCGCAGAACAGGCTGTTGGGGTCAACCCTTTCTTTGCAGAGGGAAGGGCAATGAACTGATCCTCGCTTGCATAGCTTGATTTCTACCGCTGTAAAGCAGCCCCAGGACAACGTTTTTGCCAGTATTACATTCAACGTGGCTCTCCCTCTGTGGAGGCCCTCTGAACTGCACTGAAAGAATCCCTGAGCCTACAGAGCCCCCTGGCAACTCTTACCTGTCATCTCTCTATTGTGACACAAGGTCCATGTAGGTCCAGCCTGACAGAAAGAACAGAAAAACCGGTCAGCTTGTGAGACTTTTGGACGATCCAAAGTCACCTAGGCCTCACTAAGTCATTAAGCAGGTAATGCTATGCACGGCATGCAAAAGTCCCCGCCTGCAACGAAGTGTGATCATAGAAAGGCCCCGTGTGGCCCAAAGTCTCCAGTAGACAGTCAGTGAGTGCTGGTAAAGGCGCTGTGGGGTCATGTTGGAAACTGGGGCATGTGAGAGAAGCCCGACTCTGCCCCTTTGGAAAGCAACTTCGATGCAGCTTCCAAGCTGCCTGAACACCACACCACCAGGACACTGTTCACTCCACAGATGCCTCTGAGGAGCAGTGAGCTTTTGCAAAAGAAACCGAACGCTTGCGCTTCCTTCCTGGGAGCTCAGCCCAGAGCATACTGTAGCTAAAGTGCCAACTAAATGTGACCTCTAGTCTCGAGGTAAGGTGCACATTTTCCCTTTACCAGAGGCAGGGGTGCACCAGTTTCCAGAAGGCTTAGTCAATGGACGGCTTTAGCTTTTATATGCCTCACAGCGCTCAAGCCTCTCACGGGGGCATTTCTTTCCAAGGAAGTGCACCGTGTACCAGAAGCCTTCTGAGCACAATCAAGGGATACACGGCTCTGGGACCATCCCTCACTATGCAGGTGAAAGGGCCGGCAACTAATCTGTTCTCTATGGCTAGCGTTCCACAGCTTTGAAACAGCCCCAGGAGCACGGTTCTTGGGCCGGCTTTCTTTCCATGCGGGTCTGCCACGTTGAGGACACCTAAGCTGCCCTGAAAGAAACCACCGGGGCTCCAATCCACTTTGGGGTCTCCTGCTCGACGTCTCTCTAAGTGAGGCAGAAAGTAGACTTTAGGTCCAGCCCGAAATAAAGTAGAGATTGACCGTGAGCCTTGCTAGGCATTTGGAACATGCAAAGTCACCTAGGCCTCCTGAGGGCATTTAGAGGATTATGCCATTCAGCACACCCAGAATACACTGCATCCCAAAGGTTCATCGCAGAAGGCCGAATTGTGTTCCAAGGGCCTCCTTTGGCTTGTCAGAGAAGAGAGGTATATGTGCTGGGTGATCCGGTGTGTAATTGAGAAGCCTGGAAAACGGCAGTATTTTCCCCCATTTGAGAGGTACATAGTGGCAGCCTCAAGGTTGACTGAAAGATAGTGCTGTTACCCGTCTTCTAGTCACTGCTAGGAATTCCTCAGGGAAGAAAGTGAGTTTTCTCCTATGAATCCTGGTGGTCGCCTGTGCCTTGCTAGGAGTTCACCCCACCGCTTGCCCTAGCTTAACTGCGAAGTAAACGTGATCCCCAGGCCTCAAGGTAAGCACGAGCGTTTCCTATCAGCAAAGTTTGCTGTGCAGCCATCTCCATGAACCCTGACTCAATAGAGTGCTTTAAATCCTCTACGGCTCTCCGGAGGCCTCAGAGAGACGCGTATGAATTCCCTTCTGAGGGAGAGCGTGGGTGCCGTGAGTCCCCTTTTTGTTTTCCGAGCAACACAGCGCAGAACAGGCTGTTGGGGTCAATCCTTTCTATGCAGAGGGAAGGGCAATGAACTGATCCTCGCTTGCATAGCTTGATTTCTACCGCTGTAAAGCAACCCCAGGACAACGTTTTAGCCAGTATTACATTCAACGTGGCTCTCCCTTTGTGGAGGCCCTCTGAACTGCACTGAAAGAATCCCTGAGCCTACAGTGCCCCCTGGCAACTCTTACCTGTCATCTCTCTATTGTGACGCAAGGTCCACTGTAGGTCCAGCCTGACAGAAAGAACAGAAAAACCGGTCAACTTGTGAGACTTTTGGACGATCCAAAGTCACCTAGGCCTGACTAAGTCATTAAGCAGGTAATGCTATGCACGGCATGCAAAAGTCCCCGCCTGCAACGAAGTGTGATCATAGAAAGGCCCCGTGTGGCCGAAAGTCTCCATTAGACAGTCAGAGAGTGCTGGTAAAGGCGCTGTGGGGTCAAGTTGGAAACTGGAGCATGTGGGAGAAGCCCGACTCTCCCCCTTTGGAAAGCAACTTCGATGCAGCTTCCAAGCTGCCTGAACACCACACCACCAGGACACTGTTCACTCCACAGATGCCTCTGAGGAGCAGTGAGCTTTTGCAAAAGAAACCGAACGCTTGCGCTTCCTTCCTGGGAGATCAGCCCAGAGCATACTGTAGCTAAAGTGCCAACTAAATGTGACCTCTAGTCTCGAGGTAAGGTGCACATTTTCCCTTTACCAGAGGCAGGGGTGCACCAGTTTCCAGAAGGCTTAGTCAATGGACGGCTTTAGCTTTTATATGCCTCACAGCGCTCAAGCCTCTCACGGGGGCATTTCTTTCCAGGGAATTGCACCGTGTACCAGAAGCCTTCTGAGCACAATCAAGGAATACACGGCTGTGGGACCAACACTCACTATACAGGTGAAAGGGCCGGCAACTAATCTGTTCTCTATGGCTATCGTTCCACAGCTTTGAAACAGCCCCAGGAGCACGGTTCTTGGGCCGGCTTTCTTTCCATGCGGGTCTGCCACGTTGAGGACACCTAAGCTGCCCTGAAAGAAACCACCGGGGCTCCAATCCACTTTGGAGTCTCCTGCTCGACGTCTCTCTAAGTGAGGCAGAAAGTAGACTTTAGGTCCAGCCCGAAATAAAGTAGAGATTGACCGTGAGCCTTGCTAGGCATTTGGAACATGCAAAGTCACCTAGGCCTCCTGAGGGCATTTAGAGAATTATGACATTCAGCACACGCAGAATACACTGCATCCCAAAGGTTCATCGCAGAACGCCGAATTGTGTTCCAAGGGCCTCCTCTGTCTTGTCAGAGAAGAGAGGTATATGTGCTGGGTGATCCGGTGTATAATTGAGAAGCCTGGAAAAAGGCAGTATTTTCCCGCATTTGAAAGGTACATAGTGGCAGCCTCAAGGCTGACTGAAAGATAGTGCTGTTACCCGTCTTCTAGTCACTGCTAGGAATGCCTCAGGGAAGAAAGTGAGTTTTCTCCTACGAATCCAGGTGGTCGCCAGTGCCTTGCTAGGAGCTCATCCCACGGCTTGCCCTAGCTAAAGTGCGAAGTAAACGTGACCCCCAGGCCTCAAGGTAAGCACGAGCGTTTCCTATCAGCAAAGTTTGCTGTGCAGCCATCTCCATGAACCCTGACTCGATAGAGTGCTTTAACTCCTCTACGGCTCTCCAGAGGCCTCAGAGAGTCGCGTATGAATTCCCTTCTGAGGGTGAGCGTGGGGGCCGTGAGTCCCCTTTTGTTTTCCGAGCAACACAGCGCAGAACAGGCTGTTGGGGTCAACCCTTTCTTTGCAGAGGGAAGGGCAATGAACTGATCCTCGCTTGCATAGCTTGATTTCTACCGCTGTAAAGCAGCCCCAGGACAACGTTTTTGCCAGTATTACATTCAACGTGGCTCTCCCTCTGTGGAGGCCCTCTGAACTGCACTGAAAGAATCCCTGAGCCTACAGAGCCCCCTGGCAACTCTTACCTGTCATCTCTCTATTGTGACGCAAGGTCCACTGTAGGTCCAGCCTGACAGAAAGAACAGAAAAAACGGTCAACTTGTGAGACTTTTGGACGATCCAAAGTCACCTAGGCCTGACTAAGTCATTAAGCAGGTAATGCTATGCACGGCATGCAAAAGTCCCCGCCTGCAACTAAGTGTGATCATAGAAAGGCCCCGTGTGGACCAAAGTCTCCAGTAGAGAGTCAGTGAGTGCTGGTAAAGGCGCTGTGGGGTCAAGTTGGAAACCGGAGCATGTGAGAGGAGCCCGACTCTCCCCCTTTGGAAAGCAACTTCGATGCAGCTTCCAAGCTGCCTGAACACCACACCACCAGGACACTGTTCACTCCACAGATGCCTCTGAGGAGTAGTGAGCTTTTGCAAAAGAAACCGAACGCTTGCGCTTCCTTCCTGGGAGCTCAGCCGAGAGCATACTGTAGCTAAAGTGCCAACTAAATGTGACCTCTAGTCTCGAGGTAAGGTGCACATTTTCCCTTTACCAGAGGCAGGGGTGCACCAGTTTCCAGGAAGGCTTAGTCAATGGACGGCTTTAGCTTTAGTGTGCCTCACAGCGCTCAAGCCTCTCACGGGGGCATTTCTTTCCAAGGAAGTGCACCGTGTACCAGAAGCATTCTGAGCACAATCAAGGGATACACGGCTCTGGGACCATCCCTCACTATGCAGGTGAAAGGGCCGGCAACTAAACTGTTCTCTATGGCTAGCGTTCCACAGCTTTGAAACAGCTCCAGGAGCACGGTTCTTGGGCCGGCTTTCTTTCCATGCGGGTCTGCCACGTTGAGGACACCTAAGCTGCCCTGAAAGAAACCACCGGGGCTCCAATCCACTTTGGGGTCTCCTGCTCGACGTCTCTCTAAGTGAGGCAGAAAGTAGACTTTAGGTCCAGCCCGAAATAAAGTAGAGATTGACCGTGAGCCTTGCTAGGCATTTGGAACATGCAAAGTCACCTAGGCCTCCTGAGGGCATTTAGAGGATTATGCCATTCAGCACATGCAGAATACACTGCATCCCAACGTTTCATCGCAGAAGGCCGAATTGTGTTCCAAGGGCCTCCTTTGGCTTGTCAGAGAAGAGAGGTATATGTGCTGGGTGATCCGGTGTGTAATTGAGGAGCCTGGAAAACGGCAGTATTTTCCCCCATTTGAAAGATACATAGTGGCAGCCTCAAGGCTGACTGAAAGATAGTGCTGTTACCCGTCTTCTAGTCACTGCTAGGAATGCCTCAGGGAAGAAAGTGAGTTTTCTCCTATGAATCCAGGAGGTCGCCTGTGCTTTGCTAGGAGTTCACCCCACCGCTTGCCCTAGCTAAACTGCGAAGTAAACGTGACCCCCAGGCCTCAAGGTAAGCACGAGCGTTTCCTATCAGCAAAGTTTGCTGTGCAGCCATCTCCATGAACCCTGACTCGATAGAGTGCTTTAAATCCTCTACGGCTCTCCGGAGGCCTCAGAGAGACGCGTATGAACTCCCTTCTGAGGGAGAGTGTGGGTGCCGTGAGTCCCCTTTTTGTTTTCCGAGCAACACAGCGCAGAACAGGCTGTTGGGGTCAACCCTTTCTATGCAGAGGGAAGGGCAATGAACTGATCCTCGCTTGCATAGCTTGATTTCTACGGCTGTAAAGCAGTCCCAGGACAAGGTTTTTGCCAGTATTACATTCAAGGTGGCTCTCCCTCTGTGGAGGCCCTCTGAACTGCACTGAAAGAATCCCTGAGCCTACAGAGCCCCCTGGCAACTCTTACCTGTCATCTCTCTATTGTGACGCAATGTCCACCGTAGGTCCAGCCTGACAGAAAGAACAGAAAAACCGGTCAACTTGTGAGACTTTTGGACGATCCAAAATCACCTAGGCCTGACTAAGTCATTAAGCAGGTAATGCTATGCACGGCATGCAAAAGTCCCCGCCTGCAACGAAGTGTGATCATAGAAAGGCCCCGTGTGGCCGAAAGTCTCCATTAGACAGTCAGAGAGTGCTGGTAAAGGCGCTGTGGGGTCAAGTTGGAAAGCAACTTCGATGCAGCTTCCAAGCTGCCTGAACACCACACCACCAGGATACTGTTGACTCCACAGATGACTCTGAGGAGCAGTGAGCTAGTGCCAAAGAAACCAAACGCTTGTGCTTCCTTCCTGGGAGCTCAGCCCAGAGCATACTGTAGCTAAAGTGCCAACTAAATGTGACCTCTAGTCTCGAGGTAAGGTGCACATTTTCCCTTTACCAGAGGCAGGGGTGCACCAGTTTCCAGGAAGGCTTAGTCAATGGACGGCTTTAGCTTTAGTGTGCCTCACAGCGCTCAAGCCTCTCACGGGGGCATTTCTTTCCAAGGAAGTGCACAGTGTACCAGAAGCCTTCTGAGCACAATCAAGGGATACACGACTCTGGGACCATCCCTCACTATGCAGGTGAAAGGGCCGGCAACTAATCTGTTCTCTATGGCTAGCGTTCCACAGCTTTGAAACAGCCCCAGGAGCACGGTTCTTGGGCCGCTTTCTTTCCATGCGGGTCTGCCACGTTGAGGACACCTAAGCTGCCCTGAAGGAAACCACCGGGGCTCCAATCCACTTTGGGGTCTCCTGCTCGACGTCTCTCTAAGTGAGGCAGAAAGTAGACTTTAGGTCCAGCCCGAAATAAAGTAGAGATTGACCGTGAGCCTTGCTAGGCATTTGGAACATGCAAAGTCACCTAGGCCTCCTGAGGGCATTTAGAGGATTATGCCATTCAGCACATGCAGAACACACTGCATCCCAACGTTTCATCGCAGAAGGCCGAATTGTGTTCCAAGGGCCTCCTTTGGCTTGTCAGAGAAGAGAGGTATATGTGCTGGGTGATCCGGTGTGTAATTGAGAAGCCTGGAATAAGGCAGTATTTTCCCCCATTTGAGAGGTACATACTGGCAGCCTCAAGGATGACTGAAAGATAGTGCTGTTACCCGTCTTCTAGTCACTGCTAGGAATGCCTCAGGGAAGAAAGTGAGTTTTCTCCTATGAATTCAGGTGGTCGCCTGTGCCTTGCTAGGAGTTCACCCCACCGCTTGCCCTAGCTAAACTGCGAAGTAAACGTGACCCCCAGGCCTCAAGGTAAGCACGAGCGTTTCCTATCAGCAAAGTTTGCTGTGCAGCCATCTCCATGAACCCTGACTCGATAGAGTGCTTTAAATCCTCTACGGCTCTCCAGAGGCCTCAGAGAGTCGCGTGTGAATACCCTTCTGCGGGTGAGCGTGGGTGCTTTGAGTCCCCTTTTGTTTTCCGAGCAACACAGCGCAGAACAGGCTGTTGGGGTCAACCCTTTCTTTGCAGAGGGAAGGGCAATGAACTGATCCTCGGTTGCATAGCTTGATTTCTACCGCTGTAAAGCAGCCCCAGGACAACGTTTTTGCCAGTATTACATTCAACGTGGCTCTCCCTCTGTGGAGGCCCTCTGAACTGCACTGAAAGAATCCCTGAGCCTACAGAGCCCCCTGGCAACGCTTACCTGTCATCTCTCTATTGTGACGCAAGGTCCATGTAGGTCCAGCCTGACAGAAAGAACAGAAAAACCGGTCAGCTTGTGAGACTTTTGGACGATCCAAAGTCACCTAGGCCTGACTAAGTCATTAAGCAGGTAATGCTATGCACGGCATGCAAAAGTCCCCGCCTGCAACGAAGTGTGATCATAGAAAGGCCCCGTGTGGCCCAAAGTCTCCAGTAGAGAGTCAGTGAGTGCTGGTAAAGGCGCTGTGGGGTCAAGTTGGAAACCGAAGCATGTGAGAGAAGCCCGACTCTCCCCGTTTGGAAAGCAACTTCGATGCAGCTTCCAATCTGCCTGAACACCACACCACCAGGACACTGTTCACTCCACAGATGCCTCTGAGGAGCAGTGAGCTTTTGCAAAAGAAACCAAACGCTTGTGCTTCCTTCCTGGGAGCTCAGCCCAGAGCATACTGTAGCTAAATTGCCAACTAAATGTGACCTCTAGTCTCGAGGTAAGGTGCACATTTTCCCTTTACCAGAGGCAGGGGTGCACCAGTTTCCAGGAAGGCTTAGTCAATGGACGGCTTTAGCTTTAGTGTGCCTCACAGCGCTCAAGCCTCTCACGGGGGCATTTCTTTCCAAGGAAGTGCACCGTGTACCAGAAGCCTTCTGAGCACAATCAAGGGATACACGGCTCTGGGACCATCCCTCACTATGCAGGTGAAAGGGCCGGCAACTAATCTGTTCTCTATGGCTAGCGTTCCACAGCTTTGAAACAGGCACAGGAGCACGGTTCTTGGGCCGGCTTTCTTTCCATGCGGGTCTGCCACGTTGAGGACACCTAAGCTGCCCTGAAAGAAACCACCGGGGCTCCAATCCACTTTGGGGTCTCCTGCTCGACGTCTCTCTAAGTGAGGCAGAAAGTAGACTTTAGGTCCAGCCCGAAATAAAGTAGAGATTGACCGTGAGCCTTGCTAGGCATTTGGAACATGCAAAGTCACCTAGGCCTCCTGAGGGCATTTAGAGGATTATGCCATTCAGCACATGCAGAACACACTGCATCCCAACGTTTCATCGCAGAAGGCCGAATTGTGTTCCAAGGGCCTCCTTTGGCTTGTCAAAGAAGAGAGGTATATGTGCTGGGTGATCCGGTGTATAATTGAGAAGCCTGGAATAAGGCAGTATTTTCCCCCATTTGAAAGGTAGATAGTGGCGGACTCAAGGCTGACTGAAAGACAGTGCTGTTACCCGTCTTCTAGTCACTGCTAGGAATGCCTCAGGGAAGAAAGTGAGTTTTCTCCTATGAATCCAGGTGGTCGCCTGTGCTTTGCTAGGAGTTCACCCCACCGCTTGCCCTAGCTAAACTGCGAAGTAAACGTGACCCCCAGGCCTCAAAGTAAGCACGAGCGTTTCCTATCAGCAAAGTTTGCTGTGCAGCCATCTCCATGAACCCTGACCCGATAGAGTGCTTTAAATCCTCTACGGCTCTCCGGAGGCCTCAGAGAGAAACGTATGAATTCCCTTCTGAGGGAGAGTGTGGGTGCCGTGAGTCCCCTTTTTGTTTTCCGAGCAACACAGCGCAGAACAGGCTGTTGGGGTCAACCCTTTCTATGCAGAGGGAAGGGCAATGAACTGATCCTAGTTTGCATAGCTTGATTTCTACCGCTGTAAAGCAGCCCCAGGACAACGTTTTAGCCAGTATTACATTCAACGTGGCTCTCCCTCTCTGGAGGCCCTCTGAACCTCACTGAAATAATCCCTGAGCCTACAGAGCCCCCTGGCAACTCTTACCTGTCATCTCTCTATTGTGACGCAAGGTCCACTGTAGGTCCAGCCTGACAGAAAGAACAGAAAAACCGGTCAACTTGTGAGACTTTTGGACGATCCATAGTCACCTAGGCCTGACTAAGTCATTAAGCAGGTAATGCTATGCACGGCATGCAAAAGTCCCCGCCTGCAACGAAGTGTGATCATGGAAAAGCCCCGTGTGGCTGAAAGTCTCCAGTAGACAGTCAGTGAGTGATGGTAATTGCGCTGTAGTGTCAAGTGGAAACTGGAGCATGTGAGAGAAGCCCGACTCTCCCCCTTTGGAAAGCAACTTCGATGCAGCTTCCAAGCTGCCTGAACACCACACCACCAGGACACTGTTGACTCCACAGATGCCTCTGAGGAGCAGTGAGCTTTTGCCAAAGAAACCAAACGCTTGCGCTTCCTTCCTGGGAGCTCAGCCCAGAGCATACTGTAGCTAAAGTGCCAACTAAATGTGACCTCTAGTCTCGAGGTAAGGTGCACATTTTCCCTTTACCAGAGGCAGGGGTGCACCAGTTTCCAGAAGGCTTAGTCAATGGACGGCTTTAGCTTTAGTGTGCCTCACAGCACTCAAGCCTCTCACGGGGGCATTTCTTTCCAAGGAAGTGCACCGTGTACCAGAAGCCTTCTGAGCACAATCAAGGGATACACGACTCTGGGACCATCCCTCACTATGCAGGTGAAAGGGCCGGCAACTAATCTGTTCTGTATAGCTAGCGTTCCACAGCTTTGAAACAGCCCCAGGAGCACGGTTCTTGGGCCGGCTTTCTTTCCATGCGGGTCTGCCAGGTTGAGGACACCTAAGCTGCCCTGAAGGAAACCACCGGGGCTGCAATCCACTTTGGGGTCTCCTGCTCGACGTCTCTCTAAGTGAGGCAGAAAGTAGACTTTAGGTCCAGCCCGAAATAAAGTAGAGATTGACCGTGAGCCTTGCTAGGCATTTGGAACATGCAAAGTCACCTAGGCCTCCTGAGGGCATTTAGAGGATTATGCCATTCAGCACATGCAGAATACACTGCATCCCAACGTTTCATCGCAGAAGGCCGAATTGTGTTCCAAGGGCCTCCTTTGGCTTGTCAGAGAAGAGAGGTATATGTGCTGGGTGATCCGGTGTGTAATTGAGGAGCCTGGAAAACGGCAGTATTTTCCCCCATTTGAAAGATACATAGTGGCAGCCTCAAGGCTGACTGAAAGATAGTGCTGTTACCCGTCTTCTAGTCACTGCTAGGAATGCCTCAGGGAAGAAAGTGAGTTTTCTCCTATGAATCCAGGAGGTCGCCTGTGCTTTGCTAGGAGTTCACCCCACCGCTTGCCCTAGCTAAACTGCGAAGTAAACGTGACCCCCAGGCCTCAAGGTAAGCACGAGCGTTTCCTATCAGCAAAGTTTGCTGTGCAGCCATCTCCATGAACCCTGACTCGATAGAGTGCTTTAAATCCTCTACGGCTCTCCGGAGGCCTCAGAGTGACGCCTATGAACTCCCTTCTGAGGGAGAGTGTGGGTGCCGTGAGTCCCCTTTTTGTTTTCCGAGCAACACAGCGCAGAACAGGCTGTTGGGGTCAACCCTTTCTATGCAGAGGGAAGGGCAATGAACTGATCCTCGCTTGCATAGCTTGATTTCTACCGCTGTAAAGCAGCCCCAGGACAACGTTTTTGCCAGTATTACATTCAACGTGGCTCTCCCTCTGTGGAGGCCCTCTGAACTGCACTGAAAGAATCCCTGAGCCTACAGAGCCCCCTGGCAACTCTTACCTGTCATCTCTCTATTGTGACGCAAGGTCCACTGTAGGTCCAGCCTGACAGAAAGAACAGAAAAAACGGTCAACTTGTGAGACTTTTGGACGATCCAAAGTCACCTAGGCCTGACTAAGTCATTAAGCAGGTAATGCTATGCACGGCATGCAAAAGTCCCCGCCTGCAACGAAGTGTGATCATAGAAAGGCCCCGTGTGGCCCAAAGTCTCCAGTAGACAGTCAGTGAGTGCTGGTAAAGGCGCTGTGGGGTCAAGTTGGAAACTGGAGCATGTGAGAGAAGCCCGACTCTCCCCCTTTGGAAAGCAACTTCGATGCAGCTTCCAAGCTGCCTGAACACCACACCACCAGGACACTGTTCACTCCACAGATGCCTCTGAGGAGCAGTGAGCTTTTGCAAAAGAAAGCAAACGCTTGCCCTTCCTTCCTGGGAGCTCAGCCCAGAGCATACTGTAGCTAAAGTGCCAACTAAATGTGACCTCTAGTCTCGAGGTAAGGTGCACATTTTCCCTTTACCAGAGGCAGGGGTGCACCAGTTTCCAGGAAGGCTTAGTCAATGGACGGCTTCAGCTTTAGTGTGCCTCACAGCGCTCAAGCCTCTCACGGGGGCATTTCTTTCCAGGGAATTGCACCGTGTACCAGAAGCCTTCTGAGCACAATCAAGGGATACACGGCTGTGGGACCAACACTCACTATACAGGCGAAAGGGCCGGCAACTAATCTGTTCTCTATGGCTAGCGTTCCACAGGTTTGAAACAGCCCCAGGAGCACGGTTCTTGGGCCGGCTTTCTTTCCATGCGGGTCTGCCACGTTGAGGACACCTAAGCTGCCCTGAAAGAAACCACCGGGGCTCCAATCCACTTTGGAGTCTCCTGCTCGACGTCTCTCTAAGTGAGGCAGAAAGTAGACTTTAGGTCCAGCCCGAAATAAAGTAGAGATTGACCGTGAGCCTTGCTAGGCATTTGGAACATGCAAAGTCACCTAGGCCTCCTGAGGGCATTTAGAGGATTATGCCATTCAGCACACGCAGAATACACTGCATCCCAAAGGTTCATCGCAAAAGGCCGAATTGTGTTCCAAGGGCCTCCTCTGTCTTGTCAGAGAAGAGAGGTATATGTGCTGGGTGATCCGGTGTATAATTGAGAAGCCTGGAAAAAGGCAGTAGTTTCCCCCATTTGAAAGGTACATAGTGGCAGCCTCAAGGCTGACTGAAAGATAGTGCTGTTACCCGTCTTCTAGTCACTGCTAGGAATGCCTCAGGGAAGAAAGTGAGTTTTCTCCTACGAATCCAGGTGGTCGCCAGTGCCTAGCTAGGAGCTCATCACACGGCTTGCCCTAGCTAAAGTGCGAAGTAAACGTGACCCCCAGGCCTCAAGGTAAGCACGAGCGTTTCCTATCAGCAAAGTTTGCTGTGCAGCCATCTCCATGAACCCTGACTCGATAGAGTGCTTTAACTCCTCTACGGCTCTCCAGAGGCCTCAGAGAGTCGCGTATGAATTCCCTTCTGAGGGAGAGCGTGGGTGCCGTGAGTCCCCTTTTGTTTTCCGAGCAACACAGCGCAGAACAGGCTGTTGGGGTCAACCCTTTCTTTGCAGAGGGAAGGGCAATGAACTGATCCTCGCTTGCATAGCTTGATTTCTACCGCTGTAAAGCAGCCCCAGGACAACGTTTTTGCCAGTATTACATTCAACGTGGCTCTCCCTCTGTGGAGGCCCTCTGAACTGCACTGTAAGAATCCCTGAGCCTACAGTGCCCCCTGGCAACTCTTACCTGTCATCTCTCTATTGTGACGCAAGGTCCACTGTAGGTCCAGCCTGACAGAAAGAACAGAAAAACCGGTCAACTTGTGAGACTTTTGGACGATCCAAAGTCACCTAGGCCTGACTAAGTCATTAAGCAGCTAATGCTATGCACGGCATGCAAAAGTCCCCGCCTGCAACGAAGTGTGATCACAGAAAGGCCCCGTGTGGCCGAAAGTCTCCATTAGACAGTCAGAGAGTGCTGGTAAAGGCGCTGTGGGGTCAAGTTGGAAACTGGAGCCTGTGGGAGAAGCCCGACTCTCCCCCTTTGGAAAGCAACTTCGATGCAGCTTCCAAGCTGCCTGAACACCACACCACCAGGACACTGTTCACTCCACAGATGCCTCTGAGGAGCAGTGAGCTTTTGCAAAAGAAACCGAACGCTTGCCCTTCCTTCCTGGGAGCTCATCCCAGAGCATACTGTAGCTAAAGTGCCAACTAAATGTGACCTCTAGTCTCGAGGTAAGGTGCACATTTTCCCTTTACCAGAGGCAGGGGTGCACCAGTTTCCAGAAGGCTTAGTCAATGGACGGCTTTAGCTTTTGTATGCCTCACAGCGCTCAAGCCTCTCACGGGGGCATTTCTTTCCAGGGAATTGCACCGTGTACCAGAAGCCTTCTGAGCACAATCAAGGAATACACGGCTGTGGGACCAACACTCACTATACAGGTGAAAGGGCCGGCAACTAATCTGTTCTCTATGGCTAGCGTTCAACAGCTTTGAAACAGCCCCAGGAGCACGGTTCTTGGGCCGGCTTTCTTTCCATGCGGGTCTGCCACGTTGAGGACACCTAAGCTGCCCTGAAAGAAACCACCGGGGCTCCAATCCACTTTGGAGTCTCCTGCTCGACGTCTCTCTAAGTGAGGCAGAAAGTAGACTTTAGGTCCAGCCCGAAATAAAGTAGAGATTGACCGTGAGCCTTGCTAGGCATTTGGAACATGCAAAGTCACCTAGGCCTCCTGAGGGCATTTAGAGGATTATGCCATTCAGCACACGCAGAATACACTGCATCCCAAAGGTTCATCGCAGAAGGCCGAATTGTGTTCCAAGGGCCTCCTCTGTCTTGTCAGAGAAGAGAGGTATATGTGCTGGGTGATCCGGTGTATAATTGAGAAGCCTGGAAAAAGGCAGTATTTTCCCCCATTTGAAAGGTACATAGTGGCAGCCTCAAGGCTTACTGAAAGATAGTGCTGTTACCCGTCTTCTAGTCACTGCTAGGAATGCCTCAGGGAAGAAAGTGAGTTTTCTCCTACGAATCCAGGTGGTCGCCAGTGCCTTGCTAGGAGCTCATCCCACGGCTTGCCCTAGCTAAAGTGCGAAGTAAATGTGACCCCCAGGCCTCAAGGTAAGCACGAACGTTTCCTATAAGCAAAGTTTGCTGTGCAGCCATCTCCATGAACCCTGACTCGATAGAGTTCTTTAACTCCTCTACGGCTCTCCAGAGGCCTAAGAGAGTCGCGTATGAATTCCCTTCTGAGGGTGAGCGTGGGTGCCGTGAGTCCCCTTTTGTTTTCCGAGCAACACAGCGCAGAACAGGCTGTTGGGGTCAACCCTTTCTTTGCAGAGGGAAGGGCAATGAACTGATCCTCGTTTGCATAGCTTGATTTCTACCGCTGTAAAGCAGCCCCAGGACAACGTTTTTGCCAGTATTACATTCAACGTGGCTCTCCCTCTGTGGAGGCCCTCTGAACTGCACTGAAAGAATCCCTGAGCCTACAGAGCCCCCTGGCAACTCTTACCTGTCATCTCTCTATTGTGACGCAAGGTCCACTGTAGGTCCAGCCTGACAGAAAGAACAGAAAAAACGGTCAACTTGTGAGACTTTTGGACGATCCAAAGTCACCTAGGCCTGACTAAGTCATTAAGCAGGTAATGCTATGCACGGCATGCAAAAGTCCCCGCCTGCAACGAAGTGTGATCATAGAAAGGCCCCGTGTGGCCCAAAGTCTCCAGTAGAGAGTCAGTGAGTGCTGGTAAAGGCGCTGTGGGGTCAAGTTGGAAACCGGAGCATGTGAGAGAAGCCCGACTCTCCCCGTTTGGAAAGCAACTTCGATGCAGCTTCCAATCTGCCTGAACACCACACCACCAGGACACTGTTCACTCCACAGATGCCTCTGAGGAGCAGTGAGCTTTTGCAAAAGAAACCGAACGCTTGTGCTTCCTTCCTTGGAGCTCAGCCCAGAGCATACTGTAGCTAAAGTGCCAACTAAATGTGACCTCTAGTCTCGAGGTAAGGTGCACATTTTCCCTTTACCAGAGGCAGGGGTGCACCAGTTTCCAGGAAGGCTTAGTCAATGGACGGCTTTAGCTTTAGTGTGCCTCACAGCGCTCAAGCCTCTCACGGGGGCATTTCTTTCCAAGGAAGTGCACCGTGTACCAGAAGCCTTCTGAGCACAATCAAGGGATACACGGCTCTGGGACCATCCCTCACTATTCAGGTGAAAGGGCCGGCAACTAATCTGTTCTCTATGGCTAGCGTTCCACAGCTTTGAAACAGCCCCAGGAGCACGGTTCTTGGGCCGGCTTTCTTTCCATGCGGGTCTGCCACGTTGAGGACACCTAAGCTGCCCTGAAAGAAACCACCGGGGCTCCAATCCACTTTGGGGTCTCCTGCTCGACGTCTCTCTAAGTGAGGCAGAAAGTAGACTTTAGGTCCAGCCCGAAATAAAGTAGAGATTGACCGTGAGCCTTGCTAGGCATTTGGAACATGCAAAGTCACCTAGGCCTCCTGAGGGCATTTAGAGGATTATGCCATTCAGCACATGCAGAACACACTGCATCCCAAAGGTTCATCGCAGAAGGCCGAATTGTGTTCCAAGGGCCTCCTTTGGCTTGTCAGAGAAGAGAGGTATATGTGCTGGGTGATCCGGTGTGTAATTGAGAAGCCTGGAAAACGGCAGTATTTTCCCCCATTTGAGAGGTACATAGTGGCAGCCTCAAGGTTGACTGAAAGATAGTGCTGTTACCCGTCTTCTAGTCACTGCTAGGAATTCCTCAGGGAAGAAAGTGAGTTTTCTCCTATGAATCCTGGTGGTCGCCTGTGCCTTGCTAGGAGTTCACCCCACCGCTTGCCCTAGCTAAACTGCGAGGTAAACGTGACCCCCAGGCCTCAAGGTAAGCACGAGCGTTTCCTATCAGCAAAGTTTGCTGTGCAGCCATCTCCATGAACCCTGACTCAATAGAGTGCTTTAAATCCTCTACGGCTCTCCGGAGGCCTCAGAGAGACGCGTATGAATTCCCTTCTGAGGGAGAGCGTGGGTGCCGTGAGTCCCCTTTTTGTTTTCCGAGCAACACAGCGCAGAACAGGCTGTTGGGGTTAACCCTTTCTATGCAGAGGGAAGGGCAATGAACTGATCCTCGCTTGCATAGCTTGATTTCTACCGCTGTAAAGCAGCCCCAGGACAACGTTTTTGCCAGTATTACATTCAACGTGGCTCTCCCTCTGTGGAGGCCCTCTGAACTGCACTGAAAGAATCCCTGAGCCTACAGTGCCCCCTGGCAACTCTTACCTGTCATCTCTCTATTGTGACGCAAGGTCCACTGTAGGTCCAGCCTGACAGAAAGAACAGAAAAACCGGTCAACTTGTGAGACTTTTGGACGATCCAAAGTCACCTAGGCCTGACTAAGTCATTAAGCAGCTAATGCTATGCACGGCATGCAAATTCCCCGCCTGCAACGAAGTGTGATCACAGAAAGGCCCCGTGTGGCCGAAAGTCTCCATTAGACAGTCAGAGAGTGCTGGTAAAGGCGCTGTGGGGTCAAGTTGGAAACTGGAGCCTGTGGGAGAAGCCCGACTCTCCCCCTTTGGAAAGCAACTTCGATGCAGCTTCCAAGCTGCCTGAACACCACACCACCAGGACACTGTTCACTCCACAGATGCCTCTGAGGAGCAGTGAGCTTTTGCAAAAGAAACCGAACGCTTGCCCTTCCTTCCTGGGAGCTCATCCCAGAGCATACTGTAGCTAAAGTGCCAACTAAATGTGACCTCTAGTCTCGAGGTAAGGTGCACATTTTCCCTTTACCAGAGGCAGGGGTGCACCAGTTTCCAGAAGGCTTAGTCAATGGACGGCTTTAGCTTTTGTATGCCTCACAGCGCTCAAGCCTCTCACGGGGGCATTTCTTTCCAGGGAATTGCACCGTGTACGAGAAGCCTTCTGAGCACAATCAAGGAATACACGGCTGTGGGACCAACACTCACTATACAGGTGAAAGGGCCGGCAACTAATCTGTTCTCTATGGCTAGCGTTCCACAGCTTTGAAACAGCCCCAGGAGCACGGTTCTTGGGCCGGCTTTCTTTCCATGCGGGTCTGCCACGTTGAGGACACCTAAGCTGCCCTGAAAGAAACCACCGGGGCTCCAATCCACTTTGGAGTCTCCTGCTCGACGTCTCTCTAAGTGAGGCAGAAAGTAGACTTTAGGTCCAGCCCGAAATAAAGTAGAGATTGACCGTGAGCCTTGCTAGGCATTTGGAACATGCAAAGTCACCTAGGCCTCCTGAGGGCATTTAGAGGATTATGCCATTCAGCACACGCAGAATACACTGCATCCCAAAGGTTCATCGCAGAAGGCCGAATTGTGTTCCAAGGGCCTCCTCTGTCTTGTCAGAGAAGAGAGGTATATGTGCTGGGTGATCCGGTGTATAATTGAGAAGCCTGGAAAAAGGCAGTATTTTCCCCCATTTGAAAGGTACTTAGTGGCAGCCTCAAGGCTTACTGAAAGATAGTGCTGTTACCCGTCTTCTAGTCACTGCTAGGAATGCCTCAGGGAAGAAAGTGAGTTTTCTCCTACGAATCCAGGTGGTCGCCAGTGCCTTGCTAGGAGCTCATCCCACGGCTTGCCCTAGCTAAAGTGCGAAGTAAATGTGACCCCCAGGCCTCAAGGTAAGCACGAGCGTTTCCTATCAGCAAAGTTTGCTGTGCAGCCATCTCCATGAACCCTGACTCGATAGAGTGCTTTAACTCCTCTACGGCTCTCCAGAGGCCTCAGAGAGTCGCGTATGAATTCCCTTCTGAGGGTGAGCGTGGGTGCCGTGAGTCCCCTTTTGTTTTCCGAGCAACACAGCGCAGAACAGGCTGTTGGGGTCAACCCTTTCTTTGCAGAGGGAAGGGCAATGAACTGATCCTCGTTTGCATAGCTTGATTTCTACCGCTGTAAAGCAGCCCCAGGACAACGTTTTTGCCAGTATTACATTCAACGTGGCTCTCCCTCTGTGGAGGCCCTCTGAACTGCACTGAAAGAATCCCTGAGCCTACAGAGCCCCCTGGCAACTCTTACCTGTCATCTCTCTATTCTGACGCAAGGTCCACTGTAGGTCCAGCCTGACAGAAAGAACAGAAAAAACGGTCAACTTGTGAGACTTTTGGACGATCCAAAGTCACCTAGGCCTGACTAAGTCATTAAGCAGGTAATGCTATGCACGGCATGCAAAAGTCCCCGCCTGCAATGAAGTGTGATCATAGAAAGGCCCCGTGTGGCCCAAAGTCTCCAGTAGAGAGTCAGTGAGCGCTGGTAAAGGCGCTGTGGGGTCAAGTTGGAAACCGGAGCATGTGAGAGAAGCCCGACTCTCCCCGTTTGGATAGCAACTTCGATACAGCTTCCAATCTGCCTGAACACCACACCACCAGGACACTGTTCACTCCACAGATGCCTCTGAGGAGCAGTGAGCTTTTGCAAAAGAAACCGAACGCTTGTGCTTCCTTCCTTGGAGCTCAGCCCAGAGCATACTGTAGCTAAAGTGCCAACTAAATGTGACCTCTAGTCTCGAGGTAAGGTGCACATTTTCCCTTTACCAGAGGCAGGGGTGCACCAGTTTCCAGGAAGGCTTAGTCAATGGACGGCTTTAGCTTTAGTGTGCCTCACAGCGCTCAAGCCTCTCACGGGGGCATTTCTTTCCAAGGAAGTGCACCGTGTACCAGAAGCCTTCTGAGCACAATCAAGGGATACACGGCTCTGGGACCATCCCTCACTATGCAGGTGAAAGGGCCGGCAACTAATCTGTTCTCTATGGCTAGCGTTCCACAGCTTTGAAACAGCCCCAGGAGCACGGTTCTTGGGCCGGCTTTCTTTCCATGCGGGTCTGCCACGTTGAGGACACCTAAGCTGCCCTGAAAGAAACCACCGGGGCTCCAATCCACTTTGGGGTCTCCTGCTCGACGTCTCTCTAAGTGAGGCAGAAAGTAGACTTTAGGTCCAGCCCGAAATAAAGTAGAGATTGACCGTGAGCCTTGCTAGGCATTTGGAACATGCAAAGTCACCTAGGCCTCCTGAGGGCATTTAGAGGATTATGCCATTCAGCACATGCAGAACACACTGCATCCCAAAGGTTCATCGCAGAAGGCCGAATTGTGTTCCAAGGGCCTCCTTTGGCTTGTCAGAGAAGAGAGGTATATGTGCTGGGTGATCCGGTGTGTAATTGAGAAGCCTGGAAAACGGCAGTATTTTCCCCCATTTGAGAGGTACATAGTGGCAGCCTCAAGGTTGACTGAAAGATAGTGCTGTTACCCGTCTTCTAGTCACTGCTAGGAATTCCTCAGGGAAGAAAGTGAGTTTTCTCCTATGAATCCTGGTGGTCGCCTGTGCCTTGCTAGGAGTTCACCCCACCGCTTGCCCTAGCTAAACTGCGAAGTAAACGTGACCCCCAGGCCTCAAGGTAAGCACGAGCGTTTCCTATCAGCAAAGTTTGCTGTGCAGCCATCTCCATGAACCCTGACTCAATAGAGTGCTTTAAATCCTCTACGGCTCTCCGGAGGCCTCAGAGAGACGCGTATGAATTCCCTTCTGAGGGAGAGCGTGGGTGCCGTGAGTCCCCTTTTTGTTTTCCGAGCAACACAGCGCAGAACAGGCTGTTGGGGTTAACCCTTTCTATGCAGAGGGAAGGGCAATGAACTGATCCTCGCTTGCATAGCTTGATTTCTACCGCTGTAAAGCAGCCCCAGGACAACGTTTTTGCCAGTATTACATTCAACGTGGCTCTCCCTCTGTGGAGGCCCTCTGAACTGCACTGAAAGAATCCCTGAGCCTACAGTGCCCCCTGGCAACTCTTACCTGTCATCTCTCTATTGTGACGCAAGGTCCACTGTAGGTCCAGCCTGACAGAAAGAACAGAAAAACCGGTCAACTTGTGAGACTTTTGGACGATCCAAAGTCACCTAGGCCTGACTAAGTCATTAAGCAGCTAATGCTATGCACGGCATGCAAATTCCCCGCCTGCAACGAAGTGTGATCACAGAAAGGCCCCGTGTGGCCGAAAGTCTCCATTAGACAGTCAGAGAGTGCTGGTAAAGGCGCTGTGGGGTCAATTTGGAAACTGGAGCCTGTGGGAGAAGCCCGACTCTCCCCCTTTGGAAAGCAACTTCGATGCAGCTTCCAAGCTGCCTGAACACCACACCACCAGGACACTGTTCACTCCACAGATGCCTCTGAGGAGCAGTGAGCTTTTGCAAAAGAAACCGAACGCTTGCCCTTCCTTCCTGGGAGCTCATCCCAGAGCATACTGTAGCTAAAGTGCCAACTAAATGTGACCTCTAGTCTCGAGGTAAGGTGCACATTTTCCCTTTACCAGAGGCAGGGGTGCACCAGTTTCCAGAAGGCTTAGTCAATGGACGGCTTTAGCTTTTGTATGCCTCACAGCGCTCAAGCCTCTCACGGGGGCATTTCTTTCCAGGGAATTGCACCGTGTACCAGAAGCCTTCTGAGCACAATCAAGGAATACACGGCTGTGGGACCAACACTCACTATACAGGTGAAAGGGCCGGCAACTAATCTGTTCTCTATGGCTAGCGTTCCACAGCTTTGAAACAGCCCCAGGAGCACGGTTCTTGGGCCGGCTTTCTTTCCATGCGGGTCTGCCACGTTGAGGACACCTAAGCTGCCCTGAAAGAAACCACCGGGGCTCCAATCCACTTTGGAGTCTCCTGCTCGACGTCTCTCTAAGTGAGGCAGAAAGTAGACTTTAGGTCCAGCCCGAAATAAAGTAGAGATTGACCGTGAGCCTTGCTAGGCATTTGGAACATGCAAAGTCACCTAGGCCTCCTGAGGGCATTTAGAGGATTATGCCATTCAGCACACGCAGAATACACTGCATCCCAAAGGTTCATCGCAGAAGGCCGAATTGTGTTCCAAGGGCCTCCTCTGTCTTGTCAGAGAAGAGAGGTATATGTGCTGGGTGATCCGGTGTATAATTGAGAAGCCTGGAAAAAGGCAGTATTTTCCCCCATTTGAAAGGTACCTAGTGGCAGCCTCAAGGCTTACTGAAAGATAGTGCTGTTACCCGTCTTCTAGTAACTGCTAGGAATGCCTCAGGGAAGAAAGTGAGTTTTCTCCTAAGAATCCAGGTGGTCGCCAGTGCCTTGCTAGGAGCTCATCCCACGGCTTGCCCTAGCTAAAGTGCGAAGTAAATGTGACCCCCAGGCCTCAAGGTAAGCACGAGCGTTTCCTATCAGCAAAGTTTGCTGTGCAGCCATCTCCATGAACCCTGACTCGATAGAGTGCTTTAACTCCTCTACGGCTCTCCAGAGGCCTCAGAGAGTCGCGTATGAATTCCCTTCTGAGGGTGAGCGTGGGTGCCGTGAGTCCCCTTTTGTTTTCCGAGCAACACAGCGCAGAACAGGCTGTTGGGGTCAACCCTTTCTTTGCAGAGGGAAGGGCAATGAACTGATCCTCGTTTGCATAGCTTGATTTCTACCGCTGTAAAGCAGCCCCAGGACAACGTTTTTGCCAGTATTACATTCAACGTGGCTCTCCCTCTGTGGAGGCCCTCTGAACTGCACTGAAAGAATCCCTGAGCCTACAGAGCCCCCTGGCAACTCTTACCTGTCATCTCTCTATTGTGACGCAAGGTCCACTGTAGGTCCAGCCTGACAGAAAGAACAGAAAAAACGGTCAACTTGTGAGACTTTTGGACGATCCAAAGTCACCTAGGCCTGACTAAGTCATTAAGCAGGTAATGCTATGCACGGCATGCAAAAGTCCCCGCCTGCAACGAAGTGTGATCATGGAAAATCCCTGTGTGGCCCAAAGTCTCCAGTAGACAGTCAGTGAGTGATGGTAATTGCGCTGTAGGGTCAAGTTGGAAACTGGAGCATGTGAGAGAAGCCCGACTCTCCCCCTTTGGAAAGCAACTTCGATGCAGCTTCCAAGCTGCCTGAACACCACACCACCAGGACACTGTTCACTCCACAGATGCCTCTGAGGAGCAGTGAGCTTTTGCAAAAGAAACCAAACGCTTGCCCTTCCTTCCTAGGAGCTCATCCCAGAGCATACTGTAGCTAAAGTGCCAACTAAATGTGACCTCTAGTCTCGAGGTAAGGTGCACATTTTCCCTTTACCAGAGGCAGGGGTGCACCAGTTTCCAGGAAGGCTTAGTCAATGGACGGCTTTAGCTTTAGTGTGCCTCACAGCGCTCAAGCCTCTCACGGGGGCATTTCTTTCCAAGGAAGTGCACCGTGTACCAGAAGCCTTCTGAGCACAATCAAGGGATACACGGCTCTGGGACCATCCCTCACTATGCAGGTGAAAGGGCCGGCAACTAATCTGTTCTCTATGGCTAGCGTTCCACAGCTTTGAAACAGCCCCAGGAGCACGGTTCTTGGGCCGGCTTTCTTTCCATGCGGGTCTGCCACGTTGAGGACACCTAAGGTGCCCTGAAAGAAACCACCGGGGCTCCAATCCACTTTGGGGTCTCCTGCTCGACGTCTCTCTAAGTGAGGCAGAAAGTAGACTTTAGGTCCAGCCCGAAATAAAGTAGAGATTGACCGTGAGCCTTGCTAGGCATTTGGAACATGCAAAGTCACCTAGGCCTCCTGAGGGCATTTAGAGGATTATGCCATTCACCACATGCAGAACACACTGCATCCGAACGTTTCATCGCAGAAGGCCGAATTGTGTTCCAAGGGCCTCCTTTGGCTTGTCAGAGAAGAGAGGTATATGTGCTGGGTGATCCGGTGTATAATTGAGAAGCCTGGAAAAAGGCAGTATTTTCCCCCATTTGAAAGGTACATAGTGGCAGCCTCAAGGCTGACTGAAAGATAGTGCTGTTACCCGTCTTCTAGTCACTGCCAGGAATGCCTCAGGGAAGAAAGTGAGTTTTCTCCTACGAATCCAGGTGGTCGCCAGTGCCTTGCTAGGAGCTCATCCCACGGCTTGCCCTAGCTAAAGTGCGAAGTAAACGTGACCCCCAGGCCTCAAGGTAAGCACGAGCGTTTCCTATCAGCAAAGTTTGCTGTGCAGACATCTCCATGAACCCTGACTCGATAGAGTGCTTTAACTCCTCTACGGCTCTCCAGAGGCCTCAGAGAGTCGCGTATGAATTCCCTTCTGAGGGTGAGCGTGGGTGCCGTGAGTCCCCTTTTGTTTTTCGAGCAACACAGTGCAGAACAGGCTGTTGGGGTCAAGCCTTTCTTTGCAGAGGGAAGGGCAATGAACTGATCCTCGCTTGCATAGCTTGATTTCTACCGCTGTAAAGCAGCCCCAGGACAACGTTTTTGCCAGTATTACATTCAACGTGGCTCTCCCTCTGTGGAGGCCCTCTGAACTGCACTGAAAGAATCCCTGAGCCTACAGAGCCCCCTGGCAACTCTTACCTGTCATCTCTCTATTGTGACGCAAAGTCCACTGTAGGTCCAGCCTGACAGAAAGAACAGAAAAACCGGTCAACTTGTGAGACTTTTGGACGATCCAAAGTCACCTAGGCCTGACTAAGTCATTAAGCAGGTAATGCTATGCACGGCATGCAAAAGTCCCCGCCTGCAACGAAGTGTGATCATAGAAAGGCCCCGTGTGGCCCAAAGTCTCCAGTAGACAGTCAGTGAGTGCTGGTAAAGGCGCTGTGGGGTCAAGTTGGAAACCGGAGCATGTGAGAGAAGCCCGACTCTCCCCCTTTGGAAAGCAACTTCGATGCAGCTTCCAAGCTGCCTGAACACCACACGACCAGGACACTGTTCACTCCACAGATGCCTCTGAGGGGCAGTGAGCTTTTGCCAAAGAAACCAAACGCTTGCCCTTCCTTCCTGGGAGCTCAGCCGAGAGCATACTGTAGCTAAAGTGCCAACTAAATGTGACCTCTAGTCTCGAGGTAAGGTGCACATTTTCCCTTTACCAGAGGCAGGGGTGTACCAGTTTCCAGGAAGGCTTAGTCAATGGACGGCTTTAGCTTTAGTGTGCCTCACAGCGCTCAAGCCTCTCACGGGGGCATTTCTTTCCAAGGAACTGCACTGTGTACCGGAAGCCTTCTGAGCACAATCAAGGGATACACGGCTCTGGGACCATCCCTCACTATGCAGGTGAAAGGGCCGGCAACTAATCTGTTCTCTATGGCTAGCGTTCCACAGCTTTGAAACAGCCCCAGGAGCACGGTTCTTGGGCCGGCTTTCTTTCCATGCGGGTCTGCCACGTTGAGGACACCTAAGCTGCCCTGAAAGAAACCACCGGGGCTCCAATCCACTTTGGGGTCTCCTGCTCGACGTCTCTCTAAGTGAGGCAGAAAGTAGACTTTAGGTCCAGCCCGAAATAAAGTAGAGATTGACCGTGAGCCTTGCTAGGCATTTGGAACATGCAAAGTCACCTAGGCCTCCTGAGGGCATTTAGAGGATTATGCCATTCAGCACACCCAGAATACACTGCATCCCAAAGGTTCATCGCAGAAGGCCGAATTGTGTTCCAAGGGCCTCCTCTGGCTTGTCAGAGAAGAGAGGTATATGTGCTGGGTGATCCGGTGTGTAATTGAGAAGCCTGGAAAACGGCAGTATTTTCCCCCATTTGAGAGGTACATAGTGGCAGCCTCAAGGTTGACTGAAAGATAGTGCTGTTACCCGTCTTCTAGTCACTGCTAGGAATGCCTCAGGGAAGAAAGTGAGTTTTCTCCTATGAATCCAGGTGGTCGCCTGTGCCTTGCTAGGAGTTCACCCCACCGCTTGCCCTAGCTAAACTGCGAAGTAAACGTGACCCCCAGGCCTCAAGGTAAGCACGAGCGTTTCCTATCAGCAAAGTTTGCTGTGCAGCCATCTCCATGAACCCTGACTCAATAGAGTGCTTTAAATCCTCTACGGCTCTCCGGAGGCCTCAGAGAGACGCGTATGAATTCCCTTCTGAGGGAGAGCGTGGGTGCCGTGAGTCCCCTTTTTGTTTTCCGAGCAACACAGCGCAGAACAGGCTGTTGGGGTCAACCCTTTCTATGCAGAGGGAAGGGCAATGAACTGATCCTCGCTTGCATAGCTTGATTTCTACCGCTGTAAAGCAGCCCCAGGACAACGTTTTAGCCAGTATTACATTCAACGTGGCTCTCCCTTTGTGGAGGCCCTCTGAACTGCACTGAAAGAATCCCTGAGCCTACAGTGCCCCCTGGCAACTCTTACCTGTCATCTCTCTATTGTGACGCAAGGTCCACTGTAGGTCCAGCCTGACAGAAAGAACAGAAAAACCGGTCAACTTGTGAGACTTTTGGACGATCCAAAGTCACCTAGGCCTGACTAAGTCATTAAGCAGCTAATGCTATGCACGGCATGCAAAAGTCCCCGCCTGCAACGAAGTCTGATCATAGAAAGGCCCCGTGTGGCCGAAAGTCTCCATTAGACAGTCATAGAGTGCTGGTAAAGGCGCTGTGGGGTCATGTTGGAAACTGGAGCATGTGGGAGAAGCCCGACTCTCCCCCTTTGGAAAGCAACTTCGATGCAGCTTCCAAGCTGCCTGAACACCACACCACCAGGACACTGTACACTCCACAGATGCCTCTGAGGAGCAGTGAGCTTTTGCAAAAGAAACCGAACGCTTGCGCTTCCTTCCTGGGAGCTCAGCCCAGAGCATACTGTAGCTAAAGTGCCAACTAAATGTGACCTCTAGTCTCGAGGTAAGGTGCACATTTTCCCTTTACCAGAGGCAGGGGTGCACCAGTTTCCAGAAGGCTTAGTCAATGGACGGCTTTAGCTTTTGTATGCCTCACAGCGCTCAAGCCTCTCACGGGGGCATTTCTTTCCAGGGAATTGCACCGTGTACCAGAAGCCTTCTGAGCACAATCAAGGAATACATGGCTGTGGGACCAACACTCACTATACAGGTGACAGGGCCGGCAACTAATCTGTTCTCTATGGCTAGCGTTCCACACCTTTGAAACAGCCCCAGGAGCACGGTTCTTGGGCCGGCTTTCTTTCCATGCGGGTCTGCCACGTTGAGGACACCTAAGCTGCCCTGAAAGAAACCACCGGGGCTCCAATCCACTTTGGGGTCTCCTGCTCGACGTCTCTCTAAGTGAGGCAGAAAGTAGACTTTAGGTCCAGCCCGAAATAAAGTAGAGATTGACCGTGAGCCTTGCTAGGCATTTGGAACATGCAAAGTCACCTAGGCCTCCTGAGGGCATTTAGAGGATTATGCCATTCAGCACACGCAGAATACACTGCATCCCAAAGGTTCATCGCAGAAGGCCGAATTGTGTTCCAAGGGCCTCCTCTGTCTTGTCAGAGAAGAGAGGTATATGTGCTGGGTGATCCGGTGTGTAATTGAGAAGCCTGGAAAACGGCAGTATTTTCCCCCATTTGAGAGGTACATAGTGGCAGCCTCAAGGCTGACTGAAAGATAGTGCTGTTACCCGTCTTCTAGTCACTGCTAGGAATGCCTCAGGGAAGAAAGTGAGTTTTCTCCTATGAATCCAGGTGGTCGCCTGTGCCTTGCTAGGAGTTCACCCCACCGATTGCCCTAGCTAAACTGCGAAGTAAACGTGACCCCCAGGCCTCAAGGTAAGCACGAGCGTTTCCTATCAGCAAAGTTTGCTGTGCAGCCATCTCCATGTACCCTGACTCGATAGAGTGCTTTAAATCCTCTACGGCTCTCCGGAGGCCTCAGAGAGACGCGTATGAATTCCCTTCTGAGGGAGAGCGTGGGTGCCGTGAGTCCCCTTTTTGTTTTCCGAGCAACACAGCGCAGAACAGGCTGTTGGGGTCAACCCTTTCTTTGCAGAGGGAAGGGCAATGAACTGATCCTCGCTTGCATAGCTTGATTTCTACCGCTGTAAAGCAGCCCCAGGACAACGTTTTAGCCAGTATTACATTCAACGTGGCTCTCTCTCTGTGGAGGCCCTCTGAACTGCACTGAAAGAATCCCTGAGCCTACAGTGCCCCCTGGCAACTCTTACCTGTCATCTCTCTATTGTGACGCAAGGTCCACTGTAGGTCCAGCCTGACAGAAAGAACAGAAAAACCGGTCAACTTGTGAGACTTTTGGACGATCCAAAGTCACCTAGGCCTGACTAAGTCATTAAGCAGCTAATGCTATGCACGGCATGCAAAAGTCCCCGCCTGCAACGAAGTGTGATCACAGAAAGGCACCGTGTGGCCGAAAGTCTCCATTAGACATTCAGAGAGTGCTGGTAAAGGCGCTGTGGGGTCAAGTTGGAAACTGGAGCATGTGGGAGAAGCCGGACTCTCCCCCTTTGGAAAGCAACTTCGATGCAGCTTCCAAGCTGCCTGAACACCACACCACCAGGACACTGTTCACTCCACAGATGCCTCTGAGGAGCAGTGAGCTGTTGCAAAAGAAACCGAACGCTTGCCCTTCCTTCCTGGGAGCTCATCCCATAGCATACTGTAGCTAAAGTGCCAACTAAATGTGACCTCTAGTCTCGAGGTAAGGTGCACATTTTCCCTTTACCAGAGGCAGGGGTGCACCAGTTTCCAGAAGGCTTAGTCAATGGACGGCTTTAGCTTTTGTATGCCTCACAGCGCTCAAGCCTCTCACGGGGGCATTTCTTTCCAGGGAATTGCACCGTGTACCAGAAGCCTTCTGAGCACAATCAAGGAATACACGGCTGTGGGACCAACACTCACTATACAGGTGAAAGGGCCGGCAACTAATCTGTTCTCTATGGCTAGCGTTCCACAGCTTTGAAACAGCCCCAGGAGCACGGTTCTTGGGCCGGCTTTCTTTCCATGCGGGTCTGCCACGTTGAGGACACCTAAGCTGCCCTGAAAGAAACCACCGGGGCTCCAATCCACTTTGGAGTCTCCTGCTCGACGTCTCTCTAAGTGAGGCAGAAAGTAGACTTTAGGTCCAGCCCGAAATAAAGTAGAGATTGACCGTGAGCGTTGCTAGGCATTTGGAACATGCAAAGTCACCTAGGCCTCCTGAGGGCATTTAGAGGATTATGCCATTCAGCACACGCAGAATACACTGCATCCCAAAGGTTCATCGCAGAAGGCCGAATTGTGTTCCAAGGGCCTCCTCTGTCTTGTCAGAGAAGAGAGGTATATGTGCTGGGTGATCCGGTGTATAATTGAGAAGCCTGGAAAAAGGCAGTATTTTCCCCCATTTGAAAGGTACATAGTGGCAGCCTTAAGGCTGACTGAAAGATAGTGCTGTTACCCGTCTTCTAGTCACTGCTAGGAATGCCTCAGGGAATAAAGTGAGTTTTCTCCTAGGAATCCAGGTGGTCGCCAGTGCCTTGCTAGGAGCTCATCCCACGGCTTGCCCTAGCTAAAGTGCGAAGTAAACGTGACCCCCAGGCCTCAAGGTAAGCACGAGCGTTTCCTATCAGCAAAGTTTGCTGTGCAGCCATCTCCATGAACCCTGACTCGATAGAGTGCTTTAACTCCTCTACGGCTCTCCAGAGGCCTCAGAGAGTCGCGTATGAATTCCCTTCTGAGGGTGAGCGTGGGGGCCGTGAGTCCCCTTTTGTTTTCCGAGCAACACAGCGCAGAACAGGCTGTTGGGGTCAACCCTTTCTTTGCAGAGGGAAGGGCAATGAACTGATCCTCGCTTGCATAGCTTGATTTCTACCGCTGTAAAGCAGCCCCAGGACAACGTTTTTGCCAGTATTACATTCAACGTGGCTCTCCCTCTGTGGAGGCCCTCTGAACTGCACTGAAAGAATCCCTGAGCCTACAGAGCCCCCTGGCAACTCTTACCTGTCATCTCTCTATTGTGACGCAAGGTCCACTGTAGGTCCAGCCTGACAGAAAGAACAGAAAAACCGGTCAACTTGTGAGACTTTTGGACGATCCAAAGTCACCTAGGCCTGACTAAGTCATTAAGCAGTTAATGCTATGCACGGCATGCAAAAGTCCCCGCCTGCAACGAAGTGTGATCATAGAAAGGCCCCGTGTGGCCGAAAGCTCCATTAGACATTCAGAGAGTGCTGGTAAAGGCGCTGTGGGGTCAAGTTGGAAAGCAACTTCGATGCAGCTTCCAAGCTGCCTGAACACCACACCACCAGGACACTGTTGACTCCACAGATGCCTCTGAGGAGCAGTGAGCTTTTGCAAAAGAAACCAAACGCTTGTGCTTCCTTCCTGGGAGCTCAGCCCAGAGCATACTGTAGCTAAAGTGCCAACTAAATGTGACCTCTAGTCTCGAGTTAAGGTGCACATTTTCCCTTTACCAGAGGCAGGGGTGCACCAGTTTCCAGGAAGGCTTAGTCAATGGACGGCTTTAGCTTTAGTGTGCCTCACAGCACTCAAGCCTCTCACGGGGGCATTTCTTTCCAAGGAAGTGCACCGTGTACCAGAAGCCTTCTGAGCACAATCAAGGGATACACGGCTCTGGGACCATCCCTCACTATGCAGGTGAAAGGGCCGGCAACTAATCTGTTCTCTATGGCTAGCGTTCCACAGCTTTGAAACAGCCCCAGGAGCACGGTTCTTGGGCCGGCTTTCTTTCCATGCGGGTCTGCCACGTTGAGGACACCTAAGCTGCCCTGAAAGAAACCACCGGTGCTCCAATCCACTTTGGAGTCTCCTTCTCGACGTCTCTCTAAGTGAGGCAGAAAGTAGACTTTAGGTCCAGCCCGAAATAAAGTAGAGATTGACCGTGAGCCTTGCTAGGCATTTGGAACATGCAAAGTCACCTAGGCCTCCTGAGGGCATTTAGAGGATTATGCCATTCAGCACATGCAGAACACACTGCATCCCAACGTTTCATCGCAGAAGGCCGAATTGTGTTCCAAGGGCCTCCTTTGGCTTGTCAGAGAAGAGAGGTATATGTGCTGGGTGATCCGGTGTATAATTGAGAAGCCTGGAAAAAGGCAGTATTTTCCCCCATTTGAAAGGTAGATAGGGGCGGACTCAAGGCTGACTGAAAGACAGTGCTGTTACCCGTCTTCTAGTCACTGCTAGGAATGCCTCAGGGAAGAAAGTGAGTTTTCTCCTATGAATCCAGGTGGTCGCCTGTGCTTTGCTAGGAGTTCACCCCACCGCTTGCCCTAGCTAAACTGCGAAGTAAACGTGACCCCCAGGCCTCAAAGTAAGCACGAGCGTTTCCTATCAGCAAAGTTTGCTGTGCAGCCATCTCCATGAACCCTGACTTGATAGAGTGCTTTAAATCCTCTACGGCTCTCCGGAGGCCTCAGAGAGACACGTATGAATTCCCTTCTGAGGGAGAGTGTGGGTGCCGTGAGTCCCCTTTTTGTTTTCCGAGCCACACAGCGCAGAACAGGCTGTTGGGGTCAACCGTTTCTATGCAGAGGGAAGGGCAATGAACTGATCCTAGCGTGCATAGCTTGATTTCTACCGCTGTAAAGCAGCCCAAGGACAACGTTTTAGCCAGTATTACATTCAACGTGGCTCTCCCTCTGTGGAGGCCCTCTGATCCTCACTGAAATAATCCCTGAGCCTACAGAGCCCCCTGGCAACTCTTACCTGTCATCTCTCTATTGTGACGCAAGGTCCACTGTAGGTCCAGCCTGACAGAAAGAACAGAAAAACCGGTCAACTTGTGAGACTTTTGGACGATCCAAAGTCACCTAGGCCTGACTAAGTCATTAAGCAGCTAATGCTAGGAACGGCATGCAAAAGTCCCCGCCTGCAACGAAGTGTGATCATGGAAAAGCCCCGTGTGGCTGACAGTCTCCAGTAGACAGTCAGTGAGTGATGGTAATTTCGCTGTAGGGTCAAGTTGGAAACTGGAGCATGTGAGAGAAGCCCGACTCTCCCCCTTTGGAAAGCAACTTCGATGCAGCTTCCAAGCTGCCTGAACACCACACCACCAGGACACTGTTCACTCCACAGATGCCTCTGAGGAGCAGTGAGCTTTTGCCAAAGAAACCAAACGCTTGCGCTTCCTTCCTGGGAGCTCAGCCCAGAGCATACTGTAGCTAAAGTGCCAACTAAATGTGACCTCTAGTCTCGAGGTAAGGTGCACATTTTCCCTTTACCAGAGGCAGGGGTGCACCAGTTTCCAGGAAGGCTTAGTCAATGGACGGCTTTAGCTTTAGTGTGCCTCACAGCTCTCAAGACTCTCACGGGGGCATTTCTTTCCAAGGAAGTGCACCGTGTACCAGAAGCCTTCTGAGCACAATCAAGGGATACACGACTCTGGGACCATCCCTCACTATGCACGTGAAAGGGCCGGCAACTAATCTGTTCTCTATAGCTAGCGTTCCACAGCTTTGAAACAGCCCCAGGAGCACGGTTCTTGGGCCGGCTTTCTTTCCATGCGGGTCTGCCACGTTGAGCACACCTAAGCTGCCCTGAAGGAAACCACTGGGGCTCCAATGCACTTTGGGGTCTCCTGCTCGACGTCTCTCTAAGTGAGGCAGAAAGTAGACTTTAGGTCCAGCCCGAAATAAAGTAGAGATTGACCGTGAGCCTTGTTAGGCATTTGGAACATACAAAGTCACCTAGGCCTCCTGAGGGCATTTAGAGGATTATGCCATTCAGCACATGCAGAACACACTGCATCCCAACGTTCCATCGCAGAAGGCCGAATTGTGTTCCAAGGGCCTCCTTTGGCTTGTCAGAGAAGAGAGGTATATGTGCTGGGTGATCCGGTGTGTAATTGAGGAGCCTGGAAAACGGCAGTATTTTCCCCCATTTGAAAGATACATAGTGGCAGCCTCAAGGCTGACTGAAAGATAGTGCTGTTACCCGTCTTCTAGTCACTGCTAGGAATGCCTCAGGGAAGAAAGTGAGTTTTCTCCTATGAATCCAGGAGGTCGCCTGTGCTTTGCTAGGAGTTCACCCCACCGCTTGCCCTAGCTAAACTGCGAAGTAAACGTGACCCCCAGGCCTCAAGGTAAGCACGAGCGTTTCCTATCAGCAAAGTTTGCTGTGCAGCCATCTCCATGAACCCTGACTCGATAGAGTGCTTTAAATCCTCTACGGCTCTCCGGAGGCCTCAGAGAGACGTGTATGAACTCCCTTCTGAGGGAGAGCGTGGGTGCCGTGAGTCCCCTTTTTGTTTTCCGAGCAACACAGCACAGAACAGGCTGTTGGGGTCAACCCTTTCTTTGCAGAGGGAAGGGCAATGAACTGATCCTCGCTTGCATAGCTTGATTTCTACGGCTGTAAAGCAGCCCCAGGACAACGTTTTTGCCAGTATTACATTCAACGTGGCTCTCCCTCTGTGGAGGCCCTCTGAACTGCACTGAAAGAATCCCTGAGCATACAGAGCCCCCTGGCAACTCTGACCTGTCATCTCTCTATTGTGACGCAAGGTCCACTGTAGGTCCAGCCTGACAGAAAGAACAGAAAAACCGGTCAACTTGTGAGACTTTTGGACGATCCAAAGTCACCTAGGCCTGACTAAGTCATTAAGCAGGTAATGCTATGCACGGCATGCAAAAGTCCCCGCCTGCAACGAAGTGTGATCATAGAAAGGCCCCGTGTGGCCGAAAGTCTCCATTAGACAGTCAGAGAGTGCTGGTAAAGGCGCTGTGGGGTCAAGTTGGAAAGCAACTTCGATGCAGCTTCCAAGCTGCCTGAACACCACACCACCAGGACACTGTTGACTCCACAGATGCCTCTGAGGAGCAGTGAGCTTTTGCCAAAGAATCCAAACGCTTGTGCTTCCTTCCTGGGAGCTCAGCCCAGAGCATACTGTAGCTAAAGTGCCAACTAAATGTGACCTCTAGTCTCGAGGTAAGGTGCACATTTTCCCTTTACCAGAGGCAGGGGTGCACCAGTTTCCAGGAAGGCTTAGTCAATGGACGGCTTTAGCTTTAGTGTGCCTCACAGCGCTCAAGCCTCTCACGGGGGCATTTCTTTCCAAGGAAGTGCACCGTGTACCAGAAGCCTTCTGAGCACCATCAAGGGATACACGGCTCTGGGACCATCCCTCACTATGCAGGTGAAAGGGCCGGCAACTAATCTGTTCTCTATGGCTAGCGTTCCACAGCTTTGAATCAGCTCCAGGAGCACGGTTCTTGGGCCGGCTTTCTTTCCATGCGGGTCTGCCACGTTGAGGACACCTAAGCTGCCCTGAAAGAAACCACCGGGGCTCCAATCCACTTTGGAGTCTCCTGCTCGACGTCTCTCTAAGTGAGGCAGAAAGTAGACTTTAGGTCCAGCCCGAAATAAAGTAGAGATTGACCGTGAGCCTTGCTAGGCATTTGGAACATGCAAAGTCACCTAGGCCTCCTGAGGGCATTTAGAGGATTATGCCATTCAGCACATGCAGAACACACTGCATCCCAACGTTTCATCGCAGAAGGCCGAATTGTGTTCCAAGGGCCTCCTTTGGCTTGTCAGAGAAGAGAGGTATATGTGCTGGGTGATCCGGTGTGTAATTGAGAAGCCTGGAAAACGGCAGTATTTTCCCCCATTTGAGAGGTACATACTGGCAGCCTCAAGGCTGACTGAAAGATAGTGCTGTTACCCGTCTTCTAGTCACTGCTAGGAATGCCTCAGGGAAGAAAGTGAGTTTTCTCCTATGAATCCAGGTGGTCGCCTGTGCCTTGCTAGGAGTTCACCCCACCGCTTGCCCTAGCTAAACTGCGAAGTAAACGTGACCCCCAGGCCTCAAGGTAAGCACGAGCGTTTCCTATCAGCAAAGTTTGCTGTGCAGCCATCTCCATGAACCCTGACTCAATAGAGTGCTTTAAATCCTCTACGGCTCTCCAGAGGCCTCAGAGAGTCGCGTATGAATTCCCTTCTGCGGGTGAGCGTGGGTGCTTTGAGTCCCCTTTTGTTTTCCGAGCAACACAGCGCAGAACAGGCTGTTGGGGTCAACCCTTTCTTTGCAGAGGGAAGGGCAATGAACTGATCCTCGCTTGCATAGCTTGATTTCTACCGCTGTAAAGCAGCCCCAGGACAACGTTTTAGCCAGTATTACATTCAACGTGGCTCTCTCTCTGTGGAGGCCCTCTGAACTGCACTGAAAGAATCCCTGAGCCTACAGTGCCCCCTGGCAACTCTTACCTGTCATCTCTCTATTGTGACGCAAGGTCCACTGTAGGTCCAGCCTGACAGAAAGAACAGAAAAACCGGTCAACTTGTGAGACTTTTGGACGATCCAAAGTCACCTAGGCCTGACTAAGTCATTAAGCAGCTAATGCTATGCACGGCATGCAAAAGTCCCCGCCTGCAACGAAGTGTGATCACAGAAAGGCACCGTGTGGCCGAAAGTCTCCATTAGACATTCAGAGAGTGCTGGTAAAGGCGCTGTGGGGTCAAGTTGGAAACTGGAGCATGTGGGAGAAGCCGGACTCTCCCCCTTTGGAAAGCAACTTCGATGCAGCTTCCAAGCTGCCTGAACACCACACCACCAGGACACTGTTCACTCCACAGATGCCTCTGAGGAGCAGTGAGCTGTTGCAAAAGAAACCGAACGCTTGCCCTTCCTTCCTGGGAGCTCATCCCATAGCATACTGTAGCTAAAGTGCCAACTAAATGTGACCTCTAGTCTCGAGGTAAGGTGCACATTTTCCCTTTACCAGAGGCAGGGGTGCACCAGTTTCCAGAAGGCTTAGTCAATGGACGGCTTTAGCTTTTGTATGCCTCACAGCGCTCAAGCCTCTCACGGGGGCATTTCTTTCCAGGGAATTGCACCGTGTACCAGAAGCCTTCTGAGCACAATCAAGGAATACACGGCTGTGGGACCAACACTCACTATATAGGTGAAAGGGCCGGCAACTAATCTGTTCTCTATGGCTAGCGTTCCACAGCTTTGAAACAGCCCCAGGAGCACGGTTCTTGGGCCGGCTTTCTTTCCATGCGGGTCTGCCACGTTGAGGACACCTAAGCTGCCCTGAAAGAAACCACCGGGGCTCCAATCCACTTTGGAGTCTCCTGCTCGACGTCTCTCTAAGTGAGGCAGAAAGTAGACTTTAGGTCCAGCCCGAAATAAAGTAGAGATTGACCGTGAGCGTTGCTAGGCATTTGGAACATGCAAAGTCACCTAGGCCTCCTGAGGGCATTTAGAGGATTATGCCATTCAGCACACGCAGAATACACTGCATCCCAAAGGTTCATCGCAGAAGGCCGAATTGTGTTCCAAGGGCCTCCTCTGTCTTGTCAGAGAAGAGAGGTATATGTGCTGGGTGATCCGGTGTATAATTGAGAAGCCTGGAAAAAGGCAGTATTTTCCCCCATTTGAAAGGTACATAGTGGCAGCCTTAAGGCTGACTGAAAGATAGTGCTGTTACCCGTCTTCTAGTCACTGCTAGGAATGCCTCAGGGAATAAAGTGAGTTTTCTCCTAGGAATCCAGGTGGTCGCCAGTGCCTTGCTAGGAGCACATCCCACGGCTTGCCCTAGCTAAAGTGCGAAGTAAACGTGACCCCCAGGCCTCAAGGTAAGCACGAGCGTTTCCTATCAGCAAAGTTTGCTGTGCAGCCATCTCCATGAACCCTGACTCGATAGAGTGCTTTAACTCCTCTACGGCTCTCCAGAGGCCTCAGAGAGTCGCGTATGAATTCCCTTCTGAGGGTGAGCGTGGGGGCCGTGAGTCCCCTTTTGTTTTCCGAGCAACACAGCGCAGAACAGGCTGTTGGGGTCAACCCTTTCTTTGCAGAGGGAAGGGCAATGAACTGATCCTCGCTTGCATAGCTTGATTTCTACCGCTGTAAAGCAGCCCCAGGACAACGTTTTTGCCAGTATTACATTCAACGTGGCTCTCCCTCTGTGGAGGCCCTCTGAACTGCACTGAAAGAATCCCTGAGCCTACAGAGCCCCCTGGCAACTCTTACCTGTCATCTCTCTATTGTGACGCAAGGTCCACTGTAGGTCCAGCCTGACAGAAAGAACAGAAAAACCGGTCAACTTGTGAGACTTTTGGACGATCCAAAGTCACCTAGGCCTGACTAAGTCATTAAGCAGTTAATGCTATGCACGGCATGCAAAAGTCCCCGCCTGCAACGAAGTGTGATCATAGAAAGGCCCCGTGTGGCCGAAAGCTCCATTAGACATTCAGAGAGTGCTGGTAAAGGCGCTGTGGGGTCAAGTTGGAAAGCAACTTCGATGCAGCTTCCAAGCTGCCTGAACACCACACCACCAGGACACTGTTGACTCCACAGATGCCTCTGAGGAGCAGTGAGCTTTTGCAAAAGAAACCAAACGCTTGTGCTTCCTTCCTGGGAGCTCAGCCCAGAGCATACTGTAGCTAAAGTGCCAACTAAATGTGACCTCTAGTCTCGAGTTAAGGTGCACATTTTCCCTTTACCAGAGGCAGGGGTGCACCAGTTTCCAGGAAGGCTTAGTCAATGGACGGCTTTAGCTTTAGTGTGCCTCACAGCACTCAAGCCTCTCACGGGGGCATTTCTTTCCAAGGAAGTGCACCGTGTACCAGAAGCCTTCTGAGCACAATCAAGGGATACACGGCTCTGGGACCATCCCTCACTATGCAGGTGAAAGGGCCGGCAACTAATCTGTTCTCTATGGCTAGCGTTCCACAGCTTTGAAACAGCCCCAGGAGCACGGTTCTTGGGCCGGCTTTCTTTCCATGCGGGTCTGCCACGTTGAGGACACCTAAGCTGCCCTGAAAGAAACCACCGGTGCTCCAATCCACTTTGGAGTCTCCTTCTCGACGTCTCTCTAAGTGAGGCAGAAAGTAGACTTTAGGTCCAGCCCGAAATAAAGTAGAGATTGACCGTGAGCCTTGCTAGGCATTTGGAACATGCAAAGTCACCTAGGCCTCCTGAGGGCATTTAGAGGATTATGCCATTCAGCACATGCAGAACACACTGCATCCCAACGTTTCATCGCAGAAGGCCGAATTGTGTTCCAAGGGCCTCCTTTGGCTTGTCAGAGAAGAGAGGTATATGTGCTGGGTGATCCGGTGTATAATTGAGAAGCCTGGAAAAAGGCAGTATTTTCCCCCATTTGAAAGGTAGATAGGGGCGGACTCAAGGCTGACTGAAAGACAGTGCTGTTACCCGTCTTCTAGTCACTGCTAGGAATGCCTCAGGGAAGAAAGTGAGTTTTCTCCTATGAATCCAGGTGGTCGCCTGTGCTTTGCTAGGAGTTCACCCCACCGCTTGCCCTAGCTAAACTGCGAAGTAAACGTGACCCCCAGGCCTCAAAGTAAGCACGAGCGTTTCCTATCAGCAAAGTTTGCTGTGCAGCCATCTCCATGAACCCTGACTTGATAGAGTGCTTTAAATCCTCTACGGCTCTCCGGAGGCCTCAGAGAGACACGTATGAATTCCCTTCTGAGGGAGAGTGTGGGTGCCGTGAGTCCCCTTTTTGTTTTCCGAGCCACACAGCGCAGAACAGGCTGTTGGGGTCAACCGTTTCTATGCAGAGGGAAGGGCAATGAACTGATCCTAGCGTGCATAGCTTGATTTCTACCGCTGTAAAGCAGCCCAAGGACAACGTTTTAGCCAGTATTACATTCAACGTGGCTCTCCCTCTGTGGAGGCCCTCTGATCCTCACTGAAATAATCCCTGAGCCTACAGAGCCCCCTGGCAACTCTTACCTGTCATCTCTCTATTGTGACGCAAGGTCCACTGTAGGTCCAGCCTGACAGAAAGAACAGAAAAACCGGTCAACTTGTGAGACTTTTGGACGATCCAAAGTCACCTAGGCCTGACTAAGTCATTAAGCAGCTAATGCTAGGAACGGCATGCAAAAGTCCCCGCCTGCAACGAAGTGTGATCATGGAAAAGCCCCGTGTGGCTGACAGTCTCCAGTAGACAGTCAGTGAGTGATGGTAATTTCGCTGTAGGGTCAAGTTGGAAACTGGAGCATGTGAGAGAAGCCCGACTCTCCCCCTTTGGAAAGCAACTTCGATGCAGCTTCCAAGCTGCCTGAACACCACACCACCAGGACACTGTTCACTCCACAGATGCCTCTGAGGAGCAGTGAGCTTTTGCCAAAGAAACCAAACGCTTGCGCTTCCTTCCTGGGAGCTCAGCCCAGAGCATACTGTAGCTAAAGTGCCAACTAAATGTGACCTCTAGTCTCGAGGTAAGGTGCACATTTTCCCTTTACCAGAGGCAGGGGTGCACCAGTTTCCAGGAAGGCTTAGTCAATGGACGGCTTTAGCTTTAGTGTGCCTCACAGCTCTCAAGACTCTCACGGGGGCATTTCTTTCCAAGGAAGTGCACCGTGTACCAGAAGCCTTCTGAGCACAATCAAGGGATACACGACTCTGGGACCATCCCTCACTATGCACGTGAAAGGGCCGGCAACTAATCTGTTCTCTATAGCTAGCGTTCCACAGCTTTGAAACAGCCCCAGGAGCACGGTTCTTGGGCCGGCTTTCTTTCCATGCGGGTCTGCCACGTTGAGCACACCTAAGCTGCCCTGAAGGAAACCACTGGGGCTCCAATCCACTTTGGGGTCTCCTGCTCGACGTCTCTCTAAGTGAGGCAGAAAGTAGACTTTAGGTCCAGCCCGAAATAAAGTAGAGATTGACCGTGAGCCTTGTTAGGCATTTGGAACATACAAAGTCACCTAGGCCTCCTGAGGGCATTTAGAGGATTATGCCATTCAGCACATGCAGAACACACTGCATCCCAACGTTCCATCGCAGAAGGCCGAATTGTGTTCCAAGGGCCTCCTTTGGCTTGTCAGAGAAGAGAGGTATATGTGCTGGGTGATCCGGTGTGTAATTGAGGAGCCTGGAAAACGGCAGTATTTTCCCCCATTTGAAAGATACATAGTGGCAGCCTCAAGGCTGACTGAAAGATAGTGCTGTTACCCGTCTTCTAGTCACTGCTAGGAATGCCTCAGGGAAGAAAGTGAGTTTTCTCCTATGAATCCAGGAGGTCGCCTGTGCTTTGCTAGGAGTTCACCCCACCGCTTGCCCTAGCTAAACTGCGAAGTAAACGTGACCCCCAGGCCTCAAGGTAAGCACGAGCGTTTCCTATCAGCAAAGTTTGCTGTGCAGCCATCTCCATGAACCCTGACTCGATAGAGTGCTTTAAATCCTCTACGGCTCTCCGGAGGCCTCAGAGAGACGTGTATGAACTCCCTTCTGAGGGAGAGCGTGGGTGCCGTGAGTCCCCTTTTTGTTTTCCGAGCAACACAGCACAGAACAGGCTGTTGGGGTCAACCCTTTCTTTGCAGAGGGAAGGGCAATGAACTGATCCTCGCTTGCATAGCTTGATTTCTACGGCTGTAAAGCAGCCCCAGGACAACGTTTTTGCCAGTATTACATTCAACGTGGCTCTCCCTCTGTGGAGGCCCTCTGAACTGCACTGAAAGAATCCCTGAGCATACAGAGCCCCCTGGCAACTCTGACCTGTCATCTCTCTATTGTGACGCAAGGTCCACTGTAGGTCCAGCCTGACAGAAAGAACAGAAAAACCGGTCAACTTGTGAGACTTTTGGACGATCCAAAGTCACCTAGGCCTGACTAAGTCATTAAGCAGGTAATGCTATGCACGGCATGCAAAAGTCCCCGCCTGCAACGAAGTGTGATCATAGAAAGGCCCCGTGTGGCCGAAAGTCTCCATTAGACAGTCAGAGAGTGCTGGTAAAGGCGCTGTGGGGTCAAGTTGGAAAGCAACTTCGATGCAGCTTCCAAGCTGCCTGAACACCACACCACCAGGACACTGTTGACTCCACAGATGCCTCTGAGGAGCAGTGAGCTTTTGCCAAAGAATCCAAACGCTTGTGCTTCCTTCCTGGGAGCTCAGCCCAGAGCATACTGTAGCTAAAGTGCCAACTAAATGTGACCTCTAGTCTCGAGGTAAGGTGCACATTTTCCCTTTACCAGAGGCAGGGGTGCACCAGTTTCCAGGAAGGCTTAGTCAATGGACGGCTTTAGCTTTAGTGTGCCTCACAGCGCTCAAGCCTCTCACGGGGGCATTTCTTTCCAAGGAAGTGCACCGTGTACCAGAAGCCTTCTGAGCACCATCAAGGGATACACGGCTCTGGGACCATCCCTCACTATGCAGGTGAAAGGGCCGGCAACTAATCTGTTCTCTATGGCTAGCGTTCCACAGCTTTGAATCAGCTCCAGGAGCACGGTTCTTGGGCCGGCTTTCTTTCCATGCGGGTCTGCCACGTTGAGGACACCTAAGCTGCCCTGAAAGAAACCACCGGGGCTCCAATCCACTTTGGAGTCTCCTGCTCGACGTCTCTCTAAGTGAGGCAGAAAGTAGACTTTAGGTCCAGCCCGAAATAAAGTAGAGATTGACCGTGAGCCTTGCTAGGCATTTGGAACATGCAAAGTCACCTAGGCCTCCTGAGGGCATTTAGAGGATTATGCGATTCAGCACATGCAGAACACACTGCATCCCAACGTTTCATCGCAGAAGGCCGAATTGTGTTCCAAGGGCCTCCTTTGGCTTGTCAGAGAAGAGAGGTATATGTGCTGGGTGATCCGGTGTGTAATTGAGAAGCCTGGAAAACGGCAGTATTTTCCCCCATTTGAGAGGTACATACTGGCAGCCTCAAGGCTGACTGAAAGATAGTGCTGTTACCCGTCTTCTAGTCACTGCTAGGAATGCCTCAGGGAAGAAAGTGAGTTTTCTCCTATGAATCCAGGTGGTCGCCTGTGCCTTGCTAGGAGTTCACCCCACCGCTTGCCCTAGCTAAACTGCGAAGTAAACGTGACCCCCAGGCCTCAAGGTAAGCACGAGCGTTTCCTATCAGCAAAGTTTGCTGTGCAGCCATCTCCATGAACCCTGACTCAATAGAGTGCTTTAAATCCTCTACGGCTCTCCAGAGGCCTCAGAGAGTCGCGTATGAATTCCCTTCTGCGGGTGAGCGTGGGTGCTTTGAGTCCCCTTTTGTTTTCCGAGCAACACAGCGCAGAACAGGCTGTTGGGGTCAACCCTTTCTTTGCAGAGGGAAGGGCAATGAACTGATCCTCGCTTGCATAGCTTGATTTCTACCGCTGTAAAGCAGCCCCAGGACAACGTTTTTGCCAGTATTACATTCAACGTGGCTCTCCCTCTGTGGAGGCCCTCTGAACTGCACTGAAAGAATCCCTGAGCCTACAGAGCCCCCTGGCAACTCTTACCTGTCATCTCTCTATTGTGACACAAGGTCCATGTAGGTCCAGCCTGACAGAAAGAACAGAAAAACCGGTCAGCTTGTGAGACTTTTGGACGATCCAAAGTCACCTAGGCCTCACTAAGTCATTAAGCAGGTAATGCTATGCACGGCATGCAAAAGTCCCAGCCTGCAACGAAGTGTGATCATAGAAAGGCCCCGTGTGGCCCAAAGTCTCCAGTAGACAGTCAGTGAGTGCTGGTAAAGGCGCTGTGGGGTCATGTTGGAAACTGGGGCATGTGAGAGAAGCCCGACTCTGCCCCTTTGGAAAGCAACTTCGATGCAGCTTCCAAGCTGCCTGAACACCACACCACCAGGACACTGTTCACTCCACAGATGCCTCTGAGGAGCAGTGAGCTTTTGCAAAAGAAACCGAACGCTTGCGCTTCCTTCCTGGGAGCTCAGCCCAGAGCATACTGTAGCTAAAGTGCCAACTAAATGTGACCTCTAGTCTCGAGGTAAGGTGCACATTTTCCCTTTACCAGAGGCAGGGGTGCACCAGTTTCCAGAAGGCTTAGTCAATGGACGGCTTTAGCTTTTATATGCCTCACAGCGCTCAAGCCTCTCACGGGGGCATTTCTTTCCAAGGAAGTGCACCGTGTACCAGAAGCCTTCTGAGCACAATCAAGGGATACACGGCTCTGGGACCATCCCTCACTATGCAGGTGAAAGGGCCGGCAACTAATCTGTTCTCTATGGCTAGCGTTCCACAGCTTTGAAACAGCCCCAGGAGCACGGTTCTTGGGCCGGCTTTCTTTCCATGCGGGTCTGCCACGTTGAGGACACCTAAGCTGCCCTGAAAGAAACCACCGGGGCTCCAATCCACTTTGGGGTCTCCTGCTCGACGTCTCTCTAAGTGAGGCAGAAAGTAGACTTTAGGTCCAGCCCGAAATAAAGTAGAGATTGACCGTGAGCCTTGCTAGGCATTTGGAACATGCAAAGTCACCTAGGCCTCCTGAGGGCATTTAGAGGATTATGCCATTCAGCACACCCAGAATACACTGCATCCCAAAGGTTCATCGCAGAAGGCCGAATTGTGTTCCAAGGGCCTCCTTTGGCTTGTCAGAGAAGAGAGGTATATGTGCTGGGTGATCCGGTGTGTAATTGAGAAGCCTGGAAAACGGCAGTATTTTCCCCCATTTGAGAGGTACATAGTGGCAGCCTCAAGGTTGACTGAAAGATAGTGCTGTTACCCGTCTTCTAGTCACTGCTAGGAATTCCTCAGGGAAGAAAGTGAGTTTTCTCCTATGAATCCTGGTGGTCGCCTGTGCCTTGCTAGGAGTTCACCCCACCGCTTGCCCTAGCTAAACTGCGAAGTAAACGTGATCCCCAGGCCTCAAGGTAAGCACGAGCGTTTCCTATCAGCAAAGTTTGCTGTGCAGCCATCTCCATGAACCCTGACTCAATAGAGTGCTTTAAATCCTCTACGGCTCTCCGGAGGCCTCAGAGAGACGCGTATGAATTCCCTTCTGAGGGAGAGCGTGGGTGCCGTGAGTCCCCTTTTTGTTTTCCGAGCAACACAGCGCAGAACAGGCTGTTGGGGTCAATCCTTTCTATGCAGAGGGAAGGGCAATGAACTGATCCTCGCTTGCATAGCTTGATTTCTACCGCTGTAAAGCAACCCCAGGACAACGTTTTAGCCAGTATTACATTCAACGTGGCTCTCCCTTTGTGGAGGCCCTCTGAACTGCACTGAAAGAATCCCTGAGCCTACAGTGCCCCCTGGCAACTCTTACCTGTCATCTCTCTATTGTGACGCAAGGTCCACTGTAGGTCCAGCCTGACAGAAAGAACAGAAAAACCGGTCAACTTGTGAGACTTTTGGACGATCCAAAGTCACCTAGGCCTGACTAAGTCATTAAGCAGGTAATGCTATGCACGGCATGCAAAAGTCCCCGCCTGCAACGAAGTGTGATCATAGAAAGGCCCCGTGTGGCCGAAAGTCTCCATTAGACAGTCAGAGAGTGCTGGTAAAGGCGCTGTGGGGTCAAGTTGGAAACTGGAGCCTGTGGGAGAAGCCCGACTCTCCCACTTTGGAAAGCAACTTCGATGCAGCTTCCAAGCTGCCTGAACACCACACCACCAGGACACTGTTCACTCCACAGATGCCTCTGAGGAGCAGTGAGCTTTTGCAAAAGAAACCGAACGCTTGCGCTTCCTTCCTGGGAGATCAGCCCAGAGCATACTGTAGCTAAAGTGCCAACTAAATGTGACCTCTAGTCTCGAGGTAAGGTGCACATTTTCCCTTTACCAGAGGCAGGGGTGCACCAGTTTCCAGAAGGCTTAGTCAATGGACGGCTTTAGCTTTTATATGCCTCACAGCGCTCAAGCCTCTCACGGGGGCATTTCTTTCCAGGGAATTGCACCGTGTACCAGAAGCCTTCTGAGCACAATCAAGGAATACACGGCTGTGGGACCAACACTCACTATACAGGTGAAAGGGCCGGCAACTAATCTGTTCTCTATGGCTATCGTTCCACAGCTTTGAAACAGCCCCAGGAGCACGGTTCTTGGGCCGGCTTTCTTTCCATGCGGGTCTGCCACGTTGAGGACACCTAAGCTGCCCTGAAAGAAACCACCGGGGCTCCAATCCACTTTGGAGTCTCCTGCTCGACGTCTCTCTAAGTGAGGCAGAAAGTAGACTTTAGGTCCAGCCCCTAATAAAGTAGAGATTGACCGTGAGCCTTGCTAGGCATTTGGAACATGCAAAGTCACCTAGGCCTCCTGAGGGCATTTAGAGAATTATGACATTCAGCACACGCAGAATACACTGCATCCCAAAGGTTCATCGCAGAAGGCCGAATTGTGTTCCAAGGGCCTCCTCTGTCTTGTCAGAGAAGAGAGGTATATGTGCTGGGTGATCCGGTGTATAATTGAGAAGCCTGGAAAAAGGCAGTATTTTCCCGCATTTGAAAGGTACATAGTGGCAGCCTCAAGGCTGACTGAAAGATAGTGCTGTTACCCGTCTTCTAGTCACTGCTAGGAATGCCTCAGGGAAGAAAGTGAGTTTTCTCCTACGAATCCAGGTGGTCGCCAGTGCCTTGCTAGGAGCTCATCCCACGGCTTGCCCTAGCTAAAGTGCGAAGTAAACGTGACCCCCAGGCCTCAAGGTAAGCACGAGCGTTTCCTATCAGCAAAGTTTGCTGTGCAGCCATCTCCATGAACCCTGACTCGATAGAGTGCTTTAACTCCTCTACGGCTCTCCAGAGGCCTCAGAGAGTCGCGTATGAATTCCCTTCTGAGGGTGAGCGTGGGTGCCGTGAGTCCCCTTTTGTTTTCCGAGCAACACAGCGCAGAACAGGCTGTTGGGGTCAACCCTTTCTTTGCAGAGGGAAGGGCAATGAACTGATCCTCGCTTGCATAGCTTGATTTCTACCGCTGTAAAGCAGCCCCAGGACAACGTTTTTGCCAGTATTACATTCAACGTGGCTCTCCCTCTGTGGAGGCCCTCTGAACTGCACTGAAAGAATCCCTGAGCCTACAGAGCCCCCTGGCAACTCTTACCTGTCATCTCTCTATTGTGACGCAAGGTCCACTGTAGGTCCAGCCTGACAGAAAGAACAGAAAAAACGGTCAACTTGTGAGACTTTTGGACGATCCAAAGTCACCTAGGCCTGACTAAGTCATTAAGCAGGTAATGCTATGCACGGCATGCAAAAGTCCCCGCCTGCAACTAAGTGTGATCATAGAAAGGCCCCGTGTGGACCAAAGTCTCCAGTAGAGAGTCAGTGAGTGCTGGTAAAGGCGCTGTGGGGTCAAGTTGGAAACCGGAGCATGTGAGAGGAGCCCGACTCTCCCCCTTTGGAAAGCAACTTCGATGCAGCTTCCAAGCTGCCTGAACACCACACCACCAGGACACTGTTCACTCCACAGATGCCTCTGAGGAGTAGTGAGCTTTTGCAAAAGAAACCGAACGCTTGCGCTTCCTTCCTGGGAGCTCAGCCGAGAGCATACTGTAGCTAAAGTGCCAACTAAATGTGACCTCTAGTCTCGAGGTAAGGTGCACATTTTCCCTTTACCAGAGGCAGGGGTGCACCAGTTTCCAGGAAGGCTTAGTCAATGGACGGCTTTAGCTTTAGTGTGCCTCACAGCGCTCAAGCCTCTCACGGGGGCATTTCTTTCCAAGGAAGTGCACCGTGTACCAGAAGCATTCTGAGCACAATCAAGGGATACACGGCTCTGGGACCATCCCTCACTATGCAGGTGAAAGGGCCGGCAACTAAACTGTTCTCTATGGCTAGCGTTCCACAGCTTTGAAACAGCCCCAGGAGCACGGTTCTTGGGCCGGCTTTCTTTCCATGCGGGTCTGCCACGTTGAGGACACCTAAGCTGCCCTGAAAGAAACCACCGGGGCTCCAATCCACTTTGGGGTCTCCTGCTCGACGTCTCTCTAAGTGAGGCAGAAAGTAGACTTTAGGTCCAGCCCGAAATAAAGTAGAGATTGACCGTGAGCCTTGCTAGGCATTTGGAACATGCAAAGTCACCTAGGCCTCCTGAGGGCATTTAGAGGATTATGCCATTCAGCACATGCAGAATACACTGCATCCCAACGTTTCATCGCAGAAGGCCGAATTGTGTTCCAAGGGCCTCCTTTGGCTTGTCAGAGAAGAGAGGTATATGTGCTGGGTGATCCGGTGTGTAATTGAGGAGACTGGAAAACGGCAGTATTTTCCCCCATTTGAAAGATACATAGTGGCAGCCTCAAGGCTGACTGAAAGATAGTGCTGTTACCCGTCTTCTAGTCACTGCTAGGAATGCCTCAGGGAAGAAAGTGAGTTTTCTCCTATGAATCCAGGAGGTCGCCTGTGCTTTGCTAGGAGTTCACCCCACCGCTTGCCCTAGCTAAACTGCGAAGTAAACGTGACCCCCAGGCCTCAAGGTAAGCACGAGCGTTTCCTATCAGCAATGTTTGCTGTGCAGCCATCTCCATGAACCCTGACTCGATAGAGTGCTTTAAATCCTCTACGGCTCTCCGGAGGCCTCAGAGAGACGCGTATGAACTCCCTTCTGAGGGAGAGTGTGGGTGCCGTGAGTCCCCTTTTTGTTTTCCGAGCAACACAGCGCAGAACAGGCTGTTGGGGTCAACCCTTTCTATGCAGAGGGAAGGGCAATGAACTGATCCTCGCTTGCATAGCTTGATTTCTACGGCTGTAAAGCAGTCCCAGGACAAGGATTTTGCCAGTATTACATTCAAGGTGGCTCTCCCTCTGTGGAGGCCCTCTGAACTGCACTGAAAGAATCCCTGAGCCTACAGAGCCCCCTGGCAACTCTTACCTGTCATCTCTCTATTGTGACGCAATGTCCACTGTAGGTCCAGCCTGACAGAAAGAACAGAAAAACCGGTCAACTTGTGAGACTTTTGGACGATCCAAAATCACCTAGGCCTGACTAAGTCATTAAGCAGGTAATGCTATGCACGGCATGCAAAAGTCCCCGCCTGCAACGAAGTGTGATCATAGAAAGGCCCCGTGTGGCCGAAAGTCTCCATTAGACAGTCAGAGAGTGCTGGTAAAGGCGCTGTGGGGTCAAGTTGGAAAGCAACTTCGATGCAGCTTCCAAGCTGCCTGAACACCACACCACCAGGATACTGTTGACTCCACAGATGACTCTGAGGAGCAGTGAGCTAGTGCCAAAGAAACCAAACGCTTGTGCTTCCTTCCTGGGAGCTCAGCCCAGAGCATACTGTAGCTAAAGTGCCAACTAAATGTGACCTCTAGTCTCGAGGTAAGGTGCACATTTTCCCTTTACCAGAGGCAGGGGTGCACCAGTTTCCAGGAAGGCTTAGTCAATGGACGGCTTTAGCTTTAGTGTGCCTCACAGCGCTCAAGCCTCTCACGGGGGCATTTCTTTCCAAGGAAGTGCACAGTGTACCAGAAGCCTTCTGAGCACAATCAAGGGATACACGACTCTGGGACCATCCCTCACTATGCAGGTGAAAGGGCCGGCAACTAATCTGTTCTCTATGGCTAGCGTTCCACAGCTTTGAAACAGCCCCAGGAGCACGGTTCTTGGGCCGCTTTCTTTCCATGCGGGTCTGCCACGTTGAGGACACCTAAGCTGCCCTGAAAGAAACCACCGGGGCTCCAATCCACTTTGGGGTCTCCTGCTCGACGTCTCTCTAAGTGAGGCAGAAAGTAGACTTTAGGTCCAGCCCGAAATAAAGTAGAGATTGACCGTGAGCCTTGCTAGGCATTTGGAACATGCAAAGTCACCTAGGCCTCCTGAGGGCATTTAGAGGATTATGCCATTCAGCACATGCAGAACACACTGCATCCCAACGTTTCATCGCAGAAGGCCGAATTGTGTTCCAAGGGCCTCCTTTGGCTTGTCAGAGAAGAGAGGTATATGTGCTGGGTGATCCGGTGTGTAATTGAGAAGCCTGGAATAAGGCAGTATTTTCCCCCATTTGAGAGGTACATACTGGCAGCCTCAAGGATGACTGAAAGATAGTGCTGTTACCCGTCTTCTAGTCACTGCTAGGAATGCCTCAGGGAAGAAAGTGAGTTTTCTCCTATGAATTCAGGTGGTCGCCTGTGCCTTGCTAGGAGTTCACCCCACCGCTTGCCCTAGCTAAACTGCGAAGTAAACGTGACCCCCAGGCCTCAAGGTAAGCACGAGCGTTTCCTATCAGCAAAGTTTGCTGTGCAGCCATCTCCATGAACCCTGACTCGATAGAGTGCTTTAAATCCTCTACGGCTCTCCAGAGGCCTCAGAGAGTCGCGTGTGAATACCCTTCTGCGGGTGAGCGTGGGTGCTTTGAGTCCCCTTTTGTTTTCCGAGCAACACAGCGCAGAACAGGCTGTTGGGGTCAACCCTTTCTTTGCAGAGGGAAGGGCAATGAACTGATCCTCGGTTGCATAGCTTGATTTCTACCGCTGTAAAGCAGCCCCAGGACAACGTTTTTGCCAGTATTACATTCAACGTGGCTCTCCCTCTGTGGAGGCCCTCTGAACTGCACTGAAAGAATCCCTGAGCCTACAGAGCCCCCTGGCAACGCTTACCTGTCATCTCTCTATTGTGACGCAAGGTCCATGTAGGTCCAGCCTGACAGAAAGAACAGAAAAACCGGTCAGCTTGTGAGACTTTTGGACGATCCAAAGTCACCTAGGCCTGACTAAGTCATTAAGCAGGTAATGCTATGCACGGCATGCAAAAGTCCCCGCCTGCAACGAAGTGTGATCATAGAAAGGCCCCGTGTGGCCCAAAGTCTCCAGTAGAGAGTCAGTGAGTGCTGGTAAAGGCGCTGTGGGGTCAAGTTGGAAACCGAAGCATGTGAGAGAAGCCCGACTCTCCCCGTTTGGAAAGCAACTTCGATGCAGCTTCCAATCTGCCTGAACACCACACCACCAGGACACTGTTCACTCCACAGATGCCTCTGAGGAGCAGTGAGCTTTTGCAAAAGAAACCAAACGCTTGTGCTTCCTTCCTGGGAGCTCAGCCCAGAGCATACTGTAGCTAAATTGCCAACTAAATGTGACCTCTAGTCTCGAGGTAAGGTGCACATTTTCCCTTTACCAGAGGCAGGGGTGCACCAGTTTCCAGGAAGGCTTAGTCAATGGACGGCTTTAGCTTTAGTGTGCCTCACAGCGCTCAAGCCTCTCACGGGGGCATTTCTTTCCAAGGAAGTGCACCGTGTACCAGAAGCCTTCTGAGCACAATCAAGGGATACACGGCTCTGGGACCATCCCTCACTATGCAGGTGAAAGGGCCGGCAACTAATCTGTTCTCTATGGCTAGCGTTCCACAGCTTTGAAACAGCCCCAGGAGCACGGTTCTTGGGCCGGCTTTCTTTCCATGCGGGTCTGCCACGTTGAGGACACCTAAGCTGCCCTGAAAGAAACCACCGGGGCTCCAATCCACTTTGGGGTCTCCTGCTCGACGTCTCTCTAAGTGAGGCAGAAAGTAGACTTTAGGTCCAGCCCGAAATAAAGTAGAGATTGACCGTGAGCCTTGCTAGGCATTTGGAACATGCAAAGTCACCTAGGCCTCCTGAGGGCATTTAGAGGATTATGCCATTCAGCACATGCAGAACACACTGCATCCCAACGTTTCATCGCAGAAGGCCGAATTGTGTTCCAAGGGCCTCCTTTGGCTTGTCAAAGAAGAGAGGTATATGTGCTGGGTGATCCGGTGTATAATTGAGAAGCCTGGAATAAGGCAGTATTTTCCCCCATTTGAAAGGTAGATAGTGGCGGACTCAAGGCTGACTGAAAGACAGTGCTGTTACCCGTCTTCTAGTCACTGCTAGGAATGCCTCAGGGAAGAAAGTGAGTTTTCTCCTATGAATCCAGGTGGTCGCCTGTGCTTTGCTAGGAGTTCACCCCACCGCTTGCCCTAGCTAAACTGCGAAGTAAACGTGACCCCCAGGCCTCAAAGTAAGCACGAGCGTTTCCTATCAGCAAAGTTTGCTGTGCAGCCATCTCCATGAACCCTGACCCGATAGAGTGCTTTAAATCCTCTACGGCTCTCCGGAGGCCTCAGAGAGAAACGTATGAATTCCCTTCTGAGGGAGAGTGTGGGTGCCGTGAGTCCCCTTTTTGTTTTCCGAGCAACACAGCGCAGAACAGGCTGTTGGGGTCAACCCTTTCTATGCAGAGGGAAGGGCAATGAACTGATCCTAGTTTGCATAGCTTGATTTCTACCGCTGTAAAGCAGCCCCAGGACAACGTTTTAGCCAGTATTACATTCAACGTGGCTCTCCCTCTCTGGAGGCCCTCTGAACCTCACTGAAATAATCCCTGAGCCTACAGAGCCCCCTGGCAACTCTTACCTGTCATCTCTCTATTGTGACGCAAGGTCCACTGTAGGTCCAGCCTGACAGAAAGAACAGAAAAACCGGTCAACTTGTGAGAGTTTTGGACGATCCATAGTCACCTAGGCCTGACTAAGTCATTAAGCAGGTAATGCTATGCACGGCATGCAAAAGTCCCCGCCTGCAACGAAGTGTGATCATGGAAAAGCCCCGTGTGGCTGAAAGTCTCCAGTAGACAGTCAGTGAGTGATGGTAATTGCGCTGTAGTGTCAAGTGGAAACTGGAGCATGTGAGAGAAGCCCGACTCTCCCCCTTTGGAAAGCAACTTCGATGCAGCTTCCAAGCTGCCTGAACACCACACCACCAGGACACTGTTCACTCCACAGATGCCTCTGAGGAGCAGTGAGCTTTTGCCAAAGAAACCAAACGCTTGCGCTTCCTTCCTGGGAGCTCAGCCCAGAGCATACTGTAGCTAAAGTGCCAACTAAATGTGACCTCTAGTCTCGAGGTAAGGTGCACATTTTCCCTTTACCAGAGGCAGGGGTGCACCAGTTTCCAGAAGGCTTAGTCAATGGACGGCTTTAGCTTTAGTGTGCCTCACAGCACTCAAGCCTCTCACGGGGGCATTTCTTTCCAAGGAAGTGCACCGTGTACCAGAAGCCTTCTGAGCACAATCAAGGGATACACGGCTCTGGGACCATCCCTCACTATGCAGGTGAAAGGGCCGGCAACTAATCTGTTCTGTATAGCTAGCGTTCCACAGCTTTGAAACAGCCCCAGGAGCACGGTTCTTGGGCCGGCTTTCTTTCCATGCGGGTCTGCCAGGTTGAGGACACCTAAGCTGCCCTGAAGGAAACCACCGGGGCTGCAATCCACTTTGGGGTCTCCTGCTCGACGTCTCTCTAAGTGAGGCAGAAAGTAGACTTTAGGTCCAGCCCGAAATAAAGTAGAGATTGACCGTGAGCCTTGTTAGGCATTTGGAACATGCAAAGTCACCTAGGCCTCCTGAGGGCATTTAGAGGATTATGCCATTCAGCACATGCAGAATACACTGCATCCCAACGTTTCATCGCAGAAGGCCGAATTGTGTTCCAAGGGCCTCCTTTGGCTTGTCAGAGAAGAGAGGTATATGTGCTGGGTGATCCGGTTTGTAATTGAGGAGCCTGGAAAACGGCAGTATTTTCCCCCATTTGAAAGATACATAGTGGCAGCCTCAAGGCTGACTGAAAGATAGTGCTGTTACCCGTCTTCTAGTCACTGCTAGGAATGCCTCAGGGAAGAAAGTGAGTTTTCTCCTATGAATCCAGGAGGTCGCCTGTGCTTTGCTAGGAGTTCACCCCACCGCTTGCCCTAGCTAAACTGCGAAGTAAACGTGACCCCCAGGCCTCAAGGTAAGCACGAGCGTTTCCTATCAGCAAAGTTTGCTGTGCAGCCATCTCCATGAACCCTGACTCGATAGAGTGCTTTAAATCCTCTACGGCTCTCCGGAGGCCTCAGAGTGACGCCTATGAACTCCCTTCTGAGGGAGAGTGTGGGTGCCGTGAGTCCCCTTTTTGTTTTCCGAGCAACACAGCGCAGAACAGGCTGTTGGGGTCAACCCTTTCTATGCAGAGGGAAGGGCAATGAACTGATCCTCGCTTGCATAGCTTGATTTCTACCGCTGTAAAGCAGCCCCAGGACAACGTTTTTGCCAGTATTACATTCAACGTGGCTCTCCCTCTGTGGAGGCCCTCTGAACTGCACTGAAAGAATCCCTGAGCCTACAGAGCCCCCTGGCAACTCTTACCTGTCATCTCTCTATTGTGACGCAAGGTCCACTGTAGGTCCAGCCTGACAGAAAGAACAGAAAAAACGGTCAACTTGTGAGACTTTTGGACGATCCAAAGTCACCTAGGCCTGACTAAGTCATTAAGCAGGTAATGCTATGCACGGCATGCAAAAGTCCCCGCCTGCAACGAAGTGTGATCATAGAAAGGCCCCGTGTGGCCCAAAGTCTCCAGTAGACAGTCAGTGAGTGCTGGTAAAGGCGCTGTGGGGTCAAGTTGGAAACTGGAGCATGTGAGAGAAGCCCGACTCTCCCCCTTTGGAAAGCAACTTCGATGCAGCTTCCAAGCTGCCTGAACACCACACCACCAGGACACTGTTCACTCCACAGATGCCTCTGAGGAGCAGTGAGCTTTTGCAAAAGAAAGCAAACGCTTGCCCTTCCTTCCTGGGAGCTCAGCCCAGAGCATACTGTAGCTAAAGTGCCAACTAAATGTGACCTCTAGTCTCAGGGTAAGGTGCACATTTTCCCTTTACCAGAGGCAGGGGCGCACCAGTTTCCAGGAAGGCTTAGTCAATGGACGGCTTTAGCTTTAGTGTGCCTCACAGCGCTCAAGCCTCTCACGGGGCATTTCTTTCCAGGGAATTGCACCGTGTACCAGAAGCCTTCTGAGCACAATCAAGGGATACACGGCTGTGGGACCAACACTCACTATACAGGCGAAAGGGCCGGCAACTAATCTGTTCTCTATGGCTAGCGTTCCACAGGTTTGAAACAGCCCCAGGAGCACGGTTCTTGGGCCGGCTTTCTTTCCATGCGGGTCTGCCACGTTGAGGACACCTAAGCTGCCCTGAAAGAAACCACCGGGGCTCCAATCCACTTTGGAGTCTCCTGCTCGACGTCTCTCTAAGTGAGGCAGAAAGTAGACTTTAGGTCCAGCCCGAAATAAAGTAGAGATTGACCGTGAGCCTTGCTAGGCATTTGGAACATGCAAAGTCACCTAGGCCTCCTGAGGGCATTTAGAGGATTATGCCATTCAGCACACGCAGAATACACTGCATCCCAAAGGTTCATCGCAGAAGGCCGAATTGTGTTCCAAGGGCCTCCTCTGTCTTGTCAGAGAAGAGAGGTATATGTGCTGGGTGATCCGGTGTATAATTGAGAAGCCTGGAAAAAGGCAGTAGTTTCCCCCATTTGAAAGGTACATAGTGGCAGCCTCAAGGCTGACTGAAAGATAGTGCTGTTACCCGTCTTCTAGTCACTGCTAGGAATGCCTCAGGGAAGAAAGTGAGTTTTCTCCTACGAATCCAGGTGGTCGCCAGTGCCTAGCTAGGAGCTCATCACACGGCTTGCCCTAGCTAAAGTGCGAAGTAAACGTGACCCCCAGGCCTCAAGGTAAGCACGAGCGTTTCCTATCAGCAAAGTTTGCTGTGCAGCCATCTCCATGAACCCTGACTCAATAGAGTGCTTTAACTCCTCTACGGCTCTCCAGAGGCCTCAGAGAGTCGCGTATGAATTCCCTTCTGAGGGAGAGCGTGGGTGCCGTGAGTCCCCTTTTGTTTTCCGAGCAACACAGCGCAGAACAGGCTGTTGGGGTCAACCCTTTCTTTGCAGAGGGAAGGGCAATGAACTGATCCTCGCTTGCATAGCTTGATTTCTACCGCTGTAAAGCAGCCCCAGGACAACGTTTTTGCCAGTATTACATTCAACGTGGCTCTCCCTCTGTGGAGGCCCTCTGAACTGCACTGTAAGAATCCCTGAGCCTACAGTGCCCCCTGGCAACTCTTACCTGTCATCTCTCTATTGTGACGCAAGGTCCACTGTAGGTCCAGCCTGACAGAAAGAACAGAAAAACCGGTCAACTTGTGAGACTTTTGGACGATCCAAAGTCACCTAGGCCTGACTAAGTCATTAAGCAGCTAAAGCTATGCACGGCATGCAAAAGTCCCCGCCTGCAACGAAGTGTGATCACAGAAAGGCCCCGTGTGGCCGAAAGTCTCCATTAGACAGTCAGAGAGTGCTGGTAAAGGCGCTGTGGGGTCAAGTTGGAAACTGGAGCCTGTGGGAGAAGCCCGACTCTCCCCCTTTGGAAAGCAACTTCGATGCAGCTTCCAAGCTGCCTGAACACCACACCACCAGGACACTGTTCACTCCACAGATGCCTCTGAGGAGCAGTGAGCTTTTGCAAAAGAAACCGAACGCTTGTGCTTCCTTCCTTGGAGCTCATCCCAGAGCATACTGTAGCTAAAGTGCCAACTAAATGTGACCTCTAGTCTCGAGGTAAGGTGCACATTTTCCCTTTACCAGAGGCAGGGGTGCACCAGTTTCCAGAAGGCTTAGTCAATGGACGGCTTTAGCTTTTGTATGCCTCACAGCGCTCAAGCCTCTCACGGGGGCATTTCTTTCCAGGGAATTGCACCGTGTACCAGAAGCCTTCTGAGCACAATCAAGGAATACACGGCTGTGGGACCAACACTCACTATACAGGTGAAAGGGCCGGCAACTAATCTGTTCTCTATGGCTAGCGTTCAACAGCTTTGAAACAGCCCCAGGAGCACGGTTCTTGGGCCGGCTTTCTTTCCATGCGGGTCTGCCATGTTGAGGACACCTAAGCTGCCCTGAAAGAAACCACCGGGGCTCCAATCCACTTTGGAGTCTCCTGCTCGACGTCTCTCTAAGTGAGGCAGAAAGTAGACTTTAGGTCCAGCCCGAAATAAAGTAGAGATTGACCGTGAGCCTTGCTAGGCATTTGGAACATGCAAAGTCACCTAGGCCTCCTGAGGGCATTTAGAGGATTATGCCATTCAGCACACGCAGAATACACTGCATCCCAAAGGTTCATCGCAGAAGGCCGAATTGTGTTCCAAGGGCCTCCTCTGTCTTGTCAGAGAAGAGAGGTATATGTGCTGGGTGATCCGGTGTATAATTGAGAAGCCTGGAAAAAGGCAGTATTTTCCCCCATTTGAAAGGTACATAGTGGCAGCCTCAAGGCTTACTGAAAGATAGTGCTGTTACCCGTCTTCTAGTCACTGCTAGGAATGCCTCAGGGAAGAAAGTGAGTTTTCTCCTACGAATCCAGGTGGTCGCCAGTGCCTTGCTAGGAGCTCATCCCACGGCTTGCCCTAGCTAAAGTGCGAAGTAAATGTGACCCCCAGGCCTCAAGGTAAGCACGAACGTTTCCTATTAGCAAAGTTTGCTGTGCAGCCATCTCCATGAACCCTGACTCGATAGAGTTCTTTAACTCCTCTACGGCTCTCCAGAGGCCTAAGAGAGTCGCGTATGAATTCCCTTCTGAGGGTGAGCGTGGGTGCCGTGAGTCCCCTTTTGTTTTCCGAGCAACACAGCGCAGAACAGGCTGTTGGGGTCAACCCTTTCTTTGCAGAGGGAAGGGCAATGAACTGATCCTCGTTTGCATAGCTTGATTTCTACCGCTGTAAAGCAGCCCCAGGACAACGTTTTTGCCAGTATTACATTCAACGTGGCTCTCCCTCTGTGGAGGCCCTCTGAACTGCACTGAAAGAATCCCTGAGCCTACAGAGCCCCCTGGCAACTCTTACCTGTCATCTCTCTATTGTGACGCAAGGTCCACTGTAGGTCCAGCCTGACAGAAAGAACAGAAAAAACGGTCAACTTGTGAGACTTTTGGACGATCCAAAGTCACCTAGGCCTGACTAAGTCATTAAGCAGGTAATGCTATGCACGGCATGCAAAAGTCCCCGCCTGCAACGAAGTGTGATCATAGAAAGGCCCCGTGTGGCCCAAAGTCTCCAGTAGAGAGTCAGTGAGTGCTGGTAAAGGCGCTGTGGGGTCAAGTTGGAAACCGGAGAATGTGAGAGAAGCCCGACTCTCCCCGTTTGGAAAGCAACTTCGATGCAGCTTCCAATCTGCCTGAACACCACACCACCAGGACACTGTTCACTCCACAGATGCCTCTGAGGAGCAGTGAGCTTTTGCAAAAGAAACCGAACGCTTGTGCTTCCTTCCTTGGAGCTCAGCCCAGAGCATACTGTAGCTAAAGTGCCAACTAAATGTGACCTCTAGTCTCGAGGTAAGGTGCACATTTTCCCTTTACCAGAGGCAGGGGTGCACCAGTTTCCAGGAAGGCTTAGTCAATGGACGGCTTTAGCTTTAGTGTGCCTCACAGCGCTCAAGCCTCTCACGGGGGCATTTCTTTCCAAGGAAGTGCACCGTGTACCAGAAGCCTTCTGAGCACAATCAAGGGATACACGGCTCTGGGACCATCCCTCACTATTCAGGTGAAAGGGCCGGCAACTAATCTGTTCTCTATGGCTAGCGTTCCACAGCTTTGAAACAGCCCCAGGAGCACGGTTCTTGGGCCGGCTTTCTTTCCATGCGGGTCTGCCACGTTGAGGACACCTAAGCTGCCCTGAAAGAAACCACCGGGGCTCCAATCCACTTTGGGGTCTCCTGCTCGACGTCTCTCTAAGTGAGGCAGAAAGTAGACTTTAGGTCCAGCCCGAAATAAAGTAGAGATTGACCGTGAGCCTTGCTAGGCATTTGGAACATGCAAAGTCACCTAGGCCTCCTGAGGGCATTTAGAGGATTATGCCATTCAGCACATGCAGAACACACTGCATCCCAAAGGTTCATCGCAGAAGGCCGAATTGTGTTCCAAGGGCCTCCTCTGTCTTGTCAGAGAAGAGAGGTATATGTGCTGGGTGATCCGGTGTATAATTGAGAAGCCTGGAAAAAGGCAGTATTTTCCCCCATTTGAAAGGTACATAGTGGCAGCCTCAAGGCTTACTGAAAGATAGTGCTGTTACCCGTCTTCTAGTCACTGCTAGGAATGCCTCAGGGAAGAAAGTGAGTTTTCTCCTACGAATCCAGGTGGTCGCCAGTGCCTTGCTAGGAGCTCATCCCACGGCTTGCCCTAGCTAAAGTGCGAAGTAAATGTGACCCCCAGGCCTCAAGGTAAGCACGAACGTTTCCTATTAGCAAAGTTTGCTGTGCAGCCATCTCCATGAACCCTGACTCGATAGAGTTCTTTAACTCCTCTACGGCTCTCCAGAGGCCTAAGAGAGTCGCGTATGAATTCCCTTCTGAGGGTGAGCGTGGGTGCCGTGAGTCCCCTTTTGTTTTCCGAGCAACACAGCGCAGAACAGGCTGTTGGGGTCAACCCTTTCTTTGCAGAGGGAAGGGCAATGAACTGATCCTCGTTTGCATAGCTTGATTTCTACCGCTGTAAAGCAGCCCCAGGACAACGTTTTTGCCAGTATTACATTCAACGTGGCTCTCCCTCTGTGGAGGCCCTCTGAACTGCACTGAAAGAATCCCTGAGCCTACAGAGCCCCCTGGCAACTCTTACCTGTCATCTCTCTATTGTGACGCAAGGTCCACTGTAGGTCCAGCCTGACAGAAAGAACAGAAAAAACGGTCAACTTGTGAGACTTTTGGACGATCCAAAGTCACCTAGGCCTGACTAAGTCATTAAGCAGGTAATGCTATGCACGGCATGCAAAAGTCCCCGCCTGCAACGAAGTGTGATCATAGAAAGGCCCCGTGTGGCCCAAAGTCTCCAGTAGAGAGTCAGTGAGTGCTGGTAAAGGCGCTGTGGGGTCAAGTTGGAAACCGGAGCATGTGAGAGAAGCCCGACTCTCCCCGTTTGGAAAGCAACTTCGATGCAGCTTCCAATCTGCCTGAACACCACACCACCAGGACACTGTTCACTCCACAGATGCCTCTGAGGAGCAGTGAGCTTTTGCAAAAGAAACCGAACGCTTGTGCTTCCTTCCTTGGAGCTCAGCCCAGAGCATACTGTAGCTAAAGTGCCAACTAAATGTGACCTCTAGTCTCGAGGTAAGGTGCACATTTTCCCTTTACCAGAGGCAGGGGTGCACCAGTTTCCAGGAAGGCTTAGTCAATGGACGGCTTTAGCTTTAGTGTGCCTCACAGCGCTCAAGCCTCTCACGGGGGCATTTCTTTCCAAGGAAGTGCACCGTGTACCAGAAGCCTTCTGAGCACAATCAAGGGATACACGGCTCTGGGACCATCCCTCACTATTCAGGTGAAAGGGCCGGCAACTAATCTGTTCTCTATGGCTAGCGTTCCACAGCTTTGAAACAGCCCCAGGAGCACGGTTCTTGGGCCGGCTTTCTTTCCATGCGGGTCTGCCACGTTGAGGACACCTAAGCTGCCCTGAAAGAAACCACCGGGGCTCCAATCCACTTTGGGGTCTCCTGCTCGACGTCTCTCTAAGTGAGGCAGAAAGTAGACTTTAGGTCCAGCCCGAAATAAAGTAGAGATTGACCGTGAGCCTTGCTAGGCATTTGGAACATGCAAAGTCACCTAGGCCTCCTGAGGGCATTTAGAGGATTATGCCATTCAGCACATGCAGAACACACTGCATCCCAAAGGTTCATCGCAGAAGGCCGAATTGTGTTCCAAGGGCCTCCTTTGGCTTGTCAGAGAAGAGAGGTATATGTGCTGGGTGATCCGGTGTGTAATTGAGAAGCCTGGAAAACGGCAGTATTTTCCCCCATTTGAGAGGTACATAGTGGCAGCCTCAAGGTTGACTGAAAGATAGTGCTGTTACCCGTCTTCTAGTCACTGCTAGGAATGCCTCAGGGAAGAAAGTGAGTTTTCTCCTATGAATCCTGGTGGTCGCCTGTGCCTTGCTAGGAGTTCACCCCACCGCTTGCCCTAGCTAAACTGCGAAGTAAACGTGACCCCCAGGCCTCAAGGTAAGCACGAGCGTTTCCTATCAGCAAAGTTTGCTGTGCAGCCATCTCCATGAACCCTGACTCAATAGAGTGCTTTAAATCCTCTACGGCTCTCCGGAGGCCTCAGAGAGACGCGTATGAATTCCCTTCTGAGGGAGAGCGTGGGTGCCGTGAGTCCCCTTTTTGTTTTCCGAGCAACACAGCGCAGAACAGGCTGTTGGGGTTAACCCTTTCTATGCAGAGGGAAGGGCAATGAACTGATCCTCGCTTGCATAGCTTGATTTCTACCGCTGTAAAGCAGCCCCAGGACAACGTTTTTGCCAGTATTACATTCAACGTGGCTCTCCCTCTGTGGAGGCCCTCTGAACTGCACTGAAAGAATCCCTGAGCCTACAGTGCCCCCTGGCAACTCTTACCTGTCATCTCTCTATTGTGACGCAAGGTCCACTGTAGGTCCAGCCTGACAGAAAGAACAGAAAAACCGGTCAACTTGTGAGACTTTTGGACGATCCAAAGTCACCTAGGCCTGACTAAGTCATTAAGCAGCTAATGCTATGCACGGCATGCAAATTCCCCGCCTGCAACGAAGTGTGATCACAGAAAGGCCCCGTGTGGCCGAAAGTCTCCATTAGACAGTCAGAGAGTGCTGGTAAAGGCGCTGTGGGGTCAAGTTGGAAACTGGAGCATGTGGGAGAAGCCCGACTCTCCCCCTTTGGAAAGCAACTTCGATGCAGCTTCCAAGCTGCCTGAACACCACACCACCAGGACACTGTTCACTCCACAGATGCCTCTGAGGAGCAGTGAGCTTTTGCAAAAGAAACCGAACGCTTGCCCTTCCTTCCTGGGAGCTCATCCCAGAGCATACTGTAGCTAAAGTGCCAACTAAATGTGACCTCTAGTCTCGAGGTAAGGTGCACATTTTCCCTTTACCAGAGGCAGGGGTGCACCAGTTTCCAGAAGGCTTAGTCAATGGACGGCTTTAGCTTTTGTATGCCTCACAGCGCTCAAGCCTCTCACGGGGGCATTTCTTTCCAGGGAATTGCACCGTGTACGAGAAGCCTTCTGAGCACAATCAAGGAATACACGGCTGTGGGACCAACACTCACTATACAGGTGAAAGGGCCGGCAACTAATCTGTTCTCTATGGCTAGCGTTCCACAGCTTTGAAACAGCCCCAGGAGCACGGTTCTTGGGCCGGCTTTCTTTCCATGCGGGTCTGCCACGTTGAGGACACCTAAGCTGCCCTGAAAGAAACCACCGGGGCTCCAATCCACTTTGGAGTCTCCTGCTCGACGTCTCTCTAAGTGAGGCAGAAAGTAGACTTTAGGTCCAGCCCGAAATAAAGTAGAGATTGACCGTGAGCCTTGCTAGGCATTTGGAACATGCAAAGTCACCTAGGCCTCCTGAGGGCATTTAGAGGATTATGCCATTCAGCACACGCAGAATACACTGCATCCCAAAGGTTCATCGCAGAAGGCCGAATTGTGTTCCAAGGGCCTCCTCTGTCTTGTCAGAGAAGAGAGGTATATGTGCTGGGTGATCCGGTGTATAATTGAGAAGCCTGGAAAAAGGCAGTATTTTCCCCCATTTGAAAGGTACCTAGTGGCAGCCTCAAGGCTTACTGAAAGATAGTGCTGTTACCCGTCTTCTAGTCACTGCTAGGAATGCCTCAGGGAAGAAAGTGAGTTTTCTCCTACGAATCCAGGTGGTCGCCAGTGCCTTGCTAGGAGCTCATCCCACGGCTTGCCCTAGCTAAAGTGCGAAGTAAATGTGACCCCCAGGCCTCAAGGTAAGCACGAGCGTTTCCTATCAGCAAAGTTTGCTGTGCAGCCATCTCCATGAACCCTGACTCGATAGAGTGCTTTAACTCCTCTACGGCTCTCCAGAGGCCTCAGAGAGTCGCGTATGAATTCCCTTCTGAGGGTGAGCGTGGGTGCCGTGAATCCCCTTTTGTTTTCCGAGCAACACAGCGCAGAACAGGCTGTTGGGGTCAACCCTTTCTTTGCAGAGGGAAGGGCAATGAACTGATCCTCGTTTGCATAGCTTGATTTCTACCGCTGTAAAGCAGCCCCAGGACAACGTTTTTGCCAGTATTACATTCAACGTGGCTCTCCCTCTGTGGAGGCCCTCTGAACTGCACTGAAAGAATCCCTGAGCCTACAGAGCCCCCTGGCAACTCTTACCTGTCATCTCTCTATTGTGACGCAAGGTCCACTGTAGGTCCAGCCTGACAGATAGAACAGAAAAAACGGTCAACTTGTGAGACTTTTGGACGATCCAAAGTCACCTAGGCCTGACTAAGTCATTAAGCAGCTAATGCTATGCACGGCATGCAAATTCCCCGCCTGCAACGAAGTGTGATCACAGAAAGGCCCCGTGTGGCCGAAAGTCTCCATTAGACAGTCAGAGAGTGCTGGTAAAGGCGCTGTGGGGTCAATTTGGAAACTGGAGCATGTGAGAGAAGCCCGACTCTCCCCGTTTGGAAAGCAACTTCGATGCAGCTTCCAATCTGCCTGAACACCACACCACCAGGACACTGTTCACTCCACAGATGCCTCTGAGGAGCAGTGAGCTTTTGCAAAAGAAACCAAACGCTTGTGCTTCCTTCCTTGGAGCTCAGCCCAGAGCATACTGTAGCTAAAGTGCCAACTAAATGTGACCTCTAGTCTCGAGGTAAGGTGCACATTTTCCCTTTACCAGAGGCAGGGGTGCACCAGTTTCCAGGAAGGCTTAGTCAATGGACGGCTTTAGCTTTAGTGTGCCTCACAGCGCTCAAGCCTCTCACGGGGGCATTTCTTTCCAAGGAAGTGCACCGTGTACCAGAAGCCTTCTGAGCACAATCAAGGGATACACGGCTCTGGGACCATCCCTCACTATGCAGGTGAAAGGGCCGGCAACTAATCTGTTCTCTATGGCTAGCGTTCCACAGCTTTGAAACAGCCCCAGGAGCACGGTTCTTGGGCCGGCTTTCTTTCCATGCGGGTCTGCCACGTTGAGGACACCTAAGCTGCCCTGAAAGAAACCACCGGGGCTCCAATCCACTTTGGGGTCTCCTGCTCGACGTCTCTCTAAGTGAGGCAGAAAGTAGACTTTAGGTCCAGCCCGAAATAAAGTAGAGATTGACCGTGAGCCTTGCTAGGCATTTGGAACATGCAAAGTCACCTAGGCCTCCTGAGGGCATTTAGAGGATTATGCCATTCAGCACATGCAGAACACACTGCATCCCAAAGGTTCATCGCAGAAGGCCGAATTGTGTTCCAAGGGCCTCCTTTGGCTTGTCAGAGAAGAGAGGTATATGTGCTGGGTGATCCGGTGTGTAATTGAGAAGCCTGGAAAACGGCAGTATTTTCCCCCATTTGAGAGGTACATAGTGGCAGCCTCAAGGTTGACTGAAAGATAGTGCTGTTACCCGTCTTCTAGTCACTGCTAGGAATGCCTCAGGGAAGAAAGTGAGTTTTCTCCTATGAATCCTGGTGGTCGCCTGTGCCTTGCTAGGAGTTCACCCCACCGCTTGCCCTAGCTAAACTGCGAAGTAAACGTGACCCCCAGGCCTCAAGGTAAGCACGAGCGTTTCCTATCAGCAAAGTTTGCTGTGCAGCCATCTCCATGAACCCTGACTCAATAGAGTGCTTTAAATCCTCTACGGCTCTCCGGAGGCCTCAGAGAGACGCGTATGAATTCCCTTCTGAGGGAGAGCGTGGGTGCCGTGAGTCCCCTTTTTGTTTTCCGAGCAACACAGCGCAGAACAGGCTGTTGGGGTTAACCCTTTCTATGCAGAGGGAAGGGCAATGAACTGATCCTCGCTTGCATAGCTTGATTTCTACCGCTGTAAAGCAGCCCCAGGACAACGTTTTTGCCAGTATTACATTCAACGTGGCTCTCCCTCTGTGGAGGCCCTCTGAACTGCACTGAAAGAATCCCTGAGCCTACAGTGCCCCCTGGCAACTCTTACCTGTCATCTCTCTATTGTGACGCAAGGTCCACTGTAGGTCCAGCCTGACAGAAAGAACAGAAAAACCGGTCAACTTGTGAGACTTTTGGACGATCCAAAGTCACCTAGGCCTGACTAAGTCATTAAGCAGCTAATGCTATGCACGGCATGCAAATTCCCCGCCTGCAACGAAGTGTGATCACAGAAAGGCCCCGTGTGGCCGAAAGTCTCCATTAGACAGTCAGAGAGTGCTGGTAAAGGCGCTGTGGGGTCAAGTTGGAAACTGGAGCATGTGGGAGAAGCCCGACTCTCCCCCTTTGGAAAGCAACTTCGATGCAGCTTCCAAGCTGCCTGAACACCACACCACCAGGACACTGTTCACTCCACAGATGCCTCTGAGGAGCAGTGAGCTTTTGCAAAAGAAACCGAACGCTTGCCCTTCCTTCCTGGGAGCTCATCCCAGAGCATACTGTAGCTAAAGTGCCAACTAAATGTGACCTCTAGTCTCGAGGTAAGGTGCACATTTTCCCTTTACCAGAGGCAGGGGTGCACCAGTTTCCAGAAGGCTTAGTCAATGGACGGCTTTAGCTTTTGTATGCCTCACAGCGCTCAAGCCTCTCACGGGGGCATTTCTTTCCAGGGAATTGCACCGTGTACGAGAAGCCTTCTGAGCACAATCAAGGAATACACGGCTGTGGGACCAACACTCACTATACAGGTGAAAGGGCCGGCAACTAATCTGTTCTCTATGGCTAGCGTTCCACAGCTTTGAAACAGCCCCAGGAGCACGGTTCTTGGGCCGGCTTTCTTTCCATGCGGGTCTGCCACGTTGAGGACACCTAAGCTGCCCTGAAAGAAACCACCGGGGCTCCAATCCACTTTGGAGTCTCCTGCTCGACGTCTCTCTAAGTGAGGCAGAAAGTAGACTTTAGGTCCAGCCCGAAATAAAGTAGAGATTGACCGTGAGCCTTGCTAGGCATTTGGAACATGCAAAGTCACCTAGGCCTCCTGAGGGCATTTAGAGGATTATGCCATTCAGCACACGCAGAATACACTGCATCCCAAAGGTTCATCGCAGAAGGCCGAATTGTGTTCCAAGGGCCTCCTCTGTCTTGTCAGAGAAGAGAGGTATATGTGCTGGGTGATCCGGTGTATAATTGAGAAGCCTGGAAAAAGGCAGTATTTTCCCCCATTTGAAAGGTACCTAGTGGCAGCCTCAAGGCTTACTGAAAGATAGTGCTGTTACCCGTCTTCTAGTCACTGCTAGGAATGCCTCAGGGAAGAAAGTGAGTTTTCTCCTACGAATCCAGGTGGTCGCCAGTGCCTTGCTAGGAGCTCATCCCACGGCTTGCCCTAGCTAAAGTGCGAAGTAAATGTGACCCCCAGGCCTCAAGGTAAGCACGAGCGTTTCCTATCAGCAAAGTTTGCTGTGCAGCCATCTCCATGAACCCTGACTCGATAGAGTGCTTTAACTCCTCTACGGCTCTCCAGAGGCCTCAGAGAGTCGCGTATGAATTCCCTTCTGAGGGTGAGCGTGGGTGCCGTGAATCCCCTTTTGTTTTCCGAGCAACACAGCGCAGAACAGGCTGTTGGGGTCAACCCTTTCTTTGCAGAGGGAAGGGCAATGAACTGATCCTCGTTTGCATAGCTTGATTTCTACCGCTGTAAAGCAGCCCCAGGACAACGTTTTTGCCAGTATTACATTCAACGTGGCTCTCCCTCTGTGGAGGCCCTCTGAACTGCACTGAAAGAATCCCTGAGCCTACAGAGCCCCCTGGCAACTCTTACCTGTCATCTCTCTATTGTGACGCAAGGTCCACTGTAGGTCCAGCCTGACAGATAGAACAGAAAAAACGGTCAACTTGTGAGACTTTTGGACGATCCAAAGTCACCTAGGCCTGACTAAGTCATTAAGCAGCTAATGCTATGCACGGCATGCAAATTCCCCGCCTGCAACGAAGTGTGATCACAGAAAGGCCCCGTGTGGCCGAAAGTCTCCATTAGACAGTCAGAGAGTGCTGGTAAAGGCGCTGTGGGGTCAATTTGGAAACTGGAGCATGTGAGAGAAGCCCGACTCTCCCCGTTTGGAAAGCAACTTCGATGCAGCTTCCAATCTGCCTGAACACCACACCACCAGGACACTGTTCACTCCACAGATGCCTCTGAGGAGCAGTGAGCTTTTGCAAAAGAAACCAAACGCTTGTGCTTCCTTCCTTGGAGCTCAGCCCAGAGCATACTGTAGCTAAAGTGCCAACTAAATGTGACCTCTAGTCTCGAGGTAAGGTGCACATTTTCCCTTTACCAGAGGCAGGGGTGCACCAGTTTCCAGGAAGGCTTAGTCAATGGACGGCTTTAGCTTTAGTGTGCCTCACAGCGCTCAAGCCTCTCACGGGGGCATTTCTTTCCAAGGAAGTGCACCGTGTACCAGAAGCCTTCTGAGCACAATCAAGGGATACACGGCTCTGGGACCATCCCTCACTATGCAGGTGAAAGGGCCGGCAACTAATCTGTTCTCTATGGCTAGCGTTCCACAGCTTTGAAACAGCCCCAGGAGCACGGTTCTTGGGCCGGCTTTCTTTCCATGCGGGTCTGCCACGTTGAGGACACCTAAGCTGCCCTGAAAGAAACCACCGGGGCTCCAATCCACTTTGGGGTCTCCTGCTCGACGTCTCTCTAAGTGAGGCAGAAAGTAGACTTTAGGTCCAGCCCGAAATAAAGTAGAGATTGACCGTGAGCCTTGCTAGGCATTTGGAACATGCAAAGTCACCTAGGCCTCCTGAGGGCATTTAGAGGATTATGCCATTCAGCACACCCAGAATACACTGCATCCCAAAGGTTCATCGCAGAAGGCCGAATTGTGTTCCAAGGGCCTCCTTTGGCTTGTCAGAGAAGAGAGGTATATGTGCTGGGTGATCCGGTGTGTAATTGAGAAGCCTGGAAAACGGCAGTATTTTCCCCCATTTAAGAGGTACATAGTGGCAGCCTCAAGGTTGACTGAAAGATAGTGCTGTTACCCGTCTTCTAGTCACTGCTAGGAATGCCTCAGGGAAGAAAGTGAGTTTTCTCCTATGAATCCTGGTGGTCGCCTGTGCCTTGCTAGGAGTTCACCCCACCGCTTGCCCTAGCTAAACTGCGAAGTAAACGTGACCCCCAGGCCTCAAGGTAAGCACGAGCGTTTCCTATCAGCAAAGTTTGCTGTGCAGCCATCTCCATGAACCCTGACTCAATAGAGTGCTTTAAATCCTCTACGGCTCTCCGGAGGCCTCAGAGAGACGCGTATGAATTCCCTTCTGAGGGAGAGCGTGGGTGCCGTGAGTCCCCTTTTTGTTTTCCGAGCAACACAGCGCAGAACAGGCTGTTGGGGTTAACCCTTTCTATGCAGAGGGAAGGGCAATGAACTGATCCTCGCTGGCATAGCTTGATTTCTACCGCTGTAAAGCAGCCCCAGGACAACGTTTTAGCCAGTATTACATTCAACGTGCCTCTCCCTTTGTGGAGGCCCTCTGAACTGCACTGAAAGAATCCCTGAGCCTACAGTGCCCCCTGGCAACTCTTACCTGTCATCTCTCTATTGTGACGCAAGGTCCACTGTAGGTCCAGCCTGACAGAAAGAACAGAAAAACCGGTCAACTTGTGAGACTTTTGGACGATCCAAAGTCACCTAGGCCTGACTAAGTCATTAAGCAGCTAATGCTATGCACGGCATGCAAATTCCCCGCCTGCAACGAAGTGTGATCACTGAAAGGCCCCGTGTGGCCGAAAGTCTCCATTAGACAGTCAGAGAGTGCTGGTAAAGGCGCTGTGGGGTCAAGTTGGAAACTGGAGCATGTGGGAGAAGCCCGACTCTCCCCCTTTGGAAAGCAACTTCGATGCAGCTTCCAAGCTGCCTGAACACCACACCACCAGGACACTGTTCACTCCACAGATGCCTCTGAGGAGCAGTGAGCTTTTGCAAAAGAAACCGAACGCTTGCCCTTCCTTCCTGGGAGCTCATCCCAGAGCATACTGTAGCTAAAGTGCCAACTAAATGTGACCTCTAGTCTCGAGGTAAGGTGCACATTTTCCCTTTACCAGAGGCAGGGGTGCACCAGTTTCCAGAAGGCTTAGTCAATGGACGGCTTTAGCTTTTGTATGCCTCACAGCGCTCAAGCCTCTCACGGGGGCATTTCTTTCCAGGGAATTGCACCGTGTACGAGAAGCCTTCTGAGCACAATCAAGGAATACACGGCTGTGGGACCAACACTCACTATACAGGTGAAAGGGCCGGCAACTAATCTGTTCTCTATGGCTAGCGTTCCACAGCTTTGAAACAGCCCCAGGAGCACGGTTCTTGGGCCGGCTTTCTTTCCATGCGGGTCTGCCACGTTGAGGACACCTAAGCTGCCCTGAAAGAAACCACCGGGGCTCCAATCCACTTTGGAGTCTCCTGCTCGACGTCTCTCTAAGTGAGGCAGAAAGTAGACTTTAGGTCCAGCCCGAAATAAAGTAGAGATTGACCGTGAGCCTTGCTAGGCATTTGGAACATGCAAAGTCACCTAGGCCTCCTGAGGGCATTTAGAGGATTATGCCATTCAGCACACGCAGAATACACTGCATCCCAAAGGTTCATCGCAGAAGGCCGAATTGTGTTCCAAGGGCCTCCTCTGTCTTGTCAGAGAAGAGAGGTATATGTGCTGGGTGATCCGGTGTATAATTGAGAAGCCTGGAAAAAGGCAGTATTTTCCCCCATTTGAAAGGTACCTAGTGGCAGCCTCAAGGCTTACTGAAAGATAGTGCTGTTACCCGTCTTCTAGTCACTGCTAGGAATGCCTCAGGGAAGAAAGTGAGTTTTCTCCTACGAATCCAGGTGGTCGCCAGTGCCTTGCTAGGAGCTCATCCCACGGCTTGCCCTAGCTAAAGTGCGAAGTAAATGTGACCCCCAGGCCTCAAGGTAAGCACGAGCGTTTCCTATCAGCAAAGTTTGCTGTGCAGCCATCTCCATGAACCCTGACTCGATAGAGTGCTTTAACTCCTCTACGGCTCTCCAGAGGCCTCAGAGAGTCGCGTATGAATTCCCTTCTGAGGGTGAGCGTGGGTGCCGTGAATCCCCTTTTGTTTTCCGAGCAACACAGCGCAGAACAGGCTGTTGGGGTCAACCCTTTCTTTGCAGAGGGAAGGGCAATGAACTGATCCTCGTTTGCATAGCTTGATTTCTACCGCTGTAAAGCAGCCCCAGGACAACGTTTTTGCCAGTATTACATTCAACGTGGCTCTCCCTCTGTGGAGGCCCTCTGAACTGCACTGAAAGAATCCCTGAGCCTACAGAGCCCCCTGGCAACTCTTACCTGTCATCTCTCTATTGTGACGCAAGGTCCACTGTAGGTCCAGCCTGACAGATAGAACAGAAAAAACGGTCAACTTGTGAGACTTTTGGACGATCCAAAGTCACCTAGGCCTGACTAAGTCATTAAGCAGCTAATGCTATGCACGGCATGCAAATTCCCCGCCTGCAACGAAGTGTGATCACAGAAAGGCCCCGTGTGGCCGAAAGTCTCCATTAGACAGTCAGAGAGTGCTGGTAAAGGCGCTGTGGGGTCAATTTGGAAACTGGAGCATGTGAGAGAAGCCCGACTCTCCCCGTTTGGAAAGCAACTTCGATGCAGCTTCCAATCTGCCTGAACACCACACCACCAGGACACTGTTCACTCCACAGATGCCTCTGAGGAGCAGTGAGCTTTTGCAAAAGAAACCAAACGCTTGTGCTTCCTTCCTTGGAGCTCAGCCCAGAGCATACTGTAGCTAAAGTGCCAACTAAATGTGACCTCTAGTCTCGAGGTAAGGTGCACATTTTCCCTTTACCAGAGGCAGGGGTGCACCAGTTTCCAGGAAGGCTTAGTCAATGGACGGCTTTAGCTTTAGTGTGCCTCACAGCGCTCAAGCCTCTCACGGGGGCATTTCTTTCCAAGGAAGTGCACCGTGTACCAGAAGCCTTCTGAGCACAATCAAGGGATACACGGCTCTGGGACCATCCCTCACTATGCAGGTGAAAGGGCCGGCAACTAATCTGTTCTCTATGGCTAGCGTTCCACAGCTTTGAAACAGCCCCAGGAGCACGGTTCTTGGGCCGGCTTTCTTTCCATGCGGGTCTGCCACGTTGAGGACACCTAAGCTGCCCTGAAAGAAACCACCGGGGCTCCAATCCACTTTGGGGTCTCCTGCTCGACGTCTCTCTAAGTGAGGCAGAAAGTAGACTTTAGGTCCAGCCCGAAATAAAGTAGAGATTGACCGTGAGCCTTGCTAGGCATTTGGAACATGCAAAGTCACCTAGGCCTCCTGAGGGCATTTAGAGGATTATGCCATTCAGCACACCCAGAATACACTGCATCCCAAAGGTTCATCGCAGAAGGCCGAATTGTGTTCCAAGGGCCTCCTTTGGCTTGTCAGAGAAGAGAGGTATATGTGCTGGGTGATCCGGTGTGTAATTGAGAAGCCTGGAAAACGGCAGTATTTTCCCCCATTTAAGAGGTACATAGTGGCAGCCTCAAGGTTGACTGAAAGATAGTGCTGTTACCCGTCTTCTAGTCACTGCTAGGAATGCCTCAGGGAAGAAAGTGAGTTTTCTCCTATGAATCCTGGTGGTCGCCTGTGCCTTGCTAGGAGTTCACCCCACCGCTTGCCCTAGCTAAACTGCGAAGTAAACGTGACCCCCAGGCCTCAAGGTAAGCACGAGCGTTTCCTATCAGCAAAGTTTGCTGTGCAGCCATCTCCATGAACCCTGACTCAATAGAGTGCTTTAAATCCTCTACGGCTCTCCGGAGGCCTCAGAGAGACGCGTATGAATTCCCTTCTGAGGGAGAGCGTGGGTGCCGTGAGTCCCCTTTTTGTTTTCCGAGCAACACAGCGCAGAACAGGCTGTTGGGGTTAACCCTTTCTATGCAGAGGGAAGGGCAATGAACTGATCCTCGCTTGCATAGCTTGATTTCTACCGCTGTAAATCAGCCCCAGGACAACGTTTTAGCCAGTATTACATTCAACGTGCCTCTCCCTTTGTGGAGGCCCTCTGAACTGCACTGAAAGAATCCCTGAGCCTACAGTGCCCCCTGGCAACTCTTACCTGTCATCTCTCTATTGTGACGCAAGGTCCACTGTAGGTCCAGCCTGACAGAAAGAACAGAAAAACCGGTCAACTTGTGAGACTTTTGGACGATCCAAAGTCACCTAGGCCTGACTAAGTCATTAAGCAGCTAATGCTATGCACGGCATGCAAATTCCCCGCCTGCAACGAAGTGTGATCACAGAAAGGCCCCGTGTGGCCGAAAGTCTCCATTAGACAGTCAGAGAGTGCTGGTAAAGGCGCTGTGGGGTCAATTTGGAAACTGGAGCCTGTGGGAGAAGCCCGACTCTCCCCCTTTGGAAAGCAACTTCGATGCAGCTTCCAAGCTGCCTGAACACCACACCACCAGGACACTGTTCACTCCACAGATGCCTCTGAGGAGCAGTGAGCTTTTGCAAAAGAAACCGAACGCTTGCCCTTCCTTCCTGGGAGCTCATCCCAGAGCATACTGTAGCTAAAGTGCCAACTAAATGTGACCTCTAGTCTCGAGGTAAGGTGCACATTTTCCCTTTACCAGAGGCAGGGGTGCACCAGTTTCCAGAAGGCTTAGTCAATGGACGGCTTTAGCTTTTGTATGCCTCACAGCGCTCAAGCCTCTCACGGGGGCATTTCTTTCCAGGGAATTGCACCGTGTACGAGAAGCCTTCTGAGCACAATCAAGGAATACACGGCTGTGGGACCAACACTCACTATACAGGTGAAAGGGCCGGCAACTAATCTGTTCTCTATGGCTAGCGTTCCACAGCTTTGAAACAGCCCCAGGAGCACGGTTCTTGGGCCGGCTTTCTTTCCATGCGGGTCTGCCACGTTGAGGACACCTAAGCTGCCCTGAAAGAAACCACCGGGGCTCCAATCCACTTTGGAGTCTCCTGCTCGACGTCTCTCTAAGTGAGGCAGAAAGTAGACTTTAGGTCCAGCCCGAAATAAAGTAGAGATTGACCGTGAGCCTTGCTAGGCATTTGGAACATGCAAAGTCACCTAGGCCTCCTGAGGGCATTTAGAGGATTATGCCATTCAGCACACGCAGAATACACTGCATCCCAAAGGTTCATCGCAGAAGGCCGAATTGTGTTCCAAGGGCCTCCTCTGTCTTGTCAGAGAAGAGAGGTAAATGTGCTGGGTGATCCGGTGTATAATTGAGAAGCCTGGAAAAAGGCAGTATTTTCCCCCATTTGAAAGGTACTTAGTGGCAGCCTCAAGGCTTACTGAAAGATAGTGCTGTTACCCGTCTTCTAGTCACTGCTAGGAATGCCTCAGGGAAGAAAGTGAGTTTTCTCCTACGAATCCAGGTGGTCGCCAGTGCCTTGCTAGGAGCTCATCCCACGGCTTGCCCTAGCTAAAGTGCGAAGTAAATGTGACCCCCAGGCCTCAAGGTAAGCACGAGCGTTTCCTATCAGCAAAGTTTGCTGTGCAGCCATCTCCATGAACCCTGACTCGATAGAGTGCTTTAACTCCTCTACGGCTCTCCAGAGGCCTCAGAGAGTCGCGTATGAATTCCCTTCTGAGGGTGAGCGTGGGTGCCGTGAGTCCCCTTTTGTTTTCCGAGCAACACAGCGCAGAACAGGCTGTTGGGGTCAACCCTTTCTTTGCAGAGGGAAGGGCAATGAACTGATCCTCGTTTGCATAGCTTGATTTCTACCGCTGTAAAGCAGCCCCAGGACAACGTTTTTGCCAGTATTACATTCAACGTGGCTCTCCCTCTGTGGAGGCCCTCTGAACTGCACTGAAAGAATCCCTGAGCCTACAGAGCCCCCTGGCAACTCTTACCTGTCATCTCTCTATTCTGACGCAAGGTCCACTGTAGGTCCAGCCTGACAGAAAGAACAGAAAAAACGGTCAACTTGTGAGACTTTTGGACGATCCAAAGTCACCTAGGCCTGACTAAGTCATTAAGCAGGTAATGCTATGCACGGCATGCAAAAGTCCCCGCCTGCAATGAAGTGTGATCATAGAAAGGCCCCGTGTGGCCCAAAGTCTCCAGTAGAGAGTCAGTGAGTGCTGGTAAAGGCGCTGTGGGGTCAAGTTGGAAACCGGAGCATGTGAGAGAAGCCCGACTCTCCCCGTTTGGAAAGCAACTTCGATACAGCTTCCAATCTGCCTGAACACCACACCACCAGGACACTGTTCACTCCACAGATGCCTCTGAGGAGCAGTGAGCTTTTGCAAAAGAAACCGAACGCTTGTGCTTCCTTCCTTGGAGCTCAGCCCAGAGCATACTGTAGCTAAAGTGCCAACTAAATGTGACCTCTAGTCTCGAGGTAAGGTGCACATTTTCCCTTTACCAGAGGCAGGGGTGCACCAGTTTCCAGGAAGGCTTAGTCAATGGACGGCTTTAGCTTTAGTGTGCCTCACAGCGCTCAAGCCTCTCACGGGGGCATTTCTTTCCAAGGAAGTGCACCGTGTACCAGAAGCCTTCTGAGCACAATCAAGGGATACACGGCTCTGGGACCATCCCTCACTATGCAGGTGAAAGGGCCGGCAACTAATCTGTTCTCTATGGCTAGCGTTCCACAGCTTTGAAACAGCCCCAGGAGCACGGTTCTTGGGCCGGCTTTCTTTCCATGCGGGTCTGCCACGTTGAGGACACCTAAGCTGCCCTGAAAGAAACCACCGGGGCTCCAATCCACTTTGGGGTCTCCTGCTCGACGTCTCTCTAAGTGAGGCAGAAAGTAGACTTTAGGTCCAGCCCGAAATAAAGTAGAGATTGACCGTGAGCCTTGCTAGGCATTTGGAACATGCAAAGTCACCTAGGCCTCCTGAGGGCATTTAGAGGATTATGCCATTCAGCACATGCAGAACACACTGCATCCCAAAGGTTCATCGCAGAAGGCCGAATTGTGTTCCAAGGGCCTCCTTTGGCTTGTCAGAGAAGAGAGGTATATGTGCTGGGTGATCCGGTGTGTAATTGAGAAGCCTGGAAAACGGCAGTATTTTCCCCCATTTGAGAGGTACATAGTGGCAGCCTCAAGGTTGACTGAAAGATAGTGCTGTTACCCGTCTTCTAGTCACTGCTAGGAATGCCTCAGGGAAGAAAGTGAGTTTTCTCCTATGAATCCTGGTGGTCGCCTGTGCCTTGCTAGGAGTTCACCCCACCGCTTGCCCTAGCTAAACTGCGAAGTAAACGTGACCCCCAGGCCTCAAGGTAAGCACGAGCGTTTCCTATCAGCAAAGTTTGCTGTGCAGCCATCTCCATGAACCCTGACTCAATAGAGTGCTTTAAATCCTCTACGGCTCTCCGGAGGCCTCAGAGAGACGCGTATGAATTCCCTTCTGAGGGAGAGCGTGGGTGCCGTGAGTCCCCTTTTTGTTTTCCGAGCAACACAGCGCAGAACAGGCTGTTGGGGTTAACCCTTTCTATGCAGAGGGAAGGGCAATGAACTGATCCTCGCTTGCATAGCTTGATTTCTACCGCTGTAAAGCAGCCCCAGGACAACGTTTTTGCCAGTATTACATTCAACGTGGCTCTCCCTCTGTGGAGGCCCTCTGAACTGCACTGAAAGAATCCCTGAGCCTACAGTGCCCCCTGGCAACTCTTACCTGTCATCTCTCTATTGTGACGCAAGGTCCACTGTAGGTCCAGCCTGACAGAAAGAACAGAAAAACCGGTCAACTTGTGAGACTTTTGGACGATCCAAAGTCACCTAGGCCTGACTAAGTCATTAAGCAGCTAATGCTATGCACGGCATGCAAATTCCCCGCCTGCAACGAAGTGTGATCACAGAAAGGCCCCGTGTGGCCGAAAGTCTCCATTAGACAGTCAGAGAGTGCTGGTAAAGGCGCTGTGGGGTCAATTTGGAAACTGGAGCCTGTGGGAGAAGCCCGACTCTCCCCCTTTGGAAAGCAACTTCGATGCAGCTTCCAAGCTGCCTGAACACCACACCTCCAGGACACTGTTCACTCCACAGATGCCTCTGAGGAGCAGTGAGCTTTTGCAAAAGAAACCGAACGCTTGCCCTTCCTTCCTGGGAGCTCATCCCAGAGCATACTGTAGCTAAAGTGCCAACTAAATGTGACCTCTAGTCTCGAGGTAAGGTGCACATTTTCCCTTTACCAGAGGCAGGGGTGCACCAGTTTCCAGAAGGCTTAGTCAATGGACGGCTTTAGCTTTTGTATGCCTCACAGCGCTCAAGCCTCTCACGGGGGCATTTCTTTCCAGGGAATTGCACCGTGTACCAGAAGCCTTCTGAGCACAATCAAGGAATACACGGCTGTGGGACCAACACTCACTATACAGGTGAAAGGGCCGGCAACTAATCTGTTCTCTATGGCTAGCGTTCCACAGCTTTGAAACAGCCCCAGGAGCACGGTTCTTGGGCCGGCTTTCTTTCCATGCGGGTCTGCCACGTTGAGGACACCTAAGCTGCCCTGAAAGAAACCACCGGGGCTCCAATCCACTTTGGAGTCTCCTGCTCGACGTCTCTCTAAGTGAGGCAGAAAGTAGACTTTAGGTCCAGCCCGAAATAAAGTAGAGATTGACCGTGAGCCTTGCTAGGCATTTGGAACATGCAAAGTCACCTAGGCCTCCTGAGGGCATTTAGAGGATTATGCCATTCAGCACACGCAGAATACACTGCATCCCAAAGGTTCATCGCAGAAGGCCGAATTGTGTTCCAAGGGCCTCCTCTGTCTTGTCAGAGAAGAGAGGTATATGTGCTGGGTGATCCGGTGTATAATTGAGAAGCCTGGAAAAAGGCAGTATTTTCCCCCATTTGAAAGGTACCTAGTGGCAGCCTCAAGGCTTACTGAAAGATAGTGCTGTTACCCGTCTTCTAGTCACTGCTAGGAATGCCTCAGGGAAGAAAGTGAGTTTTCTCCTACGAATCCAGGTGGTCGCCAGTGCCTTGCTAGGAGCTCATCCCACGGCTTGCCCTAGCTAAAGTGCGAAGTAAATGTGACCCCCAGGCCTCAAGGTAATCACGAGCGTTTCCTATCAGCAAAGTTTGCTGTGCAGCCATCTCCATGAACCCTGACTCGATAGAGTGCTTTAACTCCTCTACGGCTCTCCAGAGGCCTCAGAGAGTCGCGTATGAATTCCCTTCTGAGGGTGAGCGTGGGTGCCGTGAGTCCCCTTTTGTTTTCCGAGCAACACAGCGCAGAACAGGCTGTTGGGGTCAACCCTTTCTTTGCAGAGGGAAGGGCAATGAACTGATCCTCGTTTGCATAGCTTGATTTCTACCGCTGTAAAGCAGCCCCAGGACAACGTTTTTGCCAGTATTACATTCAACGTGGCTCTCCCTCTGTGGAGGCCCTCTGAACTGCACTGAAAGAATCCCTGAGCCTACAGAGCCCCCTGGCAACTCTTACCTGTCATCTCTCTATTGTGACGCAAGGTCCACTGTAGGTCCAGCCTGACAGAAAGAACAGAAAAAACGGTCAACTTGTGAGACTTTTGGACGATCCAAAGTCACCTAGGCCTGACTAAGTCATTAAGCAGGTAATGCTATGCACGGCATGCAAAAGTCCCCGCCTGCAACGAAGTGTGATCATAGAAAGGCCCCGTGTGGCCCAAAGTCTCCAGTAGAGAGTCAGTGAGTGCTGGTAAAGGCGCTGTGGGGTCAAGTTGGAAACCGGAGCATGTGAGAGAAGCCCGACTCTCCCCGTTTGGAAAGCAACTTCGATGCAGCTTCCAATCTGCCTGAACACCACACCACCAGGACACTGTTCACTCCACAGATGCCTCTGAGGAGCAGTGAGCTTTTGCAAAAGAAACCGAACGCTTGTGCTTCCTTCCTTGGAGCTCAGCCCAGAGCATACTGTAGCTAAAGTGCCAACTAAATGTGACCTCTAGTCTCGAGGTAAGGTGCACATTTTCCCTTTACCAGAGGCAGGGGTGCACCAGTTTCCAGGAAGGCTTAGTCAATGGACGGCTTTAGCTTTAGTGTGCCTCACAGCGCTCAAGCCTCTCACGGGGGCATTTCTTTCCAAGGAAGTGCACCGTGTACCAGAAGCCTTCTGAGCACAATCAAGGGATACACGGCTCTGGGACCATCCCTCACTATGCAGGTGAAAGGGCCGGCAACTAATCTGTTCTCTATGGCTAGCGTTCCACAGCTTTGAAACAGCCCCAGGAGCACGGTTCTTGGGCCGGCTTTCTTTCCATGCGGGTCTGCCACGTTGAGGACACCTAAGCTGCCCTGAAAGAAACCACCGGGGCTCCAATCCACTTTGGGGTCTCCTGCTCGACGTCTCTCTAAGTGAGGCAGAAAGTAGACTTTAGGTCCAGCCCGAAATAAAGTAGAGATTGACCGTGAGCCTTGCTAGGCATTTGGAACATGCAAAGTCACCTAGGCCTCCTGAGGGCATTTAGAGGATTATGCCATTCAGCACATGCAGAACACACTGCATCCCAAAGGTTCATCGCAGAAGGCCGAATTGTGTTCCAAGGGCCTCCTTTGGCTTGTCAGAGAAGAGAGGTATATGTGCTGGGTGATCCGGTGTGTAATTGAGAAGCCTGGAAAACGGCAGTATTTTCCCCCATTTGAGAGGTACATAGTGGCAGCCTCAAGGTTGACTGAAAGATAGTGCTGTTACCCGTCTTCTAGTCACTGCTAGGAATTCCTCAGGGAAGAAAGTGAGTTTTCTCCTATGAATCCTGGTGGTCGCCTGTGCCTTGCTAGGAGTTCACCCCACCGCTTGCCCTAGCTAAACTGCGAAGTAAACGTGACCCCCAGGCCTCAAGGTAAGCACGAGCGTTTCCTATCAGCAAAGTTTGCTGTGCAGCCATCTCCATGAACCCTGACTCAATAGAGTGCTTTAAATCCTCTACGGCTCTCCGGAGGCCTCAGAGAGACGCGTATGAATTCCCTTCTGAGGGAGAGCGTGGGTGCCGTGAGTCCCCTTTTTGTTTTCCGAGCAACACAGCGCAGAACAGGCTGTTGGGGTTAACCCTTTCTATGCAGAGGGAAGGGCAATGAACTGATCCTCGCTTGCATAGCTTGATTTCTACCGCTGTAAAGCAGCCCCAGGACAACGTTTTTGCCAGTATTACATTCAACGTGGCTCTCCCTCTGTGGAGGCCCTCTGAACTGCACTGAAAGAATCCCTGAGCCTACAGTGCCCCCTGGCAACTCTTACCTGTCATCTCTCTATTGTGACGCAAGGTCCACTGTAGGTCCAGCCTGACAGAAAGAACAGAAAAACCGGTCAACTTGTGAGACTTTTGGACGATCCAAAGTCACCTAGGCCTGACTAAGTCATTAAGCAGCTAATGCTATGCACGGCATGCAAATTCCCCGCCTGCAACGAAGTGTGATCACAGAAAGGCCCCGTGTGGCCGAAAGTCTCCATTAGACAGTCAGAGAGTGCTGGTAAAGGCGCTGTGGGGTCAATTTGGAAACTGGAGCCTGTGGGAGAAGCCCGACTCTCCCCCTTTGGAAAGCAACTTCGATGCAGCTTCCAAGCTGCCTGAACACCACACCACCAGGACACTGTTCACTCCACAGATGCCTCTGAGGAGCAGTGAGCTTTTGCAAAAGAAACCGAACGCTTGCCCTTCCTTCCTGGGAGCTCATCCCAGAGCATACTGTAGCTAAAGTGCCAACTAAATGTGACCTCTAGTCTCGAGGTAAGGTGCACATTTTCCCTTTACCAGAGGCAGGGGTGCACCAGTTTCCAGAAGGCTTAGTCAATGGACGGCTTTAGCTTTTGTATGCCTCACAGCGCTCAAGCCTCTCACGGGGGCATTTCTTTCCAGGGAATTGCACCGTGTACCAGAAGCCTTCTGAGCACAATCAAGGAATACACGGCTGTGGGACCAACACTCACTATACAGGTGAAAGGGCCGGCAACTAATCTGTTCTCTATGGCTAGCGTTCCACAGCTTTGAAACAGCCCCAGGAGCACGGTTCTTGGGCCGGCTTTCTTTCCATGCGGGTCTGCCACGTTGAGGACACCTAAGCTGCCCTGAAAGAAACCACCGGGGCTCCAATCCACTTTGGAGTCTCCTGCTCGACGTCTCTCTAAGTGAGGCAGAAAGTAGACTTTAGGTCCAGCCCGAAATAAAGTAGAAATTGACCGTGAGCCTTGCTAGGCATTTGGAACATGCAAAGTCACCTAGGCCTCCTGAGGGCATTTAGAGGATTGTGCCATTCAGCACACGCAGAATACACTGCATCCCAAAGGTTCATCGCAGAAGGCCGAATTGTGTTCCAAGGGCCTCCTCTGTCTTGTCAGAGAAGAGAGGTATATGTGCTGGGTGATCCGGTGTATAATTGAGAAGCCTGGAAAAAGGCAGTATTTTCCCCCATTTGAAAGGTACCTAGTGGCAGCCTCAAGGCTTACTGAAAGATAGTGCTGTTACCCGTCTTCTAGTCACTGCTAGGAATGCCTCAGGGAAGAAAGTGAGTTTTCTCCTACGAATCCAGGTGGTCGCCAGTGCCTTGCTAGGAGCTCATCCCACGGCTTGCCCTAGCTAAAGTGCGAAGTAAATGTGACCCCCAGGCCTCAAGGTAAGCACGAGCGTTTCCTATCAGCAAAGTTTGCTGTGCAGCCATCTCCATGAACCCTGACTCGATAGAGTGCTTTAACTCCTCTACGGCTCTCCAGAGGCCTCAGAGAGTCGCGTATGAATTCCCTTCTGAGGGTGAGCGTGGGTGCCGTGAGTCCCCTTTTGTTTTCCGAGCAACACAGCGCAGAACAGGCTGTTGGGGTCAACCCTTTCTTTGCAGAGGGAAGGGCAATGAACTGATCCTCGTTTGCATAGCTTGATTTCTACCGCTGTAAAGCAGCCCCAGGACAACGTTTTTGCCAGTATTACATTCAACGTGGCTCTCCCTCTGTGGAGGCCCTCTGAACTGCACTGAAAGAATCCCTGAGCCTACAGAGCCCCCTGGCAACTCTTACCTGTCATCTCTCTATTGTGACGCAAGGTCCACTGTAGGTCCAGCCTGACAGAAAGAACAGAAAAAACGGTCAACTTGTGAGACTTTTGGACGATCCAAAGTCACCTAGGCCTGACTAAGTCATTAAGCAGGTAATGCTATGCACGGCATGCAAAAGTCCCCGCCTGCAACGAAGTGTGATCATAGAAAGGCCCCGTGTGGCCCAAAGTCTCCAGTAGAGAGTCAGTGAGTGCTGGTAAAGGCGCTGTGGGGTCAAGTTGGAAACCGGAGCATGTGAGAGAAGCCCGACTCTCCCCGTTTGGAAAGCAACTTCGATGCAGCTTCCAATCTGCCTGAACACCACACCACCAGGACACTGTTCACTCCACAGATGCCTCTGAGGAGCAGTGAGCTTTTGCAAAAGAAACCGAACGCTTGTGCTTCCTTCCTTGGAGCTCAGCCCAGAGCATACTGTAGCTAAAGTGCCAACTAAATGTGACCTCTAGTCTCGAGGTAAGGTGCACATTTTCCCTTTACCAGAGGCAGGGGTGCACCAGTTTCCAGGAAGGCTTAGTCAATGGACGGCTTTAGCTTTAGTGTGCCTCACAGCGCTCAAGCCTCTCACGGGGGCATTTCTTTCCAAGGAAGTGCACCGTGTACCAGAAGCCTTCTGAGCACAATCAAGGGATACACGGCTCTGGGACCATCCCTCACTATGCAGGTGAAAGGGCCGGCAACTAATCTGTTCTCTATGGCTAGCGTTCCACAGCTTTGAAACAGCCCCAGGAGCACGGTTCTTGGGCCGGCTTTCTTTCCATGCGGGTCTGCCACGTTGAGGACACCTAAGCTGCCCTGAAAGAAACCACCGGGGCTCCAATCCACTTTGGGGTCTCCTGCTCGACGTCTCTCTAAGTGAGGCAGAAAGTAGACTTTAGGTCCAGCCCGAAATAAAGTAGAGATTGACCGTGAGCCTTGCTAGGCATTTGGAACATGCAAAGTCACCTAGGCCTCCTGAGGGCATTTAGAGGATTATGCCATTCAGCACACCCAGAATACACTGCATCCCAAAGGTTCATCGCAGAAGGCCGAATTGTGTTCCAAGGGCCTCCTTTGGCTTGTCAGAGAAGAGAGGTATATGTGCTGGGTGATCCGGTGTGTAATTGAGAAGCCTGGAAAACGGCAGTATTTTCCCCCATTTAAGAGGTACATAGTGGCAGCCTCAAGGTTGACTGAAAGATAGTGCTGTTACCCGTCTTCTAGTCACTGCTAGGAATGCCTCAGGGAAGAAAGTGAGTTTTCTCCTATGAATCCTGGTGGTCGCCTGTGCCTTGCTAGGAGTTCACCCCACCGCTTGCCCTAGCTAAACTGCGAAGTAAACGTGACCCCCAGGCCTCAAGGTAAGCACGAGCGTTTCCTATCAGCAAAGTTTGCTGTGCAGCCATCTCCATGAACCCTGACTCAATAGAGTGCTTTAAATCCTCTACGGCTCTCCGGAGGCCTCAGAGAGACGCGTATGAATTCCCTTCTGAGGGAGAGCGTGGGTGCCGTGAGTCCCCTTTTTGTTTTCCGAGCAACACAGCGCAGAACAGGCTGTTGGGGTTAACCCTTTCTATGCAGAGGGAAGGGCAATGAACTGATCCTCGCTTGCATAGCTTGATTTCTACCGCTGTAAATCAGCCCCAGGACAACGTTTTAGCCAGTATTACATTCAACGTGGCTCTCCCTCTGTGGAGGCCCTCTGAACTGCACTGAAAGAATCCCTGAGCCTACAGTGCCCCCTGGCAACTCTTACCTGTCATCTCTCTATTGTGACGCAAGGTCCACTGTAGGTCCAGCCTGACAGAAAGAACAGAAAAACCGGTCAACTTGTGAGACTTTTGGACGATCCAAAGTCACCTAGGCCTGACTAAGTCATTAAGCAGCTAATGCTATGCACGGCATGCAAATTCCCCGCCTGCAACGAAGTGTGATCACAGAAAGGCCCCGTGTGGCCGAAAGTCTCCATTAGACAGTCAGAGAGTGCTGGTAAAGGCGCTGTGGGGTCAATTTGGAAACTGGAGCCTGTGGGAGAAGCCCGACTCTCCCCCTTTGGAAAGCAACTTCGATGCAGCTTCCAAGCTGCCTGAACACCACACCACCAGGACACTGTTCACTCCACAGATGCCTCTGAGGAGCAGTGAGCTTTTGCAAAAGAAACCGAACGCTTGCCCTTCCTTCCTGGGAGCTCATCCCAGAGCATACTGTAGCTAAAGTGCCAACTAAATGTGACCTCTAGTCTCGAGGTAAGGTGCACATTTTCCCTTTACCAGAGGCAGGGGTGCACCAGTTTCCAGAAGGCTTAGTCAATGGACGGCTTTAGCTTTTGTATGCCTCACAGCGCTCAAGCCTCTCACGGGGGCATTTCTTTCCAGGGAATTGCACCGTGTACCAGAAGCCTTCTGAGCACAATCAAGGAATACACGGCTGTGGGACCAACACTCACTATACAGGTGAAAGGGCCGGCAACTAATCTGTTCTCTATGGCTAGCGTTCCACAGCTTTGAAACAGCCCCAGGAGCACGGTTCTTGGGCCGGCTTTCTTTCCATGCGGGTCTGCCACGTTGAGGACACCTAAGCTGCCCTGAAAGAAACCACCGGGGCTCCAATCCACTTTGGAGTCTCCTGCTCGACGTCTCTCTAAGTGAGGCAGAAAGTAGACTTTAGGTCCAGCCCGAAATAAAGTAGAGATTGACCGTGAGCCTTGCTAGGCATTTGGAACATGCAAAGTCACCTAGGCCTCCTGAGGGCATTTAGAGGATTGTGCCATTCAGCACACGCAGAATACACTGCATCCCAAAGGTTCATCGCAGAAGGCCGAATTGTGTTCCAAGGGCCTCCTCTGTCTTGTCAGAGAAGAGAGGTATATGTGCTGGGTGATCCGGTGTATAATTGAGAAGCCTGGAAAAAGGCAGTATTTTCCCCCATTTGAAAGGTACCTAGTGGCAGCCTCAAGGCTTACTGAAAGATAGTGCTGTTACCCGTCTTCTAGTCACTGCTAGGAATGCCTCAGGGAAGAAAGTGAGTTTTCTCCTACGAATCCAGGTGGTCGCCAGTGCCTTGCTAGGAGCTCATCCCACGGCTTGCCCTAGCTAAAGTGCGAAGTAAATGTGACCCCCAGGCCTCAAGGTAAGCACGAGCGTTTCCTATCAGCAAAGTTTGCTGTGCAGCCATCTCCATGAACCCTGACTCGATAGAGTGCTTTAACTCCTCTACGGCTCTCCAGAGGCCTCAGAGAGTCGCGTATGAATTCCCTTCTGAGGGTGAGCGTGGGTGCCGTGAGTCCCCTTTTGTTTTCCGAGCAACACAGCGCAGAACAGGCTGTTGGGGTCAACCCTTTCTTTGCAGAGGGAAGGGCAATGAACTGATCCTCGTTTGCATAGCTTGATTTCTACCGCTGTAAAGCAGCCCCAGGACAACGTTTTTGCCAGTATTACATTCAACGTGGCTCTCCCTCTGTGGAGGCCCTCTGAACTGCACTGAAAGAATCCCTGAGCCTACAGAGCCCCCTGGCAACTCTTACCTGTCATCTCTCTATTGTGACGCAAGGTCCACTGTAGGTCCAGCCTGACAGAAAGAACAGAAAAAACGGTCAACTTGTGAGACTTTTGGACGATCCAAAGTCACCTAGGCCTGACTAAGTCATTAAGCAGGTAATGCTATGCACGGCATGCAAAAGTCCCCGCCTGCAACGAAGTGTGATCATAGAAAGGCCCCGTGTGGCCCAAAGTCTCCAGTAGAGAGTCAGTGAGTGCTGGTAAAGGCGCTGTGGGGTCAAGTTGGAAACCGGAGCATGTGAGAGAAGCCCGACTCTCCCCGTTTGGAAAGCAACTTCGATGCAGCTTCCAATCTGCCTGAACACCACACCACCAGGACACTGTTCACTCCACAGATGCCTCTGAGGAGCAGTGAGCTTTTGCAAAAGAAACCGAACGCTTGTGCTTCCTTCCTTGGAGCTCAGCCCAGAGCATACTGTAGCTAAAGTGCCAACTAAATGTGACCTCTAGTCTCGAGGTAAGGTGCACATTTTCCCTTTACCAGAGGCAGGGGTGCACCAGTTTCCAGGAAGGCTTAGTCAATGGACGGCTTTAGCTTTAGTGTGCCTCACAGCGCTCAAGCCTCTCACGGGGGCATTTCTTTCCAAGGAAGTGCACCGTGTACCAGAAGCCTTCTGAGCACAATCAAGGGATACACGGCTCTGGGACCATCCCTCACTATGCAGGTGAAAGGGCCGGCAACTAATCTGTTCTCTATGGCTAGCGTTCCACAGCTTTGAAACAGCCCCAGGAGCACGGTTCTTGGGCCGGCTTTCTTTCCATGCGGGTCTGCCACGTTGAGGACACCTAAGCTGCCCTGAAAGAAACCACCGGGGCTCCAATCCACTTTGGGGTCTCCTGCTCGACGTCTCTCTAAGTGAGGCAGAAAGTAGACTTTAGGTCCAGCCCGAAATAAAGTAGAGATTGACCGTGAGCCTTGCTAGGCATTTGGAACATGCAAAGTCACCTAGGCCTCCTGAGGGCATTTAGAGGATTATGCCATTCAGCACACCCAGAATACACTGCATCCCAAAGGTTCATCGCAGAAGGCCGAATTGTGTTCCAAGGGCCTCCTTTGGCTTGTCAGAGAAGAGAGGTATATGTGCTGGGTGATCCGGTGTGTAATTGAGAAGCCTGGAAAACGGCAGTATTTTCCCCCATTTAAGAGGTACATAGTGGCAGCCTCAAGGTTGACTGAAAGATAGTGCTGTTACCCGTCTTCTAGTCACTGCTAGGAATGCCTCAGGGAAGAAAGTGAGTTTTCTCCTATGAATCCTGGTGGTCGCCTGTGCCTTGCTAGGAGTTCACCCCACCGCTTGCCCTAGCTAAACTGCGAAGTAAACGTGACCCCCAGGCCTCAAGGTAAGCACGAGCGTTTCCTATCAGCAAAGTTTGCTGTGCAGCCATCTCCATGAACCCTGACTCAATAGAGTGCTTTAAATCCTCTACGGCTCTCCGGAGGCCTCAGAGAGACGCGTATGAATTCCCTTCTGAGGGAGAGCGTGGGTGCCGTGAGTCCCCTTTTTGTTTTCCGAGCAACACAGCGCAGAACAGGCTGTTGGGGTTAACCCTTTCTATGCAGAGGGAAGGGCAATGAACTGATCCTCGCTTGCATAGCTTGATTTCTACCGCTGTAAATCAGCCCCAGGACAACGTTTTAGCCAGTATTACATTCAACGTGGCTCTCCCTCTGTGGAGGCCCTCTGAACTGCACTGAAAGAATCCCTGAGCCTACAGTGCCCCCTGGCAACTCTTACCTGTCATCTCTCTATTGTGACGCAAGGTCCACTGTAGGTCCAGCCTGACAGAAAGAACAGAAAAACCGGTCAACTTGTGAGACTTTTGGACGATCCAAAGTCACCTAGGCCTGACTAAGTCATTAAGCAGCTAATGCTATGCACGGCATGCAAATTCCCCGCCTGCAACGAAGTGTGATCACAGAAAGGCCCCGTGTGGCCGAAAGTCTCCATTAGACAGTCAGAGAGTGCTGGTAAAGGCGCTGTGGGGTCAATTTGGAAACTGGAGCCTGTGGGAGAAGCCCGACTCTCCCCCTTTGGAAAGCAACTTCGATGCAGCTTCCAAGCTGCCTGAACACCACACCACCAGGACACTGTTCACTCCACAGATGCCTCTGAGGAGCAGTGAGCTTTTGCAAAAGAAACCGAACGCTTGCCCTTCCTTCCTGGGAGCTCATCCCAGAGCATACTGTAGCTAAAGTGCCAACTAAATGTGACCTCTAGTCTCGAGGTAAGGTGCACATTTTCCCTTTACCAGAGGCAGGGGTGCACCAGTTTCCAGAAGGCTTAGTCAATGGACGGCTTTAGCTTTTGTATGCCTCACAGCGCTCAAGCCTCTCACGGGGGCATTTCTTTCCAGGGAATTGCACCGTGTACCAGAAGCCTTCTGAGCACAATCAAGGAATACACGGCTGTGGGACCAACACTCACTATACAGGTGAAAGGGCCGGCAACTAATCTGTTCTCTATGGCTAGCGTTCCACAGCTTTGAAACAGCCCCAGGAGCACGGTTCTTGGGCCGGCTTTCTTTCCATGCGGGTCTGCCACGTTGAGGACACCTAAGCTGCCCTGAAAGAAACCACCGGGGCTCCAATCCACTTTGGAGTCTCCTGCTCGACGTCTCTCTAAGTGAGGCAGAAAGTAGACTTTAGGTCCAGCCCGAAATAAAGTAGAGATTGACCGTGAGCCTTGCTAGGCATTTGGAACATGCAAAGTCACCTAGGCCTCCTGAGGGCATTTAGAGGATTGTGCCATTCAGCACACGCAGAATACACTGCATCCCAAAGGTTCATCGCAGAAGGCCGAATTGTGTTCCAAGGGCCTCCTCTGTCTTGTCAGAGAAGAGAGGTATATGTGCTGGGTGATCCGGTGTATAATTGAGAAGCCTGGAAAAAGGCAGTATTTTCCCCCATTTGAAAGGTACCTAGTGGCAGCCTCAAGGCTTACTGAAAGATAGTGCTGTTACCCGTCTTCTAGTCACTGCTAGGAATGCCTCAGGGAAGAAAGTGAGTTTTCTCCTACGAATCCAGGTGGTCGCCAGTGCCTTGCTAGGAGCTCATCCCACGGCTTGCCCTAGCTAAAGTGCGAAGTAAATGTGACCCCCAGGCCTCAAGGTAAGCACGAGCGTTTCCTATCAGCAAAGTTTGCTGTGCAGCCATCTCCATGAACCCTGACTCGATAGAGTGCTTTAACTCCTCTACGGCTCTCCAGAGGCCTCAGAGAGTCGCGTATGAATTCCCTTCTGAGGGTGAGCGTGGGTGCCGTGAGTCCCCTTTTGTTTTCCGAGCAACACAGCGCAGAACAGGCTGTTGGGGTCAACCCTTTCTTTGCAGAGGGAAGGGCAATGAACTGATCCTCGTTTGCATAGCTTGATTTCTACCGCTGTAAAGCAGCCCCAGGACAACGTTTTTGCCAGTATTACATTCAACGTGGCTCTCCCTCTGTGGAGGCCCTCTGAACTGCACTGAAAGAATCCCTGAGCCTACAGAGCCCCCTGGCAACTCTTACCTGTCATCTCTCTATTGTGACGCAAGGTCCACTGTAGGTCCAGCCTGACAGAAAGAACAGAAAAAACGGTCAACTTGTGAGACTTTTGGACGATCCAAAGTCACCTAGGCCTGACTAAGTCATTAAGCAGGTAATGCTATGCACGGCATGCAAAAGTCCCCGCCTGCAACGAAGTGTGATCATAGAAAGGCCCCGTGTGGCCCAAAGTCTCCAGTAGAGAGTCAGTGAGTGCTGGTAAAGGCGCTGTGGGGTCAAGTTGGAAACCGGAGCATGTGAGAGAAGCCCGACTCTCCCCGTTTGGAAAGCAACTTCGATGCAGCTTCCAATCTGCCTGAACACCACACCACCAGGACACTGTTCACTCCACAGATGCCTCTGAGGAGCAGTGAGCTTTTGCAAAAGAAACCGAACGCTTGTGCTTCCTTCCTTGGAGCTCAGCCCAGAGCATACTGTAGCTAAAGTGCCAACTAAATGTGACCTCTAGTCTCGAGGTAAGGTGCACATTTTCCCTTTACCAGAGGCAGGGGTGCACCAGTTTCCAGGAAGGCTTAGTCAATGGACGGCTTTAGCTTTAGTGTGCCTCACAGCGCTCAAGCCTCTCACGGGGGCATTTCTTTCCAAGGAAGTGCACCGTGTACCAGAAGCCTTCTGAGCACAATCAAGGGATACACGGCTCTGGGACCATCCCTCACTATGCAGGTGAAAGGGCCGGCAACTAATCTGTTCTCTATGGCTAGCGTTCCACAGCTTTGAAACAGCCCCAGGAGCACGGTTCTTGGGCCGGCTTTCTTTCCATGCGGGTCTGCCACGTTGAGGACACCTAAGCTGCCCTGAAAGAAACCACCGGGGCTCCAATCCACTTTGGGGTCTCCTGCTCGACGTCTCTCTAAGTGAGGCAGAAAGTAGACTTTAGGTCCAGCCCGAAATAAAGTAGAGATTGACCGTGAGCCTTGCTAGGCATTTGGAACATGCAAAGTCACCTAGGCCTCCTGAGGGCATTTAGAGGATTATGCCATTCAGCACATGCAGAACACACTGCATCCCAAAGGTTCATCGCAGAAGGCCGAATTGTGTTCCAAGGGCCTCCTTTGGCTTGTCAGAGAAGAGAGGTATATGTGCTGGGTGATCCGGTGTGTAATTGAGAAGCCTGGAAAACGGCAGTATTTTCCCCCATTTGAGAGGTACATAGTGGCAGCCTCAAGGTTGACTGAAAGATAGTGCTGTTACCCGTCTTCTAGTCACTGCTAGGAATTCCTCAGGGAAGAAAGTGAGTTTTCTCCTATGAATCCTGGTGGTCGCCTGTGCCTTGCTAGGAGTTCACCCCACCGCTTGCCCTAGCTAAACTGCGAAGTAAACGTGACCCCCAGGCCTCAAGGTAAGCACGAGCGTTTCCTATCAGCAAAGTTTGCTGTGCAGCCATCTCCATGAACCCTGACTCAATAGAGTGCTTTAAATCCTCTACGGCTCTCCGGAGGCCTCAGAGAGACGCGTATGAATTCCCTTCTGAGGGAGAGCGTGGGTGCCGTGAGTCCCCTTTTTGTTTTCCGAGCAACACAGCGCAGAACAGGCTGTTGGGGTTAACCCTTTCTATGCAGAGGGAAGGGCAATGAACTGATCCTCGCTTGCATAGCTTGATTTCTACCGCTGTAAAGCAGCCCCAGGACAACGTTTTTGCCAGTATTACATTCAACGTGGCTCTCCCTCTGTGGAGGCCCTCTGAACTGCACTGAAAGAATCCCTGAGCCTACAGTGCCCCCTGGCAACTCTTACCTGTCATCTCTCTATTGTGACGCAAGGTCCACTGTAGGTCCAGCCTGACAGAAAGAACAGAAAAACCGGTCAACTTGTGAGACTTTTGGACGATCCAAAGTCACCTAGGCCTGACTAAGTCATTAAGCAGCTAATGCTATGCACGGCATGCAAATTCCCCGCCTGCAACGAAGTGTGATCACAGAAAGGCCCCGTGTGGCCGAAAGTCTCCATTAGACAGTCAGAGAGTGCTGGTAAAGGCGCTGTGGGGTCAATTTGGAAACTGGAGCCTGTGGGAGAAGCCCGACTCTCCCCCTTTGGAAAGCAACTTCGATGCAGCTTCCAAGCTGCCTGAACACCACACCACCAGGACACTGTTCACTCCACAGATGCCTCTGAGGAGCAGTGAGCTTTTGCAAAAGAAACCGAACGCTTGCCCTTCCTTCCTGGGAGCTCATCCCAGAGCATACTGTAGCTAAAGTGCCAACTAAATGTGACCTCTAGTCTCGAGGTAAGGTGCACATTTTCCCTTTACCAGAGGCAGGGGTGCACCAGTTTCCAGAAGGCTTAGTCAATGGACGGCTTTAGCTTTTGTATGCCTCACAGCGCTCAAGCCTCTCACGGGGGCATTTCTTTCCAGGGAATTGCACCGTGTACCAGAAGCCTTCTGAGCACAATCAAGGAATACACGGCTGTGGGACCAACACTCACTATACAGGTGAAAGGGCCGGCAACTAATCTGTTCTCTATGGCTAGCGTTCCACAGCTTTGAAACAGCCCCAGGAGCACGGTTCTTGGGCCGGCTTTCTTTCCATGCGGGTCTGCCACGTTGAGGACACCTAAGCTGCCCTGAAAGAAACCACCGGGGCTCCAATCCACTTTGGAGTCTCCTGCTCGACGTCTCTCTAAGTGAGGCAGAAAGTAGACTTTAGGTCCAGCCCGAAATAAAGTAGAAATTGACCGTGAGCCTTGCTAGGCATTTGGAACATGCAAAGTCACCTAGGCCTCCTGAGGGCATTTAGAGGATTGTGCCATTCAGCACACGCAGAATACACTGCATCCCAAAGGTTCATCGCAGAAGGCCGAATTGTGTTCCAAGGGCCTCCTCTGTCTTGTCAGAGAAGAGAGGTATATGTGCTGGGTGATCCGGTGTATAATTGAGAAGCCTGGAAAAAGGCAGTATTTTCCCCCATTTGAAAGGTACCTAGTGGCAGCCTCAAGGCTTACTGAAAGATAGTGCTGTTACCCGTCTTCTAGTCACTGCTAGGAATGCCTCAGGGAAGAAAGTGAGTTTTCTCCTACGAATCCAGGTGGTCGCCAGTGCCTTGCTAGGAGCTCATCCCACGGCTTGCCCTAGCTAAAGTGCGAAGTAAATGTGACCCCCAGGCCTCAAGGTAAGCACGAGCGTTTCCTATCAGCAAAGTTTGCTGTGCAGCCATCTCCATGAACCCTGACTCGATAGAGTGCTTTAACTCCTCTACGGCTCTCCAGAGGCCTCAGAGAGTCGCGTATGAATTCCCTTCTGAGGGTGAGCGTGGGTGCCGTGAGTCCCCTTTTGTTTTCCGAGCAACACAGCGCAGAACAGGCTGTTGGGGTCAACCCTTTCTTTGCAGAGGGAAGGGCAATGAACTGATCCTCGTTTGCATAGCTTGATTTCTACCGCTGTAAAGCAGCCCCAGGACAACGTTTTTGCCAGTATTACATTCAACGTGGCTCTCCCTCTGTGGAGGCCCTCTGAACTGCACTGAAAGAATCCCTGAGCCTACAGAGCCCCCTGGCAACTCTTACCTGTCATCTCTCTATTGTGACGCAAGGTCCACTGTAGGTCCAGCCTGACAGAAAGAACAGAAAAAACGGTCAACTTGTGAGACTTTTGGACGATCCAAAGTCACCTAGGCCTGACTAAGTCATTAAGCAGGTAATGCTATGCACGGCATGCAAAAGTCCCCGCCTGCAACGAAGTGTGATCATAGAAAGGCCCCGTGTGGCCCAAAGTCTCCAGTAGAGAGTCAGTGAGTGCTGGTAAAGGCGCTGTGGGGTCAAGTTGGAAACCGGAGCATGTGAGAGAAGCCCGACTCTCCCCGTTTGGAAAGCAACTTCGATGCAGCTTCCAATCTGCCTGAACACCACACCACCAGGACACTGTTCACTCCACAGATGCCTCTGAGGAGCAGTGAGCTTTTGCAAAAGAAACCGAACGCTTGTGCTTCCTTCCTTGGAGCTCAGCCCAGAGCATACTGTAGCTAAAGTGCCAACTAAATGTGACCTCTAGTCTCGAGGTAAGGTGCACATTTTCCCTTTACCAGAGGCAGGGGTGCACCAGTTTCCAGGAAGGCTTAGTCAATGGACGGCTTTAGCTTTAGTGTGCCTCACAGCGCTCAAGCCTCTCACGGGGGCATTTCTTTCCAAGGAAGTGCACCGTGTACCAGAAGCCTTCTGAGCACAATCAAGGGATACACGGCTCTGGGACCATCCCTCACTATGCAGGTGAAAGGGCCGGCAACTAATCTGTTCTCTATGGCTAGCGTTCCACAGCTTTGAAACAGCCCCAGGAGCACGGTTCTTGGGCCGGCTTTCTTTCCATGCGGGTCTGCCACGTTGAGGACACCTAAGCTGCCCTGAAAGAAACCACCGGGGCTCCAATCCACTTTGGGGTCTCCTGCTCGACGTCTCTCTAAGTGAGGCAGAAAGTAGACTTTAGGTCCAGCCCGAAATAAAGTAGAGATTGACCGTGAGCCTTGCTAGGCATTTGGAACATGCAAAGTCACCTAGGCCTCCTGAGGGCATTTAGAGGATTATGCCATTCAGCACATGCAGAACACACTGCATCCCAAAGGTTCATCGCAGAAGGCCGAATTGTGTTCCAAGGGCCTCCTTTGGCTTGTCAGAGAAGAGAGGTATATGTGCTGGGTGATCCGGTGTGTAATTGAGAAGCCTGGAAAACGGCAGTATTTTCCCCCATTTGAGAGGTACATAGTGGCAGCCTCAAGGTTGACTGAAAGATAGTGCTGTTACCCGTCTTCTAGTCACTGCTAGGAATTCCTCAGGGAAGAAAGTGAGTTTTCTCCTATGAATCCTGGTGGTCGCCTGTGCCTTGCTAGGAGTTCACCCCACCGCTTGCCCTAGCTAAACTGCGAAGTAAACGTGACCC